>NC_091066.1:37043544-38243544 GCF_000393655.2 Nicotiana sylvestris
CCCAGCCAAATAGAGGTGGAGGTCGGAGAGGTAGAGGTCGCCCTAGAGGGGGAGGCCAGGCCAGATATTATGCCCTTACTACCCGTACCGAGGCTATTTCCTCTGATTCTGTTATCACAAGTATTGTCATGGTTTGTCATAGAGATGCATCGGTTTTATTCAATCCAGGCTCCACTTATTCTTATGTTTCCTCTTATTTCTCCCCGCATTTGGGCGTATCTCGGGATTCTTTGAATTTTCCTAATTATGTTTCTACTCCTGCGAAAGATTCTCTTGTTGTAGACCGCGTTTATCGGTCGTGTTTGATTGCTCTTAGTGGTTTTGAGACCAGAGCCGATTTATTATTGCTCAACATGGTAGATTTCGATGTTATCTTGGGCATGAACTAGTTGTCGCCGCATTATGCTATTCTTGATTGTCACGCCAAAATCGTGATACTGGCCATGCCAGGTGTACCGCGAGTAGGGTGGAGGGGTACTTTAGATAACACTCTTAGTAGAGTTATTTCATTCCTTAAGGCTCAGCGAATGGTTGAGAAGGGGTGTGACGCATATCTGGCCTATGTGAGAGATGTTAGCGTTTATACCCTTATAATTGATTCAGTCCCAGTAGTACGGAAATTCCCTGATGTGTTTCCACCTGATCTTCCGGGTATGCCACCCGACATAGATATTGATTTCGACATTGATTTGTTGCCGGGAACTTAGCCCATTTCTATTCCTCCTTATCGTATGGCTCCTTCTAAGTTGAAGGAGCAGTTGCAGAAATTGCTTGACAAAGGTTTTATTCAGCCCAGTGTATCACTGTGGGGGTGCTCCTGTCTTGTTTGTGAAGAAAAAGAATGGTTATATGCATATGTGCATTGATTATCGCCAATTGAACAAAGTTACAGTGAAGAACCGGTATCCTTTGCTTCGTATTGATGATCTGTTCGAGCACGGGTGTTTTCTAAGATTTACTTGCATTCAGGTTACCATCAGTTGAAGATTCGGGAGCCAGATATCCCGAAGACTTCTTTCAGGACTCGGTATGGTTATTATGAGTTCCTTGTTATGTTATTTAGGCTGACCAATGCCCCAACAGCCTTTATGCATTTTATGCATAGTGTATTCCGACCATATCTTGACTCGTTCGTCATTATCTTTATTGATGATATTCTGGTATACTCTCGGAATCGGGAAGATCATGAGCAACACCTGAGGACAATGCTTCAGACCTTGAGAAAAAAGAAATTATATGAAAGTTCTCAAAATGTGGGTTTTGGTTGGATTCTGTGGCATTCTTGGGTCACGTGGTATCGAGTGAAGGGATCAAGGTGGATCTGAAGAAAGTGGAAGCAGTGCAGAGTTGGCCCAAACCGTCCTCAGCTACAGAGATCCGTAGTTTTTTTGGCTTGGCAGGTTATTACCATCGATTTATTGCAGCACCTATGACCAGGCTGAACCAGAAGGGTTCTCCGTTCTAGTAGACGGAAGAGTGTGAGGATAGCTTCCAGAAGCTCAAGACAACTTTGACTATATACCTAGTATTGATATTGCCTACAGGTTCGGGGTCTTATACTGTCTATTATGATGCCTTGAGGATTGGCCTTGGAGCGGTATTGATGCAGGATGGTAGAGTGATTGCCTACACGTCCAGACAGTTGAAGGTACATGAGAAGAATTACCCTGTCCACGCTCTCGAGTTAGCTGCTATTGTTCAGACCTTGAAGATCTAGCGTCATTATTTGTACGGTGTTCCTTTTGAGATTTATGCTGATCACCGGAGTTTGCAGCATATGTTCAAGCAGAAGGACCTTAATTTACGCCAGAGGAGGTGGTTAGAGCTGCTAAAGGACTATGCTATCACTATCTTGTATCACCCGAGCAAGCCAATGTGGTGGCCGATGCTTTGAGTCGCCGGGCAGAGAGTTTGGCTTATCTAGCAGCAGCGGAGAGGCCTATGGCGATGGATGTTCAGGCCTTAGCCAGCTAGCTTGTGAGATTGGATCTTTCGGAGCCCAGTCGGGTTCTAGCTTGTGTGATTTCTCGATCTTCCTTGTTCAATCGTATTCGAGAGAATCAGTATGATGACCCTCATTTGCTTGTCCTCAAGGACAAGGTTCTGCATGGTGATGCTAGAGATGTGACCATTGGTGATGACAGGGTATTAAGGATGCAGTGTCGGGTTTGTGTACCTAATATTGATGGGTTTCGAGAATTGATTCTAGAGGCGGCCCATAGTTCGCGGTATTCCATCCATCCGGGTGCTGCGAAGATGTACCAGGATTTGAGATAGCATTATTGGTGGAGGCGGATGAAGAAAGATATAGTTGGGTTTGTAGCTCGGTGCCTCAATTTTCAGTAGGTAAAGTATGAGCACCAGAGATGGGGTGGTTTGCTTTAGCAGATAGAGATTCCGGAGTGGAAGTGGGAGTGGATCACCATGGATTTCGTAGTTGGACTCCCAAGGACTTCGCGAAAGTTCGATGCCATCTGGGTGATTGTGGATTGGCTGACCAAGTCCGCGCACTTTATTCCTGTGTGTACCACCTACTCTTCAGAGTGGTTGGCTGAGATTTATATCTGAGAGATTGTTCGACTGTATGGTATTCCAGTTTCCATCATTTCAGATAGAGGTACTCAGTTCACATCATAGTTCTTGAGGGCCGTATAGCATGAGTTGGGTACTCACGGGTGGAGTTGAGCACAACATTTCCCCCCTAGACAGACGGACAGTCCGAGCAAACTATTTAGATTCTTGAGGATATGCTCTGTGCGTGTGTGATGGAGTCTGGAGGTTCTTGGGATCACTTCTTGACACTGGCGGAGTTTGCCTACAACAATAGTTATCAGTCCAGCATTCAGATAGCACCGTATGAGGCTTTGTATGGTAGGCAGTGCAGATCCCTGGTGGGTTGGTTTGAGCCAGGCGAGGCTAGATTATTGGGGACAGACTTGGTTCAGGACGCCTTGGAGAAGGTTAAGGTGATTCAGGATAGACTTCGCACAACCCAGTCCAGACAGAAGAATTATGCGGACCGGAAGGTTCGTGATGTTTCCTATATGGTCGGAGAGTGGGTCTTGCTTTGGGTTTCGCCTATGAAGGGCGTTATGAGATTCAGGAAGAAGGGAAATTGAGTCCGAGGTTTATTGTCCCTTTTGAGGTATTACGACGCGTTGGGGAGGTTGCTTATGAGCTTTCCTTACCTCCCAACTAGGCAGGAGTTCATCCGGTATTTCATGTTTTGATGCTCCGGAAGAATCATGGTGATCCGTCGCACGTGTTGGACTTCAGTTCAGTCCAGTTGGAAAAGGATCTATCTTACGTTGAGGAGCCAGTGGCGATATTGGACAGGCAGGTTCGAAAGCTGAGGTCAAAGAACATTGCATTAGTGAAGGTTCAGTGGCGGGGTTAGCCAGTCGAAGAGGCGACTTGGGATACCGAGCAGGATATGCGCAGCCATTACCCTCATCTTTTCACTACTTCAGGTATGTCTCTATGCTCGTTCGAGGACAAACGAATGTTTTAAGAGATGGACGATATAATGACTCGGCCGGTCATTTTAAGAATTAACAACCCGATCCCCTATTAACTATTTTTTCCATGTTTGTTTCCGCTTTTGTGAGTTGCCGGGAGGATTCTTTTTGAGTTTCGGAGTGTTTTGGGACACTTAGTCCCTAAATAAGAGTTAAAGCTTTAGAATTTGAAATGTAGTCGGAGCAGTGTGAAGACAGCCTCGGAATAGGATTCTGTCAATTTAGTTAACTATGTGGAGTGATTTCGGGCTTAGGGGCATGTTCGAATTATGTTTTGGAGGTCCCTAGCTTATTTAGGCTTGAAATGCCGAAAGCTGAATTTTTGAAGTTTCCGGATCGATAGTGAGATTTTGATATCGGGGTCGGAATCCGATTTCGAAAGTTGGAATAGCTCCGTAGTGTTGAATGTGACTTGTGTGCAAAATTTGGGGTCAATCGGACTTCGTTTGGTTAGTTTCGGCATCAGTTGTAGGATTCTTGAAATTTCAAGTTCTTTAGGCTTGGATTGGAGGTCGATTCATGGTTTTAGCGTTGTTTGATATGATTTGAGAGTTGGACTAAGTTCGTATGATGTTTTAGGATTGGTTGGCATGTTTGGTTGAGGTCCCTGGGGGCCTCGGGTGAGTTTCGGATGCTTAACGGATTGGAAAATTGGACTTAGGCAGAAATCTGATGTTGCTGAACCTGTTATAACCGCACCTGTGTGTGTGGGATCGTAGGTGCGGCGCCGCAGAAGCAGCTTGGTGATCGCAGAAGCGGGAATGGGCCAAGGCTCCAGGAACCACAGTGTGGCTGGGTGACCGCAAATGCGGAACCGCAAATGCTGCCAAATGACCGCAGATGCGGACCCAGCCCGTTAAGTGAATTTCGCACCTGCGATGCTTTTTCCGCAGGTGCGGGACCGAAGTTGCTTCCCCATGACCGCAGATGCAGAAATTGCTGGGCAGAAATATGAAATTTTGAAGGTTTGAGTTCATAACTTAGAAAATCATATCTGGAGCTTGGGGTAAGGCGATTTTTGGAGGATTTTGAAGAGGAAATCAGTGGGTAAGGATTTCTAATCCCTTTCTACTTGTATTCCGTTAATCTAATCTTAGTTTTGTCATTTAATTTCAGATTTGGGGTGAAAAATTGGGAGAAAAGAGGAAAAGTTCCCAACCTAAAAATATGAGTTTTGAGGGAGATTTTGGCGTCGGATTTTGATAATTTTTGTTTGAGTGTACTCGTGAGTGAATGTGCATTCATAATCCGTAACTTTGACCCGATTTCGAGATGTGGGCCCGGAGAGAATTTTTGTGCGTTTTTCTATTTTCTTGCCTTAGCTTCGATTTCATTAGTTAAATTAGTTGTTTGTAGTTGTATTTACGTTATGATATTAATTTGACTAGATTTGGGACTATGGGACGACACCCGGGAGATTTCCTTGTACTGGATATTTACTTTGGGACTACGGATTGGTATTCCGGGAGATCCTCTACACATTTACGTTTGGGACTACGGGACAATATACTAGGAGATCCCTTGTTGCTATCTCTGTGTACTGAGCCACATTCTTACTATGATTTTATTCTCTATCAACTGTTAGTGCTTTAATTATACTATTACATTTCATACTATTTTACCTTGTTATATATATATATATATATAACCAGTAGGGTCCTGACCTTCCTCGCCACTACTCGACCGAGGTTAGGCTTAGCACTTACTGGGTACCGCTGTGGTGTACCCATGCCCTTTCCTGCACATGTTTTTCGTATGCAGATCCAAGTTCTTCGGCTCAGCCATACTATCAGTGAGGCAAGGCGACCTTCAGAGACTTTGAGGTATATCTGCCTCGTCCGTAGACCGAGGAGTCCCTCTCTATTCTCCCCTCTAGCTTTAGACTTTCTGTATTTACTGTTGTTTAGACATTCTGGAGTTAGAACACTATGTAGTTATTCTACAGCTTGTGATTTCATGAGATTCCGGGTTTTGGGAGTTTGATTCAGTTTTGAGAGTATGTATTGTATATGCCAAGCGGCATTGTTAAACTCTTTATTTACGTTTTTACTCGTAACTTGCTAGTTTTGTATTTCATTTCCTTTTTCCGCAATTTGTTAGGCTTACCTAGTCGTAGAGACTAGGTGCCGTCACGCCAGTTCACGGTGGGAGAACTTGGGTCGTAACAGGACACCCATCTTGAGAAGATTTACAGGTTTGAATTGTGTGTCCATATCATATTACTCTAATGTATTATTATGGAAGGAAATAAATTGGGTCAACCCACCCATAAAATAAAATAAAATAAAGTTAAAAAGTAGGGAAAAAGACACAACAATTGGTAATAGCCAATAGGTGTGTCATAAAACAAGAGTTGTCTTATTTAAATATGACCCTTCTACCTTTTAATTGCGATTTTCCTTCTACAAATAACTGAAAAAAGCAACTCTCTTTTTTCTAAACCTTTGTGAAAGATTATTGAGAAGAAGACAGCAATAGGCAAAGTAAATTCCGGAGTCTAAAAACTTAAATGTGGTCTTTTTGGACTTAAAAGACCGAAATAAGTGAAAAACATTAAGTGACCAAAGTATATAAAATGTATTTTTAAAGAGCGCTTTACTTTAACCGTTTAACGTCCGTTTTGGACGTTAAAGTAAAGTGCATTTTAAAAGAGCGTTTTATATAAAACACATTTTGGAAAAACGCTATATCTGAAGCTGATTAGATGTTTATATAAAGCGTGGTTTAATAAAGCACTATATATATAAAACGCCTTAATAAACCACGCTTTTCATCTTCAAATACCCATCCCCTTCCCTTCTCCCACGTTCAAACAGAAAGCTTCTACCTCCCCCCCCCCACCTCCCAATTTTAAAATCGCACTAGCGGACCCCCCTTAATTAACGACCCAAAAACACACGAGTGAGCCCCACTTGTTCCACAAAAAGTAAAGAGTATTGGTCCCACATCCTAGCTAAGGCCTTCTCTCGTTGTGATTGCTCGTTTCGGACTAAAATCTTCAATTATTCAACTTTCCAAAAAACATAAATCGAGGTATTTTGATTAAGTGTTTGTCGAAACTCGTACAAAAAATGCATATTAGTTGTTTTAAATGTGTTCTATGTTGTTTTGTATTTTTTTTACGATTAAACTGGTGTGTTATTTTTATTCGGGCTTAGATATTAGTGTGCTAAAAAATATGTAAAAATTGAGAAATCATTATTATTTGTAAAAAAAAATGTAGTAAAATGTAGTGCCTTTTAGTGTAGTATCCATGTAGTTTAAGTATCTCTTATACTCAAAAATACGTCAAAATAATTGATAGATCAAACACAAACTCTTTCCAATTTTAGTCAACAATCGTAAGAAAATAACATGAGAAAAGAACAATATTTTTCGGATATCTTGGTGCTGCTGGGCCGCAAATATCGAGTTTGGAACCCATATGTGAATATTTAATAATTAAATATTGTATAATTATAAAAATTATTTATTTAATTTACAAACAAACATATATAACTATAAAACTAACATGTAAAATAATAAAATTAACACATACAAGAATTCGGGATATCTTGGTGCTACTGAGCCGCAAATATCGAGCCTGGAACCCATATGTGAATATTTAATAATTAAATATTGTATAATTATAAAATTAATTATTTAATTTACAAACAAACATATAAAATTATAAAACTAACATGTAAAATAATAAAACTAACACATATAAGAATTCATGATATCTTGGTGCTACCGAGCATCAAATATCGAGCTTGGAACCCATATGGAATACTTAATAATTAAATATTGTATAATTATAAAGATTTTGCTTATTTAATTTACAAACAAACATATAAAATTATAAAACTAACATGTAAAATAATAAAACTAACATATACAAGTATTCAGGATATCTTGGTGCTACTGGACCTCAAATATCGAGCTTGGAACATATATGTGAATACTTAAAAATTAAATATTGTATAATTATAAAGATTTTGCTTATTTAATTTACAAACAAACATATAAAATTATAAAACTAACATGTAATTAATGTTGTTTATTTTACAGTAGACGACATGGAGGTGCCGCCTATTCATCCCGGACCTTCAAGCGATGAGCTACTGGCGTTACAGGGCGATCATAGGTCCGCCCACATATGGGAGGGAGAGTTACTGGCCCAGACTCTCCGTGTCAGGAGAGTAGACGAAATGTGGGACTTTTTGAAGGGCAAAGTTCTCCATCCCCGTGTTGTCAGACGCTTGAAGGATACTTGCTTCTACAGGATTTTGGAGATCGGGCGGCTGCAGCTCGATTGGTCATTGGTCACGGCCCTAATAGAGCAGTGGCGATCGGAGATGCACATATTTCACTTGCTCATTGACGAGGCCACCATCACACTACAAGACGTGGAGGTTATATATGGGCTGCCCGTTGATGGACATCCTGTTGCTCTGCTGTAGGCCATGAGAGAGATGACAGGTGCGCAGTACCTGGACATGTTGCAGTAGCTCACTGGTTTCCGGCTAGAGGATAAGAAAGCACTAGCTAGGGTCAATCGTCTGCAGCTGACGTGTCACGACCCTAAAACGGACCCCGTCATGATGGCGCCTATCGTGAAACTAGGCCAGCCAACACGAACCCCAAAACCAACTGAACAATTATAATAAGTCATTTAAAGACATTAATAAGCTAAAATCCCATAGTATAAAGTAGGGTAAAACAGTGCAAAAACCAAAACACAGCCCGACATCGGGGTGTCACCAGTCATGAGCATCTACGACTTGTCTAGAAATATGAAAAGACAACATAGTCTGATAATAAACTAGTACAAAGCGAAATAAAGATAGGAAGGTGAAGCACTAGGCTGCGATCGCCAAGCAGCTACCTAGTCAACTCCGAGGAAAGCCTGCTGGAAGATAATCAGCACTCGCTAGTATGACTCGAGACTCCTAGATCTGCACAGAGGGTGCAGGGAATAATATGAGTACGCCAAGTCAGTAAGTAATAAATGTAAAGGCAGTTGAGCAATAAGAAAACACGTAAACCACAACATAATGCTACAACAAAACAGTATAAATCCAGAACAATGCAGTAAAGCAGTAAAACTCATAAAAATGTCTCAGTTCAGTAAAAACCTTTTTGAAACATCTTTCAGTAGTTCAAACGAGTGATGAAAAACAGTGAGAAAAGGGTAGTAATATAAATTAGCCCCTCGGGAAAAACAAGTAACATAACAGCCCCTCGGGCAAAATACAAACAGAACTAGCCCCTCGGGCAATATCACATCTCACACTGGGTACCCGCGCTCACTAGGGGCGTGCAGACTCCAGAGGGGCTCCTACAGCCCAAGCGCTATATCAAGCCATCTCATGGCTTGATCAACTGGCCCTCGGCCTCATAATCAAGAATCAATACAACACTGCTGCAGCGTGCAGCCCGATCCCATAATATCCTCACAACACAGGCACTTGGCCTCACTCAGTCAGAAATCTCTCAAGTCGCTCGGGCAACAGTAAAACATGATGCTCAGCCCAAAATATCATTTAAAATATCAAAACAGAGTAAATATAGGTGAGTTATGAAAACAGTAGAATACAACATGACTGAGTACAAATATAAAGTCAAAATAGTGACGATTAGTAGTAAATATCCCCTTAAGGGTCCAAAAAAATTGGCACGAGGCCCAAATATGGCATTCAGCCCAAAACATGATAATACTTTTCAAAACACAATGATATCAAATAGTTTTCAATCAAATACGCGACTTAGCAGTCATACGGGATGGACTAAGTCATAATCCCCCAACGGTGCACGACCCCACGCTCGTCATCTAGCGTGTGCGTCACCTCAAAGTAGCACAACGATGTGAAATCTAGGGTTTCATACCCTCAATATAGCATTTACAATCATTACTTACCTTTATCCGGTCCAAACTCTAGCCCGCGATGCCTTTGCCTCTCGACTCGGCCTCTGGATGCTCCAAATCTAACCAAAAACAGATTTATACCATCAAAATATGCTAAGGGAACAAAGCCCACTCGAAAATAACCAATTTACATCAAAAATCCCAAAATTGGCCAAACTCGACCCCGGGCCCACGTCTCGGATTTCGATAAAAATCACAAAACTAAAATCCTTACACTCTCACGAGTTCATGCACATCAAGAATACCAAAATCCGAACACAAATGACCCCTCAAATCCCTAGATTAAGGTCTCCAATTTCCAAGCCCTAAACCCCCAATTTTTGCTACTAATTTCCATAGATTTCAAGCTCAATCAGTCAAAAACCATCGTAGAAACAAGTTTAGGGTCCAAAAACCTTACCTCCACGAAATTGCCTTGAATTTCCTCTTCAATTTCCTCTCCAAAGCTTTCTCCCAAATGAAATACGGTGAAAAACCACTCAAAATTGCGAAGGGCCAAATATATATGTTCTGCCCTAGCTAAACCGCTTCTGCGGTACAAAATCTCGCACCTGCGGTCCCAAGTGCGCACCTTCGGAAACCACTTAACTGCACTAGGACCGCACCTGCGATCACAATACCGCACTTGCGCTATCGCAGGTGCGCTCGAACAACTGCTTCTACGGTTCCAGCTCCCCATGTCCATTTCCACATCTACGACCCTCTAGGCGCTTCTGCGAGCCTGCACCTGCGGTCCCCAAGCCGCAGGTGCGGTTATGATAGGAGTTTCAGCACTTCAGCTCCAAATTCCAACTCTAAACCTCCTGTCAATCATCCGAAATCACCCTGAGGCCCCCAGGACCCTAACCAAAAGCACGAACAAGTCTTATTACACTATCTAAACTTATACCAATCTTCCAAACACCTAAACAACATTGAATGAACCAACTAACATCGGATTCAAGCCTAAGGTTCCAAGATCTTCCGAATTCCGCTTTTGATCAAAATGTCTATCAAACCTCATCCAAATGACCTGGAACTTCGCAAACACGTCACAAATGACACAATGAACCTACTCAAATTTTCGGAATTCCATTCCGACCCCTATATCAAAATCTTACCTATCAACCGAAAAATGCCAAAATTCCAATTTCGCCAATTCAAGCCTAAGTCTACTCCGGACCTCCAAAATACATTCTGATCATGCTCCTTAGTCCCAAATTACCTCTTGAAGCTATCCGAATTATAAAGACCTAATTTCGAGATCGAATGCTCACAAGTCAACTTTCGGTTGACTTTCTAACTCAAAGGCCGACTTTAGAGACTAAGTGTCTCAAACCTTACCAAAACCATTCCGGATTCGAACCGACTAACCCGATACCATATAACACAGATGAACAAAGCATAAAGAAGCAGAAATGGGGGAAACTGAGCGGTAAATCATTAAACGATCGGCCGGGTCGTTACATCCTCTCCCTCTTAAACAAACGTTCGTTCTCGAACGGGTCAAAAAACATACCTGAAGTCTCAAACAGGTGAGGATATTTGCTCTGCATCTCCCGCTCGGTCTCCCAGGTAGCCTCCTCCACGGGCCGACCTCTCCATTGCACTTTCACTGAAGCTATATCATTTGACCTCAACTTTCGAATCTGACGCTCCAAAATAGCTAGCGGCTCCACATCATAAGTCAAATCATCATCTAACTGAACCGTGTTGAAATCTAAAACATGAGACGGATCGCCAATATACTTCTGGAGCATAGAAACATGAAATACCGGATGCACACTCGATAATCTGGGTGGCAAAGCAAGCTCATAATCCATCTTCCCAATCCTTCGAAGCACCTCAAAAGGCCCAATGAACCGAGGACTCAATTTACTCTTCTTCCCAAATATCATAAAACTCTTCATGGGTGAAACCTTAAATAGAAACTTCTCACCAACCATGTAGGACACATCACGAACCTTCTTATCAGCATAACTCTTTTGTCTCGACTGCGCTGTATAAAGCCGCTCCTGAATCACCTTCACCTTGTCTAAAGCATCTTGCACCAAGTATGTACCCAAAAGCCTAGCCTCACCCGGCTCAAACCAACCGATCGGAGATCTACACCGTCTCCCATATAAAGCCTCATATGGAGCCATCTAAATACTTGACTGATAACTATTGTTATAAGCAAACTCCGCGAGCGTTAGGAACTGATCCCATGACCCTCCAAAATTTATGACACAAGCACGTAACATGTTCTCCAATATCTGAATAGTGTGCTCGGACTACCCGTCCATCTGAGGGTGAAAAACTGTGCTCAACTCAACCTGAGTACCCAACTCTCTCTGCACGAATCTCCAAAACTACGATGTAAACTGAGTACCTCTATCTAAAATGATGGAAACCGGAACACCATGCAAACGAACAATCTCTCGGATATAGATCTCTACCAACCTCTCTGAAGGATAGGTAGTACACATAGGAATGAAGTATGCGGACTTAGTCATCCGATCCACAATCACCCAAATAGCATCGAACTTCTTCAAAGTCCGTGGAAGTCCAACTACAAAATCCATAGTGATCCGCTCCCACTTCCACTCTGGAATATCCATCTGCTGAAGCAAGCCACCCGGTCTCTGATGCTCATATTTCACCTGCTGACAATTGGGACGCCGAGCTACAAATCCCACAATGTCCTTCTTCATTCTCCTCCACCAATAATGTTGTCTCAGATCCTGATACATCTTCGCGGTACACTGATGGATGGAGTACGAGCTGTGGGTCTCCTCTAGAATCAACTCCCGAAGCCCATCCATATTGGGCACACATATCCGACCCTACATCCTCAATACCCATCATCACCAATGGTCACATCTCTGGCATTGTCGTGCTGAACTCTGTCCTTAAGGACAAGAAAATGAGCATCATCATACTGGCGTTCTCTGATGCGATCAAATAAGGAAGACCGAGAAATCACACAAGCCAATACCCGACTGGGCTCCGAAATATCTAACCTCACGAACCGATTGGCTAAGGCCTGGACATCAACTGCAAGAGATATCTCCCCAATAGGAATATACGCTAAACTCCCTATACTCACCGCCTTCCTACTCAAGGCATCGACTACTACATTGGCCTTTCCCAGATGATACAAGATAGTAATATCATAGTCCTTTAGCAGCTCCAACCATCTCCACTGACTCAAATTGAGATCCTTCTACTTGAACAAGTCCTGGAGGCTACGATGATTGGTAAACACCTCACAAGACACACCATACAAATAATGCATCCAAATCTTCAACGCGTGAACAATGGAAGCCAACTCCAAGTCATGAACAAGGTAGTTCTTCTCATGGGGCTTCAACTGACGAGAAGCATAAGCAATAACTCTACCCTCCTGCATCAGCACGCACCCAATACTAACTCTCGAAGCATCGCAATACACGGTATATGAACCTGAAGTTGATGACAAAACTAACACTGGAGCTGTGGTCAAGGTAGTCTTGAGCTTCTGGAAGCTCACCTTACACTCATCCGACCACCTGAATAAAGCACCCTTCTGAGTCAACTTGGTCAAGGGTGATGCGATAGATGAAAATTCCTAAACATACCGATGGTAATAACTCGCCAATCTAAGAAAGTTGTGAATCTCTGTGGCTGAAGATGGTCTGGGCCAACTCTGAACCGCCTCTATCTTTTTCGGATCAACCTGAATACCCTCACTGGACACCACGTACCCCAAGAAAGCCACTGAATTGAGCCAAAACTCACATTTGGAGAACTCTGCATAAAGCTTCTCCTCCCTCAATATCTGCAACACAACTCTCAAATGCTCCGCGTGCTCCTCCTGACTACATGAGTACACCAGAATATCATCAATGAAAAAAAATCACAAACGAGTCAAGATAAGGCCGAAACACGCTGTTCATCAAATGCATGAATGTTGTCGGGGCATTGGTCAACCCAAAAGACATAACAAGGAACTAATAATGACCATATCTGGTCCTGAAGGCTGTCTTAAGAATATCAGAGTCCCTAATCTTCAACTAGTGATAACCTGAACGGAGATCAATCTTGGAGAACAATCTCGCTCCCTGAAGCTGGTCAAATAAATCATTGATACGAGGCAAATGATACTTGTTCTTGATTGTTACTTTGTTCAATTGCCTGTAATCAATGCACATCCTCATTGTGCCATCCTTCCTCTTCACAAATAGAACAGGTGCACCCTAAGGCGCACACTAGGCCGAATGAACCCCTTATCAAGGAGTTTCTGAAGATGCTCCTTTAACTCCACTGGTGCTATACGATACGGTGGAATAGAAATGGGATGAGTGCCCGGCACCAGATTAATACAAAAATCAATATCCCTGTCCGGTGGAATGCCTGACAGGTCTGCAGGAAATACATCGGGAAAATCCCTCACAACAGGAACATAATCAATACTAGGTGTCTTTGCACCGACATCACTCACAAAGGCTAAGTATGAAAGACAACCTTTCCCAACCATCCGCTGGGCCTTCAAGAACGAAATCACCCTTCTAGGGACAAAATCAATCGAACCTCGCCACTCAATCCGTTGCACACTCGGCATAGCCAACGTCACTGTCTTAGCATGACATTCCAAAATAGCACGACACAGAGATAGTCAATCCATGCCCAATATCATATTGAAGTCCACAATACAAAGCAATAATAGGTACACTCGGGTCTCCAGACCCCCAATAGTCACCACACACGACCGGTACATATGGTCCACAATAATAGTATCGCCCACTAGAGTAGATACACGAACAGATGATACAAGAGACTCATAGAGCGTATCCAAATAACGTGCAAAATATGATGACACATATGAAAAAGTGGAACCAAGATCAAATAACATAGAGGCATCTCTATGGAAGACTGAAACAATACCTGTAATCACAACATCTGAAGCAATAGCATCGGGTCTAGCTGGGAGTGCATAGAAACGGGCCTGACCACCACCTGATCAACCTCCCCTTCTGGGGCGAACCCTAGCTGACTGACCTCCACCCCTAGCTGGCTGGGTGGGTGGTGGTAAAGTAACTGGTGCTGAAGCCGATGGCTAACTCCTCTACTTAGACGAACCCCTAAGACAACGAGGACATTGCCTCCACATGTGACCCAACTTTCCATACTCACAACAACTCCCTGGTGTTGGAGATGGGGACCGAAGGGAACCCCTAGCACCGAAATAACTAGCAGATGAACCTGGCATAGAAGAGCCCTGAACTGATGGTGCACAGGATGAACTCTAGGTTGGAAGGGCACTGAGTGATGAATGACCCTGATGAGGACTATGAGAACTATGACCCGATGGTGCCCTACGATAACCTGGGTGAGCTCACTGAGCATGCCTAAATGGACGGCCTCTGCCATGCTGAAACTGGCCTCTCGAAGGAGCACCACCAAAACTACCAGATCCTCGAGGCCTCTTGGCCTCCCTCTCATCTCGCTCCCGGCAACGAACTGACTCAATCTCACGAGCAATGTCAACAACCTCCTCAAAAGTAGCACCAGACACCCTCTCCTTGGTCATGAGAATCCGAAGCTGATATGTGAGGCCATCAACGAACCTTCTGATCCTCTCTCTATCCATAGGAACCAGCCAAACAGCATGATGAGCTAACTCCGAGAACCTCATCTCATACTGCATCACAGTCATATCTCCCCGATGTAACTACTCGAACTGCCTGCGTAGCTCCTCTCTACGAGACTGTGGGACATACTTCTCCAAAAAGAGAACGGAGAACTACTGCCAGGTAAGGGGCGCTGCACCAACAGGCCTACGCCTCTCATAAGCCTCCCACCAAGTGAAGGCAGCTCAAGAAAACTAAAAAGTAATAAATGCTACCCCACTGGTCTCTAGAACACCCGTTGTACGAAGAATTCTCTTACACTTGTCCAAGAAACCCTAGGCATCCTCGCCCTCTATACTACTGAAAGTTAGAGGCTGAAGTCTACCAAACCTCTCCAATTTGTGTTGCTCATCCTCTGGTATAACTAGAGTTACATAGTCCTGAGTAGCTATAACCGGCTGGACTGGAGGTGCCCCCGGTGTCTGAAGTCCCTGCACGACCTGCTCAGGTGTACGAGTGGCGGGAGTCTGAGTGCCTCCCCCGGCCTGAGATGTAGCTGCGACTGTAGTAACTGAGACCGCCTGAGCTAGGCTAATGCATACTGATAGAATATGGGCCAGGGCCTCTTGAAGGCCTGGAATCACAATAGGCACAACTGGTGCTAGTGGAGCATCCACAACTGGGACCTGATTATGAATTAGGGCGGCTGGTGGATTTGCAAGTGCTGCCCTAGCTGTTGTGCGGGCTACACCCCTGCCCCTACCACGGCCTTGACCGCGTTCTCAGCCTCTAGTGGACCCAGCTAGTGGTACTGGTGGTCGTCCATTCTGACCGATAGCACGTGTCCTCACCATCTGTGAGAGAATAGAATAATAGAAGTTTAGTACTCGGATCAACAAATTTGCACGACAAGAATTCAAGAATATGAAGTTTTCCTTAAGGTTCTGCAGCCTCCCGAGGATAAATACAGACGTCTCTGTACCGATCCGTGAGACTCTACTAAACCTGCTCATTACTCGTGAGACCTATGTAACCTAGGCTCTAATACCAACTTGTCACGACCCTAAAACGGACCCTATCAAGATGGTGCCTATCGTGAAACTAGGCTAGCTGACACAAACCCCATAACCAACCGAACAAGTATAATAAGTCATTTAAAGACATTAATAAGCTAAAATCCCATAGTATAAAGTAGGGTAAAACAGTGCGAAAACCAAAACACAGCTCGATATCAGGGTGTCACCAGTCATGAGCATCTACGACTCGTCTAGAAATATGAAAAGACAACATAGTCTGATAATAAGCTAGTACAAAGCGAAATAAAGATAGGAAGGAGAAGCACTTGGCTGCGAACGCCAAGCAACTACCTAGTCAACTCCGAGGAAAGCCTGCTAGAAGACAATCGGAACTCGCTAGCGTGACCTGAGACTCCTGGATCTGTACACACGGTGCAGGGAGTAATGTGAGTACGCCAACTCAGTAAGTAATAAATGTAAAGGCAACTGAGCAGTAAAAAATACGTAAACCACAGCATAATGCTACAACAAAAGAGCGTTTTATATAAAACGCATTTTGGAAAAACGCTATATCTGAAGCTAATTAAACATTCATATACAGCGTGGTTTAATAAAACACTATATATAAAACGCCTTAATAAACCACGCTTTTCATCTTCAAATACCCATCCCCCTCGTTGTGATTGCTCGTTTCGGACTAAAATCTTCAATTCTTTAACTTTCCAAAAAACATAAATCGAGGTATTTCAATTCAGTTTTTGTCGAAACTCATATAAAAAATGCATATTAGTTATTTTAAATGTGTTCTATGTTGTTTTGTATTTTTTTTGCGATTAAACTAGTATGTTATTTTTATTCGGACTTAGATATTAGTGTGCTAAAAAAATATGTAAAAAATTGAGAAATCATTATTATTTGTTAAAAAATTGTCAATAATGTTTTTTACTGTTGTATATGTATTTCGTGAATATTTTGTGATTAAATGTATTTTTTGTTTTTATCTGGTTTATATTATTTATTTGTTTAAAGACTAGTAATATCGTACCCTTTTAGGGTAGTAAAATGTAGTGCCTTTTAGCATAGTAAAATGTAGTGCCTTTTAGCATAGTATCCATGTAGTTTAAGTATCTCTTATACTCAAAAATATGTCAAAATAATTGATAGATCAAACACAAACTCTGTCCAATTATAGTCAACGATCGTATGAAAATAACATGAGAAAAGAACAATATTTATCGGATATCTTGGTGCTGTTGGGTCGCAAATATCGATCCTGGAACCCATATGTGAATATTTAATAATTAAATATTGTGTAATTATAAAAATTAATTATTTAATTTACAAACAAACATATAAAATTATAAAACTAACATGTAAAATAATAAAACTAACACATACAAGAATTCAGGATATTTTGGTGCTACTGGGCCACAAATATCGATCTTGGAACCCATATGTGAATATTTAATAATTAAATATTGTATAATTATAAAAATTAATTATTTAATTTACAAACAAACATATAAAATTATAAAACTAACATGTAAATAATAAAACTAACACATACAAGAATTCAAGATATCTTGGTTCTACTGAGCATCAAATATCGAGCTTGGAAACCATATGAAATACTTAATAATTAAATATTGTATAGTTATAAAGATTTTGCTTATTTAATTTACAAACAAACATATAAAATTATAAAACTAACATGTAAAATAATAAAACTAACACATACAAAATTCAGGATATCATGGTGTTACTGGGCCTCAAATATCGAGTCTGGAATACATATGTGAATACTTAAAAATTAAATATTGTATAATTATAAAGATTTTGCTTATTTAATTTAGAAACAAACATATAAAATAATAAAACTAACATGTAATTAATGTTGTTTAATTTACAGTTGACGACATGAAGGTGTTGCCTATTCATCCCGGACCTTCAAGCGATGAGCTACTGTCATTACAGGGCGATCATAAGTCCACCCACATATGGGAGGGAGAGTTACTGGCCCAGACTCTCCGCGTCAGGAGAGTGGACGACATATGGGACTTTTTGAAGGGCAAAGTTCTCCATCCCCGTGTTGTCACACACTTGAAGGATATGGGCTTCTACAAGATTTTGGAGATCGGGCGGCTGCAGCTCGATTGGTCTTTGGTCACGGCCCTAATAGAGTGGTGGTGACCGGAGACGCACATATTTCACTTGCCCATTGACGAGGCCACCATCACACTGCAGGACGTGGAGGTTATATATGGGTTTCTCGTTGATGGACACCCTATTGCTCTGCCGTAGGCCATGAGAGAGATGACAGGTGCACAGTACCTGGACATGTTGCAGCAGCTCACTGGTTTCCGGCTAGAGGATGAGAAAGCACTGGCTGGGGCCAGTCGTCTGTAGTTGACGTGTCATTTCCCTAAAACGGACTCGGTCGTGATGGCGCCTATCATGAAATTAGGCCAGCCGACACAAACCCCAAAACCAACCGAACAATTATAATAAGTAATTTAAAGACATTAATAAGCTAAAATCCCATAGTATAAACTAGGGTAAAATAGTGCACATCGGGGTGTCACTAGTCATGAGCATCTACGACTCGTCTAGAAATATGAAAAGACAACATAGTCTGATAATAAGCTAATACAAAGCGAAATAAAGATAGGAAGGAGAAGCAATGGGTTGCGAACGCCAAGCAGCTACCTAGTAAACTCCGAGGAAAGCCTGCTGGAAGACAATCAGCACTCTCTAGCATGACTCGAGACTCCTGGATCTATACACAGGGTGCAGGGAGTAATGTGAGTATGCCAACTCAGTAAGTAATAAATGTAAAGGCAGCTGAGTAGTAAGAAAACATGTAAACCACAACATAATGCTACAACAAAATAGTATAAATTTCGAACAATGCAGTAAAGCAGTAAAACTCGTAAAAACGTCTCAGTTCAGTTTAAACCTTTTTAAAACATCTTTCAGTAGTTCAAATGAGTGATGAAAAATAGTGAGAAAAGGGTAGTAACATAAATCAGCCCCTCGGGCAAAACAAGTACCATAACCGCCCCTCGGGCAGAATACAAACAGAACCAGCCCCTTGGGATATCTTACAATCACTCGTATCGGCCCCTCGGGCAATACCACATCTCATACTGGGTACCCGTGCTCACTAGGGGTGTGCAGACTCCGGAGGGGCTCCTACATCCTAAGCATTATATCAAGTCATCTCGTGACATAATCAATTGGCCACCGTCCTCATAATCAAGAATCAGTACAACACTGCTGCAGCGCGCAGCCCGATCCCATAATATCCTCACAACACAGGCCCTCGGCCTCACTCAGTCATAAATCTCTCAAGAAACTCAGGAAACAGTAAAACATGATGCTCAACCCAAAATATCATTTAAAATATCAATCGACACGAGGCCCAAATATGACATTCAGCTCAAAACATGATCATACTTTTCAAAACACAATGATATCAAACAGTTTTCAATCAAATACATGACTTAACAGTCACATGGGACGGACTAAGTCACAATCCCCAACGGTGCACGACCACATGCTCATCATCTAGCATGTGTGTCACCTCAAAATAGCACAACGATGTGAAATTCGAAGTTTCATACCCTAAGGACAACATTTACAATCATTACTTACCTTTATCCAGTCCAAACTCTAGCCCGTGATGCCTTTGCCTCTTGACTCGGCCTCTGGATGCTCCAAATCTAACCAAAAATAGATTTATACCATCAAAATATGCTAAGGGAACAAAGCCCACTCAAAAATAACCAATTTACGTAAAAAATCTCAAAATTGGCCAAACCCGACCCCGGGCCCACGTCTCGGATTCCGATAAAAATTACAAAACTAAAATGTAACGACCCGACCGGTCGTTTTGCCTCTTAGAATCCCGTCCCCCAAAATAAAACTTCCCGCACTTGCTTTAACTAATTTACGACCCGCGGGGATGGTTGGTTCGGGAATTGGAAGAATTTGGGTTGAAATATGTTCATTTGATTCCTTAGGATTTTCTTAAAAGGCTAAGTTTGACTTTGGTCAATATTTTTGGCAAACGGACCCGGATTTGTGTTTGACGGTTCCGGAGGATCTGTAGGAAAATATGGGACCTGGGCATATGCCCGGAATCGGATTCCAAGGTCCCTAGGCCGAGTAATGAATTTTTAATTAAAAATTGTTAAACTAAAATTCTAAGGATTTAAGGAAACTAAATAACGATTGATAACATGGGTATCGGGCTCGTATGTTGGTTCCGGAGCTCGGTACAGGTCCAATATAACATTTAAGACTTGCCCGCGAAATTTGGTGTCAATCCGAGTAGTTTAAGGGTGTTTAGGCTCGTTAGAGAAAACTTAAGAACTTGAAGTTCATAAGTTTGATAAAATTGGTTTTAGAGGGGTTATTCTTAGATTTAGCGTTGTTTCGGGAGTTCCGAAGGTTCGAGTAGGTCCGTTTCGTGATTTCAGATTTGTCGGTATGTTCGGGCGGGGCCTGGGAGCCCCGAGCATCGATAGGATGAGGCTCGAGTGAAGTTGGAAATATTGAGAAGTGCTGAAGCATCTGCTTTTGTCATAACCGCACCTGCAGTTGGTCGACCGTAAGTGCGAGCCCGCAGAAGTGGTCCGGCTATCGCAGATACGGCCAAGGTAGGCCAGGCCTAGAACCGCAAGTGCAATAGTGTTATTTGTGAAGAAGAAGGATAGGACTATGCGGATGTGCATTGATTACCGCCAGTTGAACAAAGTCACCATCAAAAACAAGTACCCATTGCCTCGTATCGATGATTTCTTCAACCAGTTGTAGGGTGCTAGGGTTTTCTCTAAGATCGACTTAAGGTCGGGTTACAATTAGTTGAAGATTCGGGACTCGGATGTTCCGAAGATTGCATTCCAGAGTAGATATGGCCATTATGAGTTTTTGGTGATGTCCTTTGGCTTGACTAATGCCCAGCAGCATTTATAGACTTGATGAACAGAGTGTTTAGGCTTTATATTGATTCCTTTGTCATCGTCTTCATTGATGACATCTTGATATACTCCCGTAACCTGGGGGAGCACGAGTAGCATTTGAGAGTAGTGCTTCAGACATTGCGAGAGCAGAAGCTATATGCTAAGTTCTCCAAGTGTGAGTTTTGGCTAGAGTCAGTGGAATTCTTGGGGCATGTTGTGTCAGGAGAAGGTATTAAGGTGGATCCCAAGAAGATTGAGGCAGTTCAGAGTTGGCCACGTCCTACTTCAGTGACCGAGATCCAGAGTTTCCTAGGTTAGCAGGTTATTACAGACGATTCGTGCAGGGTTTTTCATCTATTGCATTACCTCTGACTGGATTGACCCACAAGGGTGCTCCTTTCCATTGGTCCGATGATTGTGAGGCAAGCTTTCAGAAGCTCAAGATGACCTTGACTACAACACTAGTTTTTGTGTTGCCTTCCTGTTCAGGGATGTATACGGTATATTCTGAAGCTTTGCGCGTTGGATTGGGATGTGTATTGATGCAGGAGGGGCGAGTTATTGCATATGCTTCGCGTCAGCTGAAGATCCATGAGAAGAATTATCCTGTGCATGATCTGGAGTTGGCCGCGATTGTTCATGCTCTTAAGATATGGAGGCATTATCTGTACCATTTATCATGTGAGGTTTATACTGATCATCGCAGCTTACAACACCTGTTCAAGCAGAGGGATCTCAATTTGAGGCAGCGTAGATGGCTTGAGTTGCTGAAGGATTATGACATCACCATTCTTTATCACCCAGGCAAGGCAAATGTGGTTGCAGATGCCTTAAGCAGGAAAGCAGAGAGTATGGGTAGCTTGGCATTCATTCCAGCAGAGGAGAGGCCACTAGCTTTGGACGTCCAGTCCTTGGCTAACAGGCTTGTGAGGTTTGATATTTCAGAGCCCAGTCGAGTTCTTACGTGCGTTTTTGCTCAATCTTCATTATTGGGGCAGATCAAGGCCCGACAGTTCGATGATCCACATTTGGTAGATCTCAAAGAGACAGTGCTTCAGGGTAGTGCCAAGGAGGTTTCTATTGGCGAGGATGATGTTTTGTGACTCCAGGGTCGCCTATGTGTTCCTAATGTTGATGGTCTGAAGGAGAGGATACTAGAGGAGGCACACAGTTTGCGGTATTCCATTCATCCGGGTGCTACAAAGATGTATCATGACTTGAGGCAGCATTATTGGTGGCGGAGGATGAAGAAAGACATAGTGGAGTATGTGGCTAGGTGTTTGAATTGCTAGCAGGTCAAGTATGAGCACCAGAGGCCGGATGGCCTACTTTAGCAGATGCCTATCCTAGAGTGGAAGTGGGAGCGCATTACTATGGATTTCGTAGTTGGCTTGCCCCGGACCTTGCGGAAGTTTGATGCAGTGTGGGTCATCGTGGATAGGTTGACCAAGTCGGCACACTTTATACCAGTTGTGACTACTTACACTTCGGAGAGACTGGCTCAGATTTACATTCGGGAGATAGTCCGGTTGCACTGTGTGCCTATTTCCATCATATTAGATAGAGGCCCTCAATTCACTTCTCATTTCTGGAGAGTTGTTCACGGTGAGTTGGGGACCCGCATGGATCTTAGCACAGCATTTTATCCGCAAACCGATGGGTAATCGGAGTGGACAATTTAGATCTTGGAGGACATGCTTAGAGCATGTGTGATTGACTTTGGAGGATAGTGGGATCAGTTCTTACCTTTGGTAGAGTTTGCTTACAACAACAGCTATCAGTCCAACATTGAGATGACTCCATTTGAGGCTTTATACGGTCGGCGGTGTCGTTCTCCTATCGGGTGGTTTGAGCCTGGTGAGGCTACGTTATACGGTACAGATTTGGTACAAGATGCCTTGGACAAGGTAAAGTTGATTCAGGAGAGGCTTTGCACAGCTCAGTCCAGACAGAAGTGTTATGCAGATCAGAAGGCGCGCGATGTGTCATTCATGGTTGGCGAGAAGGTCCTCTTGAAAGTCTCGCCAATGAAGGGCGTTATGAGGTTTGGGAAGAAGGGAAACCCGAGCCCAAGGTTTATTGGCCCATTTGAGGTGTTGAGACTAGTTGGGGAGGTTGCTTACGAGCTTGATTTACCCCCAGTTTATCGGGAGTTCACCCAGTCTTCCACGTGTCCATGCTTCGGAGGTATCATGCTGACTTGTCCCATGTGTTGGACTTCACTACTATTCAGTTGGGTGAGAGTCTGAGTTATGAGGAGGATCCAGTTGCCATTATTGATATACAGGATTGCCAGTTAAGATCTTAGAGGATTTCAGTGGTAAAGGTCCAGTGGAGGGGACAAACAGTCTAGGAGGCAACCTGGGAGTCCGAGGAGGACATGCAGAGTAGATACCCACATTTATTCAGCACCTCAGGTACTTTTCTATGTCCGTTCGAGGACAAACGTTCGTTTAAGAGGTGGAGAATGTAACCACCTGACTTGTCATTTTGCCTCTTAGAACCCCGTCCCCTAAATAAAATATCCCGCACTTGCTTTAACTAATTTACCACCCGGGAGGATGGTTGGTTTGGGAATTGGAAGAATTTGGGTTGAAATATGCTCATTTGATTCCATATGATTTTCTTAAAAGGCTAAGTTTGACTTTGGTCAACATTTTTAACAAACAGACCCAAATTCATGTTTGAAGGTTCCGAAGGGTCCATAGGAAAATATAGGACCTGGGCGTATGCCCGGAATCGGATTCTGAGGTCCCTAGGCTGAGTAATGAATTTTTAATTAGAATTTGTTAAACTAGAATTCTAAGGATTTAAAGAAACTAAATAATGATTGATCACATGGGTATCAGGCTCGTATGTTGGTTTCGGAGCTCGGTACAGGTCCAATATAACATTTAAGAATTGTCCGCAAAATTTGGTGCCAATCCGAGTAGTTTAAGGGCGTCTCGGCTCGTTAGAGAAAAATTAAGAACTTGAAGTTCATAAGTTTGATTCAATTGGTTTTAGGGGGTGATTCTTAGATTTAGCGTTGTTTCGGGCATTCCAAAGGTTCGAGTAGGTCTGTTTCGTAATTTTAGACTTGTCGGACGAGGCTTGAGTGAAGTTGGAAATGTTGAGAAGTGCTGAAGCATCTGCTTCTGTCACAACCACACATGCGGTTGGTCGACCGCAGGTGCGAGACTGCAGAAGCGGTCCGTCTATCACAACTGCAGCCAAGGTAGGCCAGGCCCAGAACCGTAGAAGCGGCTCCCTAGCCTCAGAAGTGGCTTCAAGACCGCAAAAGCGGTCGTAGCCCGCTTGGCCGTTTCCGAAGATGCGCCCAATTTATCGCTGAAGCAGGACCGCAGATGCGGAAATCACTAAAGTAGTGAGCCTCATTTAATACGGGTTCTAAGTCATATTTGCCACTTTTCACTCCTCCATTGGCGATTTTGGGAGCATTTGAGAGAAGACTTCCACCTAGCTCTTTGAGGTAAGTTTATCCCACCTATTCTTAGTTTAATACAATGTCTTAGGTAGATTAAACACTAGGATTTAGGTAAAATCAAGGGGTTAGACCAAAACCTAGGGGTTTAACAAAAGTTAGATTTTACCAAGAAATTTGTTATGAAACGAATTAGAAATCATATATTATTGATCCTTAAATTATAGAGAACAACTTCCTTCGAAAAATTTCGGAATCCGGGCACGTGGGCCCGAGGCCGGATTCTAGGAAACTTGTGTCAAGGGTTGGGAAATTGCTTAAGTAGCTACAATATGATCTTGTGAGCTTATATTGACTAGTTCCTACCTCATTTAACTAGTTTTGGATCGTTTGGCTCCAAATTGAGAGTCCGGGTTCGTTCTTGGTATTGGAAGCGCACTTTGGAGCGAGGTGAGTCTCCTTTCTAACCTTGTAAGAGGCAATTGTCCCCATAGGTGTAATAATTGAATAATTGCTACTAAATGCAGGGGGGGCTACATTCACACTAGGTGATGATAGTCCGTGCATAGCTACTATTATGTTAATTGTCCAGGTAGTCTAGGACCCGTACCATGCTATATTGTGAATGTCTCTATATTTTCTTGCTAATGTTATCACTTAGGGTATGCTAGTGACTTGGAAAGGAATATAAGCGAATGTATACACTTGTTGGACACTTGTATGAATTTGTTTGAAAATAAATGTTCCTTCATGTGTTTTCTTGATATTAATTGATATTTGTGGATCAGGCCGATCGCCTCATTAGAAATAGATGCATCTATAGTTCGCGCCATTCGACCCTTTGGCAGTGCACAGTTTATTTTCTGTTGGATCGGGCCATCGACCTTGGCATAACGTGCGCATGATATCTATGTGAAATCTTATCCATGACTTGTTCTGCTAAATACTTGAAATGTGAATGGCTAACTATAAAGTGGTTAAGAACATGACTTATTACCTCTTGCTATAAACTGTTGATTAATTGTGACCCCCATGCTTAGCGTAACACTTTATTATATTATTTGACCTTAGTAAGTATCAAGTCGACCTCTCGTCTCTACTTCTTCAAGATTAGACGGGATACTTACGGGGTACATATTCTTTATGTACTCATACTACACTTCTGTACTTAATTGTACATGATCTAAGGCAGGTACATCTGGCTACCAGTCTGGTGCATGCCCCTTATTCATAGTCCGAGACTTCCACGGTGAGTTGCCCCTTCCTGTGTCGTTCAGCAGCTTGATGGAGACTTTCTTTACTTTTGCTGTCTATTCTGTTTCGGACAGTAGGATAGTTTTATTCTTTTGTACATTCTGCTAGTTGCCCACTACTTGTGACACCAGGTCTTGGCACACACATTAGTAGACTTTCATTTAGGGGTTGTATGATTATTGGCACATTACTGTTCATTTCTGGTTTATAACTTTAACTTAAGGAATTACTGCACTTATTTTGGTGAAAGTAAAATGATAACTTAATTATATTTCCGCGTCGGCTTTCCTGACAACGGTATTGGGCGCTATCACGATCTATTGGGGAAATGGGTCGTGACATAAAATCCTTACACTCTCATGAGTTCATACATATCAAGAATACCAAAATTCGGCCACAAATGACTCCTCAAATCTCTAGATTTAGGTATCCAATTTCCAAGCCCTAAACCCCCAATTTTTGCTACTAATTTCCATAAATTTCAAGCTCAATCAGTCAAAAACCATCATAGAAACAAGTTTAGGGTCCAAAAATCTTACCTCCACGAAATCCCCTTGAATTTCCTCTCCAAAGCTTTCTCCCAAATGAAATATTGTGAAAAACCACTCAAAATCGTGAAGGGCCAAATATATATGTTCTGTCCCAGCTAAACCGCTTCTGCGGTACAAAATCTCGCACCTGCGGACCCGCACCTGCGGTCCCAGGTGCGCACCTACGAAAACCACTTGACCGCACCTACGATCACAATACCGCACCTGCACTATCGCAGGTGCGCTCGAACAATCGCTTCTGCGGTTCCAGCTCCCTATGGCTATTTCTGCATCTATGACCCTCTGGGCGCTTCTGCGAGCTCGCACCTGTGGTCCCCAAGCCACAGGTGCGGTTATGACAGGAGTTTCAGCACTTCAGCTCCAAATTCCAACTCCAAACCCCCCGTCAACCATCCGAAATCACCCCGAGGCCCCTGAGACCCCAACTAAAAGCACGAACAAGTCATATACCACTATCCAAATTTATACCAATCTTCGAAACACCTAAAACAACATTGAATCAACCAAATAACATCGGATTCAAGCCTAAGGTTCCAAAATTTTTTGAATTCTACTTTTGATCAAAAAGTCTATCAAACCTCGTCCGAATAACCTAGAATTTCACAAACACGTCACAAATGACACAAAAGACCTACTCAAATTTCCGAAATTCCATTCCGGCCCCTATGTCAAAATCTGACCTATCAACCGGAAAATGCCAAAATTTCAATTTCGCCAATTCAAGCCTAAATCTACTCTGGACCTCCAAAACACATTTCGATCACGCTCATAAGTCCAAATCACCTCCTAAAGCTATCCGAATCATAAAAACCAAATTTCGAGATCGAATGCTCACAAGTCAACTTCCGGTTGACTTTCCAACTCAAAGGCCAACTTTAGGGACTAAGTGTCTCAAACCTTACCAAAACTATTCCGGATTCAAACCGAATAACTCGATACCATATAACACAGATGAACAAAGCATAAAAGGCAGAAATGGGGGAAACGGAGCGGTAACTCATGAAACGACTGGCCGAGTCGTTACATGACGACTATTTGAGACTATTTGGAGATATTGCATCCTGACATTGATGGCGATACACCAGATTATCCTGTTCATCGGTATACGAGGTTGCTGCTACTCCTTATGTTTGGAGGGGTCTTGTTCCCTAACACTTCGGGGAACCTAGTCAGCTTGAGTTTTCTTCATCATCTTGAGCGGATAGATGATTTACCCAAATACAGCTAGGGTGCTGCTGTTCTTGCCTACTTGTATAGGCAGATGTGCTAGGCGAGCATGGGCACCCAGCGTGATGTTGCTGGATTTTTGTCGCTACTACATGTGACAACATATTCGAATACTCTATTCATATCAACATACCTAGTAAAAATATATCTTAAATTTTACGTCAACTTTTTATGTTAGGTTTGGGCCTCGGAGCGGTTCCTGCAGTTGCAGCCACCTCTACCACCATTAGCTCCGGGTATACCACCTCCGTTTCTCCCTCTAGCTAGGAGGTGGGTTCTCCGGCGGGGATATACGCATGAGTACGAGGCTCGGCATAATCTCCCCTTGTGCAGGGATATCTTGGATTTACTAGAAGGCGTACAAGTAAATATATACCTATGTTTACTTGGCATAGCTTCACATGTGTTGCGTATACTCATGTTTATTGTTGTTACTTAATAGTTCATCTGGACGTCATACAACGACGCGCTGATAGCTGGCTTGCCCGCTTATTACTCGGTCGGCCGACTTATATAGGGCTCTTCTGTCCCGTTGATGTGCCTTGATATTGTGGAGCATCATACCATCGAGCGGGTACTTCACTAGTTTGGCCGCCCGTAGCTCGTACCGACACTGCTCATATGGCAGACCACACATTTCCAGCGGGATGATCGTTCTAGGATGGACCAGGCATATGTGGCATGGCTAGAGGCGCATATCGATACTTGGGACTGGCGATTTGACCTGATTCCCCCCCTTCACCGAGTCGGCCGTATATTGAGCATGATTATATGGGCTGGTAACGTAGAATTACACCACTTTTCGTTGGGAATCCCATTCATCAAGCTGGCAGTCGGTACATTCCATGCGTCGGGAGGCACGAGGCACTGTTATGTTATTTCGTATTCTTACTTTTAACTATAACCTAGCATTCCGTAATTTATATTTTACATGTTGTGCAGGCTATTGGCCTACATTTATTCCACTAGTTGGGACGGCAGATGCAACAGCATGCCGGCGAGGGAGCGGCCATTTTGCATGAGCATGGCCGGCAGGTTACAGAGCTGGCTGCCTGGACACTACGGCGAGCCCCAGAGGATGAGCGCTTAGTACACGACCCTGATTATGTGGCGCTAGAGCAGTACCATCAAGGTAGGGCTGTCCACGAGGTAGGGGACAATGAGGGAGGGCTATCCCACGAGGCAGGGCTATCCCACAAGGTTGTGGGGGCCGGCGAGGAGGCGGTCCCGAACAAGAGGACATTGAGGCACCTGTTGAGGATGTTGGAGCTGATCTGCAGGGTGACCCCCATGAGCCAGACGAGCATCACAGCATCATGCCGTCATTCAGCCTTCAACTGCCGCTCACTCCATGGCATCCATAACCGGCATACTTGGCAAATGATCAAGGTTGGGGATATGCCTTGAATGAAACGACATGTGGGACTCGTACACTCTTGGTCTAACGGGGGGTGGAGCATGCTCCCTCGTTAAATCAGGTCCATCATTCTCTTCCTCCTCATCACCACCCTCATCAGTGAAGGGCGTGTCATCTCCGGACTCATCGGCATTATTGTCATAATCACTATTCTCTTCCTGACTCTGTGCATCTGCTAGATCCCGATTAAATATGTCGTCTTCGAGCAATTGAGTTAGGACAGGTGGTTCAACTTGCTCTTTTTCACTGCACAAACAACAAAATAATAAGCTACTCAAATTGATAAATACTTTGCATATAGCTATATTACTTCACTTACAAGTCATAGTGTGTTGACATTCCACTATCGATATTATCCTGTTGGTGATGACTCCCGGATGGACCACCATGATCCAACACACCAAAACTACGCATATTCCAACTGGGTGTGGGTTCATAACTTGTAAAATTCATATCTGGAGGGTATGCCCTATGAATATATGAGTGTTAATACAAATTCAATACAACAAAAATAAATATCGTAACACAAAGGAAAATTGAAGTTTACCACTCGTCTTTTGGATTATGTAAAGTGGGAGAGAAATTATTTCCTCGCTCCTCATTCGCTCGTGGAGATAAGTTTAGATCCGGCAAAACTCTTTAAGCCGGAACGTGTTCGGCTAAAACTGCTCCAGAATAACAACCCGATGATTGAGGGTTATCCCTGCTTTACGCAACCTTATTATTGCGAACGTCTTCAACCTTCACGTACATCTCCAATATTTTTATCAAAACAAATTACCGGTATTCATCCGGAGTCCCCAAAAAATCTCTCAAAGTTTCATCATCCTCGATGCTAAACTCCGCGTAACAAGCAACTCCTTGCGGAGTGACAGAATACAGATATCTTCCGGTTAATTTAAGGTTCACCGAACGTTTGCTCACACTCATTTTATTACACAACAAGGATATCAGTCTATCGTACTCTATTGTAAGTGGCAACTTAACATGACTCTGTGGAGATAAAGTATAGTTCAGTGAGTTATTCTCCACCACAATCGCACCCCCAATATAATGAAACCCTTACTTTTCGCTCTTCAGACATTATGACAAAATGCTTAAGAATTTAACAAGAAGAAAAATTTAACAGGAGTTGAGAATATTTCTGAATGGATTTTTGCAAAATCCTTAACACCTTTAAATAAGGAATGCCCAATCCCGGGGGTGGGGGTCAAATTTTTTGAGGTAAAACGCCCTTTTAAAACACATTTTACCCATTTGAATTACGTTATGTCAGTTAAGCACATAAGAGTTATTGGTGGACCTACAAAATACGTATAGCATTTTTCTAAAATGCATTTTTATATAAAACGCCTTTTTAAAACGCGCTTTAACTTAACGTCCAAAACGGACATTAAAGTAAAGCGCTCTTTAAAAACGCATTTTATATAGCTTGGTTCACTAATTATTTTCACTTATTTTGATCTTTTGAGTCCAAAAAGACCACATCTACTAAGAATCTGTTTGGACAAATTTCTGGGAAGTCAAAAGTACTTTTTATAAAATTTAAGGTGTTTGGTTAAAATGAAAAAAATACTTTCTCATTTAAGTTTGAAGGGTGTCTGCGAGGACAAAAGTTTCAAATTTCATCCAAGATGTAAGAAGCTGCAGATTATACAGCTTGGTTTTGCAGATGATCTTTTATTATTCTGAAAAGGTGAATTGGAGTCTGTCACTATGCTGATCCAGTGCTTCCAAAAATTCTCACATGTGTCTGGATTGAGCCAATATTGAGAAAAGATCAGTGTACTTTGGTGGTGTCCAACAGAATATCCAACAGTTGATTTTATAGACTATCCAATTTGGCAAAGGTGAAGTGCCTTTTAGATACTTAGGAATTCCCTTGAGTACACAAAGGCTGTCTATTATTCAATGCAAACCTCTAATAGATAAGATGCTGGCTAGAATCAAATCATGGACCACTAGATACTTATCATATGCTGGAAGAATCTAGCTTGTGAAATCTGTGTTGTACTCTATTCAAGTCTATTGGTCACAGGTGTTTGTACTTCCAAAAAAGGTTTCTCAGATGGTAGAAGCTACCTGTAGAAGTTTTCTGTGGACTGGAGGAAGTGATCTTTGCAAGAAAGCACTGATTGCATGGGATAGACTATGTCTTCCTAAAGTTGTTGGAGGTCTAAATATATTAGACATCTATGTATGGAACTAGGCTGCTATTGGCAAACTTCTATAGAACATATGCAGGAAGAAAGATTGTTTGTGGGTAAAATGGATCCACTACTACTATACCATGACATGGGAAGTATGGGATACTAAAACCACTCAAGCTTTATGAGTGGTACAGAAGATAATTAAAGCAAAAAGCATGTTTGAACATATAGGCTTCAATGAAACAGATGTAGCAGCTATGCCTAAGTACTCAATAAAGGACATATATGGAGCCTGTCATGGGGAATTTCAGAAAGTTCCTGGGAGAAGATTGGTATGCAACAATGCTGGGTAACCTAAATGGACATTCATTTTATTTTTGGCTCTTCACAGAAGACTACAAACTAAGGAGAGGATTGCATGTTGGGCTAATTTAGATGATATGGAATGTGTGCTATGTGAACAGGAGAATGAAGATATCGATGATCTACTGTTTGATTGTATATATACTAAACAGTTGTGGTCAAAGCTCCTAGCTTGGCAAAGTATAAGAAGGGAAGTGTGGAACTAGCAGTATGAAGTGCAATGGGCTATAGAGAATGCTATTGGGAAGACTGCTCAACAGGAGGTATATAGGATGACACTAACTGGTGGAGTATATCACATATGGCAGGAAATGAATGCAAGAATCTTCAAGGCTAACAGAAGGTCTGCAGATCAAGTGATTAAGCAATTGGTAAGAGAAATTCATGTTAGAGCTCCTAGAGTTAGAAGATTTGATAGATGTATGCAAGAATTGAATTTTTATCCAAAGGCAATAGAGCTGTGTAGATGAGACTGTGTAGAGATGATATGCAGTAAGTTCGGGACTTATGTCCAAACTGTTGCTTTCCATGTTTAGCGATGGTTATAACTGAAATTTTGATGAAATAAAATATAATATAATTACCCCAAAAAAAAAGAAAAAAATACTTTTGAGAAACAACGGAAGCAGTTTTTTTGCTTTTGGGGAGAAGTTACAAATTTTAGCTTCTTCCAAGAAGTAGATGCGGAAGCAGAAAATTAATTTATTCAAGACAAAAATAACCTTATAATAAATTAATATTTTTCAAATTATACCTTATTAATTTAATATTTTTCTTTTTCTTTATATTTCTACTATACATTTCTTCACTTTTTATTTTAGACATTTTTATTCTCTTTCTCCTATCGTACGAGTAGATTTTAAATTTATATTGAATGATGTATTTTGATATATTTAAATTATCATGTAAATAATATGTAATATCAAACAAGTAATGTTAAATTTTTAGTTTATAATTTTACTTTACATTTTATATTTTAATGAATTATTTTATAATAAATTTTTAAATTTATTTTTCTTTCTAAGCAATACTAATCGTAAATTGAACCTTTGTCCTTTTTCGTAATTTGATTCATAAAAGTATTGTTTTTAAAAGATTGGTCAAATATAATGAGCTTGCAAAAAGTACTATTCAAATAAATTGGCCAAACACAAATTGCTATTTTGCAAAAGTACTTTTTCAAAAAGCACTTTGTATAAAAGTAATTTTCAAAATAAGCAGATTTTGGTAGCTTGGCCAAACAGGCTCTAAGACTGAAAACAATTGTTTTAGACTTGGTATTTATTCGACATAAATAAACCATTTATATATCATAAAACTACTTTATTGAGAAATAACATATACGTTGCAAAAATCCCGGACACATCACCTCCACTAAAAGATAAAAAAAAGTACTGAATTAGTACAAATTTTGTGCCTCTATGTTTTTTTAAACGGAACATGTTGTGAGGGCGAAAGGAGACTGCAAGTTTACACTTTAGTTTTGCCATTCACAAATTGGTAAAAGCTAACAAAATTTAAAGTTTTATTTTCTCTTTCTTAATTCATTTTTGCTCTTTTTCGACTTTGATTATAACAATAGAAGGAAAAAAGAAACTGCCATATATTTTTAGAATAGCTGGCCCAAACTATACAGGCCCAAATGTTTCTGAAGAAGAAATAGATCCAGGCCCACATACTTGACAATTTTAAGTCTTGTAATATTATCGTAGAAATAGACACAATTGTAATACATAGCCATTCTTTTATTGCTTTAGTATAAATAGGAGAATAAGGGTTAAATTGTATAGAAGAGACATCATACTGATATACACAGATATTTTTATCTTTGTCTTCTCTCTCTAGATTGTTCGATTAGGGTTTTCTATCAAAGAAAAATCATAGATTTTACTTGATTATCTCCAAATTAACATGGTATTAGAGCGAATCGTGGTGATTCCTACTATAATCTGAGTATTCATAGGAGGAATTATCAGAATATCTCGAGTTCTATGGTTCTGACGAGTTTAGAGGGCTTCCGTCTTTTCTTCGATTCCGATCCTTTGGCTGGGATTTTCATTTAGAGGTTTGGTTCAACCAGTTCTATGGTGATACAATCGCATGAAGATCAACTCGAAAATTAGGGTTTTCTATCGCCATCAGTCTTCGCATACGGTGACTTCTTTCTAACCCAATCTCTTTGAGTTCTCTAGTTGATTATTTAGATATTTGTTTGTAGAAACTATGACTCTAAATAGTGATGCAACCGAATCTTCTGGTGTTTTGACAACATCAGTCCTCGATCCCTTTCATCCTCTCTATCTTCACCTTTCTGATACTCCAAGAACCATGTTAGTATCTGTATCTTTCGTTGGCATAGGGTTTGGGGACTGGAAGGAAGGGATGTTAATTTATTTGTCTGCAAAGAACAAAGTCCAGTTAATTGATGCATCTCAAATTGAACCTACAATTAACTCTTCTCTATATCCTCATTGGCAATGATGTAATAATATGGTTAAAGCATGGATAATGAACTCATTTTCTAAGGACATAGCTAAAACAATCCTTTACTATAAGACTGCTAGAGAAGCTTGGAATAACCTTGTGGAAAGATATGGTGTTGCCAATATCTCACAATATTACAGTCTTCAACAATCCATTTCCTCTACATCCCAAGGCTCATCTGACATTGCAACCTATTATACTAAACTTACAGGGTATTGAGATGAATCATATATAGTTTCTTTAGTGAGGCCTTGTACATGTGGTGCTATGTATGAATTTAGTGAAGCATAGTAGCTTATTCAGTTCTTATCAGGGTAAAATGAAATCTATTCTACTATTAATATTAACATTTTAATGATGAGCCATATTCCAAGTATGGAAAAAGCATATTCTATTCTGATCAGAGATGAGAAGCATATGAAACAAATTCTGGTTCCGAACCTTTTTCTCCTGATTCCACTTCCTTCATAGCCAACTCCCATTCCAATCCTGGTCCTAGCCAATCAAACACCACTAGAAGCTTTACTCAGAGGGTGAATTTTGAACCTAGAAGATTCACACTCTCTTGCAAGTATTGCAAAAAGCCTGGTCACACTATAGACAAGTGCTACAAGCTACATGGCTTCCCACCAGATTTTAAATTCACTAAAGGAAAAAGAGTTGTTGCATGTGTTCAAGTTGAGACAACAGATCAGACTCTACCCAAGCTTGATCCACCTCAAACTGAAGATATTCCACATGGGTTTTCTAAGGAACAATATGCTCATCTTATGTCTTTATTCCATCAGATGCAAATGTCTTCTTCAAATCAACAGTCTACCTCCCAAGACTCTCCAATCTATGCAAATTTTGCAGATTGGCATGATAATCCTATGAGTAGGTTATATAGTTATCTTGTATGTCATGCTAATCATAACATTTTCAGCTCCTGGATCCTAGATTCAGGAGCAACCAATCACATGACACCTCACAAACACCTACTTCATAATATACAACCTTTAATTTCTCCTTCTCTTGTCACTTTACCAAATGGTTATAAAGTAAAAGTTGTCTCCTTTGGATGTCTTTCTCTTACCTACAGTATCATTCTAACTAATGTATTGTTAGTACCTTCTTTTCATTACAACTCAATATCTATACATCAATTTATCTCTCAACTCAAATGTTATGCACTCCTTACTAATATTTCATGTTGGTTACAGGGGTCCTTCTCTGAAGAAGCCACTGGAAATTAGTAAGGTTGAGCATGGATTGTACATTCTAAGATTGTCATCCCATGATATTGCTGCACTTGATGCTACTCAAGTCAATCCTTGTCCAATTTTTTATTTTCCTAAGTCTACTTCAATTTCTGAATTTCCTGCTTCTAATTATGTACCTGCTACTTCTAATGTTGTTCCAGTTGCTTGTAATTCTAGTTCTATCAATAAAAATGATGTACTTTGGTATCAAACAATGGGACATATGCCCTTTGTAAAAATGGTCTCTATTCCCCATTTATCTTGTAAATTTTCTTCTAGACAATCTTTCACATGTCCTATATGTCCAATGGCTAGACAACAGAGACTCCCACTCCCTGAAAGTTCATCACATTCTAACAAACCTTTTCAACTTGTCCACATTAACCTTTGGGGCCTTTATCACACTACAACATACAATGATTTCAGATACTTTTTGACCATTGTAGATGCTTGCAGAAGGGTCACCTGGACACATCTCCTTTCCTGTAAAGGCAATGCTTTCTCTATCATCAAAGCCCATGGTCTCTGCTCAATTTCATACTTCAATTGTGTAACGACCTGACCAGTCCTTTAGAGCATTTTCACTTTGTTCGGTAGTTTACGGGTATGAGCAGCTTCGTATAATGTATTATGACCTATGTGAATCGTCGGTTTTGGTTTTCAGGTTATTAAAAATTGATTTAGAAGAATGAATTTCATTGTTGAAGCCTTAAAATAAAAGAGTTGACCAAATTTGACCGAGAGTTGACTTTGTGGATATCGGATTCGATTTATGGTTCCGACAATTGGAATAGCTTCGCTATGTCATTTGGGACTTGTGTGCAAAATTTGGGTTCATTCCGAGTTGATTTGATATGTTTCAGCACGAGTCTTGGAAGTTGAAAGTTAAAAGTTCATTCAAATTTGAATTGAGGTGTGATTCATCATTTTGATGTTGTTATATGTGATCCAAGGCCTTGAGTAGGTCCATGTTATCTTATGAGACTTGTTGGTATATTTGGATGTGTCCCTAGTGACCCGGCTGAGTTTCAGACGAGGTTCGAATCATTTTCGTTTCATGTTGCATTGCTGAAGGTATGCTGGTTCTAGTGTTTTTGCATCTACGGAAGAATGGACACAGATGCGCAAGTCATTAGATGCAGATAGTTGGTCGCAGGAGCGCAAACAATCTTGACTGGGGATCATCGCAGATATGGAGGAAGGGGCGCACTTGCATGTGCGCAAAGGCGAATCATTTGGGCGCAGAAGTGGGGTCTTGCGTAGGAGCAAAAAGGAGCTTGCACCTGTGATGTCGCAGAAGCATAAATTGTTCTGCAGGTGTGAGGGGTCGAATGGTTGGTCATGGTCATAGAAGCATGATTTTGGTAGCAAAAGCGATGCTGCAGAAGCGGCTAATGTGCCGCAAGTGCGAAAATGCAGGGCAGAAGCTATAAAGCAAGGGTTTCGGTTCTTTCTTCATATTTGAGATGTGGGACTCGAATTTGTAAGGCCCCATAAAATATTTACCTAAAAAACCGGAATCTCATGGTGCCAAATTAGGATTATGTGTTAGAAATTTATAGCTCGCCGCGGTACAGACTCTTTGGATTGATCTGTGCATTAAAAAAGTAAGGAAAATGTTTTTCAACAGGGCGCTTTTTTTGCAAACCATTATTCGGCCACATAATCACTTTGCGGACCGCATAATAGCCATAGAGTGAGGCAGAAACTTGGCCTATCTGAGCTTGATCGCATTATAGGTTTGCGGGCCGCTAGTTGTTGCATAATTATTCTTCAGCTTTTGCGATGGGATGTTCTACGGTGCTTATGCGACCGCAGAATAGGTCTGCGGACCGCATACCTGCCGCAGACCCAACCCGAGGTCTCCCAATTCTTAGCTTCAATTGTGCGACCACTTTGCAGGCCGTATATGCGACCACAGATCTGTACCGGGGCTCCAAATTTCTAATTTTCTGACCATACCCCATGTCGATATATTATATGCTACCCTTCATTTTAGGCCTATTTTCTGATGCATTTAGAGAGAGAGGGGGGTCCTAGAGGGAGAAGGGGTTCTTTATAAACATTTCTCCTAAGATCTTGTTTATACCTTGAAGATTTGTTAAGAAAGGCACCTAGGTCTTCTTCCTAAGAGGTAAGGTTCTCTAACCCCAAGCTCTTGATTACTAGATATAACTAGAATGGACCATTAGAAAGGTAATTCATGAGGATGAGAGTGGATATCTTGCATGCATGAGTTCTTAAAAGTATGTGGTGAGGTTGTGAGCTAAGAATGGGATGCGGGACGGTAGGATCTTTCACAAAAAGTTCTTAAAAGCATAATTCATACTTAGTGTTTGAAAATATGCTTAGATGAGCTAGAACTATGATCACCTCTCTAATTTGTGGTTCGATTTGTCATGTTCCTAAGAGATTGGCGTTGCTAAGAGTTCCGGAGTATAGTAGGATTTAAGGAAAGCTCAATCGAGGTATGTAAGCTAAACTTTCTCTCTCGAAAGTGAATTCCATATTGTTTTTGTAAGTTTAAGTGTGATTTGTTTACTAAAATGGTATGGACTTGAGTCGTATTTTTAAATGAAGGTTAGTATACTAATTGGGTGAGAAGAATTCGATCTGCTTAATGCTTCTAGTTGCTTTTATGTGTAATAAATGTCTTGATTGAATGTGTCTATTTGTTGATAAACTATAAAGATGTTTGAAAAAGAATCGAATGAATTGGAGAAATAGAGTATGGCCAACGTGCCAAGAACTTAAGTTATAATTATGCCTAGCGGCGCCTATGAAATGAGAAAATATGAAACAAATTATGAAATAAGCCTCGACCCAACTGTTATGAACTAACTTCAAAAAATAAAATGGCCTAAATTTCTTGTACGCGAACTATGCCCATAAGTGGATGTTTTAGATAATGCTTTGCCTTATAAATACATTCAATGTAATGTGAGTCCTTACACATTTTGATGTTGAAATTGTGCATTTGTCATGATGGGAAAGGAGTAATTCAAGGATAATTGAGGTGATTGCTTGCTTATAACTTCAATGTGTATTTCAATTGTTGGTTGACATGTCCCTCTTTGGGAAGAATTCTTTGTGTTTGAAGTTTCTTTTACTAATGAACTCGAAAATATATGATTTATGGAATATTCGGTACATTATTGGTTGGTGATCCTTGGAAATAAAGGAAATGAAAATGTGGAAAACCAGATGCGGCTTTCATGCCATGAAAAATATGAATCTTGTGAAAGTCCCAAAGGACCAAAGAAATATTGTTATTGAGAGAGATTGAGAATATTAAGAAAAAATATAAAATATGAAAGATATTGAGGTGAGCATAATTGTAGTTATACTATATTTGTATAATTGTATTTATACCACATTGTGTGTAATATCAAATCAAATCAAAAATATTTTTGGGAGTATCATTAGCGAAACCGAGGAAGGATGGTCATACGGCTCACACCTGAAACTACACGTGCCGGTGTAAGGGTGGATCGTGGTTATTCCCCTTAATTGGGATGAACTTGGTAACATTTGTAAATTGGAAAAGCCAACCCACATGGCATATGTGGGAAGGCCTCCAAGCCGATCGAGCCGTGATCGGACGCCATGCCGCACACATGGTGGTACTATGCTGGGAATCAAAAACTAGAAATTTAAAACTGGAAATTGTGATTGTGCTGCATGTCTCCAAGGGGACAACTTAGCCGATCGGGTCGTGATCGAACTCCGTGCTAACAAAGACGGTGGTATGACTCATATCGGTGCTAATAATCTCCCACCCATAAATTATATATTATTTTCGTAAACTAGAAGACTTACATGTCTCAAATTGGATGTTTGTATATTTTTGATTTTGACTTACTGTTTCCATGGTTCCTTTTCTTATATGGTTATTCTATATTGAAAGAGGACTTTTAGCTTTACATATTAGTGCTATTTGATGGCACCAACGTCCCTTTTGCCTGGGCCGCTATATTTTTAAACGGATGTAGGTGATTCCATAGCTGGCAGTGTTGGTCGTAGCAAGTGACGCAACTTCCTTTCAGCTGACTTGGTGAGCCCCACTTCATTTCGGGGTCCTGTATCATTGTTTATCATATACTTTGCATTTTGAGGTATAGCCGAAGCCTTATTGCTGGCATTTTCATATTACTCTTCAATTGTATTTAGAGGCTCTGTAGACAGGTTGTGGGTGGTGTTTGATATTTGAAATTAAATTAGAAATATTAGTATTTGGAAAATATGTTTTTCATCATCATAACTATAAAAAAAGTAATATTTTGGACATTATGGTTGAAACTGCTAATGGAAACAAAATGGAAGTTGTTAATGAAATACTCACAAAGTATGATTAAAGGAGTTCATCTCCTCTTTATTCATGAATTAATTTGGGTAGAATGAAACCTAACAGGCTTGCTCAGTCGGGTTTAATCAGTTGAGCGCCGGTCGCGTTTCTCGATTTTTTGGGGCGTGATAGAATTGAGGCAATTTTTGAAGCAATTTTCATCACAAGGATTGGGGTAAGTGTTCTATACTTGGTTTTGATTATATTTCATGAATCTATCTTCATTTTGGTAATTGGTTGATGAATTTTAAATAGGAAATTGGAAGTTTTAACCTAAAGTTTCATAAAGCGAACTCTTGAGTTTTGAACATCGATTTGGAGTCAGATTTGAGTGAAACTAGTATGGTTGGAATTGTAATCGAATAGGTTGTCGAATTTTGTAAATTTTATCAGGTTCCGAGGCGCGTGCCCGGGTGTGACTTTTAGTCAGTTTTGGGTTTTGATTAAGGCTTCGACCTTTACCATTTGGAATTGTCTCCTTGGGCTTTATTTAATATATTTGAGTTGATTTTAGCTAGTTTCAAGCCGTTCAGAGGTCGGTACACGCGAGATAACATTTTTAGAGAATTATTTGGCTTGTTTGGTATTGGATTCGACTTGTGCGAGGTATGTAATACTTCTAAACTTGATGTTAAGGGTATGAAACCCAATATTACGTGTTATGTGATTGATGTTGAGGTGACACACATGCTAGGTGATGGTCGTGCACCGTAGTAATTGTGATTTAGTTGATTTCATGGAACTGCATAGCTATCTTATCTGAACCTTTTTACTTTGCTCTATGTGATCGAGCACTTGAGCTATGATCCATGTTAGAAACCATGTCTAGGCTACATGCTTATCCCGTTGAGACCTACTAAGGTCATTTATGCTTTTGAGTTATATGCTTACATTGTAATTACATACTCAGTCATACGCATTCATACGCATATCATATCTCAGTCTCTGTTATCATTTATTAATACACCACATCATTATTGTTGGACTGATTTCATGACATTATAAGCCCAAGATACTAGAGAGATTGATGACTGAGCTAGGCTGAGGGCCTTATTGTGAGGATATTAATTTATGATGGGAGCGGGCTGCACGCCATAGCAGATGTTATTGATTTGTGCCATGATTGGCTAATTATAGCACTTGGGCTGAAGAAGCCCCTCCGGAGTATGTGCACACCCCCAGTGAGCGCATGCCTACTAAGTGCAAGTGCTGAGTGATTGTGTAATGACCCGGCCGGTCGTTTAGAGAGTTATAGTCCCATTCCCCCATTTTTTGCTTTTTTTGTGTTCTTCAGCTATATTATGATATATCGGGTTAGTTGGTTCGGGTTCGGAGTGGTTTCGGAGTGAATTGAGATGCACAGTCTCTTATATAAAAGCTTAGTTAGAAACGTTAACCAGATATTGACTTATGTGTAAACGAGCTCGGATTTGAATTTTGATGGATTCGTTAGCTCCGTTAGGTGATTTTGGACTTAGGAGCGCATCTAGAATATGATTTGGAGGTCCATGGTAGAATTAGACTTGAATTGGCGAAAGTTAGAATTTTGGCAATGTTGGCTGGCAGTGGAAATTTTGATATTGGGGTCGGATTGGTTTTCTAGAAGTTGGAGTAGGTTCGTAGTGTTATTTCTGACTTGTGTGCAAAATTTGAGGTCATTCGGACGTGGTTTGGTAAGTTTCGGCAGCGTTTGTGGAATTTAGAAGTTTAGAAGTTCTTAGTCTTCAACCCAGGGATAATTTGGTATTTTGATGTTTTTGAGTGATTCAAAGGTTTGACTAAGTTTGTACGATGTTATAGGATGTGTTGGTATGTTTGTTTAAGGTCCCGAGGGCCTCGGGTAAGTTTCGGGTGGTTAACGAATTATTTTTGGCCTTGGTGAGATTGCTGATATATGTTGCTGCATTTTTCTAGTTTCCTCTTTCGCGTTCGTGAGAGGGTCCTCGCGTTTGTGGATAGTGTTTTCTGAGTGGTGATATTTTGTTCTCCACATTCGCGAAAGAGAAGATGCGAACGCGAAGGTGTGGTCTATGTGTGCATCACGAACGCGGGAGCTGGGTCGCGTTTGCGAAGAGGAGTGAGGCAGATGGAGACCTCAGGTCCTTGTTCTATACATTCGCAAGGTGGTGCTCGTGTTCACGAAGGTTTGAGATAGTAAAGCGTCGCATTCGCGAGGCATATTTCGCATTCGCGAAGAGTAAAGTTAAGAGGCAGGCAAGTTGTTCTACGTGAACGCGAGAGGACGGTTGGGTTCGCGAAGAAGGAAATCTGGGCAGAAAGTGTTTATTTCAAAATCGAGGGTTTGAGCTCATTTTTTCATATTTTGAGCTAGAGATCACGGATTTGGGCGATTCTTGAAGGGATTTTCGCGGAGTTGATTGGGGTAAATGTTTCTCACTTGGTTTTGGTTAAATCCCATGATATATCTTTGATTTTATCATCTAAATTGTTATTTGGGGTGAAAAATTGGGGAAAAAGTGCAGGTGTTCTTAAGATGGAATTTAAAGGTTTTGAATGGGATTTTGTTGTCGAATTTAAGTGAATTTGGTATGGCTAGACTCGTGAGTGAATGGGTTTTCAGGTTTTGAGAATTTTGTTGGATTTCGAGATGTGTGCCCGGAGGCTAGGTTTGAGCCGATTTCGGACTTTTGGCTAGAAATTAATATTTTTCTTGTGGAATTGATTGCTTTAGCCTATATTGATCGTATTTATTGCTTGTTCCTAGATTCAGGGTGATTGGAGGCGGTAAAGGCACCACGGAGTAGGTTTTTGCTTGGTTTGAGGTAAGTAACACTTCCAAGCTTGGTTTTGAGGGTTCGAAGCCCCAAGTTATGTGTTATGTGATTGGTATTGAGGTGACACACATGCCAAGTAATGGGCGTGTAGGCGTACACCGTGAGAATTGTGACCTGGATGATTCCATGGCACCATTTAGTGACTTTATCCTGTTGATATCCATGCGTGTCATCATGTGATAAAGTAGTTGAGCTATAAATCACGCTAGATATCAAGTTTAGGCTTTGTGTTCGTATTGTTTGGACCCTTAGTGGTCGTTTCTTGCTGTCATCTAACTAGTTTTCATTTAATATTCCATACTCAGTCATGATCATGCATTTTTATATCATATCTCAGTCTCAGTTATTTATTGTTTCATCATATCATTGTTCCGGGTTGCTTTCATGACATTGTGAGCACGTGGTGAGACTGGAGAGGTTGATGACTGAGTGAGGCCGATAGACTGGTTATAAGTGATAATTATGGGATCAGGCTACACATCACAGCGATTATATTGATGATTATGATAGCGCTTGGGTTGCAGGAGCCTTTCTAGAGTCTGTAAAACACCCCCAGTAAGCGCGGATGATATTATTGAGGGATGGATTTCCCTAGACGTGGATTTGTCCGAAGTACTTGATACTTGAAGATGGATTTCTCGCCGAGTTGGATTGCCCTTTTTCCTTGGTACTGAGCAACGTACAGTCAGTGTTGTATATGTTCCAGGATGGATTTCCCTGGGCCGGATGGCCATATACAATACCGAGTGGTTAAGCACTTGAGAGTGGGAGCATATGGTGCATTTCATACAGTTTGTGCATTGGAATGTAGACATAGCTGAGTTGTATACCTTACATTATTCAAATCTGTATTTCCTTTACTGTTTGAGCGGTATATTTGACTTGAAAGCATGCCTACGTTTCTGCACATTTATCTCTGTTAGACCTATTGAGGTTGGGTTCGTCACTACCTTTCAGTCCAAAGTTTGGACTTGTTACTTACTGAGTTGGTGTACTCATGTTACTCCCTGAAACCTCCTGTGTAGGCGATACCGGTTGTAGTGGCGGTTGTTGATTGAGGATCCCAGAGTTTGGAGACTATTAGGTAGCTGCACTACATTCGCGGGCCTTGACTCTCCTTCTTTATCTTTGTCGTACTTTCAGTTTATATCTTTAGACACTATAGTAGATTGTATTTACTGATATAAACGCTCATGTACTCAGTGACACCCTGGTTTTGGGCTGGATTGTATTACTTTGGGATTTTTCTTGTGTTTTATTAGTTTTCTTTAAATGAAAAATGCTTCCGTTAATGTTTTCAATCTTATTGCTATTGTGTTGAGTTGAGGCTGGCCTAGTTCCATGATAGGCGCCATCACGACGGTCGATTTTGGATCGTGACAAGTTGGTATCAGAGCCTAGGTTACATAGGTCTCACGAGTCATGAGTGGGTTTAATAGAGTCTCGCCGATCGGTACAGAGACGTCTGTACTTATCTTCCAGAGGCTACAGAACTCTTGGGAAACTTCACATTCTTGAATTCTTATCATGCAAATATGTTGATACTGGTAACTAAACTTCTATTATTATATTCTCTCATAGATGGTTAGGACACGTGCTACTAGGAAGGTCGAGGTCGCGGTCGAGGTCATGGTAGGGGCAGAGGTGTAGTCTGAACAACACCTAGGGCAGTACCTGCAGATCCACCAGTTGCCCCAGTTCAGGATAAGGTCCTAGTTATGGATGCACCAGCAGGACCAACTCAGGCACCAATCGTGATCCCAGGTCTTCAGGAGACCTTAGCTCAGATTCTGACCGTGTGCACCAGTCTTGCTCAAGCGGTCTCTATTTCTACTATAGCAGCCACTTCCCAGGCTGGGGAGGTACTCAGACTCCCACCACCCATACACCAGAGCAGGTGGTATAGGGACTCCAGACACCAGGGGCACCACCAGCCCAGCCGGTTGCACCTACTCAGGACTATGTGGGTCCATTCATGCCTGATGATGAGCAACATAGATTGGAGAGGTTTGGGAGGCTCCAGCCTCTAGCTTTCAGCGGTGCAGTGGGCGAGGAAGCCTAGGGTTTCTTAGATAAGTGTCAGAGGATTCTCAGCACAACGGGTATTCTAGAGGCCAGTGGGGTCTCGTTAACTACTTTTCAGTTCACTAGAGCTGCCTTCACTTGGTGGGAGGCTTATGAGAGGCATAGGCCTATTGGTGCAGCGCCACTTACATGGCAGGAGTTTTCTGTTCTCTTCTTGGAGAAGTATGTGCCGCGGTCTCATAGAGAGGAGCTACGCAGATAGTTCGAGCAGTTGCATCATGATTGTATGACGATGATGTAGTACGGGATGAGATTTTTTGAGTTGGCCCGTCATGCTGTTTGGTTGGTTACCACAGATAAGGAGAGGATCAGGAGGTTCGTTGATGGCCTCACATACCATCTACGAATACTTATGACTAGAGAGAGGATGTCTGGTGCTACTTTTAAGGAGGTTGTTGACATTGCTCATGAGATAGAGTCAGCCCGCATTCAGTATCGGGTTGAGAGGGATGCCTAGAGGTCTCATGGTTCAAGTAGCTTTGGTGGTGTTCCTTCTGGGGGTTAGTTTCATCACAGCAGAGGTCGTCCTTACAGGCATGCTCAGACGGTCCGCCAAGTTCACCGTGGTGCATCATCTGGCCATGGTTCTCACAATTCTCAGCAGGGCCACTCATCTCTCAGTGCCATTTCAGCTCAGAGTTCGTCTCATGCACCATCAACTCAGGGTTCATCTATGTCGGGGCCTTCTAGCGGGTATCCTGATGCTCGGGGCTCCCTTCAGTCCCCACTGCTAGTGGCCGGTAGAGGTTGCTTTGAATGTGGAAATTTGGGTCATATCAAGAGGTACTATTCCCGCCTTATGGGAGGTTCATCTCAGTAGAGGAGTCAGCCTTCGACTTCAGCACCAGTTACTTCACCACCCGCCCAGCCAGCTCTGGGTGGAGGTCAGTCAGCTAGGGGTCGCCCTAAAGGGGGAGGCCGATTAGGTAGCGGTCAGGCCCATTTCTACGCACTCACTGCAAGACCAAATGCCATTGCTTCAGACACAGTGATCACAAGTATTATCTCCATATGTCATCGAGATGCTTTTGTATTATTTGACCCTGGTTTCACCTATTCATATGTGTCGTCACATTTTGCTCATTATCTGGACATGACCCATGAGTCTCTAGTTTCATATGTTCGTGTATCTACACCGGTGAGCGATACTATTATTGTAGACTGTGTATACCGGTCGTGTATAGTGACTATTGGGGGATTTGAGACTAGAGTTGATCTATTATTTCTTAGTATAGTTGACTTTAATATGATATTGTGCATGGATTGGTTATCTCTGTGTCATGTTATTCTAGACTGTCATGCTAAGACGACGACGTTGGCTATGCCGGGGTTGCCACAGATTGAGTGGCGATGTTCGTTGGATTATGTTCCCAATAGGGTGATTTTATTCTTGAATGCCCAACTGATAGTTGGGAAGGGTTGTATTTCTTATTTGGCCTTTATGAGGGATGTCAGTGCAGAGACTCCTACTATTGATTCAGTTCTGGTGGTGCAAGATTTTTTGAATGTGTTTCCTGTAGACCTATCGGGCATGCCGCCGGACAGGGATATTGACTTTGGTATTGATTTGGTGTCGGCCACTCAGCCCATTTCTATTCCACCATATCGTATGGCACCGGTGCAGTTAAAAGAATTGAAGGAGCAACTTCAGGAACTCCTTGATAAGGGGTTTATTTGGCCTAGTGTGTCACCTTGGGGTGCACCAGTTCTATTTGTGAAGAAGAAAGATGGAACTATGCGAACGTGTATTGATTACAGGAAATTGAACAAAGTCACAATCAAGAACAAGTATCCTTTTCCCGTATCGATGATTTATTTGACCAACATCAGGGAGCGAGGATGTTCTCCAATATCGACTTGAGGTCAGGGTATCACCAGTTGAATATTAGGGACTCGGACATTCTTAAGGCAGCTTTCAAGACCCGTTATGGCCATTATGAGTTCCTCGTGATGTCTTTTGGGCTGACTAATGCCCCAGCAACATTCATGCATTAGAAGAACATAGTGTTTCAGCCTTATCTTGACTCGTTCATTATTGTATTCATTGATGATATCCTAGTGTACTCTTGTAGCCAGGAGGAGCATGCCGAGCATTTAAGGGTTGTATTGCAGCGGATGAGGGAGGAGAAGCTTTATGACAAGCTCTCGAAGGTGAGTTTTGGCTCAGTTTAGTAGCATTCTTAGGACACGTGGTATCCAGTGAGGGTATTCAGGTTGACTTAAAGAAGATAGAGGCGGTTCAGAATTGGTCCAGACCGTCCTCAGCCACAGAGATTTGGAGCTTTCTTAGATTGGCTGGTTATTACCGTCAGTTTGTTCAGGGTTTCTCGTCTATTGCATCGCCCTTGACCAAATTGACCCAAAAGGGTGCTCCTTTCAGGTGGTCGGATAAGTGTGAAGCGAGCTTTCAAAAGCTCAAGACTGCCTTGACCACAACTCCAGTGTTAGTTCTACCACCAGCTTCTGGCTCTTATACCGTATATTGTGATGCTTCTCGGGTCGGCATTAGGTGTGTTTTGATGTAGGAGGGTAGAGTGATTTCTATGTTTCATGTCAGTTGAAGCCCCATGAGAAGAACTACCATGTTCATGATTTGGAGTTGGCTGCCATTGTTCACGCATTGAAGATTTGGAGGCACTATCTCTATGGTGTGTCTTGTGAGGTGTTTACTAATCATCGTAGCCTCCAGCACCTGGTCAAGTAGAAGGTTCTCAATTTGAGGTAGTGGAGATGGTTGGAGTTGCTAAAGGACTATTATATTACCATTTTATACCATCCGGGAAAGGCCAATGTGGTGTTTGATGCCTTGAGTGGAAAGGCAGTGAGTATCGGTAGTCTTTCACTCCTTCATGTTGGTGAGAGACCCCTTGCAGTTTATGTGCAGGCCTTGGCCAATTGGTTTGGGAGATTGGATATTTCTAAGCCCAGCCGAGTCCTAGCTTGTTGGTTTCTCGGTCTTCCTTATTCGATCGTATCAGAGAGCGCCAGTATGATGATCCTCATTTGCTTGTCCTCAAGAATAGGGTTAAGCATGGTGATGCCATAGATGTGACTATTGGTGATGATGAGGTATTGAGGATGTAGGGCCGAATATGTGTGCCCAATATGGATGGGCTACGAGAGTTGATTCTTAAGGAGGCCCATAGTTCACGGTATTCCATCCATCCGGGTGCCACAAAGATGTATCAGGATTTGAGATGGCACTATTGGTGGAGGAGATAAAGAAAGATATAGTTGGGTTTATAGCTCGGTGTCTCAACTGTCAGCAGGTGAAATATGAGCATCAGATACCGGGTGGCTTGTTTCAGAAGATAGTGATTCCAGAGTGGAAGTGGGAGCGAATCACCATGGATTTTGCAGTTAGGCTCCCATGGACTTTGAGGAAGTTCGATGCTATTTGGGTGATTGTGGATCGGCTAACCAAGTCTGCGCACTTCATTCCTATGAGCACTACCTATTCTTCAGAGCGGTTGGCTAAGAATTTACATCAGAGAGATTGTTCGCCTTCATGGGGTGCCAGTTTCCATCATTTCAGATAGAGGCACGCAGTTTGCATCGCAGTTTTGGAGGGCCGTGCAGCGAGAGTTAGGCACTCAGGTTGAGTTGAGCACAACATTTCACCCTCAGATGGATGGACAGTCCGAGCGCACTATTCAGATATTGGAGGACATGCTACGCGCTTGTGTCATTGATTTTGGGGGTTTATGGGACCAGTTCCTGCCACTCGCAGAGTTTGCTTACAACAATAGTTATCAGTCGAGTATTCAAATAGCTCCATATGAGGCTTTATGTGGGAGGTAGTGTAGAGCTCCAGTGGGTTGGTTTGAGCCAGGTGAGGCTAGGCTCTTGGGTACAGACTTGGTTCAGGATGCATTGGACAAGGTGAAATTGATTTAGGAGCGGTTTTGCATGGCGCAGTCGAGAAAAAATAATTATGCTGATAGAAAGGCCTGTGATGTGTCTTACATGGTTTGGGAGAAGGTCTTGCGGAAGGTTTCACCCATGAAGGGTGTTATGAGATTTGGAAAGAAGGGCAAGTTGAGACCTCGATTTATTGGGTTGGTTGAGGTGCTTCGAAGAATTGGGAAGGTGGCCTATGAGCTTGCTTTGCCACCTAGCTTATCGAGTGTGCATCTAGTATTTCATGTCTCTATGCTTTGGAAGTATATCAGCGATCCATCTCATGTTTTGGATTTCAGCACAGTTCTATTGGATGGTGATTTTACTTATGATGTGGAGTCGGTGGCTATTTTGGGGCATCAGGTACGAAAGTTGGGGTCAAAGGATATAGCTTCAGTGAAGGTGCAATAGAGGGGTAAGCCCATGGAGGAGGCTACTTGGGAGACCGAGTGGGAGATGTGGAGCAGATACCCACACCTATTCGAGGCTCCAGGTATGTTTTTAGACTCGTTCGAGGACGAACATTTGTTTAAGAGGGGGAGATGTAACGACTCGGCCGGTCATTTCAAGAGTTATATCCATGTTCCCCCATTTCCTGCTTTTTTTGTGTTCTTCAACAATATTATGATATACCGGGTTAGTTGGTTCGGGTTCGGAGTGGTTTCAGAGTGAATTGAGACGCATAGTCTCTTATATGAAAGCTTAAGTTGGAAAAGTTGACCGGATGTTGACTTATGTGTAAACGGCCTTGAATTTGAATTTTGATGGTACTGTTAGCTACCTTAGGTAATTTGGACTTAGGAGCGCGTCCGGAATGTGATTTAGAGGTTCGTGGTAGAATTAGACTTGAATTGGCGAAAGTTAGAATTTTGGCGATTTTGGCTGGCAGTGGAAATTTTGATATCGGGGTCGGATTGGATTTCTGTAAGTTGTAGTAGGTTAATGGTTATTTCTGACTTGTGTGCAAACTTTGAGGTCATTCGGACGTGGTTTGGTAGGTTTCGACATCATTTGTGGAATTCGAAAGTTTAGAAGTTCTTATGCTTGAATCCAGGGGTAATTTGATATTTTGATGTTGTTTTGAGTGATTCGAAGGTTCGGCTAAGTTCATACGATATTATGGGACGTGTTAGTATGTTTGGTTGAAGTCCCGAGGGCCTAGGGTGAGTTTCGGTGGTTAACGGATCATTATTCGCCTTGATGAGACTGCTGATATTTGTTGTTGCATTTTTCCGGTTTCCTATCTCGCGTTCGCGGAGAGTGTTTTCTGAGTGGTGAGATTTTGTTCTCCGCATTCGTGAAGAAGAGGACACAAACGCGAAGGTTTGGTACGCGTGTGCATCGCGAACGCGGGAGCAGGTTCACGTTCATTTAGAGGAATGAGGCAGTTGGGGACCCCAGATCCTTGTTCTACGCGTTCGCGAGGTGGTGGTCGCGTTCGCAAAGGTTTGACCTAGTAAAGCATCGCGTTCGCAAGGCATGTGTCGCGTTCGCAAAGAGTAAAGTGAAGAGGTAGAAAAGTTATTCTACGAGAACGCGAGAGGACGGTCGCGTTCGTGAAGAAGTAAATCTGGGTAGACAGTGTTAAATTCAAAATCGAGGGTTTGAGATCATTTTTCATATTTTGAGCTAGAGATCAAGGATTTGGGCGATTCTTGAAGGGATTTTTGCGGAGGTTATTGGGGTAAGTGTTTCTCAATTGGTTTTGGTTAAATCCCATGATTATATCTTTGATTTTATCATTTAAATTGTGATTTGGGGTAAAACAAAACTGGGGAAAAATTGGAGGTGTTCTTAAAATGGAATTTTGAGGTTTTGAATGAGATTTTGTCGTCAGATTTGAGTGAATTTGGTATGGTTAGACTCGTGAGTGAATGGATTTTTGGGTTTTGTAAATTTTGTCGGATTTCGAGACATGGTCCCAGAGGTCGGGTTTGAGCCGATTTCGGATTTTTTGCTAGAAATTGGTATTTTTCTTGTGGAATTGATTCCTTTAGCCTATATTGATCGTATTGTACTGCTTGTGGCTAGATTTGGGGAGATTGGAGGCCGATTTGAGAGGCAAAGGCATCGCGGAGTAGGATTTTTCTTGGTTTGAGGTAAGTAACGCTTCCAAACTTGGTTCTAAGGGTTCGAAACCCCAAGTTATGTGTTATGTGATTGGTATTGAAGTGACGCACATGCCAAGTGACGAGCGTGCGGGCGTGCACTGTGAGAATTGTGACCTGGGTGATTCCATGGCACCGTTTAGTGACTTTATCCTGTTGATATCCATGTTTTCATCATGTGATAAAGTAGTTGAGGTGTAAATCATGTTAGATAGCATGTTTAGGCTTTGTGCCAGCATTGTTTGGACCCTTAGCTGTCGTTTCTTGCTGTCTTCTCACTAGTTTTCATTTAATATTCCATACTCAGTCATGATCATGGATTTTTATATCATATCTTAGTCTCAGTTATTTATTGATTCATCATATCATTATTCTTGGTTGATTTCATGACACTGTGAGCCTGTGGTGAGGCTGAAGAGGTTGATGACTGAGTGAGGTCGAGAGCCTGGTTATGAGTGACAATTATGGTATCAGATTGCATCCCACAACGGTTATATTGATGATTATGGTAGCGCTTGGGCTACAGGAGCCCCACCGGAGTCTGTAACACACCCCTAGTGAGTGCGGATAATATTATTGAGGGATGGATTTCCCTGGACATGGATTTGTCCGAAGTACTTGATACCTGGAGATGGATTTTTCCACCAGGTTGGATTGCCTTTTTTCCTCGGTACCGAGTGACTTATAGTCAGTATTATATATGTTCCGGGATGGATTTCCCTTAGTCGGATGGCCATATATATTACCGAGTGGGAGCACATGGTGCATTTTGAACAGTTTGTGCATTCGCATGTAGAGATAGCTGAGTTGTATACCTTACACTGTTCAGATCTGTATTTCCTTTACTGTTTGAGATGTATATTTGACTTGAAAGCATGCCTATGTTTCTGCACATTTATCTCTGTTATACTTGTTTAGGTTAAGTTCGTCACTACCTTTCAGTCCAAAGTTTGGACTTGTTACTTACTGAGTTGGTGTACTCACGTTACTCTATGCACCTCGTATACAGATCCAGGCGATACCGGTCATAGCGATGGTTGTTGATTGAGGATCCCAGAGTTTGGTGACTATCGAGGTAGATGCACTGTGTTTGCAGGCCTTGACTCTCCATCTTTATCTTTGTCGTACATTCAGTTTATATCTTTAGACACTATAGTAGACTGTATTTATTGATCTAGATGCCCAAGTACTCAGTGACACCCTGGTTTTAGGCTGGATTGTATTACTTTGGGATTTTTCTTGTGTTTCATCAGTTTTTGTTAATGTTTTCGTTAATATTGCTTTCAATTTTATTGCTGTTGTATTTTGTTTGTTGAGTTGAGGTTGGCCTAATTCCACGATATGCACTATCACGACGGTCGATTTTGGGTCATGACAAATTAGGAGGATTGAGTGACTATGGGGACTGAGTAACTGGGAGGACTGATGACTAGGAGGATTAAGTGAAGTGATACTCTTAGAGTATGCATATGATTTTATCACTGAGTTGCATCGCATTGACATACATGCATAGAGATGCATTTTCCTCATGATGTACGGTATCATGTCATTCATGACATCTCATACATATTGACATATACGCGTAGAGATGTATTTTCCTCATGTCATTTTAAAATGAAGCATTTACCGTGGAAAACGTTTGGAAAAAATTCCAATTTTCAAAGTTACTCATATTTTTGACAATTTCGGTAAAAGACTTGGGTTTTCACTAATATACTTGAAAAACGGAACTATTTTTGGGAACTATGAATAAGCTGAGCTTTTTATCTCTGAGTTACTTCTTTTATTACTTGTTTTATGTTGTTATGAACTATTGTTGGCTATTGGTGTTGGACCCGACCTTTGTTCCGGCTCGTCACTACTTTCAACCTAAGGTTAGGTTTGTTACTTATTGAGTACATGGGATCAGTTGTACTCATACTACACTTCCACTTTGCATGTAGATGTTGGCTGCTGATGTTGCTGTGATCGGCGGGAGCTGGGATTAAATACTTACATGCGTTCTGGTTGTAGCTGTCTCTTGTTCATGGTAGCCTTAGATTTATAAAAATCATGGTAGCCTTAGATTTATAAAAATCTGTTTATGTACTTTCCGAACAGATGATGTATTTATTTCATACCAGCTTTGTAAATTCTAATCTTAGAAGCTCATGATTTGTACTACCAGTCTTTGGGAGAATGTATCAGTTTCAGATATTTTCTGGTATTTAATTATCTTATAAATTTCATTGGAATTGGTTAGTTGTTAATTGGCTTACCTAGCGGGTTGGGTTAGGTGCCATCATGACTAGTTGGATTTTTGGTCGTGACAAATTGAAACTACCAGAGCTCTAGGTTCATAGGTTCTACAAGTCATGAGCAAGTGTTTAGTAGAGTCTTGAGGATCGGTATGATGACGTCCATACCTATCTTCGAGAGGCTGTAGGGCATTTAGGATAAAATTTCCATCTTTCTTTCCTTATCGTGCGACATTAATTTAGCTTGAAGCGTAACTCTTTGAATTCCATCCATGCACTCGTATGTGCATGTGAGAGCCAGTATCAATTATGCATCGACGGATTGTGATTCCATGGACGAGGTGCGAGATGTGATTTCGGTGTGTTGATGATGGGCCAGTCTAGAGGACTTGAGGCCAGGTTTTAACTGTAGCTTGAGCACGGGGATTTCGGTTGTGTGAGCATGTGCTTTTGGACTTATAAGTCCGGTAGTGTCCCTATTAGTGGAATTTGTGGCTCGATGAGTGATTGTATGGCTATATGATGAGTATGATGTGATTGCGGGATGTGTTTAGAAGTTTTGAAGGTGTTGAGAAGAGTTTGCTTGGGATGTAAAAGGACCATTGGGTGCTCGATTTCTATCTTGATGTGATGTACAATATAAATTCATGGGTGTATTGAAGGATCTTTCATGTTGCTTAATTATCGAACGAATTAGATTCTCATGGGCTTGTTGATGGGTTCAGACTTAAGAAGATTAAGTGATTACGTAGTAGTTGTCGCTGTGAAAGGGTATAAAGAGATGTTAGTTTTAGGCTAAGTAGGTGGGTTATAACCTACGAGGTAATCGACGGATGGGTGATTCTTATGATGTTGTGTGGAGGATTTTTTTCCACCAGTGGGTTATATTTGTGCGATCTAAATTTTAATTGGTTGTAATAGTTGACCTGGCAGTCACGAGGATGAATGCGAGATTTGCGTATCATTTGAGGTATTAGATGGTTTGTGTTACATGACCTTATAAAGGATTTAGTTGAATCTCACTGTGGTATTATGGCAGTAATGGGGTATGGTTACTATAAGTTATCAGCTGTTTTATTCCGTGGCTTTGAGCCAAGTAGGGGAGTCTGCTATCGACGGTTTGATTGCATGGTTATGTGTTGTATTCGTTTTGATTTGAGGCATACTTGTGAATCAGTTATTACTTGCAGAGGTTGAGATCGAGGATGACTCGAGTAAGGGAATTTCTGGGTACGGGTTGTATTACACTCTATGGGTATATGGAAATCATGGAATGATTTGAGTTGTTATTCGTAACAGATGTAGTGCGCATGGTATAAGTATTTGCTTGGTTGCATTAAGGCGAGGTTACTTCTTTGTGTGTTGTCATGCTAATGGGGAACATGTCGTTTGTCCCGTTTGGGCGGTGCAATTGAGATTTGAGTAGAGTAGATGACTCTCGAGAAGGTTTTAGTGGGTTCAAGATTTATATGTAGCAATTGAGAGCTTTTCGGATTTATGTATTGCTAGAACCTGATATTTACATTGGATGGTGTCAGGACTCGTGGTATTTCTATATCCTTATGGATTCTACATATCAGTATTAGGAAGGTGAAAGAAATGACTTTAGATTCGCAGAAGGTCTTTTCAGAGTGAGTATCTTGGTTATGGTGCTTTTGGGGCGCTTAAGAGAGAATTCAGTGGCTTATAGGCCTTAGGGCATTGTGGTTCTATGCTAGGGTTCGTGGGGTGAATTTTGGTTAAGGATCGTGGTGTTCTAGCAAGAAGAAGTATCAATTTGAAGTCAATTTGTAAGGAACTCGGAGAAATAGGATAGTTTAGTTGTAGATTTGATCAGCACCATAATGGATATGATTGGTTTTTTTGGTACTTACGATGTAGTGAGTTTCTATAAGTGTTTTGTGGCAATGCTCTTGGATTTTGGTGACCCGGTGGATTGGTGGAGTTAGAGAGATTCAGTTCTGATGGTTTAGTTATGTGCAAATAGATTCCAAAGATTTCTCGATGATATCTATCACGGTTCGAGGTGGATATTTCCTACTGGTGTGAGGAACATGTTATGTATTGTGAGTTTCTCCTGGATGAGATCAAATTGAAGGTTTCTAGCTAATTGAGTATGTAGTTTGCTTGTGATTAGGAGTGGATTGTGAGATTCTCGTACTTTTCATATTATGGCATGATCAATGTCGTGTGTTATATGGGACTAAGACCTGCATATGCAAGGTCACGATTCAGTTTTGAAAGGGAGGTCATGAATTATTAGCCAGCATGGACGGTTTTAGATGACCAGGTGAATGATATTGTTATTTGGTATTCCCTGAGAAGAGTGTACATTTCAGAAGGCGCACTATGTTTTGGCTTACGGATGCTTCATTGGTATTGTGGTACTCACCAGGTTGATCTATTGCCGATATTCAGATTTTTGCTATGTGGCGCGGGAGGATCATAGAAGTATTCCTCGCAAGATGATCGTGTACGAAATATGTGTTAGACATTCAGGCGGTGGAGTTGGGATCAGATATGGTGATTCATATGTTAGGTGGATTAGCGGATCGGGAATTCTCAGAAACAGATTGTTTCGTGGTGGTAGACCATGAAATATGGCCAAAGCTAGCCAGATGATACTATGTATTATGATTCAGTCATTGTGGACTTTCGGAGGGTTAATTATCTATTTGTGGATGACCAGTGTTGATTTGGGAGCTCATTGGTATGTCTAATGAAGATGTGTATCCTATACCAGGTCGGATTTGTTGAGTCGGCACTATTATTGCAGAAAGGTGTGCCATTTGGTTAGAGTGAGATTGTTCAGGTTCTGATATGTTCAATGTGTTATCCTTCTATGCTATGAGAGGTTGTGATTCGTTGGTTATATACACACATGGTGCAGTTCTATTAGGACCTTATAGCGGAATTTGAGCGAGATGGGTATTTGGGTGATGTATGATTGATTGCGCATTGGTTATGTTCTTTCGGATTTGTGTGGTATTGTGTCATTTGCTTCTCTGTGGTTATGGTCATGCACATTGGGTACTTGATGTCGAGTTGCGCATGGTTTTTGATTTCGGCCATGGTGGCTTGAGGTATTTCTTATGGACCGGTGTTTGGATGGGGTCGCACATTGTGGCAGAGTTATATTGAGATATGATCATTTGTGTTAGATTCATGTGTTATGGTTCTACGGTGTTTGATGAGTTTTGAGCACTATGTTGTGGAGGTACTTGTTGAGCTTACGGGACGGTTCTCCCGTTAAGTCATTTACTGTGTTTGAGTACATTTGCATTGTTGCGTATTAGTGCATGGATTGCATGGGTTGTGGCTTTAGATTGTATTGATATTGCATGTCACTAGAGTGGTTGTACTAGATGAGATGAGGTCATTAGACTTAGAATGGATACTATCGGATTTGATTACAACATGTATGGAGGATAATATCGGAAGTTGGCTTAGAAATTGGCTATAGTTCTTGTCGAAGGAGGGAGAGCTCCATGATTTGTTGATCTAATATGTAGTTTTGAGTTTTTGCGTGTTTCTTTAATCATTGGCAGTGTATGAAGGTTTTAGAATGAGGTATTGTTCCATATGATGTGTATTACCGGTACCAGGTTTGTTTCGAGCAGTATTGTGGTTGGAAATTATTGCTATGAGTATTTGAGTTATGTGTTATATCTTGTGATCGCACCTTGGGCTATGTTCAGGGCTTGAGGCAGCTTGTTCAAACTAATATAGTGTGTAGATTGCGAGGTTCGAGTCTTATAAGAAATTTTGGATGTTGGAAATTGGATTCTAGGGTTTATGGGTTAAGGTTGGAGTAATGACCTTCAGTATGTTGTGTTGTCGAGCCTATATGGAATAGGGTGAAGTGGATCACCCCTGGGTATGTGCATGGTAAGGTTACACGGCGGTTTGATAGATTTAGAACAACTCTTGGCACGTTCGAGGAAGAACGTATGTTTAAGTGGGGAAGGATATAACGACCCGGCCGGTCATTTAGAGCATTTACACTTTGCTCGGTAGCTTACGGGCATAAGTAGCTCCGTATGATGTATTATGACTTATGTGAATCATCGGTTTTGTTTATCAAGTTATTCGGAATCGATGTAGAAGAATGAATTTCATTGTTGAAGCCTTAAGTTGGAAGAGTTGACCAAGTTTGACTGAAAATTAACTTTGTGGATATCAATTCGGATTGTGGTTCCAAAAATTGGAATGGCTTCGTTATGTCATTTGGGACTCGTGTACAAAATTTGGGTTTATTCCGAGTTGATTTGATATGTTTCGGCACGAGTTCTAGAAGTTGAAAGTTCAAAGTTCATTCAAGTTCGAATTGAGGTGCAATTCGTCGTTTCAATATTGTTATGTATGATATGAGGCCTTGAGTAGGTCTGTATCATGTTATAGGACTTGTTGGTATATTTGGACGGGTTCCAAGTGGTCCGGGTGAGTTTCGGACGAGGTTCGGATCATTTTCGTTTCATGTTGCACTGCTGAAGGTATGTTGGTTCTGGTGTTTCTGCATCTGCGGAAGAATAGACGCAGATGCGAGTCCACAGATGCGGATAGTTGGTCGCAGGAGTGCAAACAAGCTTGGCTGGGGATCATCGCAGATGCGGAAGAAGAGGCGCACCTGCATGTGCATAGAAGCGAATCATTTGGGCGCAGAAGCGGGGTCTTGCGCAGGAGCAAAGAGGAGCTCACACCTGCGATGTCGCAGAAGCGGAAATTGTTCCGTAGGTGCGAGGGGTCGGCGGGTTAGTCGTGGTCACATAAGGGTGATATTGGTCGTAAAAGCGACGCCGCAGAAGCGGCTAATGTGCTGCAGGTGCGAAAATGCTGGGCAGAAGCTATAAATCGAGGGTTTTGGTTCTTTCTTCATATTTTGAGATGTGGGACTCAGACTGAGGCAAATTTTAATGCAATTTTCATCACAAGGATTGGGGCAAGTGTTCTCTACTTGTTTTTTATTATATTTCAAGAATATATCTTCATTTTGGCAATTGGTTGATAAATTTTAAAGAGGAAATTGGGGGGTTTAGCCTAAAGTTTCATAAAGCGAACTTTTGAGTTTTGAACATCGATTTGCAATCGGATTTGAGTAAAACTAGTATGGTTGGAATCATAATTGAATGAGTTATAGGATTTTGTAAATTTTGTCGGGTTCCGAGGCGCGGACCCGGGTGTGACTTTTTGCCGGTCTTGGGTTTTGATTAAAGATTCGACCTTTACCATTTGGGATTATTTCCTTGGGCTTTATTTAATGTATTTGAGTTTCTTTTAGCTAGTTTTGAGCCTTTCAATGGTTGGTACGCGCGAGATTGAATTTTTTGAGCCTCGTTTGGCTTGCTCGGTATTGGATTCAACTTGATCTAGGTAAGTAACACTTCTAAACTTGGTGTTGAGGGTATGAAACCCCAAATTACATATTATGTGATTGATGTTGAGGTGACACGCATGCTAGGTGACGGGCATGTGGGCGTGCACCATGGTAATTGTGATTTACTCGATTCCATGGAACTATGTAGCTATCTTATCTGAACCTTTTTACTGTACTCTATGTGATAGAGCACTTGAGCTGTGATCCATGTTAGAAACCATGTCTAGGCTACATGTTTATTCTGTTGGGACCCACTAAGGTCATTTATGCTGTTGAGTTATCTGCTTACATTGCAATTACATACTCAGTCATACGCATTCATACTCATATCATATCTCAGTCTTTGTTACCATTTATTGATACACCACATCATTATTGTTGGGCTGATTTCATGACATTGTGAGCTCGAGAGACTGGAGACATTGATGATTGAGCGAGGACGAGGGCTTGATTGTGAGGATATTGATTTGTGATGGGAGCGAGCTGTACGCCGCAGTAGATGTTATTGATTTACACCATGATTGGCTGATTACAGTTCTTGGGCTGAAGGAGCCTATCCGGAGTCTGTACAGACCCCTAGTAAGTGCAGGTACCTACTGAGTGTGAGTGTCGAGTGCCGAGTGATTGGGAGGACTGAGTGACTATAAGGACTGAGTGACTGAGAGGACTGATGACTGGGAGGACTAAGTGAAGTGATACTCTGAGAGTATGCATATAGTTTTATCACTGAGTGTCATCGCATTGACATGCACACTTGACATACAGGCATAGAGATGCATTTTTCTCATGTTATACGGTATCACGTCATTCATTACTTCTCACACATATTGACATATAGGCATAGAGATGTATTTCTCATCTCATTTGAAAATGAAGCATGTACTGTGGAAAGCTTTTGGGAAAAATTACAATTTTCAAACTTACTCATATTTTTGGCAATTTCAGTAAAAGACTTGGGTTTTCACTGATATACTTGAAAAACAGAACTATTTTCGGGAACTATGAATAAGCTGAGCTTTTTATCTCTGAGTTACTTCTTTTATTACTTGCTTTATGTTGTTATGAACTATTGTTGGCTATTGGTGTTGGACCCGGCCTTTATTCTAGCTCGTCACTACTTTCAACTTAAGGTTAGGTTTGTTACTTACTGAGTACTACACTTCTGCACCTTGCGTGCACATGTTGGTTGTTGATGTTGTTGTGATTAACGGGAGCTGGGATTAAAGACGTACCTGAGTTCTGGCTGTAGTTGCTTCTTGTTCATGGTAGCCTTAGATTTATAAAAATCTGTTTATGTACATTTCGAACAGATGATGTATTTATTTCATACCAACTTTGTAAATTCTAATCTTAGAAGCTCATGATTTGTATTACGAGTCCTTGGGGGAATCTATCAGTTTCAGATATTTTCTTGTATTTAATTGTCTTATAAATTTCATTGGAATTGGTTAGTTGTTAATTGACTTACTTAGCAAGTTGGGTTAGTTGCCATCACGACTAGTTAGATTTTGGGTCGTGACAAATTGAAACCACCAGAATTGATAATGCGTTTGAATTGGGATCTGCTCATTCCCATGCTGCATATCTCACTTTTCTTGCCATTTCTCACCAAACTTCTTATCCACACATACCTAAACAAAATGGCATAGTAGAGAGAAAACATAAACATCTATTAGAGACTGTTAGGACTCTTCTATTTCAATCCAAACTGCTTACCAAATATTGGGGGAATTGTATACTTACTGCAACCTACCTTATCAACAGATTTTCCTGCACTGTTCTTTCTAACAAAACACCTTATGAAGTATTACTTGATCATCCTCCTGCCTATGGTCACCTCAAATTATTTGGATTCCTAGCATATGCCACTGTTCCTCATCCTTCTAGGGACAAGCTAAAATCTAGAGTTATCCCTTCCATTTTTATGGTTTTGGTAAAAAGGGTTACAAGTTACTACATTTAGGAAACAGATCTATCTTCTATTCTAGGGATGTCATTTTGTTGAGCATATTTTCCCTTCTACTTCTACACCTTCTGGTTTCTTTCCTTCTTCTACTTCTTCTTTTTCTGAGCACTTCACCCCTAATCAAAATCATACACCTTTTTTACATTACCATTCTCCTGTTTCTTCTCCTGTTCATCCTCATGTTCCTTCGCCAACTATTGAACCCCAAACAATAATTCCTCCTTCTGATCCTTATTCTCCTCTTCCCTTGAGGAGGTCCTCTAGGACAACAGTCACTCATACTCATCTTAAAGACTATATGTGCTATGTTGTACCTCCACTTACTTCTGCCCTCTCTTCATCTTCTTTCAATCCTTCTCTCTTACTCCTTTACTTGAGCCTTCTTTTTGTTATCAGGCTACCTCCAACCCTGCCTGGCAAGAGGCAATATTGAAGGAATTCCAAGCATTGGAGGCTAACCAAACTTGGGACTTTGTTCCCTTACCACCTGGTAAGAAGATCATCCTTTGCAAATGGGTGTATAAGATTAAGAAAAACTCAGATGGTAGTATTGAGAGGTACAATGGTAGGTTGGTTATAAGGGGGATACTCAACAGGCTGATGTTGACTATTTTGAAACATTCTCACCAGTAGTCAAGTTCACCACTATTAAATGTCTCTTTGCTTTTGCTGCTAAACACTCTTGGCATGTATACCAGCGTGATGTAAATAATACATTCTTGCATAGGGATCTATATGAGGAGGTCTACATGAAAGTTCCTCTTGGTCTTACTATGTCTTCATCTTCTTCTGGTCCCCCTTTAGTGTGCAAACTCAATAAGTCATTGTATGGACTCAAGCATGCATCCAGGCAATGGTTTGCAAAACTGTCCACTGCTCTCATTTCTATGGAGTATTCTTCCACCTTAGTGACTACTCATTATTCACAAAATTCACTCCTTATACCATTATTTTGATTGTTGTATATGTGGATGACATATTATTGGCTGGAAATAATGTTTCAGAGTTGGACTCTATCAAATCTTTCCTGGATAATCAGTTCAAGATTAAAGATTTAGGATCTGTTCACTATTTTCTAGGTCTTGAGATTTCTCGGCTTCCTCAATGTCTATTTATTAATCAACACAAATACCTCAAGAAGTTGCTTACTGAGTTTAATTGTGACTCTGCTTCTCCTGTTGTTACACCATTGGACATGTCTGTTAAACTCACTTCTTCTTCTAGTGATCTTTTGGCTGATCCCTCTCCTTATAGAAAGCTCATAGGCAAACTGAATTTTCTACAACACACAAGGTCTGATATCTCATCCTCTGTTCAGCACCTTAGTCAGTTCCTCAATGCTCCTAGGACTGCTCATATATAGGCAAGTCTGCATGTTTTGAGATACTTGGTCAGGGACCCTGCTAGAGGCATTTTTCTCAACAATAGTCAAGATTTTTCTGTTATTGCTTATTCAGACTCTGACTGGGCAGGATGCCCTTCTTTTAGGAAGTTTGTGAGTGGTTATTTTGTTACTCTTGGGGGCAGTCCTATTGCATGGAAGTCAAAGCAAGCCTACAATATCTTTATCATCTACAGAAGCTGAATACAAGGCACTTAGGAAGACTGTTGCTGAACTTACTTGGCTTGTTAGGCTATTAGCTGATTTGGGTCTCTCTATTTTTGCTCCTATTCCTTTGTATTGTGACAACAAATCAGCATTGCCAAGAATTCTCTCTCTCATGAGGGGACCAAGCATATTGAGCTTGATTGTCACTTTGGTATAGGAAAAGCTTGCGTGTGGTCTCATTTCTCTGCACTATATTCCTATATAGTCTCAACTGGCAGACTATTTTACCAAGCCTCTCATTGGCATTCAACATCAGGTTCTCCTTTGTAAGCTGGGAGTTCTATCACCCTCCAGCTTGGGGGTGTTAGAATAGCTAGCCCAAACTATTTAGGCCCAAATGTTTCTGAAGAAGAAATAGATCCAGGCCCACATACTTGACAATTTTAAGTCTTGTAATATTATTGTAGAAATAGCCACAATTGTACTACATAGCCATTCTTTTATTACTTTAGTATAAATATGAGAATAAGGGTTAAATTGTGCAGAAGAGACATCATATTGATATATACAGATATTTTCATCTCTGTCTTCTCTCAAAGGAAAACCATAGATTTTACTTGATTATCTCCAAATTAACATATTTTCTCTATTGTTCGACAACATCCTTTCTATCCTCCTACTCCCTGACACTAGCTTCAATACGCAATGGTGGAGACCATGGTTCATTATTTACTCATTTACTAAATTAAATTTTTTAAAAATATTTTACGTTTTTGTTTATCTTAAAAAATGGAACAATTGAATTTGTACGCGGTTTTAAGGATATGAGATATAACTTGATACAAATTAAGAAAACAGATCAATATTGATATTGATGACAGGAAAATAAATGCAAACCACACAAATTGAACAGCTTTGGCCTTTGAGTTCGATCACCCTCGAACCAAGAAATGCCTCAACTGATGTAAGAACAGAATAACAACATGAAAAGAGCTAGAAATAACAATGTATTGCTTTTTGCTGTGTATTACAATGTGTGTTACAAATGGTCAGACCCCCTTTTGTATAGTAGGGGTGTCCTACTCTTGATACAATCCTATATAATGTAAAAATCTCATGATTTGCTAATTAATCGGCCTCTCCTTGATACGTGCCGAGATTTCTACCGTGATCCCCAACCGATCGCAGATATTTCGACCTTCTATTATTCGGCTCGGTAAATTTCCCTCAATCTTGTTTGTTCTCGATCTTGTTCGGTCCCGGGGTGACGAGCTCAACGATGCAACTTCACACCTCAGTTTGATATAACTCGAGATCGAGCTTTAACCTGTCACGTTTCAGTCTCGATTTGTAACACAATAGACAAACCTAGTTTGGACCGTAAGCAGATAGTCCCCTCATTTTTTAGAGAGAAGATGACGAGAAACGATATGAACTTCTGAACCCCGCTTTGATAGATCATGATGTAAGTGACAAACGGTTACTGAAACACGCCATTGGTATAGTTACCAAGGCATTAAATGCATGTCAGTTGTTGGTCGGCCACTAAGGGTTTCAAACCGTCATTAGCAGACTATAAATATCCCTGTTTCATTCATTCAAATTTTTTGTTCAAAGCTTCTTCTATTTTTATTCTTCAAAAATCTCTTCACTCTCTAAAATTGCAAAAACTTCTAAGACTGTCCCATAAAAGGAGGCCGCCTATTCATCATGACCTGCTGGCGATGGGACTGCGGCGGAGCCACACCCTGAAGAGTTCATTCCTGGAGGGTGCTTGACCGGTGCTGATTTCAACGTCGAAAAAATTTCCTCGGTACCGGGTTGATGTGAGCCAATATCGAGATATATATGTTCGATTATTGATGATCTCCTCTCCCAGGTCAAAGAGGATTGCAACTAGACTGATAAGCATTTGGTGGTGCCTTTGACTAAAGAAGCAATTACTACCCATGTGGAGGGTTTTTTAGGTGTTTACACTTACCCATTCACGTTTGGTCCCTTAGACTCGGTCATTATCGCCTTTTGCAAGAGGTACGAGGTGACCCTCGGTCAAATTCACCCCTTCTTCTGGAGGATAGTGATTTTTCTCTATTTTTTTGTAAACAAAATCGAGGGATGTCCCTTCACCCTCGATCATCTTATGCGCCTGTACAATTCTCGACTCTATCGAGGGGGATTAATCAAACTTGCTTGCCGGGCTAGTAGGGCCCTGTTCTCTAGCATAGATGAGGATCGAGACCGAGGCTGGATGGGTTGTTTCATTCAAGCGAGGACCTTAGACTTGATCCCTGCAGATGACATGCCATTTTCCGAGAAATGGAACATGAAGCTTAAGTATAACTTCGCCTTAAAGATTTTATTTATCATTTCTCCCCTTCCCTTCCTTCTCATCGGTGTATTTGTGGTGCAGTTGTGGCTCGGATGCCAGATCCAATTCCCCGACTCAAGGAGTGGATCGAGGACCTTGTGTTACAGAGACCATATTCCGAGCGTGCATGGCGTGAACTGTCAAAGGGTTGGTAGAAGGCCCGTAATCATGGTAAATTCTCTTTTCTGATTTAGTAAAGTTTGATTTTCTTCTTGCATTGTCGAATTCTTATCGATTCTGTTTTCTTTTGTAGGTCTCCCCAAAGATATTATTATGAGGCCTCCATCCAGTGATGAAGATGTGCCTCTCGAGTTCCCTACTCTGAGGTAGGGTGATGAAAAGAAAAGGAAAAAGGCCCCGAGTTCTCCGAACTCGGAAAAGAAAAAACCAAAGAGGAGGCCGGCGCACAAACCCAAGGGAAGCATCAGCGCTCTACCCTCGGACTCTGTCTACCGGCTAAGGGATGAGTCCTAAGAAGAAGAAGTCCTAAGAAGAAGAACAAAAAGAAGAAAAAGAGAAATCCAAATAGGGGGCCCTCGTGCGGGCAGGTGTCGCGATACAAGTGGTCGCTAAACCGGCGGGTGCTAAACCCAGGCTAGGGGGGTCGAGAGGGAGACCGAGGCTGATACTCCTCGAGCAGAGGGAAGTGCCCGAAAGATGAACTTGGGGCGATTGACCTTACTGGGTCTCATCTATTCTCCAAGTCTAGGATCAATGCGGCCGGTTTACTAGAAAGTCATTCTCACAAGGGCTTTCAGGGGGTGGCAGACGTCAACAACTTTTTAGATGGCTAGAATTATCGCCTCGGAGGATGTCATCGGGTCCGGAGACTTACCGGTGCCAGAGAAGGTACCATCACAGGGAGCCAGTGGTTCTTCCTCGATCCCAAAGTTAGTGGACCGGTTCCCGTCCCTGAGTGTTGATCCAGACCAAAAGAGGTTAATAGTTTTCTCTATCCCGGAGGATGCCCAAATTTTCTCTGACCCCGTGGGGGTTGCTAGCTATCTTTAATGTTTGGTGACCGAAGAGGACCAGACAGTGATGGACAGGGTGGAAATACTCTGCCTATTCAATAAAATTCAACAGACGTTGAATCGGGTAACTTCGAGTGTCTTTTTATTTTATTTTTATATTATGTGTTTTAAACTTAAAGTTATAAATAATCATAACACCTTATTTATGCTTGCAGGCCTCAGTACTACACCATGAGACTTTCCTCCAATACCCGGTGGAGGTTAACTCAACACGAGGCTAAGGTTCGGGAGCTTACTGAGAAGAGGGACACCTATAAGCTTCTCATGAGAATATTAAGGCTGAGTTAGAAGCGGCTCAGAGGGAGCATGCCGATATGGCCAAGCAGGTAAATCGAGTACTTCAAGATAGTAACGATGAATTGGACACAGTGGCTAACGATCCGACCCTGTAGGTCCGACAGAGGCTTGAACAGATCGGGCAACTCCAGATGTAGGTAGACATGATACAAACTGAGGTTGAGGAGTGGAAGAAAAATATGGACCTCTTAGCCTCGGAAAAGGAAGTTGTCCAAGCACAACTGGCGTCAGCCGAGGCCCAGCTCCGGGCTGCAAAAGAGAAATCCTTGGTGCAGGCCAAGAAGATCGAAGAGCTCCAATCTCAGTTGAACTCGGCTATTTCTGGTAAAGAGAATTTGGCCAAGGAGCTCGAGACAGCCAAATCAGAGGTTGTTGTGGCCAAGACTGAGGCTGATGCTAAAGTAGCCCAGTACAAGGTTGACGTCGAGGCGATTCAGGCGCAGGCTAAAAGTATGGTGGAGCATGCAAGGCGGTAAGCTCGAAGGGAAGCCCTCGAGGGAGTCCATAGTCAGAACTTTGACATACTGGTTGAAATCGAGAATGCCAAAGTATGTTAAACCAGGGCCCGGAATCTGGCTTTTCTCAAGGAAGATTCCGAGAGCTTAAGCGAGTTTGAAGGATGGGAAGATCCCAAGGATGAATATGCTGCCTCCGATGAGGACTATGCTACTTAGGCCTTTATATGTTTTTATTTTTACTTTTTTCCATCTTTTTGAGGCTGTTTTAGCCATTGTATATTTTTGTATTGGGCCGTTTTGGCTTTTGTAAAAAGATTTTATATATATAAGGCTTTCTTTCCCTTTCGGCTTTCAAATTTTTCCTTTGCTTTATTACTTGTATTCACAAAGGCCGGAATGCCTTAGCATAAAATAACTTAGGTTATATTGGAAAGTTCAAACAAACCTCGCCTTTACATTACTCTATTTTGAGGCGTCTTGGAGGTTCGATGTTACCGAAAACTTTCTCCCAAATTAAGTAATTCAGATTATAGGTTGTTGAGGGTATCCTTTAGAACCGGTTATTAAAAATTCTCTTTTTTGAAGGCCTATCTTTTGTTATGGTTCTCGGACATCTCCGAACCGTGTTAATATGGCCGTAGCCTTTTAGTTGAGGCATCGCCTTGTAGGCTTGCTTTCCCGAGTTATCCAAGCTTTCCTAAGATAACAATCCTCGAGCAGGTATGGCTGTGGCCTCTAAAATTCGGGGGCTTCCTAATAGGTCTTATTCCCCTGATATTTAATAGCTCGATCTATTCGAGTTTGTTTTTTGGACGGCAATCCCCAAGTGAGGGAGTGATCATCCGAACTCTGGTTATAAGCGGACCTTGATCTCGTTACCTTTAGGAGATCGAAAGTACGATATTCTTTAATGGGTGTAAAGAGGAAATTTTTAAAACATAAGATGATTGCAAGGAAAGTACTTCTCTTTATTCTTGTGCAAAACAGTTATACATGCGTACATGTTTTGTGCTAGGGCTCGAGCAGTCTATGCGGGCACAATTTGTTTGACCGTTTGGACCTTAAAATAAATCCTACCTATAGAGATCCTTCCATTATGAAGTAATTTCCTCGCTAAAGTCGATATCCGAGGGTAATGCCCTCCAGTATTTGAGGTTGATTGTAGAGGAACCTCAGGTACTGTTAATGTGATTTTCGAAACCTATTCGTGATCGGCCTTTGATTTTAAATTAGCACGATCCACTGTTGTCTCATTAAAAACCTTGCTGGAAAACCCTTTTGGGACAAAAATCGATCTAAGGAAAAAAGAGTGCAACGCGTGCTTTCAGACCTAAAACTTCATGCTGCTTTTTGTCGATTACCTGCAAATGTTAGTCTGAAATAAAAGAAAATGAATCGAGTCGTACCTTAGTAGTAATATCATTTTAGGTGAGTTAGATTTCAATTACTCGGTAGTTGTTCTCCGTTCATCATTCCGAGCTTATAGGATCCTTTAACGGTGACCTCGAGAATCTGGTAAGGTCCTTCCTAGTTTGGACCCAACTTCCCTTCATTTGGATTCCGGGTGTTTAGTGTGACCTTCCTAAGTACTAAGTCCCCGACATTGAAGTATCGAAGGTTTTCCCTTCGATTGTAATAACCTACAATTCGTTGCTTTTAGGCGGCCAATCGAGCAAGGGCGGCTTTACGCCTTTCATCCAATAGCTCCAAGCTCGTATTCATGGCCTCGTCATTTGATTCCTTTGTTGCATATCGAAATCTAATACTTGGCTCCCCGACTTCGACCGATATTAGAGCTTTGATGCCATAAACCAATGAGAACGGAGTAGCCCCGATACATGACTTCGAGGTCGTGCAATATGCTCAAAGAACTTCGGGTAGGATCTCCTTCCATTTTCCTTTGGCGTCGGTCAACCTTTTCTTAAGGTTTTGGATTATGGTTTTGTTGGTTGATTCGGCTTGTCCGTTCCCACTAGGGTAATAAGGGGTTGATAAGATTCTTTTGATCTTATGTTCTTCGAGAAACTTGGTCACTTTGTTGCCGATAAATTGTTTCTCGTTGTTACATACAATTTCGGACGGCATCCCGAATCGACATATGATGTGGTCCCAAATGAAGTCGATGACTTTCGTCTCCCTTACCTTCTCGTACGCCTGGGATTCAACCCACTTAGGATAATAGTCAGTCATAAATAAGATAAATTGAGCCTTACCTGGTGCCCATGGAAGAGGGCCAACAATGTACATTCCCTACTTTATATATGGCCATGGTGACAAGACTGAATGTAGCAATTCCCCGGGTTGGTAAATCATCGGAGCATGTCTTTGGCATTTGTCACATTTTCGTACGAACTCCTTTGCATCTTTTTCCATATCGATCAAGTAATAGCCGACTTTGATTACCTTTCAAACTAATGATTCGGCATCTGAATGGTTTCCGAAGGTGCCCTTGTAGACTTCTCTCGGAACGTACTCGGTATCTCCTAGTCCCAAACATATTGCTAGCGAGCCATCGAACATTCTTCTAAACAAGGTTCCATCTTCAGACAAGCTGAATTGGGATGCCTTTGTGCATATAGCCCTCAATTCTTTTGGATCTGAGGGTAATTTCCCTATCTTCAAATACTATACATATTTATTTCTCCAATTCCAAGTTAGGCTTGTGGAGTTTATTTCGGCTTGACCTTCTTCAACTACCGATCTCATGAGTTGTACGACTGCCATAGGGTTGAGCTTGTCGTCCTCAACTAAAGAGCCTAAGTTTGCAAGTGCATCGACCTCACTATTTTGATCTCGAGGTACGTGCTACAATGTCCACTCTTTGAATTGATGTAATGTTACCTGCAACTTATCCAGGTACCTTTGCATCTGTTCTTCTCTAACTTGGAGCATTCCGTTAACCTGCTTTAACACAAGGAGGGAGTCGTACTTAGTTTCGATCACCTTCGCCCCCAAGATTTTGGCCAGTTCGAGACCTGCAATCATGGCCTCATATTCGGTCTCGCTATTAGTCAATTTCACAATTCTAATGGATTGTCTAACTATATTGCCTCTGGTGGCTTCAGTACGATTCCAAGTTCGGACCTTTTTGCGTTCCATGCACCGTCCGTAAAGAGGGTCCAGATTCTCGAAGACATCCTCGAGTTTACCAACAACTCTTTTTCAACCTCGGGTGAAATCTACGAAAATTTGAGACTTAATGGTTGTCCGAGGTCGATATTCAATATCGTACACGAAGATTTCTATGGCCCATTGGCAAATCGTCCCGAAGTTCGGGTTTATGCATTATATTTCGCAATGGATAAGTTGTCACAACACATATTACGGTTTCAGTTTCCTAGAGGCACTTAACAAAGTGAGCGCCAATTTTTCTAGTGAGGATATCTAGTTTCGACCTCACCTAAGGTCCGGCTATCACAATAAATCAGCAATTGCATACCTTATTCTTCCTGAACTAGGACTTCACTTACCGCTATCTTTGATACTGCCAAATACAAGTATAGTTGTTCGTTTTCCCTCAATATGTGAAGCAATGGCAGGCTCGATAAATATTGCTTAAGTTCTTCCAAGGCCCGTTGGCATTCCGGGGTCCATGTGAAGTTGTTTTTCTTCTTCAACAACGAGAAAAATCGATGACTCTTATCGGAGGACCTCGAGATGAATCGCCCCAGGGCGGCTATGTGCCCGGTTATCCTTTGCCCGACCTTCATGTTGTCCACTACCGTGATATCCTCGATAGCTTTGATATTTTCAGGGTATCTCGATTCCTCGGTTGGATACCATGAACCAAGGAATTTACCTGATCTGACTCCGAACGCGCATTTTTCCGGATTCAGCTTCATGTTGTACTTCTTCAATATACATAAGGTTTCTTGCAAATGCTTTAAATGGTCCTCTACTCGTAGGGACTTAACTAACATATCATCAATGTAAACTTCCATAGATTTCCCTATTTTTTCTTCGAACATCCAGTTTACTAGGCGTTGATAAATGACACCAGCATTTTTTAATCCAAATGGCATTATGTTATAGTAGTATGTGACATACTTAGTGATGAATGAGGTCTTTTCTTGATCATCCGGGTTCATTCGTATTTGGTTGTACCCGGAGTAGCCATCGAGAAAACTGAGGATCTCATGGTCGACCGTGGAATCGATCATGCGAGCGATGTTAGGCAAAGGGAAAGTGTCCTTGGGGCATGCCTTATTTAAATCCTTGTAATCCACACACATTCTCAGTTTGTTCCCCTTTTTAGGGACTACTACTACGTTTGCTGGCCATTCTGGGTAATTGACTTCTCGGATGGACTCTATTTTAAGGAGATTAGTTACCTCGTCCTTGATGAAAGCATGCTTGATCTCGGACTGGGGTCTCCTTTTCTGCTTGACCAGATGGAATTTCGGGTCCAGGCTCAGTTTGTGAGTGGTGATCTCTGGTGGGATCCCTGTCATGTCAAGTTGGGACAAAGCAAAAGAATCCATGTTAGCTATAAGAAATTGAATGAGTTTTTTCCTGAGCTCGGGAGTTAACCCCGTTCCTAGGTATATCTTTCGATCGGGCAGATGTTCGATCAGATGACTTTCTCCAGCTCTTCGACCATTGATTTGGTAGCGTTGAAATCATCGGGGGCTATGAAGGACCGAGGAACCCCATAATCATGGTCCACGTCAGTCTCCTGATTGTCGGGTTGGATCGAGGTCGGCATCGGTGATTGCTATTTAGCTTCTCGTTTTGCTTTCGCATCTGGATCCTTTTGTCGATGAGAGTGTTGATATTGGAATTACTTCATCGATGGCAAATATTTCCTTCGTGTCAGGTTGCTCCCCGTAGATCATTTTAATCCCCTTTGCTGTTGGGAATTTTAACACCTAGTGAAGGGTCGCGGGCACATCCCTCATGTTGTGGATCCACGGTTTCCCGAACAGGGCGTTATACCTCATATCCCCTTCAATCACATAAAACTTGGTCTCCTGGATGGTTCCGGCTACATTTACTGGTATGGTTATTTATCCCTTAGTAGTTTCACAAGCCATGTTGAATTCATTGAGCACTCGGGTTGCAGACATGATTTGGTCCTGTATGCTGAGTTGTTCTATGACCCTCGATCGAATGAAGTTGGCCGAGCTATCTGGATCAATTAACACACGTTTAACTCTAGTATTATTCATGAGTACATATATTACCAGTGCATCATTATGGGGCTACATGATTCCTTCTACATCTTTGTCGTTGAAAGATAGAGTTCCTTCCGGTATGTAATCTCGAGTCCATTTCTCCCTCGTCATTGATACTTTGGTGCGCTTTAACATTGGACCTTGAGGAACATCGACCCCTCCAATGATCATATGAATGACGTGTTGTGGTTCTTCTTGCTCGTTTTGTTTATTGGAATCCCTATTCCTGAAATGATTCTTGGCTCGGTCGCTCAGAAACTCCCAAAGATGCCCGTTTTTGAATAACCGAGCTACTTCTTCTCTCAATTGTCAACAATCTTGCGTTCTGCGGCTATGAGTGCCATGATATTTGTATATTTGGTTAGGATCTCTTTGGGCTGGATCAGTTTGTAAAGGTCTAGGCCATTTGGTATCTTTGATGCATCTGATAGTCGATACGATGGCAACTGCATCAACATTAAAGTTATATTCTGATAATCGTGGTGCTTCTTTAGGTCTGATAGTCCTGTCGAAGCCGTTCTTGATCATGATCCCTCGAGAGCTCTGGACTCAATCACATCTCCTTTCATTTCGTACATAATTTCACCCAGATCCGTTGCTCCTACAATCTCCATTATATGGCTGGTATCAATATCTGTTCAACCTCTGTTCTCTGTCAATATCCCTCTTGATTCTATCGACGGGTCTAATAGGATAAACAGGCCTGAAAGGAGCCCCAAGTTGATCGTCTTCGACCCTGATCTTCGATTGATACTGATTATGCACATCTGCCTAAGTAACAGTCGGGTATTCTATCAAATTTTGCTTCAACAGCTGCGAAGCCACCGAGCTTCGAATATTGAGTCTTTGGGTGAAAGCTTGAACAGCCCAATCATCAGCGACCGGTGGCAGGTCCATCCGTTCCACTTGGAATCGAGACACGAATTCTCGGAGCATTTCGTTGTCCTTCTGTCTTACCTTGAAAAGGTCCGACTTCCTGGTTTCAACCTTGATGGCCCTAGTGTGTGCCTTAACGAAAGAATCTGCAAGCATAGCAAATGAGTCAATAGAATTAGATTATAAATTGTGGTACCATATCATAACTCCCTTTGACAAGGTCTCTCTGAATTTCTTTAGCAAGACAGATTCGATCTCGTCATCCTCTAGATCATTCCCTTTGATAACTCATGTGTAAGAGGTGACATGCTCGTTCGGATCGATTGTTCCATTGTATTTAGGAATCTCTGGCATGCGGAACTTCTTGGGGATCGACTTGGGAGCCACACTGGGGGGAAAGGTTGTTGTACAAACTTTTTGGAATCCAGACCCTTCAATATTGGCGGTGACCTCGGGATTTGATCGACCCTGGAGTTGTAAGTTTCCACCTTCTTATCGTTTTCCTCGATCTTCTTTTCCCCCGACTCAATTCGTTTTGTCAGATCTTCGAGCATCTTCATGATTGCAGGATCAGTCCCCAATCTTTCTTGTTCAAATTCATTGAAGCCGATTCGATCTTGTGGACAACTTTGTGGGACGTCTCGGGCTCAATCCTGCACGGTGGGTGATTTTGGTTTTGGAGCTGGGCTATCACTGCTTGTTGAGCCTGCAACGTTTCGAAGATCACCCGCAGGCTAATCCCGCCCTCTTCATCGCCGTGTGTGCTTTGAGCGGCTGGTCGAATATCCCCATGGACGCTACTCTCAGGATCGACGGTCAAATTTGTGTTGATGGCTACATGTGAGCTGACGTTGATTGGATCTACAGCCGAAACTCCATCGAGGCTAACTGGAGGTACGTCGTTCCCTGGCGTTATGTTATCATTTTTTGCCGTGGTGGCCGAAATCATTGTCAACGTGTAGAGGTGCTGACTAGGAGTTCGACATTTTGGTCCTGGAATCAAAGATACTCCAAAGAACAAGTGTAAAATAGTGTGTATTATGAAAATTTTATCAGATAATCACTATTATCCTCAGCCCCACGAAGGGCGCCAAACTGTTTACCCTAAAAAACGGATAACAATTGAATTTATACGCGGTTTTAAGGATACGTAATATAACTTGATTCAAATTAAGAAAACAAATCAATATTGATATTAATGACAGGAAAATAAATGCAAACCACATAAATTGAACAACCTTAGACATTGATTTCGATCACCATCGAACCAAGAAATGCTTCAACTGATGTAAGAGCAGAATAACAAGATAATAAGAGTTTGAAATAAAAGTGTATTACTTTTATTGCTGTGTATTACAAATGGTCAGACCCCCCTTTATTTAGTATGGGTGTCCTACTCTTGATACAATCCTATACAAGGTAAAAAATCTCTTGAATTTCTAATTAATCGGCCTCTCATTAATACGTGCCAAGATTTCCGCTGTGATCCCCAACCGATCGAGGATATTTGGCCTTCTGTTATTCAGCTCGGCAAATTTCCCTCGATCTTGTTTGGTCTCGATCTTGTTCGGTCCCGGGGTCACGAGCTCAAGTGCTCAACGATGCAACTTTGCACCTCGGTTCGATATAATCCGAGATCGAGCTTTAACCTATCACGTTTCAGCCACGATTGGTCACACAATAGGCGAACCTGGTTTCTACCGTATACAAATTCAAAAAAATTAATTATTAGTTTTTTATCACAATTATCTTTATTCAATTCGTGAAGTATTGACTAAAGGAGATGTTTAAGAAAACATAGAGAGTACTTTAGATAAATAGTCATGTAGTTAAGGATATTAAATATTATTGTTAAACGGTATGTAAGAACCTTTAAACAATAGCTAATACATTTGAAAACGGATACATTGCGATCGCCCGTTCTTTTTGTTAGGTAGATACGTGGAAGGATAACAGGAAACATATACAAGCTTGGTTACTCATTTTCCATTATTTTCTTGAATTTTTGAGCATACGTCAAATACTTTTAAGCAACAAGCTTTGGCAAATTAGAAAGACCTCTTGCTTCACCATCTCACAATTGAGTAATGTGCATAGTGAAAATCAGAGGGTCCAATTTCCTCGTCATTATGATGCCACGCAAACATACTTCCCAAGGCTCAAGACTGGGATCGAGGTTCACCTTCAAGAGTTGTCGATGCTCGATCTCGGAGCAACGCAAACCAACGGCTATATTGGAAAAGAGCGGAGTCCCCAAAGGGTACAGTTAGAGCTGACAAAGTGTGTCAGGTTAGTCTGAGCCTGCATCATGACGTCGACTAGCTGTCCCATCTCCATATCTTTGTAATAAATGCATTTGTACTATGATAGAATCCTCATTTTCTATTTAAAGGGAGTCCTTATCGCATTGTAAGGATGGTTTTTGCTCCATATTAAATAAACAAGAACATTTTCTTTACTCTCTAACACATTCTTTGATATTATTGTTTCCATTTATTATCTTCATTATTGTTTTTCATTTATTGCTTATCATTGGCCATAAAGAGCCTGTGTTGATTTTATTATAACTGTTAGCCATATCTTGATCACCTTCGATAGCTCACAGCCGGGCTCCGGAATCGACCTCGAGGCCCAAGAATCGACAAGTTCAAGACCCTGATAATTAACCTATCGGTTTGGTTATCACCCTATCCTTAACTCTCATTTCGTTTCTAAGTCTCACGTAAATAACATCATCTGCTTAACAACTAGCATAAAAATAGATCACGTATTTTTAGAGTCCTATAATCAAATTTAATTATTGTTACCATTTTCACAGTAAACAGTTTGGCGCCCACCGTGGGGCTAAAAATAATAGTGATTATTTTCTTGTTTGTTTTACTACATAACGCAAGTTATCTTTCACGCTTTCTCTTGTCCAAGATCTTCGATTTCAGGTCGAAATGTCTAACTCAGTGAATGAAGATGGAAACAACAATCTTGAGGACCACAGAGAAAACGGTGTGGCTGCTCCAGGTGTTGGTGTGCCACCATGAAACCTTGAAAACGCACCGGAACCAATTCCGGCGGACCCAATCTCACACGATGCTCAACATGTCGATGTAAGCTCGCGCACTAACAGGAGCATGCACCAAGGAGACCGACAAGAAGATCAGGAAACCATGGCTAGGGAAGAACGGGAGGTTAGACTTCACGTTATTTTTGAAATGTTGCAGGCACAACAACTGGCTATTGCCCAGCTGCAAAGTCACCAGAAAACTCCTAGCACGGTAGCACCAGGGACAACTCCCCCAGCCGAACAGGTACTAGAGAGATCGAGCATACCGGGTCGATGACTGATCCCATCATCGTAAAAATGCTTTAGGACCTCAATAGAAGGATCGAATTGGGTGAAAAATGATATAAGACAACGACAAAAAGGTCGAAACCTACAACTCCAGGGTCGACCAAATTTCGGGTGCACCCCCGATCCTAAAAGGGGTAGATTCGAAAAAGTTCATTCAAAGGCCATTCCCAGAGGAGGCAGCTCCAAAACCCATCCAAAGAAGTTTAGAATGTCAGACCTTCCGAAATACAATGGAACCTCGGATCCCAACAAGCATGTCACTGCCTACACTTGTGCGGTAAAGGCAATGACCTAAGGGACAACGAGATCGATTCTATCTTACTAAAGAAGTTCGGGGAAACACTCTCGAAAGGGGCCATGATGTGGTATCACAACCTAGCTCCTAACTCCATAGACTCATTTGCCATGTTGGAGGATTCCTTCATAAGGGCACATGCTGGAGTCATCAAGGTGGCCACAAGGAAATCCAACGTCTTCAAAATTAAGCAAAGGGAGAACGAGATGCTACGAGAATTTGTATCTCACTTTCAAATAGAACAAATGGAACTACCACCGGTCTCCGACGATTGGGCAGTGCATGCCTTCACTCAAGTCCTGAATGAACGAAGCTCGGTGGCTTCGAAGCAGTTGAAACAGAATTTGGTCGAATATCCCGCTGTGACCTGGTCGGACGTCCACAACCGATACCAGTCGAATATCAGGGTCGAAGACGACCAGTTAGGAGCCCCATCAGGCTCAGTATACCCAAACAGGCTTCTGACAAAGGAGCCAAAGCCAAACAAAGAAAGATATCAGCCACACACCGAAGACAGAAGGAACGCCCCGAGGCGCAACCCACCTCGCAATGATCGAAGGATAGACCGAGGACAGAAACCTCGGGGACTCATCAACAGAGCCGGATTCGATAGGAACGCATGGCTAACGGAGGCACCTCGCTTGTCAGAATACAACTTCAACGTTGATGTATTGGACATCGTGTTCTCCATCAGTAAAATAAGAGACGCCAGGTGGCCCAGGCCCGTACAATCAGATCCTTCACAAAGGAATCATAATTTAGTGTGTAAATTTCACAACACGCACGGCCACAGGATCGAGGATTGCCACCAACTCCAAGAAGAGGTATCTTAACTACTTAACAAAGGCCACCTCCGGGAATTCCTCAGCGACAGAGCCAAAGGTCAGTTCCAAGAAAGAGAGGCGGCCAAGAAAAACGAAACAAATAAGCCAGAACATGTCATCCACATGATCTTGGGAGGCATCGATGACCCACAAGAGCCCGTGATGAGAAGGACAAAAATATCCATCACCAGAGAAAAGCGATCCCAGGGGTATATACCCGAGGATGCTCTCACGTTCAGTGAAGAGGACATCGAGACCTTGTCTCAACCCCACAATGACACACTGGTAATCTCTTTACTTGTAAATACATTTCAAATAAAACGTGTACTCGTGGAACCAGGTAGCTCAGCCAATATTATCAGGTCGAGGGTAATAGAGCAGCTCGGACTACTCGATCAAATCATGCCTGCCACTCGAGTCCTCAACGGATTCAACATGGCAAGTAAAACAACAAAAAGAGAAATCACCCTCCCAGTCAACGTGGTCGGCACAACCCAGAATGTCAAATTCCATGTCATCGAAGGAGACATGAGGTACAACGCCTTGTTCGGGAGGCCATGGATACGCTGCATGAGAGAAGTACCATCCACCCTCCACCAAATGATGAAATTCCCGACGAAGGATGGAATTAAAACTATCTACGGGGAACAGCATGCGGCGAGAAAAATGTTCGTGGTACACGATATAGAACCGGCACCAATAGCTTCACCCGCAAAAGAGCCGAAAGGTAATCAAATTACATCTTCGGTTAAGCCCGATTAAACAAAGCAAAGGACCGTAACGCATCCTCGTCACAAGTGACAGGGACATATCAGACCTCGAATCGTCGACCGACACATCCCATACTAAGGTATAACCATATCCCTTTTTATTTTATATTTCACACTAACCCTATGCAGGCGCCCCACCGAAGCAATCAAAGAGCTAACCCAACCTGAAAACCTTAAGGTTTTAAAGCATTCGTTGCACTCTTTTTGTTCGACAGAGTTTTTATCCCGAAAAGGATTTTACCGGCAATGTTTTTAATGAGGCAACCTTCACATTCTACCTAAGGACGACTTGACAAGTATTCAATGCTTCTTTTGCAATCAAACTCGAATATTGAGGGGCATCCCCCCGGAAGGTCATCCACCCGGAAAAGCCAAGAAACGCCAAAAGGGGTCCTGATAGGAAAACAATGTACCGGGTCAAACGGTCGAACGAACCGTATCCGCATAGCCGGGACTCCAACGGCGAAAACATGTATGCTTGTGTCAAGTAATCAAAGAATACCTTTTATCAAAGCATCTCACACTCCAACAGAAACTCAGCATTTTCGCAATAGCGACTCCTCCTTCGAAAATGACCCGAACACTCGGGGACTGGTGTCAACAATTCAACACTTGAACTACCCCCTGGTTGAAACTCCAAACTCATAAGCCTTCAACGAGGTAATATCAAGATCATAAAATGTCCCCAAAACTAAAGGTGTCCCAAACACCCGGAGACTGACGCCAAAATCTCAAAAATCGCATGACCTCAGGGTCAGAATCGCCAAAATCGTAAACTCTCAATGAGGCAATACCAAGTTTGCAAGTAATAGCTCCCGAGTCAAGAAACCCTCGACGACTCGGGGACTGCCGTCAAGCAAACCTCTATCGACTTATCAAAACTCGGGGTCCTAAGACCACATGAGGGCAGCCTCAGTCTTGTAAGACCTACATAAGGCGACAACAATATCTGTAAGATCTTAAGCAAGGCATGAACAATACTTGTACCAAGTATCTAAAACTGTAAGACCTCAAAGGCATGTAAAACTTGTAAGACCTCACTAAAGGCATAAACCCGATCTCAAAGTTTTGGATATATCGAACTTGTAAGACCCCTAAAAAGGCATACCCTCGATATAGATGCCGAAACTACTTCACTCGGGACCTAAAGGCTTCGGCCGAACACAAATGAGTCCGGTCACAAGTTTGTACCAGCCGAACTAATGCGACTCGGGGACGCCTGATCGTCGCTACAAAATCACAGGCCATCAATTACTTCGAAAAGAACTGGTTAAACAGGCTACCCTCGACATAGGCAAAAGAGCTTCAACCATGTCAACTCCAAATCACAGGCTTCGAGATACTCAGCCTCCGAGCCAAACCTCCCGAGGTGCTCGATTATTGCCACATAATGACTTGTAATCGAGGTTTTTATCGAACCATCGAAGAGTCAGGCAAAAATTATTTCAAAGTCCTTATCGAGGGAAAATAAAGCCAATAAAAGGTCACTTCGACCCAAGGGGTAGGAGCCATTGTCGCTAGCCCACATCAAAGGTCGCTTCGACCCAAGGCGTAAGAGCTATTGTCGCCGGCCCACATAAAAGGTCGCTTCGACCCAAGGCGTAAGAGCCATTGTCGCCAGCCCACTCAAATCCAAAAACTTGAGGGTCGAATGAGCTCGAGTCCAAACCCGACTCGGAGACTGAACCCAAAATAGTTAACTAAATATGCCTAAGGGCAAGACGTAAGAGCCATTATCGCCATCCCACATAAAAGGTCGCTTCAACTCAAGGCGAAAGAGCCATTGTCGCTAGCCCACATAAAAGTTCGCTTTGACCCAAGGAGTAAGAGCTATTGTCGCAGCCCACTCAAATCTAAAAACTTGAGGGTCGAATGACCTCGAGTCGAAACCCGACTCGGAGACTAAACCCAAAATAGTTAACTAAATATGCCTAAGGGCAAGGCGTAAGAGCCATTGTCACCAGCCCATGTATAAGGTCACTTCGACCCAACGCGTAAGAGCCTAAGGGCCAGCTCGAAATCTTAAAACTTGAAGGTCAAATGAACCCAAGTCAAAAACTGACTCAGAAACTGAGCCCAAACTATTGAAAATACCTAAGAGCAAAAGCATAAGAGCTCAAATGCCAGCTTACACTAAAAGGGCATACCGACCCAATATGTACGAATCGCTGTCACCAGCGCTAAGATCAAAGGCTATGCCGGCCGAATACATAAAAGCCAGGTCGTTCGACAATAGCAAAGCCCGAGGGTCTAACCCGAGGTCTGGGACCTTGGGTTGAAAGTCAAAATACATCACATAGTATTTCCACAAAACAAAAGGGAAAGAAGGGATAGGAAATAAAAAGCCTTCTTATGGCCCCTAGGGGGATGTTTACAAGTCTTGAAAAAACCCTTACAAAGAGAGGACCGAACAGAATCCTAATCTATCATCGAGCCTACGTCTTCTATATCTCCATCAAAGGTTGCACCCTAACAACTATGGGTCCTTTAGAGACCCCTCTTCGACGGCCTCTTCCCCCCTGGGAGCTTTGCCTTCATTTTAATCACCTTTTGAGCCACTGCCCGGCGCACCTCCGAAAGCAAGCAAGACAACATCTCTCTTCTCTAGGGTCTTCACCCTCTCGAGCTCGGTAGGCAAAATGACATCTCCCGCATTATGTCCCCAAAAGTCTGCCTCTGAGATCCCAATCGAGCATGCTCCATAGCCCGAGTCATTTTGGCTTGGCCCCCTCAGGCGCCCTCCCGTATTGAGCGCTTGTCGCAATGACATCCTCCCCATGCAAAGAAAAAAACGTCTCGACTTCAGTTTTGATCCCGGATAATGCAGCTACCAACTCAAAATAGAGACCTTTGTACTTGTCACCATCCTCCCTCACGTCACAAAGCTGACGCTCAACTAAGGTCACCTTCTCCTGGAGGGCATCCCTCTCGGAAGTTATCTCTCTCTCACGCCGTTTGAGTTCGGACACTTCGGAGTCCCTGGCCCGGAGCTCCTCCCTCAGCAGGGCACCTTCCTTCTCAAACTGCACAAATCAGATCCAAGATGTTAAAACACTGGGATATGGCAAATCATGCAGATAATGACAGACGAGGACTAGATAACTTGTTCAGTAAGAAGAGCCTTCTCGCGCTCATGACGGGTCACCTCGGCCTGATACCGAGAGAAAGTCTGATTGTAAAGCACCTTGGCCTAAAGCCATGAAAAAAGACAAGTTAGAAAGGCAAATGTCAGAGCAACCGAAGCCTAAGCAAAATGCAGGGTTCGAAAAGATTACCTTCTCGCAAAGCCTGATCATCTCGCCAAAGACGAGGGAAGCATTGATCTCAGGGGTTCCCTTAGGAACGGTTGGAATCCTTTCGAGCACATCTCCACCTTTGATAGGCATCCATACATTGAAAGATTCTTCGTGCGGGGCATCTTGCACTCCCTTGGGAGGTAGGGTTGTTCCCTGAGGGGAATCAACCACGACCACGGCACTAGCAGGGTTAGTCAGGACCATTCCTTGTCCATTTGGGGCCCAGGACTAGGCCCCTCCGAACCACCTAACAAAGGCACCCCCCAGATAGAGGGGAACTCTGGCCACCAGCCAGCTTAGGGGTAGATCTCGGTACTCCCTCAGTTGTTTTTCCGCTATGAAGTTGGACCGTAATGATGTCAGGCTCCGACTCGGAAGCCACCATCTCTACGGCCCAAGGATCGGTCAGGTTTATCCCTCCCTCGAGCACTGTAAAGAAGCTATTTTCCCCCTCACCTTTAACTCGAGGGTTTCCCGCCATTTTTGGAGTTAGGCCTGCCGGGTCGGCCTTAGTTCCTCCGCCTTAACCTTCTTGGACTTCGAAGGTCTGTCCGACGGATCCCTTTGTTTTTTCTTCCCTTCATCGGGTGACAAATCATTCTCCTCGCCGGGTAATGCTCCTTTCAACAAGGGGACCTCCCCCAGACCTACATAAATACAAGAGGTAAGCATAGGAAACGAGAGCTCTACCATTAGCGATTTAGGTCAAAAAGGATGACTACAGCAGGGGTAGAGGCTCACCATGATCCTTCCCTTCCCACCGAGCTCGGGATAAATCACGCCACACTCGCTCAACATACGGACAAATCGAGTCCAGACGGCCGATCCAACTCGGGAGGTCCACAATCGTGCCAGGATAAATTGCTGCGACTGCATTAGCAAGAAAAATTAAGGAGAAGAATGTACTCAAAGAGAAGCAAGGGGATGCTAAATAACGTGTCTACTTACGTTCCACATTCCACCTCTCGGAAAACGACATCCTTTTTGCCGGGATCAGGTCAGAAGTCTTTACTCGGACAAAGTGGCTTATCCATCCCCCATTCCTAAGCTCCTCGGTATAGGCGAAGAGGGCCCTCGAGGCTCAATAGCGGAGTTTGATTAGACCTCCGCGAAAGAGACGGGGGCTGTACATCCTGATCAGATGATCGAGGGTGAAGGGCATCTCCTCGATTATGTTCGCGTAGTATCTGATCATGTAAATAACACGCCAGAATGAAGGATGAATTTTGCTAAGGGTCACTTGATACTGTTGGCAGAAGTCAAGAATCACGGGGTCGATCGGGGGGCGAAGATGGCCCTACCGGCCCAAAGGTAAATGGATAAGTATACACATTGAGAAAATCGGCTTTATATGTCATAATATCCTCCTCCCAAGAAGGGATCTCCACAAGCACCACGTCCCCCCAGTGACAATCAGCTCTCACTCTTCCGACATCTGTTATCGAGCTAATATACTGAGTCATGCGCCCCGACTTCGAAGAAGGCCTCTTGACCTTAAAATCAGAATCCATCGCGAAAAATCCTGGAACATATTCCTCAACACGAGGAGGCATTGCCGATTCACCTTGAGATAAAAGAGAAGAGGATGAGGCCACATTCTCCTAAGAAACAGAGGCGGAAGTTTTTGCCATTACTGGAAAATTGCGGAAGAAAAAGGGGAGTCACGTTCCTAGGAAATAACAAGGGTAAAGGTAGAAGGAACCTTTTTTGGGGTTTGGAAATGTAGTAAGTTGGAAAGAACGAGAAGTTGAGTATTTATGGAAGCCCCGCATGCCCGTTGAAGGAGGCCAAGGGGTAGCTAACTGCCATAATCAATGCGGAAGCCTTCAAGGGCTACGTGTGCGTCGCCTTTTGGCACCTTATGACTGCCATCGTTACGAGAATATCGGAGGGGGAAAAGATTTAAGGGCGTTTCTTATCACTTTCACTCTAAGAAACGCGGAAACTATCTGTGCACTGTCAAAATCAAAGGGTCCAATTTCCTCGTCATTATGATGCCCCGCGAACATACTTCCCAAGGCTCAAGACTAGGATCGAGGTTCACCTTCGAGGGTTGTCGATGCTCGATCTCGGGGCAACGCAGACCAACGACTATATTGGAAAAGAGGGGAGTTCCAAAGGGTACAGCTAGAGCCGACAAAGTCTGTCAGGCTAGTCTGAGCCCGCATCATGACGTCGACTAGCTGTCCCATCTCCATATCTTTATAATAAATGCGTTTGTACTATGATAAGATCTTCATTTTCTATATAAAGGGGGTCCTTACCGCATTGTAAGGATGGTTTTTGCTCCATATTAAATAAACTAAAACATTTTGCTCTCTAACACATTCTTTGATATTATTGCTTCCATTTATTATCTTCATTATTGTTCTTCATTTATTGCTTATCATTGGCCATAAAGAGCCTTTGTTGATTTTATTATAACTGCTAGCCATATCTCGATCACCTTCAATAGCTCACAGCTGGGCTCCAGAATCGACCTCGAGGCCCCCGAATCGACAAGCTCGAGACCCTGATAATTAACCTACTGGTTTGGTTATCACCCTATCCTTAACTCTCATTCCGTTTCTAAGTCTCGCGTACATAGCATCATCTGCCTAACAACTAGCATAAAAATAGATCACGTATTTTTAGAGTCTCATAATTAAATTTAATTGTTGTTACCGTTTTCATGGTAAACAAGTAACAAAAATATTCTAGATAAGGGTGTGTTTGGTAACGAAGGAAAATATTTTTTTGAAAAATAAGTAGTTTTCTTACTTATTTTCGGTGAAAATATTTATGAAAAATATATTATTTAGGCAAATACTATATGAGACGAAATGAGTAAGGGCGAGGGAAGGTAGTAGGTTGGGTTCTAAGGGTCGGAGTGGAGGTGGTGATGTTTGGGGGTCGGGGGAAGGGGTTGGGTGGTGGGTGGGGGTGGAGATAGGAAATATTGTGGAGAATGTTGAGAAATAATTTTAAAAAATATTTTATCTACTTTTGATAGGAAAGTTATTTTATTTCCATTGGAGTAAAATAGTTCATGAGAAAAATATTTTCTTAATATTTGCAATTTATGTACAAAGGAAAAAACTCAAAAATAAGACAAAACTAAATAAATCAATACAAAAAACATGGTTTATTTTAAAAAATGAAATCAAATAAAAAAGAATATAGTGCTGTATGGGAAGAACAGGAGAGGAAAGCCCGAAAAGGAGGGGACGAAGAAGAAAAAAAGCGAGAAAAAAACAAAAGGCGTGTCCGAGATTTGGCGGACTGGATTCTCTCTTTTTGGTTTCATCTGACCTAAAAGTAAAACACAGTCCGTCCACATGGACTTTTTTCACTATTTCCTGCCCTAAATTAATTAAATTTTCCCTGTCACTGCACGCAGTAGCTGCGTCTACGCGGTTACTCCTCCATCCTTACATTTAATTTTCTCCATTAATGTTCCATTCTCTACAATTTGAAATTTGAAAATTGAAATAGCTATATGTCAGTGTAGATATTACTCATATTTCAGAAGTGAATTTACTTACTGAAAAAAACAATGGGCGGCTATCGAGCTGTTGCTGCCGCAGTCAGCGGCGATTCTTCTAAATCCTCGGCTGAATCTAGCTTCCGAGAACTTGATGATGTCTTTTTGCAGGTCAAATTCACTAGATTATAGAGAAGCTGCTGTCATTTTTTTCCTTTTTTAAAAAAAAAATTTCTTTGTGAAATTCAATTCTCACATGTCAGCGTGTGTGTTATGTTGATAATAATGATGTATATTTCAGACTCAAACAAGAATATGGCTTGGCGAAGTTCTGAAGATGAGGTTTGATGAGCACCTACATATTTCTGATTTGCTTGCCGATGGGGATCTTCTGTAAGTTTGACTAGTTGTTGTTCTAGTTCTTGCACCTTCACACTGTTACATTTCCTTTCCAACTTGTTGGCTTACATTTGATGTTTACTTGTATCCTCTTTGGCTCCGAAGAATATTGTAGCTTACTAGATGGTCAAGGGGATATGACCTTGTATATGTTATGACCTCAATATTTCAATTCAACCAAGCTGGTAATTTCACTTCAATTTAACTAGACAAAAAAATCAAAATTATGATGGAATTATGTAAATAACAAGGAAACAGATTAACGGCTACTAGAATTAAGGAAACTAGATAACAATTACTGAAATATCAACTTATCTACTGCGAATCGCAGCTTCAGCTTAGCAACTCCAATTCCTCAAAACTTCAGTCACCAACATCAATTGCATTCGTTATTTCAATAACCCTGCAATAAGAACTTGAGTGAGAAATTAATGGAGATACACTTTCAGAGAAGAAGAGGAGAGAATAACCGAGAAGGGGAAGGATTCAGAGAGAAGAGAGAGAGGGAGAGCTAAGAGAGAAATGCACGAGGAAGGAGAGTGATTTTTCCAGAATTCATTATGCCCAATCCCACATCGATTAGAGTTATTTATATCCTTTCTGGGGATCTTCTGTAAGTTTGACTAGTTGTTGTTCTAGTTCTTGCACCTTCACACTGTTACATTTCCTTTCCAACTTGTTGGCTTACATTTGATGTTTACTTGTATCCTCTTTGGCTCCGAAGAATATTGTAGCTTACTAGATGGTCAAGGGGATATGACCTTGTATATGTTATGACCTCAATATTTCAATTCAACCAAGCTGGTAATTTCACTTCAATTTAACTAGACAAAAAAATCAAAATTACGATGGAATTATGTAAATAACAAGGAAACAGATTAACGGCTACTAGAATTAAGGAAACTAGATAACAATTACTGAAATATCAACTTATCTACTGCGAATCGCAGCTTCAGCTTAGCAACTCCAATTCCTCAAAACTTCAGTCACCAACATCAATTGCATTCGTTATTTCAATAACCCTGCAATAAGAACTTGAGTGAGAAATTAATGGAGATACACTTTCAGAGAAGAAGAGGAGAGAATAACCGAGAAGGGGAAGGATTCAGAGAGAAGAGAGAGAGGGAGAGCTAAGAGAGAAATGCACGAGGAAGGAAAGTGATTTTTCCAGAATTCATTATGCCCAATCCCACATCGATTAGAGTTATTTATATCCTTTCTGAGAGTCGATCTAGGCCGTAGGTTGCAATGAATCCTAGCCATCCACGTCAGATTAACTAATTTTTGAATTAGCTGTTAATCTTGTTTAGCTGCTAGCCTTTCCAACTGAATCGTTTCTCTTTTCCTTTCCGTCTCTTTATTTCACGAATATAACAGTATTAACATTTGGAAGTGATAACCTGTGTAGGTTTGAAGTCTCCAAAGTATTATGGAATATGCTATTGGCAAAGTGTGGCGAGCTAAGACATTTGAAGTATGAACCACTTAGTTCACGGAGATGCAGTGGGAGATATATGCCTTACTCTAATGTTGACTCATTCTTGAAGGTAAGTCATAGCTGCATTCTTATCTGATTTGGCACTATTTCAATGGCCGATAATGCTACTTAAGAGGGGAAAAACCCTTAATGAGACCCGACAAAAGGGGATAGCCTTGTAATCCCTTGTTTTGGCAGATCTGCAAAATACTGGGATTAAATGGTATCGATCTCTTCTCCCCATCAGATGTTGTTGAGAAAAAGAACATTCGTAAAGTTTGTATTTGCATTAGGGCACTTTCAAATAAGGCCCGTTCCAAACAATTGAAGGTAAGAATCTTTTCCCAGAGGCTATTCACTTCCTTCTGAAGAAGTTCTGCTTCTTTGTCTAGTTCTTATGTTCTCTGGGTTGCTAGTTATACTTCCTTACAGAAACCTGTTTGTATCCATCCCTTAGGTTCCTGACTTTGACTTGGTGACCTATACGGTAGTCATGCCAAAAGATATGGTAGGTGGCATTCGAAGAAGCTTAGAGACATCAAGCAGCCTTTCAAGTTCTTCTGGTTATTACTCGTATAAAGAACCAAGATCAAAACATATGGAGGTAGGGTTAAATGCACCATTAGTAGAAAATATTGTACGCTATTTTGTTTCTTCTTTTGTTCTACTTATAACAGAAATGCTTAAACCCTTGTTGTAGAGATGCTAATGTATCCATATGTATGATATAGAGAAATAAAACCAGAGAATCTGAAGGAAACTATGATTCCTTATCTGAAGAGTCTGATGAGGCTGAGAGCAAGTTTGTGGGAGAAGAGTCTTGTTGCTCATTTATGAATCAGCTTGAAGATGATAACACCACAGATTCAGATGCAGACAATTCTATTGACGAACATTCAGCTGTTAGAAAGAATGGCAGAGAGAAAATTGGTGTACTCTCATGTTCTCATGGCCACCATGTTTATAAATGTGATTTCTGCAAGTACGGATCAAAATTATCTAAAACTCTTCCATCTCAGTGTGCTAGGAATGACCGTACAGAAGATAGCTGTTCATCAATTTGCACCAATTCTCAATCAAGATCACTAACTTCTCGAGGAAATGGAGGGAAATATAGTACTGCCAATGATAGTATACACTTTGATTATAGGGACCTTAATGTGGTAAATGACGAGTCAGTTGTTGGAGATTCTATGTTTGACAATGAAGTGGAAAGTAGTTATATATCTAACTACTTAGCATTCTCAGATTCAGTTATTGGTGGCACTGATGGAAGTACTCCTGTACCGCGGAAAGGTGAAGATAATATTTTGAACCTTTTTATGGATATTGATTCTCATGAACCAAATTTAAGTGAAAGGACTTCCCAAAACGGACTTCAGAATAAATTTTCTGATACTGAAGATGCAGAAGTTTCATCAACCACTAGCATGAGCTCTGTATTATGTCGGGTGCGTGCTTTGGATTTCGATGATCAATTTGATGCAGATGATTGTTTAACAGCAGAAACTCCTTGTGCCTTGCTGGAAAATGATGCTGATAGGCAGTATAAGTATGCATCTGCAGGTCATAACGCATTGAATGTTGCAACCAACGAGCTCATGTTTCATGATACTAAAGAACCTTCTATAGTAAAACCTAAAATTTCTGCTAGTCTCAGTGAACTGACATATTCCTGTCCAGATGAATTGCAGCCTCTTACTGATAAAATTGTCTCATCGCACGGAAATAGCTCAAATTATTTTGATGAAGAACTGGAGGCTGCAAGAAGTAAAGATAAGTTTGTTGATACTGCATGCAGAAATAATCTTAAGAATGTGTCTTTAGTTAACACTAGTGAAGGATGTGATGGCGATTCACAGTATCTGAAATTTGTTTCTGATGAAGTCAGTAGTACATGTGAACCATCCATGACTTTGGATGGTGTTAACATGGATCAGAATTCTGTTATTTCTGCAAATTGTTGTGAGCATATTGAAAAAGAGCATTCCTGTCCCTGCTCCTCTGTCTACGATTTAGGAGATGCAAGTGAAGTATGTGAACCAACAGTTCCAGGAGATGATGTAAGTATTCCTCATTGCAAATTTTCTTGAACTAACTCTTTTTAATTACAATTTCAAGGCTTTGCCTTTCAATCACATTAGTAATTTCTGTTTTCTTTTTGTTAAATAGGATGATACAAAACATAAAGTTTCATATGTGTTGGAAGAAAATGCTTCACAGAGGCGGCAAGAAACAGATTCTGGTCAATTAAATGACAAACATAGACAGAGGCCATTACTGAAAACAGTTGCCAGAGGCACTGCACTTGTTGGTGTATTGTGTCTGTTGCTGCATTTCAGGTTTGTATTTCACTAATTCTTAAGATTTCTGGTCCTATTTCATTTATTATTTTCTTTCCTCTCTCGATTAGTCGCAATCTTCTCTATTTGGTCAATCACCATAAATCTTGTGCCATTTACATTGACAGTCGTAGGAGAAACAAACAGGAAAGCAGTGAAGCCGGCAGTAGACCAACTCAAAGTAAGAAGTTCCGTGGCAGAGATTTCTCATATGGGGATGGACAAAATGGACGTCGAGTAGATAGAGTTTATCCTTCTGAAAAACTCAAGTTCAAGAATTAGATTCTGGATCTGTGAGACTTAGTAAGAAGCATGGCTGGTTTTTCATATGTTCAGCCCATTTCATTTTAGTGTAGAATAAGCATGAGGTATGGTCCATACGCTAGTAGCTCGTTGAATGGTAAATTTTAGGTTTCCCTATGCTGCTTAAAGAAGAAAAAAAAAAGTAAATAGCTGCTTACTTCCATGAGTTAATGTAATCTTGAAGGAGTTAATGGCTACAATCTCTGTAGTAGGCACAAAGCAAGTAATGATGGGAAACTAGCATCTTGTACCCCGTAGATTACTATTTGTATACTTCATCTTTTTATTTTTATTTTTTGTGATGTCATCTGAGGAATATTTATTTCTTTTATTTCATATTTTATCTTTTGAATCATTAAAGAAAAAGTTTCTAACAGGACACCTCATGAAAAGGGAAAAAAGAAAAGAAAAGAAAAAGATACTGCCCTTCTCCTAGAAATAAGATCATATTTCCTTAAGATATGCATTTATATCAGAGCCATCGTAATCAGTTGAATCAATCAAAACACTAGGATTGTTTCACGTTGTATATGTATGATCCCTTGGAGGCCGTTGGGGTTGATTTGAGGAGGATTCGAATGAAGGTAGAGGCTGAAAATTTGTAGAAGGCCTCGTCTGCCTGAGGAATGCTGCAAACGCAAACACCGGAAAACTTGCATGAATCGCGAAGGCGGCCTGCATTTCGCGAAAGCGAAAGAAGGTTGCCCAGAAATTGTAGAACTCAAATTGACTCCAATTATTACACAGGTATTTCTGCACTACTGAAAATTTCTGCAGTCGGTGATTGAACTTAGAGTTGTGTTGCTGAAGTTTGAAAAATTTGAAGCAAAAAGCTTTGCTAAAACTTAGTTGCAGCTATCGTCTAATTCCTGACACGAATTTCCCAAGCTTTTAAAATTAATTGTGTTCAGCTGGTTCTAGTCGAACTGATTGGTATTTGCTGTAGTAATTTTCTTTCTGGAGTTTGGAAATTGATTTGAAAAGTTCAGCTGGGGACTGTTTAAACTTTAAAGATGGATTAAGATCAGAAAAACCAGCTGAACTTGGCGAGGTGCTGAAGAAGGGACTATTCTGCAAAGACGATATTCATTCTTAAGTTTCCATTTCTTTTTTCAGTTTTCTTTAACAAAAGTTCAGTACAGTTTCATTATATTCATTCTTAAGTTTCCATTTCTTTTTCAGTTTTCTTTAACAAAAGTTCAATACAGTTTCATTCTTTAATTTTTTGCAGAAATTTCAGATTGCAATTTTTTGGTCCAGATTTTGCCCAGTTTAATATTTCAGAACCTGCTGTTTTTTCTTAGCTGAAATCTGTTGAATAACTTGAAATCTGAGTTTTAAACTGAGTTCTTCTTTGTTAGCTGCTGTTAGAATCGAATTAGCTGTTAGAAGATTCAATTCTGGGTTTGAGGATTTGTTCCAAAATTCTGGTATTCTGAGTACCCTATTGAGTTTATATTTTGGAAACTTGAATTTGAAGTTTGGATTTGGAGCTTTATTGAAAGGGTTTGTGATTGAATACGGTGTCTGCTGTGTAATATACTAGTATTGTTTGGACGAGAATCAGTTTTGAAGGTTTGAAACTGATTACAGTGTATTGAAACCAAAGTTCACCAAAGTGGGTGGAAAATATCATCTGAATTTCAATTCCTCTTTACTAAAGTCTTTTTGGAATGAAGGATATTTGTAGTCGTAAAAAAAGCAACTTGATTTTTCTGGGAATTGGGACAGTCTGGTGCGAATTGAATCAACTTGGGTTAAATTTGAGCTGCAAATCTGCAGCAAAACAGCAACTCAAGAAGCCATCCGGAAAAGTTCAGAATTCCATCGACTTCCATGCACAGCTGATTTCAGCACTGATTTAAGAATTCTGCACAGTCCAGTTTCGCACAGTTATTTCTGCACAGTTCAGTTTCTGCACTGTTCAAATTTCTGCAGTTTGGTTCAGTTGGGGTGTCGCCAAACTATTCTGGAAATTGGTTTTGGCTGGAAGTTATTGAAGTTATTGGGTGAATAACTCTTACTGTATAAGTTTATATATATATGTGCACACTGCTTGAGGACTGGTTCGAATTCTGGATCAGGAGAACTGGAAGGACTTTATCTTCTGGTGTCATTGGAAGTTTTGGAGCTGTTTTGAAGAAGGCTTTGGAGCAGATTGTAACAGTTTCAGTTGGAACAAAAAAGTTTGACATAGGCTTTTCATTACTGTACAGTTTTAACAACCTGCGACTGTGATTGTCTTATTTTTTGCATCAATTCTGAAATTGTACTTTTCATTCCCTGATGAATGTAACAGAAGAAATGTTCAGAGAAGTGTCCAGTTTCTTTAATTAGTGTAACTTGTTTTCTTCTAATGTTTCAAATCTAAACTTGATAATTGTTCTTATTAAATAGTATTAATCTAGTTTCTTCTGTGTTTTACTTTCAGTTCGTGTTAATTTGTTCGTGTTTTTCTCTTTTATTTTATTGTTTGTGATTTGATTCATAATCCGTTAGCTTTGTTATCCTTCTTCGTTATTGACATAAGCTTCCACTCCAAACCGGAACTTGGTTACCTACTGTATTGAGAAGTTGGTTTGTGTAGAGAATTGTAGACAACCCTTGTGAGGGAAAAGGCTAGAGTGATAAGTTCAATTGAACGGGGTAACAAAAGCCTTTGAGATTTGAGTGTAAAATTACCTTCTAAACTCGTATCTCTCAGTTTAGGTCTCACATATCTTTAAATTACCTTATTGTTTCAATCAGTAAAGTATTGACTAAATGTGATGGTTAAGGAAAGATACAAGATACTTTAGACAAATGGTCATATAGTAATTAGGAATATTAAATACTTTTATTAAAAGGTTTGCTCTAATATAATCTCAAAAAATACTTAATATGAACCTGACACGTTCATCATTTGAAAATTGATACTTCTTCCGTTTCAATTTAAATGACACACTTTGTTTATCGAGAGTCAAAATGTGTCAAGTTTGAACAATATTTTAAAATATTTTTTTTAATCATATTGACATGAGAAAAATTACAACTTATAGTACTTTTCGTATAGTTATTGAATATCTAAAATTTTAATTTTAAAATACTAAGTTGAACTAATTCAATTTAACTTTAAAATTTAGTCAAATTGACTCTCGACAAGCGAAATGTGTCATTTAAATTGAAAAAGAGGGAGTACATTACGGCAGCCCGTTCTTTCATTGGACAGATACGTTGAAGGATCAAAGGAAACATATCACAAAACTTGGTTTCTTATTCCCTTTCTTTTCTTGAATTTCTGAGTATATGTCAAACACTTTTAACAAGCTTTGGCAAGTTGAAAGACCTCACACTTCACCATCTCCCAATTGAATAACAACGTTCCCCGAATTAAATTAGACCAGGAATTCAAATAAAAAAAAGAATTAACAGTTCCACAAGATTAGGAAGGAAAAGAAGATAATAGTTCTTCAGTGTCTGATGTGGTTGGAGCTAAAAGATCGTCCCCAATAAACGGGCTTGTGTCTTGATCCCAAATTAGATAGCTTGGACAATATTGTTGTGTTTCCACCTCCCATTCATTTAGTTGATTTCTTCCCATCTGCCCTGACACATCCAAGATGTTGTTAGTACGACAAACTGAAGGTATTTCCATGGGTGGCTCTATGCTCTCTATCAAAGGAGGCAAATAATTCGAATTCATTCCCGATGTTTGAGCTTCATGTTTTTGTTGTTCATGAGTTTGCCAGAATTCGGAGGTCAAAGACAATGTGTCTTGAAACAATGAGCTGGTACTAATAGCTCTACTAGTCGCATGACCTCCATATGCAATGGTTTCAAGTGAACAAGTAGTGCCGAAAACGAATGAATTTGGTGAATAACATAGGGATTCTTGTTGGACTTGGGGCTTTGCTCCAAAATCTTGACTATTGAAGATTTCGTGCTGCTGCTTTGTTGTGTTATAAGTAAATCGGGATTGTATTTGTTGCTGCTGGTGATGATGATGGTGCGGGTTCTTATTACTGGAAGTTGTATTTGTTGAATGCAATTGAGAAGGATTTTTTAACTTCTTTTTAATCCAAGAATTCCAAGAATTCTTTATCTCATTGTCTGTCCGTCCAGGTAAGCGACTTGCTATATGAGCCCACCTGCAATTAGTCCACATTAAAAAACTGAAATATGAGAAACGATACTCTGGGATAAGCCCGGTGCACTAAGCTCCCGCAATGCGCGGGATCCGGGTAAGGATGAGATCACAAGGGTCTATTATATGCAGGCATACCCTGCATTTCTGCAAAAGGCTGTTTTCACGGCTCGAACCTGTGGCCTCCTGGTCACATGACAATAACTTTACCAGTTACGCCAAGGCTTCCTTTCAAATATGAAAAAGAATAGAACATGCAGTTCTTTTAAGTATAATATATTCAATTACCGGACTTGCAGTGAACTCTAGTGTATTCTTACTCGGAATTCCAAAAAAAAAAAAAAAAACCAACAGGAGCTGTTTAATTTAGTAATAAAATCAAATGACAAAAACGTATGATGTTGTCTCCTTAACGTCCTTCAAAAGAAATCTGATGAAATGGGGATTACATGAGTTGTTGGTGATCGGTTAATTGGCTGTTAATGTTAATACGCAGGGGGAGATTATTATTAGTGTAATTAGTTAATTAGCACACATAATTGTACACGTGTGTATTAGTTAGGCGGTTAGTAGGATATGTGTGTATAACTAGTTAGTTAGGGAATGTAAGTAAGACTCTATTTTTCATTTTCTACTGAAATACAGAGCTGAGCTCTTCTTTCTCTTCTCTCTCAATTCTGCTCCCTAGGGTTTCACATTGGACTTGTGTGATTTGTTCAGGGCATCAGAGCGCAATCGCGATTGCGAATTGAATCAGAAGATCCTGTTGAATTTGCAATAATCTCAATTCTGAATTACAGCTGAGAGTGAGATTCAACAATGGCAGAAAAGACAGATCTAGACCACAACCATCCTTTGTTTCTTCACCCATCGGATACTACCGGAGCTCCGATCATCTCAATTCAGTTGACTGGTTTAGAAAATTACTCCATCTGGAGTCGTGCGATGGAGATCCAACTGTTAGGAAAGAACAAGCTAGGTCTAATTGACGGTACTCTAAAGAAAGGAGATTTTGCTATAGGACTAGGTCATCAATGGGATAGATGTAATGCTATTATCCTAGGGTGGATTATGAGTTCAGGTTCAAAGGAATTGATTACTGGAATTCTATATGCGAAGGATGCGAGAAAAGTGTGGGAAGATCTGAAAGAAAGATTTGATAAGGTAAACACATCACGAGTTTATCAGTTGCAGAAGGCCATAGCGACGATTACTCAAGGAACATACAATGTCTCAGTTTATTTTTCTAAACTTAAAAATTTGTAGGACGAATTTGATAGTATGGTTCCTCCACCATGTGACTGTGCTAGATCAAAGAGTTTCATCGAGTTTATGGAAAAATAGAAAGTGTTGAAGTTTCTAATGGGTTTGAATGACAATTTTGAACAGGCTCGTAGTCAATTTCTCGTGACTTGCCCAACACCTAGCATCAATAAAGCATATGAATGCTTATTGAAAGAGAAAGTCAAAGATCAATGACTAATGCTTCTACTGTGGGTGAAGGAATTGACTTAACTACCTTACTAGCTAGCAAAGGAGGTAATCACCAGAATTATCAAAGGCCAAAGAGGAACTGGAATGTACAATGTGATTGTAAAGCCCCAGAAAAATTTTACTTAGTAATTTAAGATTTCGTGGTGCCAAGGTAGGCCAAATATTTTATCTTGTGTGCAAATGAGGATTTAGGGATATTATGGATATCAATTGGATATGTTAATAAGTGTATAAGTCATAGTATAAGTGAATTGGGGTATAAAGAGAGGTCTAAGTCTAAGCCAAGTTGGAAAATTTCATAAGAGACAAAAGTTGCAAATGAGTGCGCACAAGACCTCACTTTGGACAATCATATCTCCAGTTATATAAGGATTTGTGTGATTCACAACCTATCAAATAAAAGATCTTTGAGTCTAGTTTCCAACTCTTCAAACCGTTCGTCATTCGGACACTCCTTCCAAAAGTTATGACCAAATTACCAAAAGTAGCGCATAATTTTATACTACCGGCGGCTGTGTAAATTATCAGAGCACCTCCAATTTCGTTTCTAAACACATTTTCATTACCACGCCGCCCCATGCGGCGCGGCAATACAAAATCGGGGTTTTTGTTATAAAACGACCTTATTTCGTCAAATAGATTCAAGGGACCATTTCTTGAGCAAAAATGAGATATTTTTAGAGTACGAGGGTGCCCTAGAGTGAGAAAGTATCCCTCATCAATTCTTCTACAACTCTTGCTCAAATCTTAAAGGATTAACAAGGAAAACCACACTAGGCCTTCATCCTTGAGGTAAGACTCTATACCCTAACCTTTAATTTTGAATTTAGATAAAGATGGGTAATTATAAAGAATGTTTGTGGGTATTGGAGTTGTTATCTTGCTTGCATGTATTGTCAAAGGTTGTAGAAATATTGTTGAGCTAAAGATGGTAAAGTATGGGTTGTGGGTTGATGAAATCCTCTATAAAAAGACCATAAAGATTTAACGTACATATGATGTTTGATAAAATGCTCGAATGAGCTAGAATTATGAATATCTTCCTAATTTGTGTTTAATTTTGTTATGTCTTTTGCTAGAATTTCCGGAACATTGTAGTAACTTAAGGAAAAACTATTTGAGGTATGTATGACTAACTTTAACTCTTTTAGAATCCCCTTGGTGTGACGAGCATACGGTATGTGTACCTTGTATGAAAATACGTGTACTGATTGTCTTAGTTGATTTCCACGCCACCGTGTTATATGTGATTGTGAAAAGTGATTTGATGTGGCTACCTTATTATGTGTTAAGCTTGTAAATGCTTGAGGATGACGATATGGGAGTATGTGTTAACGAATGAAAGAACGTTAATGTGTCCAAATGTGGGAATATGTATAATGGCTAAAACCCTGCGTGGTAAGTAATGAAAGATGGTATTGTCAAATGACGTAAATGAGTTGAACGATTACGACAACACCTTGTACATGAATTACTGCTTGGTGACATCTATAGTGTCTTGGGCCCATATGTATGAATTGTTGATATGAACTCGTGCTTCCTTGAAATGATGATTCTTGTGATTAATATGCTTTGAACGTTGTTGGTTAAGTCTCGCGATATAATGGTGTAAGTAAATGGCAATAAATCAAGTGTGTGAGTGTGAATGTGTTCATGTGATAAGAACTGTGTAACAAATGATGGAAAGAAATCATAATTGATGCAATTAAAACAACTGTGGTAATATCATACGTGACTTGTCGCGGGCAATTATCGTTGTGACTTAAATTGTATACGGGCTGTTGCATATGATGGAAATGGTATTGATGTTATGAAAATTCCTTGTGAATTATTATTGTTGTCGTGTGAAATTTGATTGTCCGGTGGGATCGGGTTGCGCGCCGCAACACGAAGTTATAAGGTGCGGGTTGTGGTGATAAGGGTGGCCGAGGTAATAAGGGTGGCTTTGGTAATAAGGGTAAAAAAGTGATCGAAATCACTATTGAAATGAAAATATGTGAAAGTTGTGAAACCATTGATGTAATGAAATAATGTTGAAGGGGAAAAGGAGAGATTGTGGAACTTGTTTGGCTTTGGTTGTTCCTTTCATGTGCATTGGATTGTTGATTCTATTACTGTTTGTTACCTGTATATTTCTTGATTTTACTTGGGGTAAAGTTTGTTCATACATACCAGTACAATTCAAATGTACTGGCATCCCTTTTGCCGGGGGCGCTGCATTCGTGTTATGATTGTAGGTGGTTCTATAGCGGGTACTCCAGTCCACCAACAATAACACTCCTTCACTTTCCGTCAGCTGTATTGATGAGCCCCTTTTTCCTCTCGGGGCCCTGCGTGGCTCATGCCGCTTTTCCTCTCGAAAATCTTATTTTGGTATTTGCGTAAGGTATAGCCGGAGCCTTGTTATCGGCAAGTATTATAACACTCTTTTGTATTCGTAGAGGCTCCGTAGACAGGAAATGTGGGTTATGTACTTATGTATTTTGTATTTGGGCAGTGTAACTTGTAAACCACGCTAAGTAACCATGTATATTATGTAAATCTCGTAAGAATATGTTTAAATCATAAATGGCTATTTCACTTGGTTAACAGATAATGAAAACGCGGGGTAACACGTGGGATAGGAAAGACACCCAAGTCCGCTTGACTGGGGTTACCCGATCGAGCGTTGGTCGCGCCCCTTGGTTTTTGGGGCGTGACAAACTTGGTATCAGAGCCTAAAGTTTTAAAGTGTCCTAGGATGTCTCGGAGCCGTGTCTAGTAGAGCCCTTCTTATCGGTGTGTTGTCGACCACATCTATAAGTTGGAGTCTACATGGACATTTAGAAATGTTACCCTTCTTCAACACTCCAGATCGTGCGATAAAGCTTTACTATAAGATTTTCTTATAACTCGTGCGTTGAGATTCAAGGTAAGTTTAGACGCTCTTTCGTCTATTTCAAGTAATGTTGTCATACGGAATGACCAGTGGGCAAAGGCCTGAATATTAAGGAGATGGAATATATGTTATGTTGAACGAATGGTACAAATATATGAGGTACGTACATAGTACCAGAAGCATACTTTATTCGACAAAATGTTAAAAATGATTGTAACCTCCAAAGATATTGAATTGATAGGTGCTGTATAAGCTTGAATAACACATGTGGGTAGTGTGAGAAGTATGTAAATGATCCTAAGGTGTGAAAGAAAACTGGTTATATAAGCACGTGATATATGGGTAGTTAGCTCACTTGGAGATATATCAAAGGGCGTTGGCCAGGGAGGTTCACCAGTTGGCTAGTCTAGGAGTTCGTCTTGCGGACTCTAGTGAAGGGAGAGTAATTGTGTAGAATAAGGCTGAATCGTTGCTTCTAGCGGAGGTCAGAGAAAAGCAATACAACGATCCATTGTTGGTACAGCTGAAGGAGGGAATTCATAAACACAATATCACATCTTTTCTTTTGGCATTGATGATTGTACCCTACGGTGCTAAGAGCGCCTATGTGTTCTAGATATTGATAGTCTTCGGGAAAGGATTTTTGCAAAAGATCACATTTCTAGGTATTCCGTACACCCAGGTTCTACTAAAATGTATCATGATCTCAAAGAAGTTTATTGGTGGAATAACATGAAAAGAGATGTGGCGGACTTTGTGGCAAAATGTCCGAACTGTCAGCAAGTGAAGGATGAACATCAAAGGCCCAGTGGATTGACTCAAAGAATAGAAATTTCAATGTGGAAATGGGAGATGATCAATATGGATTTTGTAGTAGGGCTGACGCGCACTCCGCGCAGGTTCGACTCAATTTGGGTGATCGTTGACGACACACAAAATCACCACACTTCTTTCCAGTTAAATCTACCGACACAGTGGAACAATATGCTCAGTTTATATCAAAGAAATAGTCAGGTTGCATGGCACTCCAGTCTCAATCATTTCAGATCGAGAGGCTCAGTTCACGACCAACTTTTGGATGAAATTTCAGCAAGGCTTGGGTACGCAGGTAAACCTTAGCACAACTTTTCATCCACAAACCGATGGGAAAGCAGAGCGGATTATTCAGCCGCTTGAACACATGTTGCGTGCTTGTACTATTGATTTCAAAGGTATTTGAGATGACCATTTTCCGCTTGTTGAGTTTGCTTATAATAACAACTTTCACGTTAGTATTTAGATGGCCCCATTTGAGGCATTGTATGGAAGGAGGTGTAGAACTCCGATTGGGTGGTTCGAGGTTGGTGAAGCAGAACTGTTAGGTCCAGATCTTGTGCATCATGCTATGGAAAAAGTTAAAGTCATTCATGAGAGGATGAAAACTGCTCAGAGTCGTCAGAAATCCTATGCAGACGTGCGTCGAATAGAATTGGAATTCCAAGTAGATGATTGGGTGTTCTTGAAAGTATCTCCCATGAAGGGAGTCATACTATTGGGTAAGAAAGGGAAGTTAAGTCCGAGGTATGTTGGACCGTATAGAATCATTCAAAGGATTGGTCAGGTGGCATACAAGCTCAAGCTGCCACCCGAGATGTCGTTGGTACATCCGGTCTTCCATGTGTCTATGTTGAAGAAGGTAGTGGGAGATCCGTCCACTATTGTGCCAGTTGAAACTATTGAGGTTAATGAAAAACTATCTTATGAAGTAATTCCAGTTGCCATTCTTGATAGGCAAGTCCGAAAATTGAGAAATAAGGAAATTGCCTCTCTAAAAGTGTTATGGCGAAATCAACAGGTCAAGGAAGCCACTTGGGAAGCCGAGGAATAAATGAGAAAGAAGTACCCACATTTGTTTGAATAGTCATGTAATAGCTTTTATGCATTTGGTTCCTATGAACTCTTATCTTTTGATTTGATCCATGTTAAACTATTCCATTTTGATTATATGTGTTGCCTATGCGGCCATGTTTGGTGTTGTACAAGTTATGTTATATCTATAAAACATGTATATGCTGTTATAATATGTATCTGGGGCCCTCTGACAGGTGGATAGGTCTAGTTACAAAGAAAACTCTGGCAAAATTTTCGGAAATTTAAGGAGTTAGCCAAATTCGGGGCTGTTGATATATTTCATGATGTGAACAAGCTGAAGTTACATAAGGATGGATAGTGAATGAAACTTGATCCTCATTCGAGGACGAATGATCTTAAACAGGGGAGAATGTAAAGCCCCAGAAAAATTTTGCTTAGTAATTTAAGATTTCGTGGTGCCAAGGTAGGCCAAATATTTTATCTTGCGTGCAAATGAGAATTTAGGGATATTATGGATATCAATTAGATATTTTAATAAGTGCATAAGTCATAGTAGAAGTGAATTGGGGTTTAAAGAGAGGCCTAAGTCTAAGCCAAGTTGGAAAATTTCATAAGAGACGAAAGTTGCAAATGAGTGCGCACAAGACCTCACTTTGGACAATCATATCTCCAGTTATATAATGATTTGTGTGATGAAAAACCTATCAAATAAAATTTCTTTGAGTCTAGTTTCTAACGCTTCAAATCGTTCATCATTCAACACTCCTACCTAAAGTTATGACCAAATTATCAAAACCAGCGCAGAATTTTACACTACCGCGCCGCCCCATGCGCCGCCCTATGCGGTGCGGCTGTTTAAATTATCAGAGCACCTCCAATTTCGTTTCTAAACATATTTTCATTACCACGCCGCCCCATGCGGCGTGGCTATACAAAATCGGGGGTTTTGTTATAAAACAACCTCATTTCGCCAAATAGATTCAAGGGACCATTTCTTGAGTAAAAATCAGATATTTTTAGAGTGAGAGAGTGCCATAGAGTGAGAAAGTATCCCTCATCAATTCTTCTACAACTCTTGCTCAAATCTTAAAGGATTAACAAGGAACACCACACTAGGCCTTCATCCTTGAAGTAAGATTCTATACCCTAACCTTTAATTTTGAATTTAGCTAAAGATGGGTAATTATAAAGAATGTTTGTGGGTATTGGAGTTGTTATCTTGCTTGCATGTGTTGTCAAAGGTTGTAGAAATATTGTTGAGCTAAAGATGGTAAAGTATGGGTTTTGGGTTGATGAGATCCTCTATAAAAGGACCATAAAGATTTAACACACATATGGTGTTTGATAAAATGCTCGAATGAGCTAGAATTATGAATATCTTCCTAATTTGTGTTCAATTTTGTTATGTCTCGAAGTAGATTGGCATTGCTAGAATTTCCGGAACGTTGTAGTAACTTAAGTAAAAGCTCTTTGAAGTATGTATGGCTAACTTTAACTCTTGTAGAATCCTCTTGTTGTGACGAGCATACGGTATGTGTACCTTGTATGAAAATATGTGTATTGATTGTCTTAGTTGATTTCCACACCACCGTGTTATATGTGATTGTGAAAAGTGATTTGATGTGCCTACCTTATTATGTGCTAAGCTTGTAAATGCTTGAGGATGACGATATGGGAGTATGTGTTAACGAATGAAAGAACGTTAATGTGTCCAAATGTGGGAATGTGTATAATGGCTAAAACCCTGCGTGGTAAGTAATGAAAGATGGTATTGTGAAATGACGTAAATGAGTTGAACGATTACGACAACACCTTGTACATGAATTACTGCTTGGTGACATCTATGGTGTCTTGGGCCCAAATATATGAATTGTTGATATGAACTTGTGCTTCCTTGAAATGATGATTCTTGTGATTAATATGCTTTGAACGCTGTTGGTTAAGTCTCGCGATATAATGGTGTAAGTAAATGGCAACAAACCAAGTGTGTGAGTGTAAATGTGTTCATGTGGTAAGAACTGTGTAACAAATTTTGGAAAGAAATCGTAATTGATGCAATTGAAACAACTGTGGTAATATCATACGTGACTTATCACAGGCAATTATCGTTGTGACATAATTGTATACGGGGTGTTGTATATGATGGAAATGGTATTGATGTTATGATAATTCTTCGTGAATTATTGTTGTTGTCGTGTGAAATTTGATTGTCCGGTGGGATCGGGTTGCATGTCGCAACATGAAGTTATAAGGTGCGGGTTGTGGTGATAAGGGTGGCCGAGGTAATAAGGGTGGAAAAGTGATCGAAATCACTATTGAAATGAAATATGTGAAAGTTGTGAAACCATTGATGTGATGAAATAATGTTGAAAGGGAAAAATGAGAGATTGTGGAACTTGTTTGGCTTTGGTTGTTCCTTTCATGTGCATTGGATTGTTGATTCTATTACTGTTTGTTACCTGTATATTTCTTGATTTTACTTGGGGTAAAGTTTGTTCATACATACCAGTACAATTCAAATGTACTGACGCCCCTTTTGCCGGGGGCGCTACATTCGTGTTATGATTGTAGGTGGTTCTATAGCAGGTACTCCAGTCCACCAACTGTAGCACTCCTTCACTTTCCATCAACTGTATTGATGAGCCCCTTTTTCCTCTCGGGGCCCTGCGTGGCTCATGCCGCTTTTCCTCCCGGAAATCTTATTTTGGTATTTGCGTAAGGTATAGCCGGAGCCTTATTACCGACAAGTATTGTAACACTCTTTTGTATCCCTGGAGGCTCCGTAGACAGGAAATGTGGGTTATGTAATTATGTATTTGGACAGTGTAACTTATAAACCACGCTAAGTAACCATGTATATTATGTAAATCTCGTAAGAATTTATTAAATCATAAATGGCTATTTCACTTGGTTAACGGATAATGAAAATGCGGGGTAACACGTGGGATAGGAAAGGCACCCAGGTCCGCTTGACTAGGGTTACCCGGTCACGCCCCTTGGTTTTTGGGGCGTGACAGTGATTTCGGTCATATGAAGGGTCATACGAAAGAAGGATGTTACGAGATAATTGGCTACCCTCAAGACTTCAAAAACAAGAAGAATGATGCATATAATGTACATGTAGAAAATCTTAATCCCAATCTTGCAGGTATGGATGATAGAAAAGGTGACATACCGAAAGCAATGAAGAAAAGAGACTGGCAGAGGGCACCTCAACTTACAGCTGATCAATATGACCAGATTATGAAGTTACTCAACAAAGACAACCCCAAGGGTGCAATGGCAAACATGGCAGGTACAACCTATTCTTTTATGGCTAAGGTGTCAAAAGGAAATTGGATAGTTGATACAGGAGCAACTAATTTTATGGTAGCTGATTTAGGGATGTTAACAAATGTTAAAAATATTATCCCCACTAGAGACAAGAGAGTTCACTTACCTAATGGAGAACGTACTATTGTGTCACATGTTGGAAACTATAAGATCACAAAAACAAGGGAGATGCAGGATGTATTGTATGTCCCAGAGTTTGCATATAATCTTCTTTATCTATCAAAAATAACAAGGGACTTACATTGTTTTGTCTCTTTCTATCCTGATTTTTGCTATTCCATGACCTCTCAAGTGGGAAAGTGAGGGGGATTGGTAAAGAGAAGGATGGGCTCTACCTACTAGTTCCAAGAGCTTGCTTAAACACTAATAAAAGCATACCAACAATCAAAGGGTTAAATATATAGACAACAAATGAGGACATAACTATATGGCAAAAAAGATTAGGACATGCATCTGGAGGATCCTTGAAAGAGATTCTAGGATATAAGCTGGAGGATTGCAAATCTGTAATAGATAACTGTGATGTATGTCCAATGGCTAGGCATGTGAGACAGTATTTTCCATTGAGTAGTCCTAGAACTATTAATGTTTTTCAGCTATTACATTTAGATGTGTGGGGACCTTGCAGTGTGTCCACTTTTGATGGTAATAGGTTCTTTCTCACAATTGTAGATGATTACTCTCGTGTGACTTGGATTTTTCTCTTGCAATTCAAAAGTGATATCATGATTGTTTTTAAATCATTTCTTAAGCTGATACAAACACAATTCAATAGAAAAGTGCAAACAATTAGAACTGACAATGGTGGAGAGTTTGTAAATTCAGCTATGCAGGAGTTATGCACATCCATGGGGATAGTTCATCAGAAAATATGTGTTTATTCACCATAGCAAAATGGTATAGTAGAGAGAAAACATATACATTTGCTTGAAGTTGCAAGGGCATTCAAATTTCAAGGGCATATCCCTATGAAATTCTGGGGACACTGTATTTTAGCAGCATCATAAGTCTCCATATGAGGTGTTCTTTAATAGGAAACCATCAGTTTCTCACTTGAAAATATTAGGCTGTCTTTGTTTTGCAAGTGTGCTACCTAGAACTGATAAGTTTGCTAGTAGAGCAGTTAGAGTTGTTTTTATGGGATATTCTGATGTTACTAAAGGATATATCCTATATGACTTGGATAGGGATAGATTCTTTGTCAACAGAGATGTGGTGTTCAAGGAATCTACATTTCCTTTTCAAGATACAACTGGTGATCTTAAGAACCAAGTCAAGCCTGTTATTACTGATGTTTTTAGTCTTGAAAGTACAGATGCAGATGAGCCTGGTGTTCTAATTGTTGAGCAGCTACATGTTCAAGATAATCCTACATATGATATTACATAGCCCTCAAACAACTTTGAACCAATATCTGCACAACACAATACCTTCTGAAATTCAACATCACACAACCACCGGTAGTTCTTCACCTATAGTCATTGACTCAGTGGGCATATTTTCAGAAGCGCCATCTACATCACTTCATAATCATCATGGAGGATAGACACATCATGATACCTTAAGAAGGTCACAAAGGGAGTCAAACGAGCCAGTCTGGTTGATAGATTATGTGACCACAAGAAAGTCAGGGAACACTGTCTTATATCCCATACACAATCATGTCACTTATACTAAGCTATCATCTTCCTATCAGGCATACCTGGGAGTATTTTCTTCAATTGTTGAGCCTACAACTTTTCAGGAAGCTTCTAAGGACCCTAGATGGGTAGAAGCCATAAAAACTGAAATTCAAGCTCTACAAGACAACAACACTTGGGAACTAGTTCATCTACCTCAAGGAAAGACAGCTATAGGCTGTAAATGGGTGTACAAAGTCAAAGAGAAGGTCTTGATTACAATGAGACCTTTTCTCCTGTAGTGAAGATCACCACTGTTAGAACTGCTCTTTCCTTAGTAGCCATGCATAATTGGACAGTCCAACAACTTGATGTCTAAAATGCCTTCTTGCAGGGAGATCTACATGATGAAGTGTAAATGAATCTGCCACAAGGTTTTATAAGTCAGGAGGAGTCTGGATTGGTGTGTAGACTTGTAAAATCTCTCTATGGTCTGAAACAAGCATGCAAACAGTGGAACTTAAAAGGCATTGCTACAGGTTGATTTTAAGCAGAATAACCTAGATCATTCCTTATTCATCAAGAAGAAAGGAACATATATAGTGATAATACTAACATATGTTGATGATATGCTAGTGATAGAAAACAACTTGTAGCTGATTGAAGCCACCAAAATCTTCTTGCAACAAGCCTTCAAGATCAAAGATTTAGGTGACCTAAAGTTCTTCCTTGGCATGGAGTTCAGCAGATCTACCAAAGGCATTCTGATCAATCAGAGGAAGTATGCATTGGAGATAATATCAGACTTGGGATTGAGTGGAGCAAAACCAGCCTGGACTCTATTAGAGACAAATGTTAAATTGACAGTTACAGAACTAGACAGACTTATGGGGACAACCGAGGACCGAATGCTGGAGGATGTAAGCCAATATCATAGGCTGATTGGAAAGTTGTTATACTTAACCATGTCCAGGACAGACATTGCATTCTCAGTGCAAACTCTCAGCCAGTTCATGTAGTAGCCAAAAAGGTCTCATTGGGATGCAGCTATAAGAGTGATGAAGTATATTAAACTGGAACTAGGTCTAGGAATCTTGTCGAGCAGTCAAAACTCAAGTGAGATCAGTGTCTTTTGTAATGCTGACTGGGCCTCATGTCCTAACACTAGAAAGTTAGTGTCAGGATATCTAGTCAAATTTGGAGAGTCTCCAATCTCGTGGAAATCAAAGAAGCAGAATACAATTTCTAAGAGTTCAACAGAAGCTGAATATAGAAGCATGGCAAGTGGAGTTTCAGAGGTAGTATGGTTGACAACATTGCTAAGGGAGTTAGGAGCAGAAGTGAAATTTCTATTACACATATATAGTGACAGTAGGGCTGCAATGCAAATAGCAGCAAATCTTGTGTTTCACGAAAGAACAAAGCATATAGAGATCGATTATCACTTTATTAGACAGAAGATACAAGAAGGACTAGTAAAGACTCAGTACATCCCTTCAAAGGAGCAACTAGCAGATATCCTAACTAAAGGATTAGGAAGACCACATCATGAGTATCTAGTTGGCAAGTTGGGAGTTCTCAATGTCTTTGCACCCACCAACTTGAGAGGGAGTGATGAAATGGGGATTATATGAGCTGTTAGTAAGGCTGTATTGTGGTCTGGGCCCAAGCGGTCCTAGGAGCCCACTGTGGGCTAGTCCAATATGGAGAGACCGCGAGCCCGGGACCGTTTAGCCCTGGACCGGCTGGCAAGTCTGGGCCGGTTCAACCGGGCTTAATGGGCCCAATGGCTATTTTTCAAATTGGCCAACGGCTGGATGTTTAAAAACTAGCCGTTAGCCTGCCAATTTAGCCATTTGGCTTTTTTTAAAATAGTCATTTGTCTCCCAAACTTTATTTTAACCCCAAACTTTTTATAATTACACTTTTCCCTATTCTCAACTATAAATACCCTCTCATTCTTTTATTTTTACTCACAAAATGATCAATATCTCTCTAATTTTCTTCTATAATTGCTTACTTTATTATTGCAGTTTGTGAAAAAATGTGAAGTTGGTGAATTAAAGTATACAAGTCTTCAACGATATACAATTTTCAAGAAGTTGTACGTCAATTCGGTAAACTCGTTCCAACTCTTAAGTTTTAATATTATAGTTTTGTTTGTTTTAGTTTGTATAATTATAATTAATATGGCCTTTTCTTTGAAAAAAATATTTGGTGGTAAGGGAAAATCTAAAATTGGTGAATCTAGTGACCAAGCTACTACTGCTCCCTCGGCTCCCCAACCCAGTCCTGTTATCCGTCCTCCTCCACCTGTTATTCTTGATAGTGATAACCCTTGTTTTTAATTTACCGATCGTCAATTTTACCATGATATTGCACCAGGTCAACAATTAAATGATGAATATATGAATGCTCTTTATGGTAATTCAACTATCGATGAAAATGATGATTTAGGTGAAACCCAACCGGATTTAGACGATACACCTACTAGTCATGTTGTTAACCCAACTGATAATAATCCAAATGATGCCCCGCCTGACCCTCCTGTAGTAACCCCTACTTTTAATAGACAACCTTCTAGACGGTGCGAAACATCTCTTTTTTGGTACTTTTTTTATTCAATTAAGAGATCAAAATAAGGCTAAGTGTAAAACTTGTGGGACTTTGATGGCTCATAAATTTACTGGAGACCGTAGCGGTACGGGTAGTTTGACTAGACACATAAAGACACACCCTAAAGATAAAGCTAGATTTCTTCAAATGAAAGCTGCGCAAGAGGGGATAAGTGTAGGTACTCAGGTTAACTCTAATACCGGGTCAAATCTAGTTCAACCAGGAATTAATACTGTTACCAGTGGTATTTTATATTACGATCCAAATAAAGATCGTGAAGAATTGACAAAAATGGTTACTGTTATATGCTTACCCTATAGTTTTCTTTCTAACCCTCACTTTGTGCATTATATTAGAAGAGTTTTTAATCCTACTTATAAAGGATGGTCTCACACAACCATAAAGAGCAATATTATAAATATAAACATGAATATGAATAATATTTGCACTATTTATTTACTCATATAAATTGTCGCGTTGCTATTACTACCGATATTGGTAGAAGTGGTAATAACTGTGATTATCTTACTGTTACCACTCATTGGATTGATAAGGAATGGATAATGCAAAAGTGCATTATTGCTTATAGAATAATTAATTCACGTCACACAGGTAAGTTTATTGCTAACACAGTTGCAGATATTTGTAGATATTTTTGCATTAGAGATAAAATAATGTCAGTTTCAATGGATAATGCTTCTAGTAACACTAATGTCATAGGCTTGCTTACAACTACACTAAATCCTGCATTTAGTAATTTTTTCCATGTTAGATGTATTTGTCATATTTACTATTTAATCATCGGTGATGGTATGAAAATTTTAAATGTTGAAATTGAAAAGGTTAAAATGGCTCTTAATTGGCTTTTTTATTCAAACCGTAGAAGTAGACTTAGAGAATATTTTAAAAAATGTGATGAATTTGGCCTTAGAGAAAGAAAGGTTCCTAAACCTTGTCCGACTAGATGGAATTACATGTATGAAAGTTTAGTTGTTGCATATGAATATAGAAACCCAATAAACACAACGTTTAATGCTCGTGTTGGTGGTACTGATGATGATGAGAACCTTACAAATCAGGATTGGACTAATGTTAAAATTCTTGTAGGATTTTTAGAACAATTTCATATTTCTACAAATGAATTATCTGGGCAATATTATCCTACTATTTTTAACTGTTTAGTTTATATTGCAGAACTTGCAAATTTGTTTACTCAATTTTCAGAGGGTGGGGTAATTTATCAACTTGCTATTGATTCTATGAAAGATAAGTTTAAAAAATATTTTTTCCCTATCCCCCATATTTATGGTGTTGCTGCCATGTTAAATCCTACCATAAAATTAGGAGGTCCTCACTTTTGGTATACAAATATTTATAAGGCTTTATCACTTTCAGATGAGAAATTTGCTACACTTGCAGATGCAAAAGCCTCAATTAAAATAAATGCTCAAACAATTTATAATGATTATCAACTTGCCTTAGATCATGCTAGACCAAATGTTCCAACTCCTACATCGTATAGTTCACAATCATCTAAAAGAACTGAGGGCATAAAATCACTTAGTTCTTGGACGGGGTTCAGAGGTTCTCAAGGTGATAATATTGGTGATAGTTCACAACTAAATGATATTGCCATTTTTTGCGGGGAGGAAGACTAAGAAAGATATTGTCATTTTTTGTTAATGTTGTAATAATAAAAATTATATGGCATTCCCTTGAATATTTCTTTACAATTTTTTTATGTTTAAATTTGAATTAGAAGATTTAAGTCACAATTATATAATATAATTTATAAGAAATTGCCTTAGATAAAAAAATTTCAAAAAAATAAATAGCCTGGAACACTTAGGCCCGTGGGCCCGACCCACTTAGCCATGGCCCATGTGGGCTTAGGCCCACAGTGGGCCGGTTCCACCCTCCAGGACCGTTAAGCCCATGACCGTTTGGCCCGGCCCGTTTAGCCCATTTACGCCCGGGCCTGGACTACATAACAGCCTTAGCCGTTAGTGATAGGTTAGTTGGCTATTAATGTTAATGTTGATATGCAGGGAGAGATTATTATTCGTATAATTAGTTAATTAGCACACATGAGTGTACACGTGTGTATTAGTTAGGCGGTTAGAAGGATATGTGTATATGTTAGGGAATGTAAGTAAGACTCTATTTTTTATTTTCTACTGAAATTCAGAGTTGAGCTCTTCTTTCTCTTCTCTCTCAATTCTGCTCTCTAGGGCTTCACATTGTACTTGTGTGATTTGCTCAAGATCAGTAAGCTAACAATGCCTCATGTAGAAACTACTTTGATAATGAAATTGTCTGGATGAGTTTTGTGTGTGCTATACGCTATCAATAATAAGTTACGTGATTTCTTAGATATATTGAGACTTGCTTAGAAAGTGAAACCAAAATTAAAAATGGGAAACAGAAACTTTGAAGGGCATTGCTTCATGTTGCTTCGAAATGAATATACTCGGAATTCATTTTTTGCATATGCATACCAAATGTTTCTTTCAAAATGTGAACGACCAAAATCAGAATTATGCAATTGGCTGTCCAACAAAGAAGAAGATGAAGATATTATTAGCTAGCATAGCACATGACCAAGCTAGCCTACAAATATTTACGAGTTTTACACTCTTTTGGATTCTTACACTCTTTTGAAATCTGTCATTGATACTTGCATTAGGATAGCTAGGCTGCCCAATGGGATTGTTACTCTTCCCAAAATCCTATGTGAACTTAGAATGCTTCGTACACCTTTTAACTTGGGGGCGGCAGGTAGAAGGATCCTTTTCCTCTGAAAAACATAAGGAAATGGATATACATCGGATAGGGCTCGACTAGGGATTCAAGAATAGGGTATAGGGGATCCTGTCTTTAAGATTCAGACAAAAAGAGTTCACACACTTTTATGCATGAACCTCCGTTTAAGTGCTGCATACAAGTTCCAGTTAGGATGATTTACGAGGTGGTTCCTATGTTAGAGCCTCCAGAAACAAGAAACAAGTTTTCATACCTGTTGCCTACAGCAGCATGGAGATTGATAATCAACTTTTCTTCGTCGGGGGAAAATCTTCCCCTTCTTATATCAGGCCTCAAATAGTTGATCCACCTCAACCGACAGCTCTTCCCACTCCTTTGTAGACCTGAAATCAAATACACCAAATGCTTTCAGTCCGGCAAACGTGGTTTTTACACATGGAAATTCATATCATGTACAAAAATAAGAGATCAACAATTACATATTCTTTGCATAAATGTCAGTAAAGTAGTGTTAAGAAGTAATAAGAAGAGAGGACCAGCTTTGTCAGGAACTTCACTCCAACAGCCATAGCCATGAGTGGTAATGTATGTGATGAGCTTTTCATCTTCTTCAGGAGACCAAAGCCCTCTCTTAACCTTTTGCTGGTTGCAGCACGTATGCTGCCCCATTTTTTTTTTCAGTATTTTGTTTTCTTGCAGTCTCTTGTGATTTGGTAAAAGCAAGTTCTATCTCCCTCCCTTCCTTTAAATACTCCATGAATGGATTTCAAAAAAATATATAAGCCGACATTAGAATTGTGGATAGGGCCCTCGCTGCTTCGCCTCTTGTTTCCCCATCTAACCCTGAAATGACGTTCCATCAACTTCCTGTATCAATTTTTTTTTCCAATTCATCAATTATTTCATCATCTACGTACATGCAATGTGTATTATCATGCCGCCATGTTAGCAGAATCTCTCTCCCCTCTTTCAAAATATATACTGATCCCCATATATTACATTAGATGATATTGTAATATATTTTTACCGCTTAACCATGGTTTTTGTTTCGTAAAAAGAAACTGCAAAGATTAAATGTTCAAAATCTTGGCCAACGTTTTGTTCGGTTTCTAGTCCTAGCTAGTTAGGAATTCCCTGAACAAATCTGTTTATTCAGATAATCAAAGAAATCGAGGAGATATGCTATATTGATTCGCAAATTAAAATACTGATTATTACTCCCAGCAATCTGATGTATGAACGAATTTGAAACTGTATGATTTTATAAAGATGTTAAAAGGAAAAACCAAGTCGGACTACTGGCAACTTGACCAACTAATTAGGATCAAAATAATCAGGTGTCATGCGGAAGCTAGTAAAGCAAATATTGAACGACGACAAATCAGACAACAAAAATGAAATTACTTAAAAAGACACAAACATTTAACGTGGTTCAATCAATTGATCTACATCCAAATGCGGAGATGACAATCCACTATATAAAAGAGAGTGCAAAATACCGAGAAAACAACCTCACAAAGAGGCAAACACAAGTGACATGCCAACACTCCCCCCTCCCCCCTAAACAAAACTCTCAAACCCCTTATGGCTACATTGTGGATGCTGTTAAATGAGAAGGGAAGATCATTAATTCATAGAAGTTAAAACTTTTTCCTCTGATAAAAAGAATTAGCCAAATATGAAAGAATTATATTTTCCTTTTCCTAAAAGGTAAAAGCAATTATGCTAAATATGTTTCACTTCCTTCTAGGAATAGAAAAACCAAATGTAGTAAGAAAATCAGGACAAACACTTAACACTAACTGGCTCAATACTTCAACCATACTAGCTGTCACAGGGGCGTTTTCAGTCCGCCGAAAATGCTGCCCGCTGTGCGGCAGTCAAGTCCCCACTTGACCTCAGCCTTACCCAATTTTCGTTCGCTTTCGAGGTTCAACACTTAGAATAGATTTAAGGCAACAGGAATAAACAAAGGCAACACAGATTTACGGGAACCCCTTCCCAATCTTTTATAATAAATCAATTACAAAGGAAAATCTCGAGTTAGGCAAGGTGCTGCCACCCTTGGCAGGCACCAACTCACAAAAATGGCCTACACTTGCACGAATCTGCCCTATAAAAGCCCCTGCTTAAGGCCGCTCGTGCTGCCACTCGTTTGGCAAGGCAATAGCACATATTTTGCCATGCTCAAGCCATAAAATAGACAACCCTATGCCTATCTTTCAGACCATTTCCCTCCCTAGGTACTTAGCCCGTTTTTAAGGCTGCTAACACACACATATATATAGTGTAGTCAGCCCAAAAGTGTTTCCTATGTTCAGTTGACATCCCCCAACTGATAGGACATGATCCCCATGATCAAAACGTGTGGAACATGATAGAACATGCTCCAAAAACATGCAAAGACTTAGCCATATAATCAGCAACTCCTGGACATGGGTAGTTGTAACCGTCCAACTGCATCATGTGCACCACATGTGCGCATTTTCTTGGCCAACTGCTGCCCAATTTCGTGTCTAGTCTTGGACCGGCCCAATGCCATTATATCCAGCTGCATTGCGCCAAGCTCCAACGCCATTATATCCAGCTGCGTTGTGCTATAAATTTCCTTGACATCGCCACGAACTTGTTTGTTGCACGCCGCCTGCTGTCACAGTTGATTGTTCTTGTCAAGTCGCCCCTACTTGATCAAGTCTGCCCGTTGTCAATGCTGATCTTAGCATCAAGTCACCAAGCCTTGATGCCCTTCCCTTTGCCAAGTCGTTTGCCCACAAATAACTTAGGTGCTAGCCCGCTCACCTAAGTCATGGCAACATCACATTGCCAATGCCAATGCCTTGGCACTAAGCTGCCTCACTTTAGCGCCGAGGTCTTTCCCGTTTAGCCTTATCAAGCTCCCATTCAGCCCGCCTAGTTCCGTCAAGGTCTTGGCCTTGCTTGTACGCAGCCCACTCTTGCTTTGGTGTAGTCCGTCACACCTTAGCCCTAATACAAGTGTAGTCCGTCTCACTTGCCTTAGCAACAGTTTGTTGCCATCGACAACACCCCCGCATTGTCTTGCATGTTGATTTTCCCCCGCACATAGGCCAATGGCAAGACCATCATGCCAAAATCCTCGCCACTGCCGTGCCGCTTGCCGATCAGCTTTGTTAGGGGTCTAACACTAGCCTTACCAATAGAAATATTTGTATTATTTCTAATGTTGTGCTGCATATCATGTATAAGTATTGTTAACTCCAGCGTTGATTTTCAAAAAATAATCCAAATATGATTGTATCGAAAATCAATTAACTCACGAGTCACGACCTTGCTTTCTCGACAAGAATTAATTTTAAGACCTGGGCAAACGTCACTAGGTAGCATGATTTACGTCATTAGATTTCATTTCTTTCAAATTTACATCATTTTCTTGATGAGATTCCGATCCTAGACTTTTTCCCTTCATTTCATTTTCTCCAAATTTCATCAGATTGTTGCTTCCTATGAAAGGCATTCAGTTTTCAGGCACTCATTCTTTTAGCCACTAAATATATCTAAAGCTCTTGTAAAACATTGTTGGTAGTTGTATCATATGTTAGCCCTTATTAATGTCTTTTAAGTACAAATATATTTCAACACACACTCTTTTGAAGAAAACCCAAATATATCTTCTCCTCACTACGTCTTCTTTCATTATTTTTTTTAAATTTGCGATGCCGATATAGACAACTATAAACATGAATACATGAACCCACACTTTCAGTATATTAATTAATGGCGTTTCATTTTGGTCTTTTTTTGGACCTTCGTCTTAAATTTTTTATTAGCTTTTGTCCACCTCTTATGGTGCTAAAATGGACAAACTCATACCAATAATTAAGAATTTGGACCTAACTCTACGTCAAAAACTAAACTAACTTAATAAGATAGTGAATCTTTTGTTAGTTACTCTATTCGAAAACATAAATAAAATAGAATAGACAGAACTTTAGTATTCCGAGCCCACTTGTGTCCTTATAAGGAGTTTAATCCCCTCAAAATATTCGAGGTATTGGATTATTTCATCCCAGAAATAGATATACCTTTGATGGAATTGCGATAGTATTTCAAATTCCAGCAAACTTTAATTTGGATGTTAGGACAGGAACAAATCACACGACACAAACTCTTTTTCTTATTTTGGAAATATACAGAAGAGTTCGAAAAATCGATGGGAAATCTGAGGCCACACCTCTGTATTTATAGCCAACGAACGGGTGAGAAGAAAAGGTGTAATTCGAAGCAGGTGTCATTTCTGGAAAAAACAAAACAGAAACCACTTAATTTGTATTTGCAACTGTCAAGAAAATTAAACTTCCTTAATCAGCAACAATTAACTTGTCCCTAATGAAGGATTAGTTAGAGAGTCAAAATGGAAACGTACTCCAATATATTCGTATGGAAATTAAGACATATTTGCATGTGTAAATACGTAGAAATTTTATAAACTGTCAAAATAATAGGCAAATATACTAATGAAAAAGAGAGGATCTTGTTGGGGTCATGACGCAAATCATTCACCAATATCATAGGAAGACACCAGACAAGTTACATTTGCTTGAGATAGATCGGAAGCTGAATTTGAAAGTAATAAGCAAATCATTAAGAAAATAAAAAGATGCTTATTAGGAGGAGGTGAAAAGAAAAGAATGATTAAATTTTAGCTTTAAGGGAAGGGGGTGTGGCTACCTTGAGATTAAGAAATGATAAGTGAGAAAAGACATGAGGGTTTGCCATATTAGGGCATGGTTGAGTCGTACTACGTTAGAGATGAATTCAGAATTTAAATTTGAAGGTTTGATCATTGTAACTTATTGTTCTTTTAAAATTATGGATTTAAGTTTAGTATTTATTAATTTTGGAAATTTTTTACATTATGTTCGAATGATGTGTCAAAATTAATGAGTTCGGTTGACCCGGCAGTACAAAGGCGGCATCCGCCGCTGTGGATGGTATGTCTCTACTAGAGGTGACAAAACTAACCCAAACCCATTTGACCCGCCCAAGTTTAAATGGGTTTGGGCAAGAACGATTTTGAAATGGGTTGTCTTGGGCTAGCCTAAGTTAATCCATTAAAAATCATCAGTCCAAATACAACCCAAACGATCCATTTGTTACCCATAATAATCTCTACCACTAGCTCTTTTACTTAAATATGGACTTTATGATATTAGGCTTACTGCTTTTAACAGTAATTAATCTGTTTTATTATAATATCAATAATAGTAGTAGTAAATAAACTATCACAAATATTGGTCTCACATCAGACCCGTCGAAATCCTTCCTATGGATCCTTATATATTTCCATCATTAGAAGTATTCCCTGTAGCCTGTTGCTCTCATTCTAGACCTTATTTCTTTCTTTGAAACCTTCTATTTTAATATAGGTATGGTTCACAACTAATTCCACTTATGCTCATAGAACTCTTAAAGTGGAATGTACAACACAGGAAATTATGATCTTGCCTTTGCTGGTAGAGATGTTGGTGCCCTACTGATTATGAATTTTTGATAATAAAAATATGATCTTAGAGGAACTTTCCAAAGCACTAGACTGTTTCATTTAGGACAAGTACAAATTAAACGTCTGATTTAAAGAAAATGTTACTAACTAGTTGAATGAGCGGCGCCAATATATTCCAATACTGAATGGCACCAAAGGTTGCAGGACTGCCACACTTGTTGAAAGTATGTGTACAATCGAAGAAAAGATGTGCCAGAGTCTCATATTCGATTCTCTTGTTAAAGAAGAAAAACTTCTTTTCCAGTGTAATGAATGTAGAAACAAAACAGAGAAAATTTTCTTTTTCAGTCCTCCTCACTGAACACATAATTTACAAAGATTCAGCTCGTGGAACCAAAAAGAAAAAAAAAAACTTTTTTTAAGGATAATCTTCTTAGAATTTTTCGATAAATACACAAAATCTTGCTCTCGATTTTTTCTCTGCGCTAAAACTAAGCTTGTATTCTTTACGGGGCAGAACTCATTGCCGACTACGTGCAAATTTATGAAACGAGATAAAAGGTAAAAATGATATTTGTATTAGCTATACGTGAATAAAAACATATAAAGATAGAAAGCTTCTATAATAGAAAAGAATTCAACTTTAAACTCTTCATTTTACCCATTTTATCCTTAATGAGAAGCTTTTATAACCACAGAAATATCATGGTCTCACAAAACTTTTACCCCTTAAGCTCTTAATACCACAAATTTCAAAAATATTATTTTTTTTTCTTAAACTCTATGCCGAGTCAAACTACCTCATCTAAATAAGAGTATTATTTATTCAACTTATAACAATTCGTGCATTAATTATTCTCCACTAGCAATCCATGTAGTAATTATTCTCTACATAATAATTTTTGCATTATTATTCACCATATAATAATCTATTATGTTACACCCCATATTTTCGTACATGGAAGTATGTCATAAGCAAATTGATAGAAGCTCGGAAATGAGATATTACATTTTGCGTTTTCGTACGCTAAAATTTCCTCGTAAGTTAATCGACGTAAGTTCGGGAATGAGATTTATTTTGGGATTATAAGTATTACGCTATTTCAAACAATTGATAAGTTAATTCACGAAGGTGAGAGGGTAAGCGAATCGAAGAAAATGAGTTCTGTCGAAGTTTGGCAATTTGGGGATAAAACTGTCCAAGCTATAATACCCCGTATTCATGGGCTAGTGCCATACAATGTACCACATGACCATGATAGTAAGGTATATAAAGTGTGTTAAAAGTGAGTGGTATTTTAAGTAATTTGAGATAATTCTTAATTATATGAATAATTTGATAATTAATAATTTTTAGTGGGAGATTAATTAAAATGTGGGTAATTAAAGAATTGAGTAGATAGGACCCTCCCCACGCGGCAACAAGCCACCCCAAAGAATTGTGACTCTTAAGTTATCATGTTATGTGGCAAGATTAGAAAGGTAAGATTTGGCAAGTACATTAAACCAAAGGATTGGAATGCATTGATTAGTGATCCAGATGTTGTAAGTTCTTTAGTTTCAGTAACATCCTTGTTCTATTTAATTATTAATTTGTCTATTCTTGAAGAATCTTATTTTGAATCTTAGACGTACTCAACTTTAGCCTGATCTTAAAATGCATCCGTTTCACTTCATATCCTTCGGTTGAGGAGATTAGAGTCATGCATATCCTAAATGATATCCTCTATTTTGATTTCATCTTCCACTTATTTGAACCATCATTTATGTATTGTAGCTCATACCTGTGAGAATTGCTCGGACTTGTTTTTTTTACCAACAGAATAGTATCCTTACCCACATTATTGAATCTCATTCAATATATAGTATTCGTTCAGGTATGTTAAGACAACCCTTTTTTTTTTCCTTTTGGCATGATCTATGCGATACAAACGAAACGAGAAAATTCACAACTTTCATAAATGATTCTATTCATAGAAGTATTAGAGTTGCCTATGTTCTTGAATTCCCATGTGTACTATTATTTTATCATCTGTTCATAGGTTTCAAAAAAATACGTAAGCTGAAAAAGTTTACTTCATGATATTACTTAAAGGCATAACAGTCTTATGACATTCTGAAAGATTTTATTGACGTACTTTTCATGCATTGCATTCATTTATACATATACATTGACCCATGACCAGATGACATTATATACGCATATATATGTATATTATATGTATATAGGATATGGAAAAAGGTTACATCGTTATATACACAATACCACCTGAGCAGCTGGTATACGTTAATAATTTTGCCCACAGTGGCCGAGATGATATGATGGGATGCCATTAGAGGCTTGATGATGTTATGAACATATGTACCTATGTACGACATGACATTCATACGTATATGCATGACACTATAAGTATTTCATGATTTACAGAGTTATTCAGACTTACATGTCGAGTCTTTTACTCCATATTTCTTTCATGTCTATTATTTACCGATTTTCATTCTTTACATACTCGGTACATTATTCGTACTGACGTCCCTTTTGCCTGGAGACGCTGCGTTTTATGCCCACAGGTCCCGATAGACAGGTTATGAGCCCTCCAAGTAAGCTATCAACTCAGTGAAAGGTGTTGGTGCGCTCCATTTGCTCTGGAGTTGCCTATTTGGTCAGTATGATTAGTACATGTATTGATTGGTATGGCGGGGCCCTATCCCAACCTTTATGATATTATGTATTTCTAGAGGCTTGTAGACAGATGTCATGTATACAAATACTTGTATGGTCTTGTCGGCCTATGTTTTGAGTATATAAAGGATCATGATAGCCTTATAGGCCCGTACGTCATATGTATGAGTTTGGATTACATGTTGGGTCGTCCAATGTTGAGTATTTTCCCCATGTTTTATTCTACTTATCTCACGACAGCCTCTTTATCTCATTTACCTATGATAGTATGATACAAAAGATACGTTACGTAGGTACTCGGTTGAGTAAGGTACCGGGTGTCCATCGCGGCCTATCAGTTTGGGTCGTGACAAAAGTGGTATCAGAGCAGTTCTATCCTAGGGAGTCTACAAGCCGTGTCTAGTAGAGTCTTGTTTATGGGTATGTCGTGGACCATACTTATAAGCATGAGGCTACATGGTATTTAGGACTGTCACTCTTTCTTCTTACTCTAGATCGTGTGGTAGAGCTCAGTTGTAAGAACTCAATTTCCTAAACTCTAGCTTACTCGTATTACAATGATGCCTACATTCAGAAAGACGGTTGGTAAGAGATATAGCTGTGGAAGTGTTGAGTTAGAGGAACTCGATTTTGCATCATGCTTATAATGAGTAAATGTGAGCTCTTCAACAGATTATGTGTTTATTAAAAGGTGTAAGCTTCTTGATAAGAAGCCCTAAGGCATGAATATCTATCCACCTATGCGGTAAAAAGTGACGAGAGAATCAAAAGGTACATGTTTCAATAAGTACAAGAAACAAGGTAAAAGAGGGTACGGGGTACCCAGTTAGTAAGGATGAATTTTATCTACAATTCCGGTAGAGAGATTTAAGCATTTTGAGTTATCTTCAACAACAACAACAAATGTATGTACAATTGGCCACACCTATCTCAATCATGCCCTATGAGAGCTGATAGATATGGTTTAAGAGAAGGACATGATATCAGGATCTGGCTGGGGTTAGAGTAAAACAAAATGATGGATGGATGGTTTGCGTTAGTTGACATTTTTGAAGGATATTACAAAGGTACTAATAGACCTCCTTGTGAGACACCTAAATGGTGCACTCTAAAATAGTACAGCTAGATATGAGTGCTACAAAGATAAGCACTGGAAGTCTGGAAAGGATAAATATTATCTTAATATTGCTCCTGTCTCTAGTAGGGAGATAATGCTAGGCAACCCGAAGAGCTAGTGGATGGAGCAAAGGGGAGCTAAAAGCAAAAGAATATCTTGTTGAAGTTTTCAGAATAAAGTGATAGATAGAAATATCAGCAGGAAATAAAAAGAGAGCTAATGAAGATTTGAAGCATTAAGAGTAAGATATGATACTTGGATGACAACGGTAGGTCCAAAAAGATGATAGTATTACAGAGTCTATAGTCAAGTGAAGGAAAAGAGGAGAGGTGACAGGCCTTGAGACAACAAAAGAGTATAGGCCATAAAGTCATATCCTCACTTCAAGAAATAAGTTCGTGACTCCAACGCAACTGCCGAAAGAAAAAGTTAGACCCCAGAATATTAGAAATCAGTATGGGCTGGTGAACAAGATAAACTAAAAGTGAATTAGGGACTGAGTGATTGGATAATAGTCGGCATGATAAAAGTTTCGAATTTTGTTCCACCAATAATAGAATGGACAACAGAAGAAGATTCATGAGAAATTCAAAGAATGGTCATTCAGGAAGACACTTCCCTAAAGCAAACAATGTGAGTAAAGTTAAGCTTAAGGGACTATGTGTGCCAATTATACTAAGTGCCACCCTCGCGAGTAAGGAATTTCGTTATCCTTGGTACAGAAGAATTACCGCAAGGTAAGTAAGGGTCAACGATAATGTGAGAAGACGCCAATGATGAAAAGGTAAAACATCTATTGGTAGATCATCGTAGCGCTAAATATTAGTACTTCCCTAAATGGGGAATATGGAGTGATGTGGTATTAAGTCAGGATTAAGTGGTTCTAGTAATTATGGAATGGTAAAGGAGGAATGCGATAAAATAATAAAGGGATGAGATTGCACTTATTCAAAGCCTACAGATATGCTATGATAACAATGCATTATGTAAACACAACGTCAAGGAGAGGAAGTAAGGGTTCCTGTCCGAGATATTATTGATTAATAAGGAGCCAGTGTGAGAGGTAAGTTAAGACAAAGGAACTAACCTAAGAAAGATTATGTGGAATATTGATACGGGAATGGGCCAACAAGTAGTTAGTAGTTGATTTAGAAACAACCTAGCTATGGCTCGAATAGAGGATACAGACAAATGAATAGATCGTGCAAGATAAACATAGGGAACCCCAATATGGGGAATTCAACCTCGCAGTTATGACATCGTGATCCTTGAGAAATATTCGGATAGGAGTTAGGTAGATAAAGATACCGCATGAGTGTTACGGAAATAAAAGAGAGTACCACTAGGAAGTCAGTCAAAATATTAGTTCATAAGCAACCCTACAAGCACAAGGGCGTGGAGACAAGTAACTATGGGTAATTATAGGCGAGGAAGAACGTCAAAAATTTTGTAAGGCATACGATATGATAAGCTCACAACCTTACAAGAGTCAGAGGATCCCCCCTAAGTACTACAATGAAAAACTAGTTGAGAAAATAAGGAAGAAGGCTTCAACCAAAGCACAATGACCTAAAGAGGAAATGGTTGTGTAACAACCGTCTCACTACAAAATTGTATGCACTCAAAAAGAAAGTGGCACCTACCATGGCTAATGAGCGGGGATCAAAACCAAAAGTAAATATTCGAGACCATATGATATGCACAAAATTTTTGGCATGCGTGAGAACTCAGATAAGCTAAATAAGCACGCAATAAGGGGCAAAAAGACCAGGAAAAGTAATTGCTTACGTTTGAAGAAAGCTGAAATAGAATGAAAGATTTATTTAATTAATGATCAGCCAAGAAGACTCCGGTATAAGTTAAAAGAAGGAACTGGGTCCAGGTCCTAGACAAAGGATTGAATCATTAGAAGATTGTATCATGGTTTTCCATAGCGTCCATGAAAGGCTAAAGTAATAACTAAATGCTATGAGCCGCAGATCGGAAGATAGCTTAAGCCTACGTAAAGGCTGATCAGAAGGAAGAGGAAACTAAAGATTTACATCAACTAAGTAAATTAGGATTCTACTTATTGGACCCAGGAAGTTATAGACATCATGATTGAGAACATTGTAGAACCGCTCTTAATATCAGAGGTACAAGAGAGATAGTACAGTAGCCATATTCTATAACGACTCTACGATAAAGCCAATTAAAAGTGTCCCAACCTCATAAGAAGATAGTATAAAGATCTCACGAGATTGTGTAAAGAGGTGCATGTATTATAATAGAAGTTTAAGACGTGGATGTGAATTATACCTATGTCGTGGGGAGGTCATGAAAGAGATAGAAGATGTGATGTGAGACTTTAAGGTAAGTAAGGTAAAGGTGAACAACATACGAGATACTCAAAAGCAGAAGGTTGAGAATAGTCTATACTTCGAATAAAAGGCTAGAAGCAGGGGGATTCAATATCCAGGAACGGTAACGGCATCGTTAGTGGCATATCTTCCAGCCTATAGTTTCTAGGTACCAAGAGAGTAAAGAAGAGTTAGAGACAATGTGATGTCTCGCTTGATGTTCTAGAATAACATAAGGGAATCTATGGTGCAAGAAAGTTGAAGGAAGGTTGCGAATAGTATAAATAGATACGTAGAGGTTGCAAGATAAAGTATAGTAAAACGGCAAGGTTTTATGACAGGAGTAAGGATGAGAAAAGGCAAGTAAGAAGGTGACGAGAATGGATAAATCCTCGAGATTAAGCCCATGAAAACAAGAGGGCTAATGGTTTCTCTAAGTTATAGAAAGTTCAATATAGCCCGAATGAACTCAAAGGAATCAAAAACTAATAGCATCTAGAGTGGAATGATGGTGTGATTGTGATAGATAAAGGATGACATTTGGGCCTTCAATTGAGTAATGACTTGAAGAGGACTTAATGAATTGTACAAGATTAAAATACCCATGTAAGGTGAGTCATATTGGGATTCTATAAAATATGGTTATGGAAGTATAGTATCGCTCATAGGTGGATCAATATAATTACTCCAGATGTCCCTGATGAGATGTAAGCCCTAGCAGCAGCGTTACATAAGAGATCAAGTTATCAGTGGTAGATGATAGATCAACATTAATGTGTATCAACAATGGATGGACTAAAGTCACAAAGTATGAGGTGATATTAGACCGTCATTCTTAAGATGAACAAGTAATGAGGAAGCATTAAAGGACTTAGATTTATATGTATGGGATAAGCAACGAAAGTAACCTGGAGTTCGGTAGCATAGCTCAGTAACGATAAATCGAAGTAAGAGTTATGGTATAGTATGACCTACCTAGATGAAGTAAAGTCATACGAATAGATAAGTGGATCTTTGAAATAAGGTACAACAATATTCGTAAGTTCGACAAAGTACCGAGCGAAGAACTTCAGTATACCTACAGATGCCCATAGGGACATGTTATCAAGCTCTGTATATATTCCCAAAGAGAGGCCTAGAGATTGGCGCACATACAAGGAAAAAGTCGTACAGGCTGCATAACCGAAGGTAGCAACAGTAACGAGATTGAAAGAATTCCGACCAAAAGTCATAGTGTGAGAAAGAGACCTAAAAGGGGAAATGCCTTGGCCTTTGGATTTATTATAGAACAGTTCCCTAAATGGCAAGAAGAGTATTAAAGTATTTGCAAGAGCTATGAGTCATGAGAGTGATAAGTGCATCAGACAACATTCGAGGACGAATGTTCCAAAGGGGGGAATGATGTTACACCCCATGTTTTCGTACATGGAAGTACACCATAAGTAAATTGATATAAGGTCAGAAATGAGATGTTAAATTTCGGATTTTCGTACGTTAAGATTTCGTCGTAAGTTAATCGACGTGTGTTCGGGAATGAGATTTATTTTGGGATTATAAGTATTACGCTATTTCAAATAAGTGATAAGTTAATTCGTGAAGATGAGAGGGTAAACGAACTGAAGAAAATGAGTTCCGCTGAAGTTTGGCAATTTGGGGATAAAATATGGTCCAAGCTATAATACCCCTTATTCATAAACTAGTATCATACAAGGTACCACATGACCATGATAGTAAGGTATATAAAGTGTGTTAAAAGTGAGTAGTATTTTAAGTAATTTGAGATAATTCTTAATTATGTGGATAATTGGGTAATTAATGATTTTTAGTGGGAGATTAATTAAAATGTGGATAATTAAAGAATTGGGTAAGATAAGACCCCCCACCCCCATGTGGCAACAAGGTACCCCAAAGAATTGTAACTCTTAAGTTATCATGTTATGTGGCAAGATTAGAAAGGTAAGATTTGGCAAGTACATTAAACCAACGGATTGGAATGCATTGATTAGTGATCCAGATGTTGTAAGTTCTTTAGTTTCGGTAACATCCTTGTTCTATTTAATTATTAATTTGTCTATTCTTGAAGAATCTTATTTTGAATCTTAGACTTACTCAACTTCAGCTTGATCTTAAAATTCATCCAATTCACTTCATGTCCTTCGGTTGAGGAGATTAGAGTCATGCATATCCTAAATGATATCCTCTATTTTGATTTCATCTTCCACTTATTTAAGCGAGAACTGAGCACCCCAACTGTACTTGGGTAAATTATCTAGCAACTGGAAATGATGTAGAAATCGCAAACTCATAGATTTCCCGAAGTGTTCGGGAACAAGACCCCCCAAAAATAAGGAGCAGCACCAACCTCGTATACCGGTGAATATGTAGATCATCTGTCTCGCCGGTGATGTCAGGGTGCAATATCTCCAAATGTTATTAAGCTGTCAAACTCGTGCGACTGGCCCCTGAATTGACAGTCTCATCCTATGGCCTAAAACCAGTAAGCTACTGTAGCAAGTCCAAATACTGCACACGCATCATATATCATATACCCTGAGGCATTGCAATGGGCAGTCCATCAACATGTATCCCATATAACCATCATTTATGTACTGTAGCTCATACCTATGAGAATTGCTCGGACTTGTTTTTTCTGCTAAAAGAGTAGCATCCTTAGATTTGCCACATTATTGAATCTTATCTAGTATATAGTATTCGTTCAGGCATGTTAAGGTTATCCCTTCTTTCCTTTTGGCATGATCTATACAACACAAACGAAACGAAAAAATGCACAACTTTCATAAATGACTCTATTCATAGAAGTATTAGAGGTGCCTATGTTCTTGAATTCCCATGTGTACTATTATTTTATTATCTGTTCATGGGTCTCAGAAAAATACATAAATTGAAAAAGTTTACTTCATGATATTACTCAAAGGCATAATAGTCTTATGACATTCTGAAAGATTTTATTGACGTACTTTTCATGCATTGCATTTATTTATACATATACATTGACCCATGACCAGATGACGTTATATACACGTATATATGTATATGGGATATGGAAAAAGGTTACGGCGTTATATACGCACCACCACTTGATCAGCTGGTATACGTTGATGATTTTGCCCATAGTGGCTGAGATGATGTGATAGGATGCCCTCAAAGACTTGATGATGTTATGAATACATGTACCTATGTACTACATGAGATTCATACGCATATGCATGACACTATAAGTATTTCATGATTTACAAAGTTTTTCAGACTTACATGTCGAGTCTTTTACTCCATATTTCTTTCATGTTTATTATTTAGTGATTTTCATTCTTTACATACTCGGTACATTATTTGTACTGATATCCCTTTTGTCTGGAGATGCTGCGCTTCATGCTCGCAGGTCCTGATAGACAGGTTATGAGCCCTTCAAGTAAACTATCAGCTCAGCAAAAGGTGTTGGTGCACTCCATTTGCTCTGGAGTTGCCTATTTGGTCAGTATGATTAGTACATGTATTGATTGGTACGGCGGGGCCCTATCCCGCACTTTATGATATTATGTATTCCTAGCGGCTTGTAGACAGATGTCATGTATACAGATACTTTTATGGCCTTGTCGACCTATGTTTTGAGTATATAAGGAATCGTGGCGGCCTTATAGGCCCGTACGTCATATGTATGAGTTTGGATTACATGTTGGGTCATCCAATGTCGAGTATTTTTCCCATGTTTTTTACTTATCTCACGACAGCCTCTCTGGATCATTTACCTATGATAGTATGACACAAAATATACGTTATGTAGGTACTCGGTTGAGTAAGGTACCGGGTTCCTGTCGCGGCCCATCGGTTTGGGTCGTGATATATTATTATTATTCTTGTATAACTAAACCATCAACCAAACATCACCGTTCATCAATATGTATAATACCAGGTCTGACTTTGCAAAAGACTCTCTCCATAATATTACTAGCGTTGGCCCTTAACGATAACATATTAGACGCGTCAACCCTACGCTCCGCCTCATGGCGCCGTCAAACGGTGTCCAAAGGGAGCGTACTGACAGCCAATATGAACCTCCAAATATGACGACTCCACCTACTGAAGCAATTGCAGGAAATTAACTTATGCCACCACAGTATCTACCGCAACAGTTACTCCAACGACCACCGTTCGACACCCTCGAGAATCAGTGATTGCTCGACAAACTACTCACAATAAGATGCCGTTGGTGAATTTTAAAGCTAAATACTATTACAGAATCATGGCTGAAGAATGCAAATTAACTATTATTGGTAGGTTTCTGAAGCCCTATCCTTAAATCGAAAGGATAAGATCCAGTTTTAGAGAGCTTTTTTCAATTAAAGGTCTGCTAAGATTGGAGTCTATGACAACTACAATGTTTTAATAGACTTCACCAATGAAGATGACTTCAACTATGCATGGTATAGGAGGATGATCAAAATTGAAGGATTACAAATGTGGCTACAAAAATGGTCACCGGATTTGAAGCTGGATGAAGACATTCCAATTGTTCCGGCATGGGTACTTCTTCCATGTATATCATTCAATATGCATACATGACATTATGTTAGGCAAATTGTTAGTAATATTGGCACTCCTTTAGCCTTGGATGCTGCTACTAAAATAGACCTAACGAAACCCTAGCCTAGTAGTGTATGGGTGGGCTTTAAGGATGAGAATTCACCTCTGAGAGGGTATAGGCAAAAAATTGAATAAGAAAATATTCCTAAGTACTGCAAGCATTGTAAAAGAATGGGGCACAATATGATAAATTATAGAGTTCTTGAGAAAATAAGAACTGTAGAAGTCAATGAAGGCAAAATGAATGCTGAAAATATGATTCTATTGCAAATAGAAGAAAGAAGTAGTAAAAATCAGGAAGAGAACAATGAAGGAAATAGAGGCCAAAAGAAGGATATGGCAAAGCAGAATGCTACAGAAGTTGTTAAGGGTGTGGCATAGTAGAATGTTAATATTAATGTTAAGAAAGGAGAGGTGCCTACCAATAAAGAAGTTGCTAAATCATCTAAAAAATATTATTGAGGAAAAAATTGAGGCAACCAGTTCTATTATAAAAGGGGAGTACAAATGGTAAAGTTGAAGCTAATAAGAAGAAGCATCATATGAACCAACAAAGAACAGAGATAGCACAACTTAACACTAACAATGTGACTATATTTTCAGCTGAACGTACAGATAGACTATGCAGGAGGAAGAAAAAAAGAGAAGAAAGTTAATAAAATGCCAAAAAAGAAGCAAAGTGATATTCAAACCAATACAACTACAGGAAATAGCAAAAGAAGGATAGCAAAAGCCATTAATTCTATTCAAAGTGACCAATCCCTATCAGAAATCAAAGAGAGTATCCAAAGTCAGGGTGATCAAGGAAAATAAAGTCACCAACACCGGGTACAAACAATTATTATGGATAATAATCTTATTACAAATATGGTAGAAGCTCCAAACATTTCTAAAGAAGATAGAAGGCATGATAAAGGTAAGCAAGGGGAGATTCACACCAACACAAGGGTTGATCAAGAACATCAGCTAGCAATTCTGGGTTCTAATACGGTTAATGATAGCTCTAGTTCATCCACTTTACCATAAGATATTATTAATCAACCGGGAGTGAATTTGGTTGTTGAACTGAATATTCCCAAATGTATTCATCCGACAGAGAACATCGATGAGGCTACTAATGATCTTCCTAGATAGACAACTTCTAATTGCCACAAGGAAACCAAATTAAATACTCAGGAGATTAACAGAAGTCTCCAAAACAAGTTGAATAACAAATATCAAACATGTATCACCGAGGAAAGAGTAAGAACCCAAACTAGGAAAAAAAGGCACATGAAGAAAGATGCTTCTTTACAGAAAAGGAAACAACAAGAGGATCTACCCCCAACAAATTCTAATGATTAGTATAATTTTTTGGAACATTAGAGTGGTGAGATCAAAGAAATTTATTCATAGGCTTAAACACTTGATCAACATAAACAAGATATAATTTGTGGCCATCTTTGAGCCTTTTGTGAATAACTAAAAGCTTGATGGTTAAAAGAAGTTTCTTGGATTTCAACATTGTATCTCCAACTGCAATGGTCAAATTTGGTGCTTCTATAACATCAACTGTCACTCTGTATTGATAGCTGAGGATGAGAAACATATTACCATGAAGTTTAAAGATGGTATTAACAACCATAGTTCTTATATTTCAACAGTTTATGCAAAATGCACTTCAACTAAAAGAAAAGGACTTTGGGACAACCTTGAACAAGACAATCTTAGCATTGATAGTCCTTCATGTATTGGAGGAGACTTTAGTATCATTATCGATCTAGATGAAAAGCTAGGAGGAAGGCCTCATAGGGTTCATAGACGCTTGGATTTTATTAATTGTATGGACAATTGTGGGGTGACTGATGTTGGTTTTTCTAGTTTTTGGTTTACAAGGTGTAATAATAGAAGGCCTAGCAAGAGAATTTAGAAAATATTTGACAGGAAATTTATTAATGACATGTGGGCTCAGAAGTTCCAGATCACTATTGTGAGACACTTGACGAGAACTAACTCTGATAATAGGTTTTTACTCATGAAGTGCTTTAACACTAACCAAAGCCACATCAGTTACTTTAAGTTTTTTAATTTCTGGGCTAATGAAGAGGGCCTCCTAAACATCGTTAAAGAAGTCTGGTAGTCCAATATAATTGACAAATCATATGTGGATCTTACAATCTAAATTGAAGCTTCTTAGCAGGAAATTGAGCCTGTGGTCTAGAGAACAGATTGGGGACATCAATGATCTGGTTATAAAATGGGAGGACAAATTTCAAATATTTGAGGATATGGATGCTGCTACCATCTTTGATAATAGCAGGGAAAATATATTAAATGGTTGAGTATGGATGAATCTCTCCTTAAATAAAAAATTCAGAATAAATGGTTTGACGAAGAGAAATACCAGGTACTTCCATAGTCTTCTCAGGGAAAGGGGAAGGAAACAACAGTTGAACATGATTAAGTACCATAGGGGAAAATAGATTAAGAAAGACAAGAACATTGGCAAGGCTATTGTGCATCATTTTGAGTCTTTCTTCAATATTCCAAAGCCAACTCTCAACCCCGGTATCCTTAACTACATCTATAATTAAATTTCTAAAGAAGACAACATCAATCTGACTGCAATTCGTAGTGAAGAAGAGATCAAAAGAGCAGTCTTTAACTTAAGTTCTGATAGCACTGCTGGCCCAAACGGATACAATGGTACTTTCTTTCAACATTGTTGGGATATTATCAAGTATGATATTGCCTTTGTTAGAGAATTTTTTCATTGAAAAGAAGCTCACCAAGTTCTATTCTCACTTTTGTCTTGTCTTGATTCCTAAAGTTGATGCCTCTACCACTTTTTTTTGAATTTAGACCTATTAGCCCCTCTAAATTAACCAACAAGATAATTTCCAAAGTCATCTCTCTTAAACTTAAACCCCTTATGACTAAGCTTATCTCCAACAATAAAACTGATTTTGTGGAGGATAGGTTGATTACAGAGAATATTCTTCTTGATCAGGAAATCTTTCAAAGTATTTCCCAGAATAATCGAGGCGGTTACATTGTTATTAAGCTGAACATGGCCAAAGCGTATGATAGAATATCTTTATTATTTATCACATCAGTTCTTAGGAGATATGGCTTCTCCGAACTATGGATAGAGTTAGCCCAAAACCTTATTTTTGGTGTTTGGTACTCTATAATTATTAATGGCTCTAGAAATGGCTTCTTCACTTCTTCTCAAAGCTTAAAACAAGGGGCTCCTCTTTTCCCTTCCTTTCTTATTCTTGCTGTTGAAATTTTATCTAGATCCCTGAATAATCTCAACCGGAACAACAACTTGATTCCTTTCTTCATGCCTTTAAAGGTCCTATTATTAATCATCTAGCTTATGTTGATGGTGTTGTTATCTTTAGCAGTGGAAGTAGCATTTCAATTAATATGATTATGAAGGTGATAAGGGATTATGAGGAGTGCTATGGTCAGCTTGTCAATAGGGATAAGAGCTTCTTCTTAATAGCCCCTAAGACCTGTGCCTCCAGGATCAATGGGACGAGACAATGCACAGGCTTTCTTGACAAGGTCTTCCCTATTACTTACCTTGGATGCTCTCTATATGTTGGTTGAAAGAAAATTGCTTATGGTTGAAAGAAAATTTCTTACTTTGATAATATGGTTCACAAGGTAATAAAAAGACTCAATGGTTGGTAGGATAATATGTTTTCTCCTGGAGGCAGAATGGTGTTAATCAAGAATGTTCTACAATCTCTGCCTACATACACTCTCTCTTTTATGTCCCTCCTAAATCTACCTTTCATCTTATTGAAAAATATTTTGCCAATTTTTTCTAGGATAGTAGTAGGGATCAAAGGAAGTACCACTGGAGGTCTTGGAAAAATCTTTAATTTCCTACAGATGAAGGAGGAATAGGCATAAGAATGAAAGATATCAGTGAAGTATTAGCCACCAAAAGATGGTGGAGATTTAGAGCCATTTCTTCTCTATGAGCCAACTTCATCAAACACAAGTATTGCATTAGAGCTCACTCGATTGCTAAACAATGGGCTTCTAGGAGCTCACATTCCTGGAAACATATGACCAAGGTTAGAAAGAATGCTGAAAATCAGATGCTACGACATGTTAATTGAGGTGATTGTAGCTTCTGGTAGGATAACTGGGCTAATAAAGGTCCCCTAGCAGCTCTAGTCCCCATGACTAACAAAAGCCCTAAGATTCTAGTGAATAATTACATACAAAATGGGGAGTGGAATATTCACAAACTAAAGAGCATACTACCAGAATCTTTGGTTCATCATATTATTGGAATTCATATTGAGAAGAGGACAATTCTAGACAAATTTTTTGGAACTTGTCAGAGGATATAAACTACTCCCAAAGGTGAAAGAAGGAGAGGCAACTAGCTATATTTGGAAACTAATAGGTTCCCTATTGGGCATAACGCATCAGCAGAGGTTAGTTAGATTTACCATTAATAGCTGGTGGCAAGTAAATGCCTTGAATGATGTACTTAAACTTGTGCTACAAATCAGTCCAACTATCATCTGCTGGACTATTTGGAAAGAAAGATGCTCATGTAAATATGACAATCAAAAGAAGTTAAACTTAATCAAAATGGGCCAACAAGTTTGTTGGATAGTTGGATCAGCTATATTCAAAGCCTTTCCGATCTGCAAGCTCTCTCTCCCATGGAATAATCTTTGTGACAACCTAATGAAGCTACATCCTATCCCAAGGATCACAATAGTTCTTTGGAACAAACTTGGAATAGGAACTTTCAAGCTAAATACTAATGGTAGATTCCTAAAGGCGAATAACATGGCTTGAATGGGAGGGATTTTAAGGAATGATGATGGCGATATAGTTATGGCCTCCTATAACGATCCGACCGGTCGTTTTGAGCATTTATGCTTTGCTCGCCAGTTCTCAGGCATGACTATCCCCGTATGATATATTATGTCTTATGTAAATCGTCGGTTTTGGTTTTTAGGTTAATCAGAATAGATATGGAAGAATGATTTTTAGCTTGAAGCTTTAAATTTAAAAGGTTTGGCCAAGTTTCGACTTTTTAGTATTCAATCTCGGATTTGGATTTTTATGATTTGGTTAGCTCCATTAGGTTATTTTGTACTTGAGGGCTCATACGGAATGTGATTTGGAGGTCTGTGGTAGAGTTAGGCTTGAATCAATGAAATTGGAAATTTGGCGTTTCTCAGTCTGTAGTGGGAATTTTGATATCGGGGTTGGAATGGAATTCTGAAAATTGGAGTAGGTCCGTAGTGTCATTTGTAATATATGTGCAAAATTTCAGGTCATTCGGAGGTGATTTGATAGGTTTCGGCATTGTTTGTGGAATTTGAAAGTTTACAAGTTCTTAGGCTTGAATCCGAGGTGGATTTGGTATTTTGGCGTTGCTTTGAGTGATTCGAAGGCTCGACTAAGTTTGAATGATGTTATAGGATGAGTTGGCATGTTTGGGTAAGGTCCCGAGGGCCTCGAGTGTGTTTCGAATGGCCAACCGGGCATTTTTGGACTTGAAAGATTGGCAGATTTTGCTGGTATTTCTGTTGTAGAAGGTCTTTCGTCGCGATCGCGTGAGGAGGCTCGCGATCGCATAGAGTATTTTTGGAGACCAATCAAGTTGTTCATCATGTTCGCGGAGTTAGAGATGTGATCACGTAGGTTGATCATGTGGTGCATCGCGTTCTAGTGGGAAGAGTCGCGTTCATGTAAGGTTAAGTGGGACAAAGCTGGGGCCAGTCATTTGTTCATCGCGAGTGAGATCATTGGCCCGTGATCGCGTATAAGAGAGTGACAGAATATTGCATTCACATGGAGATTAACGCATTCGCATAGGGTTAAGCCAGGAGCTAGCGAAGTTGTTCTTCGCGATCACAAGGGTGTTTCCGCGATCGCGATTAAGGAAATGTCTGGGCAGAATGTTTAAGTTCAAAAATGAGGGTTTGGGTTCATAATTCCAAAATTCAATAGAGAGCTCGGGAGAAGGGATTTTGGAGGGAATTTTCATAGAAGTGATTGGGATAAGTGTTGTTTACTCAAATTTAGTTAAATTCCATGATTGTGTATTAATCTTTATCCTCTAAATTGGGAATTTGGGGTGAAAATTGGGGAAAATGGAAGAAAATTTGGAGAGTTGATTTTGGGGATTTGAATGGTCGTTTGATGTCGGATTTTGATGAATTTGATGTGGGTAAACCCGTGAATGAATGAGCTTTCTAGTTTTGTGATTTTTTCGGATTCCGAGACGTTGGCCCGGGGGTCGGGTTTTAGCAAATTTGGGATTTCTTTTTTTTATCTAATTTGATAATTTTCATATGGGTTTTATTCCTTTAGCGTATATTGATGGTAATATACTAATTTTCGTTAAATTCGGAGCATTTGGAGGCCAAATCGAGAGGCAAGGGCATCGCAAGTTATAGTTTTGGCTTGGTTTGAGGTAAGTAACGCTTCCAAACTTGGTTCTGAGAGTTTGAAACCCCGAACATTGTGCTATATGATTTGTATTAAGGTGACGCAAGTGACAAGTGATGGGTGAGTGGGCGTGCATCGTAAGAATTGTGGCATATATCATTCCACGATACCACTTAGTGACTCTTTCTTATTGATATCTGTGTTGTGATTATATGATTAAGGAAATGAACTGTAAATCATGCTAATTATCATGTTAGGGCTTCATGCCAATGATGTTGAGACCCGAGTGGTCATTTCTTATTGTCATCTCATTTGTTTCATTGATATTCTGTACTCTGTATTGTTCATGTATATCATATCATATCTCAGTCTCTGTTGTTATTTGGCACATCATATCATTGTTTCGGCTAGTTTCATGGTATAGTGAGCCCGTGTGTGTGAGATTAGAGAGTGATGACTGAGTGAGGCAGAGAACTTGATTATGAGTGATAGTTATGGGATCGGGCTGCACATCGCAGCAGATTATTAATTATGCCTTCGTTGGCTTGTTATACCGCTTGGGCCGAAAGGAGCCCCTCCGGAGTCTATACACCACCAGTGAGCGCAATTGATTATAGTCAGGGATGGATCTTCCCTTGGTATGGAGATGGATCTTCTCTATGAGGATGGATTGGGTTGTTCCTTGGTACTGGAGACTATTGGTCTGTGAGATGTATATATGCCGAGATGGATCTTCCCTGGTCCTTGTGAGCTATATACAGTAACGAGTGGTTGTGAGGTTGTTTATTATTATTTGGAGATGGATCTTTTCCATAGGCTGGCCTTCCTCAGTACTGAGTGACTGCTGTCAGAGATGTATATATTCCGGGATGGATCTTCCCTGGGCCGTATGAGCCATATACAACACTGAGTGGACGAGTAATTGAGATTGTGGGCACATGAGTCACTCAGCATGGTGCATTTCATATAGCATGTGTATCGCTATGTAGATGTAGTAGAGTTACACTTTTTTACTCTGTTCATACTTGCTTTGTTTTACTATTCGAGCTGTTTATTTAACTGAAAGCATGCCTATGTTTCTATACGTTATTTCTATTATCTTTGATGAGGGTGAGTTCGTCACTACCTATCAGTCCAAAGGTTGGACTTGTTACTTACTGAGATGGTGTACTCACGTTACCCCCTACACCTTGTGTGCAGATCCAGGTACTTTTGGACCCAGTGGCAGTCGTTGATTGAGGTTGCAGGCTGTGGAGTTTGTTGAGGTATCTACATGGCGTTCGCAGGCTTTGGCTCTCCTTCTCATTTTCCAATTGTATTACAATTGCCTCTTTAGACACTTTAATAGACTATGTATTCACCTTAGACGCTCATGTACTCCATGACACCCTAGTTTTGGGATGGTTGTATTGTAATATGAATCTTTATTTTATGTCTTAATCAATTTATTTTAAATGATAAAAGTTTTTTTGCAAATGATTTGGTTTTAGTATTGTGGTTTTGGGTTGCGTTGAGTTGAGACTAGCCTAGTTCCACGATAGGCGCCATCACGACGTGATGAGTTTTTGGTCGTGACAAGTTGGTATAAGAGCCTAGGTTACATAGGTCTCACGAGTCATGAGCAGGTTTAGTAGAGTCTTGCGGATCGGTACGGAGACGTCTGTACTTATCTTCGAGAGGCTGCAGAACCTTTAGGAAATCCCACATTCTTGAATTCTAATCGTGCGACGTTGATTCAGCTTGAAATGTAACTCTTTGAATTCTTCCACACATTCGTGTGCGCATATGTGCGTTTGGTCAGCTGTGCATCGACGACTTGTGCTTCCATGAACGAGGGGCGAGATGTGATTTCTATGTGTTGATATTGGGCCAGTCTGGAGGACTTGAGGCCGGGCTTTTCCTGTAGCTGAGCACTGAGGTGTTGGTTGTGTGAGCACGTGCTTTTGGATTTATATGTTTAATAGTATCCCTATTAGTGGAAGTGATGATTAGATGGCTACGTGATGAGTATGTTGTGACTGCGAGATGTGTTCATACGATTTAAATGTGTCGAGAAGGGTCTGCTTGAGGGTAGAAAGAACTATCTGGTGTTTGATTTCCATCGTGATTTGATATATAGCCTCGAGTTGTTGGTGTGTTGAAGGATCTTTTCATGTTGTCTAGTTGAGGAGTGAAGTAGATTTTATGTTGTGATATGAGTTCAGACTTAGGAAGATTAAGTGATTGCATGATGTTTATGATGGTGGAAAGGTATGAAGAGATGTTAGTTTGAGGCAAAACAGGTGAGTTATCTCCTGCGGGGTGTTCTGAGGTTTGTGTGATCCCTATGTTGTTTGTTGGGAGCCCTCTTTTACTAGTGGAATATGTGTGTTGCAATTTGAGTTTGTATCACTTATGAGAGTGGGCATGACTGTTACGAAGGTGAATGCGAGATTGCAGATGATTTGAAGTACTAGATGATTGTGTTGCACGAGCTTATGGAGGATTTAGTTTTATTCCCCTATAGTATTATGGCGGTAATAGAGTATGGGCATTGCGAGTTTTTATGTATTTTGACTTATGGCTTTGAGCCAAGTGGGGGAGTTTGCTATTGATAAGTTTATTGCACGGCTAATTGTCGTATTAGTTTCAATTTGTGTTATGCCGACGAATCAATTGTGGCTTACAGAGGTTGAGATCGAGGATGACTTGAGTAAAGAAATTTTTTGGATAAGGGTTGTGTTATTCTTTATGAGTATATGAGAAACGTTGGATGGATTAGTTGTTGTAGTAAGGAATGTAACAGGTATAGAGTAGGATAGCACTCGGCTGCTTAGAAGGATGGGTTATTTCCATAGGTATTGCTGTTCTAATGGGGCACATGTCGTTCGGTTCATTTGATCAGACTAATTGAAACCTGAGTAGAGTGGATGACTCCCGAGAATGGTTTTGAAGGATTCAAGATTTACATATAGTAATTGGAGATCTTCAGGATGTATATTTGGCTAGAAACGGGGGTTCACATTGGAGGGTATCAAAACTTGTGGTATGATCGTATTGGCGAGAACTAATCTGATCATAGGCCTTTACTCATGAAGTGCTTTAACACTAACCAATGTCACATCAGTTACTTCAAGTTTCTTCATTTCTAGGCTAATGAAGAGGGCCTCCTACACATCGTTAAAGAAGTCTGCTAGTCCAATATAATTGACAAATCGCATGTGGGTCTTACAATCTAATTTGAAGCTTCTTAGCAGGAAATTGAGCCAGTGATCTGGAGAACAGATTGGGGACATCAATGATCTAGTTATAAAATGGGAGGAAAAAGTTCAAATATTTGAGGATATGGATGCTGCAACCATCTTTGATAATAGCAGGGAAGAATCGAATAAAGCACAGGCAAAATATATTAAATGGTTGAGTATGCATGAATCTCTCCTTAAACAGAAAACTTAGACTAGATGGTTTGACGAAGAGCAATACCAGGTACTTCCATAGTCTTCTCAGGGAAAGGAGAAGTAAACAACAGTTGAACATGATTAAGTACCATAGAGGGAAATAGATTAAGAAAGGGAAGAACATTGCCAAGGCTGTTGTGCATCATTTTTTGTCTTTCTTCAATCTTCCAATGCCTACTCTCAACCACGGTCTCCTTAACTACATCTCTAATTATATTTCTGAAGAAGACAACATCAATCTGACTGCAATTTCTAGTAAAGAAGAGATCAAAGAAGCGGTCTTTATCTTAAGTTCTGATAGCACTGCTGGCCAAGATGGTTACAATGGTACTTTCTTTCAACATTTTTGGGATATTATCAAGTATGATATTATTGCCTTTATTAGAAAAATTTTTATTGGAAAGAAGCACACCAAGTTATATTCTCACTTTTTTCTTGTCTTGATTCCTAAAGTCGATTCCCCTACCACATTTTTTTGAATTTAGACCATTTAGCCTCTCTAAATTAACCAACAAGATAATCTCCAAAGTCCTCTCTCTTAAACTTAAACCCCTTTTGACTAAGCTTATCTCCAACAATTAAACTGGTTTTGTAGAGGATAGGCTGATCATAGAGAATGTTCTTCTTGGTCAGGAAATCATTCAAAGTATTTCATAGAATAATCGAGGCGGTAACATTGTTATTAAGCTGAATATGGCGAAAACGTATAATAGAATGTCTTGATTATTTGTCACATCAGTTCTTAGGAGATATGGCTTCTCTGAACTATGGATAGAGTTAGTCCAAAACCTTATTTTTGGGGTTTGGTACTCTATAATTATTAATGGCTCTAGAAATGGCTTCTTCACTTCTTTTCAAGGCTTAAAGCAAGGGGGGGGTCCTATTTCCCCTTCCCTTCTTATTCTTGCTGCTGAACCTTTATCTAGATCCCTGAATAATCTTAACTAGAAGAACAACTTGATGCCTTTCTTCATGCCTTCTAGATGTCCTATTATTAGTCATCTAGCTTATATTGATGGTGTTGTTATCTTTAGAATTGGAAGTAGTATATCAATTAATATGATTATCAAGGTAATAAAAGATTATGAGGAGTGCTATGGTCAGCTTGTCAATAGGGATAAGAGCTTCTTCTTAATAGCCCCTAAGACCTGTGCCTCCAGGATCAATGGAACGAGACAATGCACAGGCTTTCTTGACAAGGTCTTCCCTATTACTTAGCTTGGATGCCCTCTATATGTTGGTAGAAATAAAATTGCTTACTTTGATAATATGGTTCACAAGGTAATAAAAAGACTCAATGGTTGGTAAGGTAACATGCTTTCTCCTTGAGGTAGAATGGTGTTAATCAAGAATGTTCTACAATCTCTGCCTATATACACTCTCTCCTATATGTCCCTCCTAAATCTACCTTTCATCTTATTGAAAAATATCTTGCTAATTTTTTCTAGGATAGTAGTAAGGATCAAAGGATGTACCACTGGAGGTCTTGAAAAAATCTTTAATTTCCTATAGATGAAGGAGGAATAGGCATAAGAAAAATGAAAGATATCAGTGAAGTATTAGCCACCAAAAGATGGTGGAGATTTAGAGCCATTTCTTCTCTATGGGCCAACTTCATCAAACATAAGTATTGCATTAGAGCTCATCGATTGCTAAACAAGTGGCTTCTAGGAGCTCACATTCCTGGAAACATATGACCAAGGTTAGAAAGAATGCTAAAAATCTCATGCTACGACATATTAATTGAGGTTATTATTGCTTCTGGTGGGATAACTGGACTAATAAAAGTCCCCTAGCAGCTCTAGTCCCCATGACTAACAAAAGCCCCAAGATTCTAGTGAAGAATTTCATACAAAATGGGGAGTGGAATATTCACAAACTAAAGAGCATTCTTCCAGAATCTTTGGTTCATCATATTATTGGAATTCTTATTGGGAAGAGGACAATTCCAGACAAAGTTTTTTGGAACTTGTTAGAGGAATAAAACTACTCCAACAAAACTACACTTGAAATGATCAGAACTAGAAAACCTAAAGAGCTAATCTTAAGCATGGTATGACACTCCTCTATTCCTTTTAAAATTTCTTTTCTTACTTGGAGATTGTAGAACAAAAAACTACATTTTGATGATGTTATTGTCAACTTTGTTTTCTAGATGTAACTGCTACTTATCTCCCAAAAGTGAAACTTTTCAACATGTTTTCATGGAAGGAGAGCCAGCTAGTTATATTTGGAAACTAATAGGTTCCCTATTGGGCATAACGCATCAGCAGAGGTCTGTTAGATTTACCATTAATAACTGGTGGCAGGTAAATGCCTTGAATGATGTACTTAAACTTGTGCTACAAATCACTCCAACTATCATCTACTGGACTATTTGAAAAGAAAGATGCTCATGTAAATATGACAATCAAAAGAAGTTAAACTTATTCAAAATGGGCCAACACGTTTGTTGGATAGTTGGATCAGCTATATCTAAAGCCTTTCCGAACTGCAAGCTCTGTCTTCCCTGGAATAATCTTTGTGACAACCTAGTGAAGCTACATCCTATCCCAAGGATCACAATAGTTCTCTGGAACACACTTGAGACAGACACTTTCAAGCTAAATACTAATGGTAGCTTCCTAAAGGCGAATAACATAGCTGGAATGGGAGGGATTTTAAGGAATGATGATGGCGACATAGTTATGGCCTTCTCTATCCCACTCAGTGCAGTAGCAACAACTATGTAGAAGCTCAGGCGGCTTGTTTAGAGTAAATTGTTTTATTGAACATGGATACATAAATTTTACTCAAGAATTAGACTCCATGATTGTGACTAATATGCTGAAGAAGAAGAGAGCTTATAACTATAGAATACACTTCTCAGATGTTGGATCATGCTAATGTTAATATTATACATTGCTATAGGGAGGCCAATCAAGTTGCGGATTCCCTTTCTAAACTTGATACTACATCAACAGAGGGATCCTACTACTTCTCATTCCAACAACTTCTAAAAAGTTTCAAAGGGACATATCAATTAGACAAATACCAAATGCCTAGCATCAGAACTAAGTATAATAAGACAAGTTTTTTGTTAGTCTAATCTTTATTTTGGACTGGGTAAGGAATGCAAAAAATTCCCCTTCCCAGTTTTTGAAGGATAACTTTTTATCGTTATGTTGTATTATTGAGGTTAAGGATATATCATCCTCCTGTATTACTTGTTTTACTAAAATACAACTCTCCGGCCAACATGTTAAATCTTAATAAGTAAAAAAAATGATGTTGTTATGCACCTATGAACAATATTCTTGTACTATCCCTTTTCGTCTCCCTACTGACGAGCGCAGAACCGGTGTATAAAACTTAGGCTAGCTAGTCAAAGATAGTATAGTTATTAAATCGTCTCCACTGGGATTGGTTTAAATAATGTTCAAATGAATCTTCAGCTTAACACTATTCAGGAAAATAAACCTTTGATTTTGATTTATTAACGAACTAAGAATAAAAACTAAGATTATCAATTGTAAATGAATAATGAAAATTGAGTGACTAAGTAGCAACGATTGAATATCAATGTGAGAAATAAGGGCTTGACAAGATATGTGATCAACTATATTCGGGATAACTCTATGCTAAGTTCACTCTTAAATTCTATTGACACTTTCGATTTCAACAGATGATTAGGCTATATTAAGGATTCAAATTCTTCTTCCGAATGAATAAGAGTTCTGTTAAACAACCTAATGGCAAGTGCTATGAAACGTATGCACGAATACATTGAATGAATGTTCTTACGAGGAACGTCTCTCGACTATTACTCTAAATTTGGTCAGTTGATAACTCTACAAGCTCATTCGATTACCTATGAGAGTCATGAAATTAACCCAAACAGGATAACACAATGATAACTGCTGCCCACTTTTCTTCCGATTAAAGTGAAACCCCGTGTACCTTTGTAAATTAATTCAGAACTCGTTCGACAAATTCGAGAAACTAACAGCAATCAAACCCCCGATTAATAATCAATTCATAATATTTATCAATAACCCTAAGAAGGACTACTCCATAGTGGAGAAATTGTTCATCAAAGAGTAATAAGAGGACAAGAAATATTATAACCCGCAAATTCAAACCAACTTTCGTATTGAATGATTCAGATGAAGTATTCAAAAGTCTATGATCTTCCTTGCCTTCTTCTCTCCAAAGGTTACTCCATAAATCCGAAATGCCATGTTTTGGGACAATATTAGGCTTTATATAGGTTAAAAGGATGCCTCCCAATTTACAAAAATAGGCCTGACTAAAATTCCCGGAGACAGACGTGCGCAGCCGCGCATCTTGGTGTATAGGGGCGCATATGGCCACACACCTCTACCAGTTTTTCTATGACCCTTGTGAGTTTGTGGCTTCTAGTGCGCGTCTTGATAAGTGGGGATTTTGACTACTTATTAACATTTTTTTTCTTTCATTTTAGCCCAAAAGCGTTTAATTGTGTTCCCGTAAACTAATAAAATGTGCTTAATTGCAAGAATATCGGAAGATGATCTCCCAAGATGAAATCCAACTCAAGAAGGAGTGATCAGAACTCAAGGACAAAAACATGCACATAAGCTCAGAAGTGCGGACAACAGATTATCATCTACGGCTGCAGGATGTGAAGAAACACCCATTAGAGAAGTGTAAAAAGTGCGGCCGCAGAAATTGGGAAAGATTAAAAGTTTAGAGAACCTGCATCTCAAGTTCAACAAAAGTGCAGACCACACAATTATTGTGCGGCTGCAGAAGAACAACTACGTGGCTACTATCTCATTTGTGCGGACCGTAGAAGAGCAAGAAGCAGCCACAGACACATTTGTGTAGATCACAGAAAAAAAGGTATGCAGCCGCAGTTCAGAATGATGCGGCCGCATGTTTCCAATCCTGTTAGGCTGAAGCAAAGTGAGGACCGTACATGGAATTGTGCGGTCGCAGAACCTCCGAAAGGGCATTTTTGTCTGAAAATTTCAGCCTTGTATAAATAGAAGAGTTTCACTTTTTTAGGTCAAGTTTTGGACATCAGCTGCTACAGTAGACAATTTTCTTTACTCTCTTTAGTAGTTTTTGCTATTTTGAGCTTTTTGAACATAGATTTCATCATTTTAATTATCATGGGTTTAATTATCCTTTCTTCTTCTATTTCTTCTATATTAAGCATGAGTAGCTAGATTTTTACTAGGATTGTCACCCAACCCTAGAGTGTAATCTTAATGGGTATTTGATTTATTGTTTGTTTATGGTTGAGAGTTTATTATTTAGCCATGTTCTTGCTTTTAATTGTAGAATTAATGGTTACAAACATTAGTTCATGCCTATTTGACTTAGTCTCTACTTGAGAAAAAGAAACTTAGTCCAGAAAAACTTGGCTAACAAGATATTAGGTCAATCGAGAGATTGATAAGCCTAATTAAAGGGTTGAACCTAGAGATAGTAAAACCCGACTTGAGCTTTGTATCAGCCGTTTTGTTCAATACCTATTTGAAATTGGGAAAGTCAAATTGGGAAAAATTACTCTTTGACCGAGAGGTATTGAGTGGGTACTTGAGTGTTGATAGCTATAATACATCCCGACCAATAAAACAAGCATTAAAGTTTACAACTTATTAGGCAAAAACCCAGGTGAAGGTCATAGCCCTAGGCCTTTTATATCATTTGAAAAATAACAACAAAAACAGTTTCCTAATTTCAATTCTTAGTTTGTAATCTTAGATTAAATTAGACCTAGAAACAACCCAAGATTGTGGAAGTGCAATTTGAGATAACTCAATCTCACACACTATAATATATACCCCTAAGTCCCATTCATAGCTCCCTGTGGAAAATCGACCTCGATTCCTAATTGGGTATTACTATTGCATCGACCATTTCATAAACTTAAATAGAGGTGTGACTTGGACGAGATCAATTTTTGGCGTCGTTGCCGAGGAGCTAAAACGAATTTAGCTATATATTTAGTTTTATGTGTGAATTGTCTTCTTTTCCTTCCTTGTTACTGATTTTTGTGAATTAATTGTAGGTGTAACAATGGCCCTCAATAATGATCAACTCAGAAACATGCCTTTGGGGGATGTGGACGCTGAAGATGACCAAGTGTAAGAGGTTTCTCTTGAACCTCAAGCAAATAGAAGAGGCCGACCGCCTCAAGACAACGTCCTAGTTCTACACCCACCTCCACCAAAAGCGGCTCCACACTGGGTGTTGCCGAATGAAGGGTATGCAAGTGCCATAGTCCCGCCTCATATTAGGGTAGTCAACTTTCAAATCACGAATGTAATGCTTACATTGCAAGAGCAGCGGGGATTCTTCACGGGGCTCCTAGTCAAAATGCATACAAACACTTGAAGAGGTTTTTGGACATTTATTGGGGGAGTAAACAGACAAACATCTCCGATGATGCTTTAAGATTGAGGATATTTCTTTTCTCTCTACGGGGGAAAGACTTGGATTGGTTAGAGAGATTACCAAACCATTCCATCCATACATGGGATGAGTTGGCTGAGAATTTTATTTCCAAGTTATTTTCTCCCCGACATATGACTACTCTTAGAGATGAGATTCTAGCATTCAAACAAGAGCTCAATGAGCCGTTGCATGAAATATGAGATATGTACCAAACTATGGTCAAAGAGTTCCCCAGTAATGACATGACAGAGGCTATGATTCAACAAACCTTCTATCGGGGGATCAATACTACCAATCAGTGCATGGTCAATCAACTTGCTGGTGGAAATTTCATGACAACGCCGTATGTGCAAGCTTATAAGATTTTAATGAAATGGCGGACACTTTATAGGCATGGCAAAGTAGGGCAAATGTTCCTCAAGGTGATCCGAACGCTACATAAAGAATTGCATGATCATGGGCAAGCCATTGCCGAGTTGACCACCATAATGAATCAATTAGCCAAGGCTCAACTTCAACCAGTGCAAAGTCTTAAGCAAGTTAATGGCATGGACGGAGTTAGTATGATGGTGAACAAAAGAAGGCCCAAGGGTCCACAAGTGCAAAACCGTGTGGAGAATTATGTGCAAGAAGATAGTAGGTTTGATCAAGATGAATCTTACAATAAATAAGAGGAGGAAGTGCAATACGTGAACAACTTTCAAGGGCAAAGAAACAACTCTCAAGGCCTGAATCAACAACAATGGCGACCTCAAGGTAATCAAGGTAATAACAATTCTAACAACCAAGGTATTTGGAGTGGTGGCGACAAACAAGGGAATTCGAATAATAACAACAATCAAGGAAATTGGAGTGGTGGAAATAACCAAGGCAATTGGAGTGGCAACAACCAAGGATATTGGGGAGGCAACAACCAAGGGGGATGGAACATTAATCAAGGCAATTGGGGGTCGGATTTTCAAAGGCCCCCGATGTATCAACAACCGAGCAACCCACCTACTTATCCTTCCCATGGTCCTTGTTCTTCCAACAATGAGATGGGACAATTTGAGAATATGTTCAAACAAAGGATGGAGAAGAATTCCGACTCCGATGCCCAACTAGCCTCACACAACACATCAATTTGCAACTTGGAAGTTAAAATAGGGCAAATCTCTCACGCTCTAAACACTCGTCCTAAGAGGGAACTACCAAGTGACATGGTGGTGAACCCAAAGGGTGGGAACAACACGGGACATGCCATGGACATTACTACAAGGAGTGGAAAAGGTGGGGATTCACCCACCTCAAGTCAAAGGAAACTTATGGATGATGAGTAAGTGGTTCAAGAAGATGAGACCCCGAACCATGTGGTGCAAGAAAATGATGAAGTGCGGATTGATATTGATAACAATGTGGAAGAAGCTTAAGAGGAAGTGAACCCGTCTAGGGATCACATTGTTGACATACCGGAACCAGTAGTGTAAAAGGCTAAGGAACCAATGCCTAGGCCTCCTCCTCCATATCCTCAATGTCTTGCCAAGAAAAATGGCGAGAATCAATTCAAAAGGTTCATTGACATGATGAAGAGTCTATCAATCAATGTGTCATTGGTTGAAGCCTTGGAGCAAATGCCCAGTTATGCAAAGTTTATGAAGGATTTAGTGACAAAGAAGCGGTTGATGAATTTTGAAACTATAAAATTGACTCATCAAGTGAGTGCAATTGTGCATTCAATGGTTCTCAAGTTGGAGGATCCTGGCGCTTTCACGATTCCTTATACAATTGGAAGTGCTGAGTTTGCAAAAGCTCTTTGTGTTCTTGGGGCAAGTATCAATTTGATGCCCTAGTTAGTTTTCAAGACTTTGAGAATTGGGAAACCAAGACCCACATCTATAAGATTAAAAATGACCGATCGTACCATGAAGAGACCATTAGGAGTGATTGAAGATGTATTGGTTCGTGTTGATAAATTCATTCTTCTGGCGGATTTTGTCATTCTTGATAGTGAGGTTGATTATGAGGTGCCAGACCTTTCCTTGCTACGAGGAAGGCTCTACTTGATGTTGAAGCCAGAGAACTTACCTTCCGGCTTAGTGATGAAAACGTGATTTTCCATGTGTGTAAGTCCATGAGGCAACCCAATAGCAAAGAGGTGTGTTCTTTCATGGACTTGATGACCGATGTGATTGTAGATGAAACAAGTGTTGTGATGAATGTTAATGATACATTGGAGGCCATCTTGCTCAACTTTGATGATGATGAGATGGATGGATTCATGGAATGTGTGAACTCTTTGCAAGGAATGTGGTTGTACACTTATGAACCCCGCAAATTGTCCTTGGATCTTGAAAATAGGACAACTCCTCCTAGAAAACCTTCAATTGAAGAGACTCCTATCTTGGAGTTGAAGCCATTGACTCCACATATTCGGTATGAATTTCTTGGCCCTTCTTCTACTTTATCAGTTATTCTTTCCACTTGTTTGACTAACGTGCAGGTAGACTTTACACTGGCGGTGCTACAAAAGAGGAAGAAGGCTATTGGATGGACATTGGAGGATATACGAGGGATAAACCCTGTATTTTTCATGCACAAGATTAACTTGTAGGAATGTGGAAAACCATCTATTGAACATCAAAGGAAACTCAATAAAGCCATGCAAGAGGTTGTCAAAAAGGAGATTATCAAGTGGTTGGATGCCAGGATTGTCTACCCCATTTTCGATAGTTCGTGGACTTTTCCGGTTCAATGTGTCCCAAAGAAAAAGGGGTATGATGGTGGTCACCAATGATAAGAATGATTTGATTCCAACAAGAACGGTGACCGGGTGAAGATTGTGTATGGACAATCGTAAGCTCAACAAAGTCACAAAGAAGGACCATTTTCCACTTCCCTTCCTTAGATCAAATGCTTGATAGATTGGCCGGACGTGCTTCAAATTGTTTCCTTGATGGGTATTCCGGCTACAACCAAATTCGTATTGCTCCGGAGGATCAATAGAAGACTACCTTTACATGTCCTTATGGTACTTTTGCCTTCAAGCGGATGCCATTTAGGTTGTGCAATGTACCGACGACTTTTCAAAGGTGTATGATGGCAATCTTCATGGACATGGTGGAGGATTACCTTGAAGTCTTCATGGATGACTTCTCAGTGGTCGGGAATTCTTTTGATGATTGTCTCGCAAAGTTGGATAAAGTGTTGCCAAGATGTGAAAAAACAAACCTGGGGCTCAATTGGGAGAAATGGCATTTCATGGTCGAGGAAGGCATTGTCCTTGGCCACAAGATCTCAAATAATGGCATTGAAGTCGAAAAGGCAAAGATTGAGGTGATTTCTAAACTTCCACCTCCAACTTCGGTTAAAGGCGTGTGGAGTTTCTTAGGCCACGTGGGATTTTACCAGTGTTTCATCAAGGATTTCTCTAAAGCGGTGAACCCATTGTGCACGCTTTTGGAGAAATATGCTAAGTTCCACTTGATGAATGCATGAGAGACTTTGAATTTCTAAAGTTCAAGTTGAATACTACTCCCATAATCACCGCTCCAAATTGGAGTGTTCCTTTTGAGCTCATGTGCAATGCAAGCGATGTAGTGGTAGTGGCTATTTTGGGGCAGCGCATCAATAAGATTTTTCATCCGGTCTACTATGCTAGTAAGACCATGCATAGTTCCCAAGTCAAATACACCATTATGGAGAAAGAGCTCATTGCCATTGTGTTTGCTATTGAGAAGTTCCGCCCGTACTTGATGAGTGCAAAAGTCATTGTCCATACGGATCATGCGACACTTCATTATCTTATGAGCAAGAAAGATTCCAAAGCCCGATTGATGAGATGGGTGCTTTTGTTGCAAGAGTTTGGTATAGACATCCAAGATCGAAAAGGAAGTGAAAACCAAGTGGCGGACCACTTTTCTCGTTTGGAGGAGGAGGGGGACTACATGATGGCCTTGAAATCAATGACTCCTTCCTAGATGAATAACTCTTGGCTATTTCAATGAAAGAGGAGCCATGGTTCACGGATCTAGCAAATTTTCTTGTAAGTGGTATCATCTCGGATGAGTTCTCTTCAAACCAAAGGAAGAAGCTCAAACGGGCTTTTCAAGACTAACCGTACCTATTCCGGATTTATACGGATGGAGTGATTAGAAGATGTGTACTAGAGGAGGAACAATTTGAAATTCTTGGGGCTTGTCATTCTTCGCCGTAGGTGGTCACCATGGTGGAGCAAGAACGGTGGCCAAAGTGCTAAGTTGCGGTTTCTATTGGCCTACTCTTTACAAGTATGCAAGTGATCTAGTCAAGTGTTGTGATGAATGTCAAAGGGCCAGTGGAGTCTCAAAGAAAAATGAAATGCCCCTCACCACCATTTTTGAGATTGATATTTTCGATAGGTGGGCTACTGACTCCATGGGTCCTTGTGGAAATACCTACTTCTTGGTCGCGGTTGATTATGTGTCCAAATGGGTTGAGGCCGTTGCTTTACCCAACAATGAAGCAAGAAGTGTGGTGGAATTTTTGAAGAAGAATATTTTCACAAAGTTTGGTACTCCGCTGGCTATCATAAGCGGGGGGGGCATTCTTGCAACAAAGCTTTCGACACCTTACTCACCAAGTTTGGTGTCACTTATAAAGTCATGACTCCCTATCATCCACAAGCAAGTGGTCAAGTGGAAGTCTCTAACCGGGAGATACAGAGTATTTTGTCCAAAACTATGAATGCTAACAGGACGAATTGGTCCAAGAAACTTGATGATTCTTTATGGGCTTATAGGACGGCTTATAAAACACCTATAGGAATGTCTCCATACCGGTTGGTGTTCGGAAAAGCTTGTCATCTTTCGATGGAACTTGAGCACAAAGCCATGTGGGCTTTAAAGAAGTTGAATCTTGAGTGGGATGTCGCCACCAACTTAAGGGTGGCACATTTGAATGAGTTGGATGAGTTCCGGTACCATGGATATACAAGTTCGTCCTTATACAAAGAGAAGATGAAATATCTTCATGACAAGTACATTTGGAACAAAGAGCTTAAAGAGGGTGATCTTGTGTTATTGTTCAATTCACGGTTACAAATGTTTCTCGGAAAGTTAAAGTCTAAATGGAGTGGCCCGTTTGAGGTTGTGGGACTGACACCTTTTGGTGCATTGGACTTGAAGAATAAAAATGATGAGGTGTTTAGAGCCAATGGTCACCGGGTGAAGTATTATTTGGAAAGAGTTGGTGATGGCCACGTCGTGGAGGTATATTTCAAGTGATGGTAATTAGCATCATGCCGTGACATTAAATCAAGCGCTTCTTTGGAGGGAACCCATGTTTCTTTTTCTTTTCTTCTTCTTTAGATAGGTCTTATTTTATGCTAACTGGATTTGATGTGTGTTGCAGGAATGAGTGTGCTTTACAGGAACTATGCTCAGAAAAATTGGCGAAGTATAAAAAAAGTGCGGACCGCACATGTATTATGCGAACGTCATAATTTTAAATGCTACAGCAGAAGGCAACTGTAGTGCGGACCACACAAATTGGATGGGGAAAATGCAAACTCTCTGAATTTTGGTTTGTTAGAGAATTAGCCATTCTGCGGCCGCACACCAAATTATATGGTCTGTAGCCAAATTCTGCGGTCGCACTACAAATTGTGTGTACCGCAGATCAGCAAGGCTACTGAGCCTTCAGGTAACAGAGTGCGGACTGCAGAAGGAATTTTGCTGCCGCACTCCTCCTTTGTTTCCCAAAGTTTGCCTGCTAGTATAAATAGTATCCTTGGGCTACTGTACAAGGTTTTCCCTCTCTGAGCACTCTAAACTCTAACACTTTGAAATCATCTGTTCGATCATGTGCCACACTCCATCTACACCTGTGATCATTTAGTTGCACTCCTTCATAGCTGGTATGCTCAATTTCTCATGCAATTTTTAAATTTTCTTAGTTTAATTTACAATTTTTTAGGTAGTTTTAGGCCATTTGTCAATAGATTTCAATTCTAATACCATGTAGGGGTTAATCTGTAATAGGTCAACTCCTAATTTCTTTATGGGACTGGGTGAATTCATTTTCCTGCTTAATTTTTAATACCATGTTGAATCTGTGCAAAAACTTGAAAACCCTAAAAGTCTGCTTGTTTTGATTTTGAAATCTGCGGCCGCACAAGCAATTGTGCGGTATGCAGAAGATGCAATCTAGGGTCTTTGGTCAAGTCAATTATACGGTCGCACTTGAAATTTTGCGGACTACAAAAATTCCATCTCGGCCACAAAAAAGTGTGAGCGGGTGCAGATCAGGCAAATCTCAGTCATCAGAGAGTGGGAACTTTTGAAAAGTCTAATGTGTAGCTGCACTCAAAAATGTGCGGACCGCACTTCAATTCTGTGCTCGTACTTAAGATTGTGCGGACCGTAGTTTCATCTCTGCGGTCGCACTTTCAAGTGCGGTCCGCACAACCTAGTCTGTGGCCACACTTGCATTTGTGCGGTCCGCACTTCCCCACCCTGCAACATGTTTTGTTCTGTGAATGTCTGTTTTTCTGCACTTGAACTAGAACTAACTCATACTACTGTTTGTTACAGAAAATGGTTAGATCACGAGGTCGTGGCGATACATCAAAGGGGAAAGGTGAACCTTCCAGAGGCCGAGGCAAGAGTGCCTTACCCCTCGCCCTTCAAAGAGCTATATCCAAAAAGGCGACCGCTGATTGAGGTAGACCTGCAGAACTAGCCGAATCAAGCTCTTATGTCCCATATAGGGAAACATCGGTGGGCAAATTAGTGCAAGAGCAGCTTGTTGTTCAATCATAGTCACAACAGCTTCAGGGAAGATATCAACTCCAAGGCGAGCCTTCCACTTCTGAGAGCACTTCCAAGGGTTTGGAAGGTGACAGTCAGGCTTCAGAGCCCTCATCTACACATGCCCCCAACACACCAGCTACTACAGTGGATGTGATGATATGGCCGAGGGGGTGATACCAGAGTTGTTGGCCTTGAGAGGTCGAAGAATAAAGAGATGTGGGAAGATAGGTTTATTAGTCTAGATGCCTTCACAAGTTTCAAGATTGGTGGCAGGTGAGATTGCTCACTCTTGAGCTTCAGTTCATGTTGAAAGACCTAGGTAAATACAACCAAGCAGTGTTGAGACAGTTCCGGGAGCGGAAGGGGTGGATGTGGTTCAGCTAGAGTATGGTAGATGCTAAGGACTACCTGATCTGGGAATTTTATGCTAATGTGGTGCATATAAAGAAAGGGACCAAGGTAACAAAAGTGAGAAATCTAAAGGTGAGGTTCGATCAGAACACCCTAAACACGTATTTCGGGTTTGAGGATGTGGAGCCTGTGCAATATCGGGAAACGTTAGCACTGGGAGACGCAGCTCGCCTATGGCTAACTGAGATTCTTGCGGCCCCGGGTCCACCACCACCATAGATCACTACAAGGGTTCTTATTCAGCGGAACACCCTGAATGTTGAGGTAAAGGGATGACATACATTTGTGTGTAACAGACTAGACCTGTGCCAAAATGAAACCAATTTTCCAATTTTGCGGGCAATGCTAGTTGCATATATCATGGTCGGGTACCTAATCAATGTGTGTGCCTTGATGTCGGCCAATATGTTTGTGGTCGCCAGGCAAGGTGACACCTCCTACCCTTATCCCAATACTATCACGGAGTACCTTACAAATGCACGGGTAGAAAACAAGGATTTTGACACAAAGGTTCGGGCAAATAAGCCTTTCTCTTGGTATTCTCTGATGGACCTAAAGAACCTGAAGAAAAAGGGTCAGCCGACTACTACCATAGGCCAGTCTGATGCGCCTTCGGTGGTAGCTGCAAAGTCAGCATATATGCCTTCCACTTCAGCAGTGCCTTCTGTTAGTGCAGCTGCAATGCCTCCACCTTCAGCATCAACCTTCCACCTTGGCCTTGAAGCCGATACCTGTGCCCAATCAACCGTTATCTACATTGCGAGTCTCCCAGACACTGGCGGGCCTCAACAACTGGATGCAGACAACCACTACAAAATAGTCTGACATATCCAGTATTGTTGCAGCCACAATCATCCACTCTGGCACCCCAGATTACTCTAACAGTAGAGGAACATTGAAGAAGATCTTGGAGAACTAGACCACCATCATGAATACCTTGGTACACATGGAGTAATGATTGAGGAGCTGGAGAAGCAGGTAAAGAAAATGAAGAAATCCCAAGCGTCCAAGAAATTAGTTGACAGGCTGAGGAGAGAGGTGACCATGATAGCAACAGCTGGTGATCTCCCATTTGATATACTGATGGAGACAGATCCACCATCACCAGTAGATCCCAAAACACCATTAGTTTCAGTGGCACCAGCTGGTCAATCTGAGGAGCCAGACTTGGCTGCCGATGCTGCTGAGGTGGTGAGCCAAATGTTCACCAAACCAGTTACTCCCAGAGCCGAGGATAATGAGATCTAGTTAGAGGAGACTGAGGGCGGTGATGCTGCTATAGACACGGAGTTGTTCAAGGCCACATAGGGAGTCCTCTTCACTCTTACCCTTCTTTATTTTTTTTTTGTTAAGCATTGGGGACAACGCTTATTTTTATTCGGGGGAGGGGGGGAGGGGTGGAGTTTATTTGTTATTTGGATGATTTCTAGACATTTGATTTGTAATGACTGACAATAATTTTCTTCTTTCTCTTTATCATGTATATATTCTCTCCTTTCTCCCTCTCTCGCTGATGTATATATATTCTCTCTTTTCCTCTCTCATTATGTATATTCATTATGCTTTCAGTAGTTTGCTTTGTAGCTTCTTTATTCTATTTTCTTATTAGTCAATATTTAATTTAGTAGCTTCTATTTAATTTAGTAGCTTCTCTTTATGTTTGAGTGGACAATAAGCCTTTGGTTTTCTTAATACCATGGTTCTTTCCAAAGGTAGTTTTTGTGTGAACCGGGTAACTCTTCCCAACGATGGATGGCGTGACAACTTTCTTAAGGGATTGAGTCCATTTTTCGTATTTAGGTAAGAATAGTAGTAATAATGAATAAAAATACCTAATTGAGTCAGGCTCGAAGAGTCAAACATTCTTCACTCGGTACCAACACACTTAACTATATGCTTATGGTTAAAAATAAGCTTTTGGAAAGAAATAACTCTAGTTAGTAATATTTTGACTCTTGTGTTGACTTAAGCAATCATCGAGCGGTTTAGTCAAATCGTAATGATTTTCAATATTGATTCTAGTCTTTGTGGGCCCTCGACTCTATCCTCTTTAACAATCTAGCTACGTGAGAAGTAAGATATTTCTGTTGCAAGTCAAAGTATCCGTGCGAATGGTCTAGAACTTGCCCCGAAAGTGTTTCAAGGTAAAATTTCAAGTTCTTCTTGGCTTGAGAAGTGATTGTATGCTCTCCTTGACCCGCTTGTTTTCCATAGCCCACCAATATTTTATCCCTAGTCAACCCATTTGAGCCTAAAACCTTTCTCATTTGATAACCATGTTACAAGCCTTTACCCGTTTTGTCATGACCCTCTCTTGGCACCCGAGTTTTCCTTAACACTCTTGTGTAACAATTGGATAAAAACATAAGTTTGGGAGAGAGGCGAAGAGTTTGAAAAGGGTATCAAGGCACAAAGAAGAGAAAAGAAATGAAGAGAAGGAAAGGCAAGGAAAAGAAAGAAAAAACAAAAAGAAAAATGCAAAACGAAAGTGAATAAGTTGAAGAGTTGAAGGAATTCAAAGGAAAGTAATGATGCAAAGCATGGAGAAAGCAAAGAAGGAGAAAATGAATATCATGACCAAGAAAGAGTGACGTAGGTCTCTCTAATTCCCCTAAGAAAAAGAAAATGCCTCAAAGAGTTGGCAAAACATGAGCCGATAAGAGAAAATGGAGTGCTTAAGGAAAGATGAATCTGTTCTATCATAGCATATCCAACCTTAGTCCAAAAGCCTTCTTTGAGTTCCGAAAAAGCCCTACGTGATTTTAAGCCAAGTGAGCTTACATTAGTGGTTATTTACATGAGGGGCAAGCATATGGTACTTAGGGTCGTACTTGCAATATATTTTTTAAGAGAGATGAGCGAACCTATCACAAATCTCTGAATTGAGTGCTATATTCTTACGTGAGATATGCAAATGGAGAGTAGAGGAAGAGGAGTTTGGGATCCATAATGACCTAAATGAAAGAACGAGCTTCCTTGATGAATAAAGTCAACTTTTGATGCCCAAGTATCATATTAGAACTATTTGTGCTTAAAAGTTCAACCTATTGCCTTGTTGATAATTTATAAGTGTTGTGGGTAATTGTTGGTCCCAATTGATGTGTGATTGATGCATCTTTGATTAGCTGGAATAGCTCTTAACTTGTGGAGGTGGGAGTTACCTTATTTGTTTGAGTACAAGCAAAAACTTAAGTTTGGGGGAGTTGATAAGTGGGGCTTTTGACTACTTATTAGCGCCTTTTTACTTTCATTTTAGTCCAAAAGCGCTTAATTGTGTCCTGTAAACTAATGAAATGTGCTTAATTGCAGGAATATTGGAAGATGAGCTCCCAAAATGAAATCCAACTCAAGAAGGAGTGATCTGAACTCAAGGACAAAAGCAGGCTAAGAAGCTCAGAAGTGTGGACGACAGATTATCATCTGCGACCGTAGGATGTGAAGAAATGCCCCATCAGAGAAGTATGAAAAGTGCAGTCCGTATATGAAAAGTGCGGCAACAGAAACTGTGTAACAAAAAAGGTTCAGAGAACCTATATCTCAAGTTCAACAAAAGTACATGCCACACAAATATTGTGCGGCCGCAGAAGAACAGCTACGCGGCCGCCATCTCATTTGTGCGGACCATAGAAGAGCAAGGTGTGGCCACATACACATTTGTGCGGACCGCAGAAAGAAAGAAGTGCAGCCGCAGTTCAGAATTATGTGCTCGTAGATTTCCAATCCTGTCAGGCTGAAGCAAAGTGCGGACCGCACATGGAATTGTACGGCCGCAGAACCTCTGAAAGGGTATTTTTGTCCGAAAATGTCAGCCCTGTATAAATAGAAGAGTTTCACTTTTTTAGATCAAGTTTTGGACATCAGCTGCTACAGTAGATGGTTTTCTTAACTCTCTTTAGTAGTTTTTGCTATTTTGAGCTTTTCGAACATAGATTTCATCATTTTAATTATCAATATGGGTTTAATTATCATTTCTTCTTCTATTTCTTCTATCTTAAGTATGAGTAGCTAGATTTCTTTCCTAGGGTTGTGACCCAATTTTAGAGTGTAATCTTAATTGGTGTTTGATTTATTTCTTGTTTATAGTTGGGAGTTTATTATTTAGTCTTGTTCTTGCTTTTAATTGCAGAATTAATGGTTGCAAACATTAGTTCATGTCTATTTGACTTAGTTTCTACTTGAGAAAGAGAGACTTAGTCCAGGAAAACTTGGCTAACAAGATATTGGGTCAATCGAGAGATTGATAAGCCCAATTAAAGGGTTGAACCTAGAGGTAGTAAAACCCGACTCCTTGTGAAAAAATCGACCCCGGCTCCTTGTTGGGTATACTATTGCATCGACTGTTTCATAACCTTAAATAGAGGTGTGACTTGGATGAGATCACGGCCGCGCATGAGAATTTTCTCCTCTTTCAGCTTGTTTTTCCTCACACTTCGTGCACTATCTGTCCATTTATCCCCTCTGCACCACCTGCACTGAAAGGCAACATATTAGACCATAATCAAACTAATTCTCTATCAAAATAACCAAATCAAGGACACAAAGAAGGCCTAAATGTCGAGTAATTTTAAGCTCATCAAACAACCCCACACTTAGCTTTTGCTCGTCCAGAGAAAATCTAAAACTAAATTGCTCCTAACCCTACAACCTCCTTAAACAAGTGGCCGGCCAGAATGAACTAGATACCATCATGTGGTCACATTCAACCTTAATTTCGGTCATGATATCCCACTAGTGTCGTGGTCAAATCGGCGCCAAATCCTCAATACACCTCACAATAAAGAGACAATGCTCATTCACACACCAATTGCAAACAATAGCATAGGGCTATAAAACAACACTCACTCGCCCTCACAAAGAAGTGAATCATGCTTTCAAGAGTACCACAATCTTGGCTATCGTGTAACTCTCCACTAATATAGGAACAATCTCGTCTAAATCTTGTAGGACTTTGCATTTCGTTGTAACGTAGGTTATGGGATGAGTTGGATATAATCTGTATAATAGTATATTCACCTCCCTAAGAATTTTAATACCTACAACTTTATACATGACCTACACTTTTTACAGTGACAATTGCCTCCAAATCTCCAATTCAGAAAAGCACCGAGTTCTCATTTCTTTAAGCACAACATACAAGGACTTTACATCAGCAGGGGAATGTTCACTCTTATTTCTTTACTTAGCAAAAGCATATCTTTTTCTCTTTTTTTTTCTTTTTTTTTTCATTCTTTTCACAATCCCTTACTCACGTACCTCACATACATTCATGATGGTGCACCTTTTTCTACTTCTCATTAGTTCTACTCAAAACCAATCCCCAGCTCCACACTTATGTCTTTTTATCTTTTAGAATCACACACAAGGTATTCAAGTGCTTAGGGACGGCTACGGGTTTAGGTTGTAATGTGGTTGCCAAAGAAAGAGGGAATTAGGCTCAACTGGGCTAACTAGGGATAACTTTATCAGTTCTTAGGAGGTTTCAAAACAACAGAAGAAGGGCTATCAAAGAAGGCCTATAGTCATCTCCAAACTCAACTATTACCCATGATTTTGCCTTGAGTCACAACCAAGCCAAGTTCTAGATCATGTGAGTCATGATTACCTAGCAAATATTCACCTCACCACACATAGCATTTTGGATAGGCACACAATTCAGACCGTAGTCACCAATGGTCTCTCTGACTCACAAGGACAGGATCATGCATCCCATAAGTTAGGAACAGTTAATTTTTGCAAACCACCAACAACTTTTCAAAACTAATCTCAAAGAGAAAAAAAAATCTACTCTAGAAATTGTTTGGTTCAAAATATTAAGACCATATAAAGAACCAAACAAGAAACCCATGGAAGTACAAGTGAAGAAGTTATCCTAAAAAAAATAAGAAAATATTTTTGGGCTTCTTTTTTGTAGGAAAGAAATTTAAACAACGCTATTTACAATACCCCCACCACCACACTTAACTAGTGGCATGTCCTCATGTCACAAAATTAAAATGCAAAGGTAAAGGAAACTTTCTTGACTAGGTCAATCTGTGTTAGAGATAGTGTCGGGATCCAGGTGACAAGCCCGGTCGAGCGTGCACAACCATGCCATGATCTTCCGCTCTGACTTGGCATTTTTCCTAGAAAGTGACTCTACTCGAGTACCCAAATCTTCAACAGAAGTGCACATCTCCACCATCTTTTATTCCAAAGCAATCATTCTTGTTTCCCACACACTGCTTGATGATTCTCCGACAATTTGCTCATGCGGGGTACTAGCACCAACATCCTCCCCGTGCACCTCTCTTTCTTCTACAGGTGCATCTAACTCCTCACTCTTAACTTCAGCAGCCACAACAAGTTCCCTCCCAATGATAATATAATCATACGAAAATTTCCTCTCTCTTTACCTTTCCGTCAGTAGCCTTGTTTTTGGTACTCGTGCCTCACGGCACAACCGTGTGACTAACGATGGAAAAAAACCCATACCTCTGCACTGGACAACGAATTGTCATCTCATCTTGAATGACCTTATCCACATCAAAGTTTTGTCCATTTACAAAGCACCAAATCAGAGCAGCCCGAGGACCATTCACCTTAATTGTGTTGCCGGAAGGCATCAAGCGATTATTGATGATGTATAGCCAACACTTTCCTTCAAAAGTTAGTGTAGCAAAGTGAAATTCGTGGTCCCTGATTAACCACACCACCTCCTTCCCGGGCACATAGATGGTCTAAAAGAACATAGCCCACACGTAAAGTTGCTTGTTATTCTCCACTAAGTGATTGGTTTCACCAATTTGGTCCACATACTCTAGTAAGTGGTAGGCCTTTTGGATAGCTTCCTTAGAAAAGTCCACCTTTTTCTTTCTGACTGTACACACATAGTCCTCATGTTCTGGGAAATTCACATATAACTCCCTAACAACAGTCAAATTGGCCTCGTCATGTTCTTTGAAGAATGCTCCCAATCCTCGCCGGACTAATTTATCATGAACCCTGGAACACTCATTGAGGAGAGAACCGATATCTATTCCGCTTTCAGGTATTGGCTTTTTTTTTGACTTGCTATGGAACCAGTCTTGGGCCTCCCAAGAGACAAACCTATTTTGATCATATGAGTGAGTGGATGCGGAAGCACAAGACCTTGAAGTGCCCACATCTTTAGATTTGGACGTGCCCGGTTGCCAACTAGTGGATGTGCTTGGGGTTTTTCTTTTCTTTGAAGTGGCCATTTTGCACCTAAAACAACCCAACAATTATAAAAAATTATACCACTCTTCGAACCAAAAGGGTTACTAAGGCTTCATCCGTATAGTGATAAAATATACACTGCTCCTTGCCATGATAAGGATCCATTCCACAATATTAAAATATGCCACCATTACTAGTTCACCTAATTAAATTATATAGATTACCATCAGGTGGCCAACAATTTCGAAAACACACCGTAAAATCTCATTGTGGCATTTAAACAAACACCTTACATACAAAGTTGCTGCTATTCCACACAAAATAATTTTTAGCTGTAGATGGACTATATACATAATAATTCATATACATAGCAGCCATAAAGTTCATCATCCGCGGTGAAAACCATTCTTTGAACCGTAAAAAGAAAATAAAATAATGAAAAAGATGGAAGAAGTTACATACCCGAGGGTTCAAGTGATGATGACACACTGGTTGGTTAGATTAGAGGAGGCGAGGGAGAGACAGTGAGGGAGGGGGATGGTGTGTATGGTGTAGGTGTGAGAGAGAGGGTGGATTGAAACGGATTAGGGTTGGGTTTGGTGAGAGAAGAGAGAAAAGGGCAAAAGAAGAGAAGAGAAAAAAGGGGTGCAGGTCTAAAATTCAGGTTAAAATAAAAGAGGTTAGGGAGCTTACCTGGTGCACAGTCGGTGCGCGGTCGGGTCAAAACATGTGTTGCCTTCGATGACTACCAGTGTTTCTGTAACATATACACGACTATATGCACGGTCAAACCCTCACATGCGCGGCCATGCATACTCGGACTTGTTGATACTGCTTTATGCGCAAACATAACCACCAACTCACACTGTACACCAAATTTTTGCCTATCCTAAGCTACAAAAGAAAAATCAAACTATTAGAAAGATTAGAGGTAGTTTTGAGTTATAGTCTCCAGTTGAGTGGGGACCTTTAACTGATTATGATGCTCTAGGATTGGTTAACAAATCCTCCAGCAAGATATGGTTTTAACCTGTGCCTATTCACCTTGAAACTCTCCGTTCCTTCCATGTTTTGGATCTCAATCGCCCCATATGGTGATACATGTTTCACCACATATGGTGCCATCCATCTTGACTTAAATTTTTTGAGAAGCAATATGAGCCTACTATTGTATATCAAGACCTTTTCCCTTTCATAAAATTCTTTTGGTTTAATCAGACGGTCATGCCATTTCTTCGTCTTTTCCTTGAACATTCGTGCATTCTCATACACGTCCAATGTGAATTCCTCCAGCTCATTCATTTGTGACATTCTGTGCTCACCTGCAAGACTAAGATCAAGATTAAGCAATTTAATTGCCCAATAAGCCTTATTCTCTATCTCCACAAGTAAGTGACATGACTTTTCATGTACCAGCTTGAAAGGTGAAGTTCCTATGGTTATCTTAAACGATGTTTGATACGCCCATGGAGCTTCATCTAACCTTACTGATCAATCCTTTCTGGAAGCACTGACCGTGTTTTCTAGAATTATTTTGAGTTCACGGTTATCTACTTCTACTTGCCCACTAGTTTGAGCATGATATGGAGTTCTTATTTTATGAGTCACCCCATATTTAGACAACAGTGAGGCAAACTATTTATTAACAAAATGTGACCCATTGTCACTGATGATGACTTGGGGAGTTCCAAAATGGGTGAAAATATTCTTATGAATAAATTCACATACTACCCGAGCATCATTTGTCCTAGTAAGGATTTCCTCGACCCACTTAGAAACGTAGTCAACGGCTATTAGGATATACTCATAAGAATGGGACGATGGGAAAGGACCTATAAAGTTGATGCCTCAGACATCGAAGACTTCACATACTAAAATGGAATTCAGGGGCATCTCGTCCTCTTACTAATGTTATCTGTCCGTTGGCACTTGTCACATGTAGCCACGTAGGATCTTGCTTCCTTGTACAAGGATGGCCAGTAAAAATCGGCTTCCATGACCTTCAATGTTGTCCTATTTCCTCCATAGTGCTCTCCTGCACATAGATAAGAACTTAAAAAAAAGATTCTTGAATTAGTACCGAAAACTATTTTAAACACTATTAATCGCCAATCCACGGCGCCAAAATTCAACGAGCGCAAAACCGGTGTATAAAACTTAGGCTTGCTAGTCAAAGATAGTATAGTTATTAAATTGTCTCCACAAGAATTGGTTTAAATAATGTTCAAAGAAATCGTCAGCTTTGTAGACACGTGATTTTTGACCCGCCCCAAGATTTTACATATTTTAGCATGTAAATATTTAATTTAGGCCTAATATAGCTATTTCAACTCATTGTACTCTTTTACTTTTACTTTTATTACAAGAAAACGAAAATTACAAAAATAGGTTCATTAATGTTTTGTAGTCATTTTTAATCTTGAAAAAATACCAAAAAATAATTTTGTTATAACAGTCAGTCTTATTTTAATAATTATTTTTACTTAAGTAGGGATAATTAATATTTTTAATAATATTTATATATGGATAGATTTTTAGTTAATTAAGCTAATTTTAAGCATATCTAGTCATAAAGGCCCAAGTTTCTAGCCCATTCCTTAAGCCCAATACCCAATACTCATTAAGCTAATCCTAGGGACCCTTCTAGACTCTTCTTTTGTACAAAAATAAATAAAAAGACCCTAAGGACCTAAAAGAAAATACACAAAATATAAACCTAGACTCTAGGACCTACATATATAGGCTAACACCTAACGCCTGTAAAAAAAAGCTGAAATAGCAAAAAAATACACCTAGACCTAAGAGAAAAAACAGATCCGCCGCAGCCATAAATGACCCCACGCCCTGACTTCGTCTTCTCCAAACGACCCCCCTTTCCTCATCTCCAGCGGAGCCCACACCAGCAATCGTTGCTTCGTCGGAAACCAATCCCCTCAGAGAACCCAGTCGCGCCTCACTGTCGTCGAGCTCTTCCACCACCATAGCAGCCCCCCTCTCATCGCCACTCCCTTTTCTTCCATGGAATCGACGGGGTTCGATTGAGTTTGTTTTGATGCCGATTCGAGTTTTTGTCTGAGGTTCGTGGTGTGGCTCGCGTTTCTGCTTGATTGTGTTGTTCTCAGTTTAAATTTGGGAGAAAAACATTGTATATGCTCATTCCTCTACTGTTACTAAGAAGAATTTCAGTCCAGGTTCATTGTCGATTCCCTATTATTCTATTTTTGATATGATTTTAGCATGAAAAGGATATGTGAAAACCTTAAGCACGATGATTTGTTGCTCGTCTTTATTCAAGTTAGAATGTGAAATCAATGCATACTTCATCATTATGTGTATTAATCTACAGTAGTTAGCTTTCCCTTGTTGGTTTGATTATGGCGATGCGGATTTCTATGATTAAAGTGGATTGAATTTTAATAAGTTTTGTTCCTATCTCTCTGTTGAAATTTCCAGAAACCATACATTTGCTTGGATGAAATTCATTTGAATTAATACACTGGGTCAACTGGGGTTTGATTTCTTATAATCATTTCATTTCGTTTGGTATACTAGGATTGGATGCTTCGCTTCAATTGAATGGGTTGTATTGGTTTAGAAAAACTTTTAATAATATGTGGCCACGAGCTTTGTTATTAAATGAAAAAAAGTTGAAATTTATTACTTTTATTCTCTTAATTGGTCCTAAGAACATACTTAGGCCACAACATCCGGGTAGGCAAACCTTTAGGCATGAAAATAAATCATCATTGTGACTACGGGTACATTTCTCGTGACGTGGTGGTGATATTTAATTTTAAATTAAATTAAAATAGGAGTATCTTTAGTTTACCTTAGTGAAATAATTCTTTTTTTTACAAATAATTGAGGTGTGCATATGCAAACAAAATCCATAATGTATGGCCCTCACATAAATACAAAAACTAGTACAAAAAATGCCTTGAACTTTCGTAGTTTGCTTTAGGCGCGTTAATTAAATAATTGTCATAGCAACGGGTATGGTTCCCATGATATAGCTGTGATTTTTAATTACAAAATTTGAGTGTGCATTTCATGTGACCCGATTCCAATTTCCAACAAGGTTAAATAGAATGTGTCGTGAACCGCGGGTGCATTTCATGTAGAGTGGCCTACGATGTGTTTTAAATAACCTTGAATTTTCCTGAAATACTAAAAGCGGTTAGAAAGTTAAAAAATACACATATGCTTAAAAGTGTTTTAAAATCAGATTATTAGACCAATAATAACAGTTGAGCGACCGTGCTAGAACCACGGAACTCGCGAATGCCTAACACCTTCTCCTGGGTTAACAGAATTCCTTACCCGAATTTCTGTGTTTGCGGACTGTAAAACAGAGTCAATCTTTTCCTCGATTCGGGATTTAAACCGGTGACATCGAACACCATAAATTATCCCAATTGGTGACTCTGATTTCTAAATAAATAATCCTGTTTCGATTGTCACTTAAATTGGACAAACTCCCTTATATACCCCTTCGGTGGTAGAAAAAGGATGTGTGACATCTCTGGAGACTCTGCTGGGGACAAGAACCCATAATCTCTAGTTCAGGGTTCAAGAATTCGAGCTTAGAATAATTGTTATATTTGGCTTTTATTTATTATCTGGTTTTAATTACATGTTTGGGCCTAATGTGCTAAATGTTGCTTTTACCGCTTTTATATTATCTGAACTGTATATAAACTGCTACGAAACCCTTCTCTTCTCATCTTCGGGGATGTGCACACTGGCGTGACTCCTCTTATGTTAGTGTCATACCTTAAATTAGGAAGAGGCTCGGACAAGTTACAAAGCCAGATGGCATTTTGGTTCCCGGTACGTAGCCCCCCCGGCTCGATGTGGCCGCTCGGGTACACAAATCTAGAACAACATACCCAGGTTTTGAACTCAGAATAACTCAGCCTCATGCCAGATCCCTAGTAGGAACTATTGTTTGTATCATATGCATTTGACTTTGGGGACTCAACACAGAGGTTGGGTCCGTCTAGGACAAGTGTACCCCAAAATAAAAGACCATCCTGATGCATCATATGTGCTACATGTTGCATTTCTTCAAGGGTAAAAGGGTCATTTGGCGGACCAATGATAGTTGAGGGCAGATGAAAAAAAAAGAGAGGGTGAAGTTTGAAAATAAGGCAAGTAGGGCCCAGTTATGTTCTCTTTCACATTTTTTAAAAGAAAAGGAAAAAAAAACATGAAAAATTCAAAAAGATTTTGCACTTTTTCATCATTTTTCGAAAATCAAAAAATCAAAAAAAAGAGGAAAAGAAAATCCAAAAAGAGTTTATATGTTTCATCATTTTTCAAAGCAAAATATGTTTTCTCTAAATTAGTTAGTTTTTTAATTCTTGCCCGTATCTAATTTGCCCGAACTACGCATACCTAATTCTTAGGCAATCCACATAGTGTCCGGTCTTCCTAGTGAATCTTAGGTTCTTCGCTTTGCGGGGTCTTAGCCAAATCTTGCATTTTTAGCCACTTTAGCCACACTGATTAATTTTAGAAAAACAGCCACAATCATGTCTTGCATGTGTCTAACAGGAAGTGTTATTGTCTCACATAGTGTTATTGAGTATGTTCTTCATTTTATATCATCTTTTACTTTTTAGTTTTGTACAGTAATGTCGAGTCTTTTGTTATTGTACTTTCTACTTTGTATTTGGAAAATGTGTTATAAATCAAAAATCCAAAAAAAAAAGTTACATTTTTATATTTCTGGTAGAAGTTTTTTTTATAATACTAATTCTAGGAATAATAAAAATCATTTGAGGTGGTTTTCCTTTATTGAATTAATTTCTAGAACTCAAAATAAATTGCTTTTATATTTCCTTTCGTATATTAAGACTAAAAATTCAAAAAAAAAAAAAAAGTTTTAGTACCTCTTTAAAAGTTTTCTTTAAGATATTAATTCCAAAAATCCAAAAAAAAATATATTTTCTTTTGATGTTCTTCTTTGAGAAATTCACGAAAAATGAAAAATAATTCTTTTTTAATTTTACTAGAACTTTAGGACATTGTACATAGAAGAAAAAAAATAACATACTTTATCCTGAGTTTATTTTCAGAGTTTCTCCCATATGTAGTCAAACTGAAATCCAAAAACATTTTCATCTTTTTTATTTCTTGGTTCGAAATCTTTCTTTCAAGATATCAAACTAAAATTAAAAATAGTTTTTCTTTGGCTTATTTTTTAGATTTCCTTCACAAAAAAAAGTCAAAAAATATTTTTCTCTTCTAGGATTTTTCCTTAATAGAGTATTTGTTTCAAAAGAAAAAAAAATCCGTTAATCTTGAGTTTAGAATAGGTTATAGAAGATTAAGTCTAGAAAAAAAAAGTTTTTCTTCCTTTATTTTTCTTTCTCTTCGGATTGGTCATTAAGGTAGAAAAAAGAGAAAGAAAGAAAAAAGAGAATGTTAGTTTATTTAGTCTATTCGCGATCTTCTCAAAGTACGCAAAGATCTGATTCATGCGGCGTCATGATAGTAGGCAACCTATATAGGGTTCGATCAAAATGTTTTATTTTTACGAAAAAAAAAAACAAAAGGAAAAAAAAAGAGAAAAAAAAGAAAAAAAGGGGTGAAATGATGGGATGTGAAAAATGAGAGGAAGAAGAGAGTGATAATTAGCAAAAAAAGGAAGGAAAATGAGCAAGCAAGTGCTAGAAAAGCAAAGAAAAGAGAGGATTGAGATGAACAAATTGGGATGATGCCAACTGACCTTCGTACCCTCGAAGTCATTTTAGAACCGGTAACTGTGGCTAGGTGCATTGCACATAAAATGAGATTATCTTATGTTAAATGCCCTAACGCTAACGTGATGACTTCATTTTGTTCCTTTTGTTATCTTCATTATAGCAGAAAGGTGGTTGGTTTGTGGTTCTTAAAGTGGTAACTCTTCTCTACAACATAAAGTTGAAAGGCAATGGCAGATGACAACAGAACTGAGTTGGTTGATACGGGTGCCCAAAAGCAATTGGTTGAATAGGACAATGGGTTAGTTGAAAAGGTGAGGATGTTAAGACAACACATGGCGGACATGTATCAGGCTTGGATGACTAGGAAGGCACCACCCCCTCCACCACTTACCTTCCTAGATGCTACCCTTACCCAAACTCTGGTCATAGTGCCAGATGATTCCCCATACTCTCCAGATTGTTCTGCTTATCACAGCTTTCCCAACCACCCTAGTAGCTCCATCACTCGTCCTCCAATTACCTTTCCCCAAAATTGCCCTCCTGTCATATCCACTATATCCAACAATGAATACCCACTCAGAGCTCATGATGCCCAATATTACCTCTCAGAGGTTGCCCACAAGGTTCTTAGCTCATACAAGGAGAGCACTCGGAATGAGCCTCATGCTGAAAATGAAAAGGTCACAGGAAAAGAAGGGCGAGATGAGATATCCAGGAAGCTGAAAGGTATGGAATAGTCCTTAAGGAGCATGCAAGGGATGAGAAATCAGATTTATATGTTCCCTGATGTTCATCTGCCTGCGGGGTTTAAAGTGCCAAAGTTCAATTTGTATGAGGGCCGTGGAGATCCGGTAGCCCATCTGAGGGTTTATTGCAGGGAAATGAGTAGTGCTGACGAGAAAGATGATTTGTTGATTGCGTATTTCAGTGAGAGCTTGACTGGGGCAGCTTTGGAATGGCATAATCGTCAATATGTCGGTAAGTGGCATACATTGGGCAACATGGCTCAAGATTTTGTTCGACAGTTTCAATACAAATTAGACATTACCCCAGACCGCTCCTCCCTATCTAAGATGGAAAAGAAACTGGAGAAAAGCTTTAGGGAGTTTGGGCTCAGATGGAAGGAGAAATCTTCTCGAGTCAGTCTCTCGATTGGTGAAGAAGAAATGGTTGAGCTTTTCCTACAAGCTTAGGGGCCCACCTACTTCAGTCATTTGATTCCGACCTTGGGTAAACCTTTCAATGATGTGGTAAAAACGGGGAATATGGTAGAAAAGGGAATCAAGTCAGGCAAAATCATGAGTTATTCGGCATTGAAAGATACTACGGAAGACATTCAGAACATCCCAGTAAGTTTGGGTGGAATAAAGAGAAATAGAAAAGATGATCCACTGGGCATTCCTACTCAACGCGTTCAGCCTCGACATCGACCCCATGGATCTCCTTGTGCACCAGATGATCCTCCCCAATGCTACTTCTCTCCACGTAACCCCCAAAGTCGTACATCACTTTCCTAGTACCCTATCCACAATGCACCACCATATGCTCCACACCCATGAGGCCCGCGATGGCCTGCACCACTTCCACAAATGTCTTACCCGCCTCCTCAAGCATATCAGCCACCTACCCGCAAAAGTTTCCAACCGAGGCCAGAATACAAACTGAAAAGACTGTTGAAAAAAGAAAAGGCTTTCACCCCTATTAGAGAATCATATGCCAGTTTGTTCCAAAGGTTGAGGCAATTGGATATGTTGAAGCCGATTCAGATAAAAATGCCAAACCCTCTGCCAAAGAAGTTTGATTTTTCTCAAAGGTGCGCATATTGCTCCGATGCCCCGGGTCATAGTACAGAAAAGTGTTGGCACCTAAAAAATGCAATTTATAAGCTTATTAATGCAGGTGACATTGTCGTGCAAAATCCAGATGCAACAGACACTAGCCAAAGTCCATCGCCTGTTCGTAATGAGACGCATATGGTGAGTATGGTTTGTTTTGAAAAGGAATATGAGAATTCTTCTGAGATCCTCGGAGGTCCATGCGCTGCAAAGCTTTCAGCGCTATCAGAGGTTGATCTTAACAACGAGCCGGCAAAAGGGAACCCAAAAGCAATTTGTTAAGAACAATGTGATGAAGACTTGTGAAGGTCCTAGTATTGTTGATGCAAAATTCAATGGCTAAGATGTTGAGCTTGGTGATTGAAAAGATGCTCCTTTCTTGGTTAGCCAGGGAGGAGTATTGGTGGTTTATTTTATTGTCATTTCTGTTGTCCGGTTTATTTCAGGGTTGTAATTCGGATATTGTCTTGTGACTATCAAACCCTTCTATCCTTTTATTTTGCCGAGTTCATTTAGTCGTAGTAACTCATTTCGTGTTATCTAGGTTTGTTCCAGGGTCGTACCCCAGTTTATTTTACTTATCTTGTTGTTCAAACCCTTTCACCGTCTATCTAATGCAATTTTCTGTTTTATGTTAATCATTTTTGTTTAGTTTTTTTCCTTTTATAGTTCTTTTCATGCTGGCTCTAGTGACATGACATGCACGCATAATTCTAGGCCTGGTCTTAAAAGTTAGTTTAATCATGAAGCAATAAAATAATTTTGAAGATGATGGGAACACTTGAGGGAAATAAGTACAGATTTGGATATTTTGAGTTCATTTGAAGCCCGAACTGTGTGAAACTGGGGCAGTTAATTTGGAAAGTTAATAGGGTAACAAGAATTCGTTAAGGGAGAGTGCATACCGGACGATTTGAAGCAAGCAACTTTGAGTTCAAGTGCATCTCAAGTTACAAGATAAAGTCAAGGAATTTCTCTCCAAATTGATGGAAGATATCCATTGTGAAGAGGGAATCACCCAACGAGGATTCTGTACTTGAAAAGGCGCTAACTAAAAGTCGAAGGAATATCAGTGATATCAATGTCGAAGCTGCAAAAGAAATATTGTGCATGATTTTCAATTTCCGTTTCAAGTTGCATGTGTTGTACTTGGCATTTTCAGCGATTAGGAGGCCCTCTTTCAGCTACCCAAACACTTATACCATTCGATACTCTTTTGAGCCTGTACTGATTTCTTTGACCTCCCCTCTTTTGGAATCAAGTTAGAGTCATACGAAAAAAAAGAGTTCATGTCCCCATAGGTTTATTTTAGAAAGTTCATTCCGAAAGGAAAATTCAAAAAAGAAGGGAAAAATAGAGATAAAGGAGAAAAAAGGAAAAAGAAAAAAAGAGAAAGAAAGAAAAAAAAAGAGAGAAAGAAAAAAGAAAGGCAAATAGTTACAAAAAGTAGTTTTGTGAATTACGTTTGACCTGATTCTTGTCACCACAAGATACGTAGGCAGCCTAACGGTTCGGTCATACCAAATAAAATATTTCATAATCCGACGAAGTCGAATGTGGGGCGGTCTTTATTAATAACTCCATCAAAAAAGAAAAACAAAATAAAAAAGAATCAAATTCCATTGTTTTAGAAATTGGGCAAAGTTTTTAGAATGGATTCCAAAAGTTGTAAATAAATTAACCCTGTTGTTTTAGTAATTTTGAGCCTTTATGATATCCTTTCTTTCTAACCCTATCCAAAAGCCACATCATAGTCCAAAAAAGACCTCCCAAATAATCTTTGAGAGTGCTGAGTTTAGACATGCCAGGAGCACATGATGTTTTTACTATGGTCAACGCCTTGTCATCAACAAAATCAGAAGAAAGAAGAAAAAAAAATGAGAGTCTTATCGGTGAAAACCTTCCCAGGCACTATAAGGCGATGATGAGTTGAGAAAAAGAACAAAATGAGAGAGGCTTGATAGTGAAAACCCTTCGGGCACTACAAGTCGAATAAGGATTGTGAATCAGATTGGATAATCGGAGCATTGAAGCCCAGTTTCACGGTTTAGGGGTATAACAAGTGTTGAACATCAGACTTGCTTGACAGATTAGGCCACATGTGCATGTCATGGTTATTAGAGTTGGTGTCCACATCTGATAAGTTTTTGCTTTGTAGTTTTGTTTGTTAGGAATCATCTCTTTCCATTGTCCTTTACTCTGTTCCTTTTGTTTTGTTTACTTCCTCTTCCTAAGTTTGTTTGGTCAGAACAAGTGAGAAATGACTTCACAATTTGCCACCCGCTTTCCAATTGCACAAAATAGGATCTGGCTAACACATCAAAGTGGCATAAGTCAGGAAAGAACAACATGCGCATTGAGTTGGCAACAATCAATGTGCTTTGGGATTCATGTGAAATACAAAGGTTTGGTATATGTCAATTCATGATCAGTGCAATAGATCGAGGATGAAGGGTGAACGGATAAAAGGTATTTTCTATGATAAGATTGACAAAAGAAGTGGTTAACCAGGGACAAGGAAGGTCTTCCAAGCGGAAATCAGTTATCATGGCAAATGAAGGAGCAATAGACCTCAAGGCCAAGGCCAGTGTTTTAAGTCAGGAAAGAACAACATGTGCACTGAGTGGATGGCAATTGATGTGCTTTGGGATTCATGTGAAACACAAAGGTTCAGTACATGTCAATGCAAGAGCACAATGCAACAGATGAATGGTATTGGGTTTGAACAGATTAGAGGTATTTTCCGTGATAAGGGTGACAGAGAAAGTAGTAAGTCAATAAAAAAGCAAGATCTTTCGAGTGGAAATCAAAGTTATCATGGGAAGTGAAGGAGAAATCACCCTCAAATTCAAGGCCACAAACCAACCACCATATTTATAAACTCATAAGTTCTCTTTGTTTGAAACAGGGACGAAAATTGTGTCCAAATCAAAGCTTGGAAGTTTGAACTTTTTCAAGTGTCGTGCCCAAAGTTTGTCAGCACAAAGGCGGTTTGAGAAGGGGAAAGAAAAATTTATTCGATCTACATGAACCCTCCATGAGGAAAAGAGTGGTTTAGGGGAAAGGAATTTTGTTCGGTCTACATAGATCCTCCAGGAAAAGAGCGCGGCTTAGGTAAGTTCATTCTCAGCTTTTCAGGACCCTCCTGGATAATGGGACTTAATTTAAAATTTTCAGGACCCTCATGGATAATATGATTTAATTTAAAGTTCTCAGGACCCGGATAATGGGATTTAGTTTTAAGTTTTTAAGACCTTCATAGACAATAAGATTTAGCGTAAATTTTACCTTTAGGAAATAGAATTTAGCTTTGAAGTTGTCACTCTTGAGATGAGATTTAATTTTTAATTTTCAGGACCCTCCTGGATAATGGGATTTAGCTTTTAAATTCTTAGAGCTTTTGGGTATTATGATTAGATTAACACTCACAGATGTTCCCGATATCAAACTGGGGCAGAAAAATTTCTTTTGTTTGTTTGTTTTATTGTAATCAGGTTCACAAGTAGCAGTTTCAGAGGGGTCAGTTCAAGTGTTGGAAATCAGGAGCCTACCTAGAGAACAAAGAGAAGCAGTTCAAGTTTCAAGGGAGGCAATTCAAGTTTCAAGGAAAAACAGCGCAAGTGTTGGTAATCAGGAGCCCACCTGAAGAACGAAGGGAAGCAACAATGTTCAAAGGAAGACAGCAACCAGGAGCCCACCTGGAGAACGAAGGGAAGCAGCAAAGTTCAAAGGAGTTCGGCAATCAGGAGCCCCCCTGAAGAACAAAGGGAAGCAGTTTAAGTTTTGAGGAAAAGCAGCGCAAGTGTTGGTAATCAGGAGCCCACCTGGAGAACGAAGGGAAGCAGCAATGTCCAAAGAAAGACAGCAATCAGGAGCCCACCTGAAGAACGAAGGGAATCAGCAATGTTCAAAGGAAGACAGCAATCAGGAGCCCACCTAGAGAACGAAGGAAAGCAGCAAGGTTCAAAGGAGTTCAACAATCAAGAGTCCACCTGAAGAACAAAGGGAAGCAGCAAGGTTCAAAGAAGTTCAACAATCAGGAGCCCACCTGAATAACAAAGGGAAGAAGTTTAAGTTTCGAGGAAAAGCAGCGCAAGTGTTGGTAATTAGGAGCCCACCTGGAGAACGAAGGGAAGCAGTAATGTTTAAAGGAAGATAGCAATCAGGAGCCCGCCTGGAGAAAAAAGGGAAGCAGCAAGGTTCAAAGGAAGTTCGGCAATCAGGAGCCCTCCTGGAGACCAAAGGGAGAACAAGGAAAGTTTCATAGGAAAGGAAGATAATTCAAATGCTTGAAATCAGAAGCCCACCCGGAGAACAAAGGGAAGGAAACAGTGGTCAAAGGAAGATGGTTCAAGTTTAGCAATCAGGCACCTACTTGGAGAATAAGAGAATTCACTTCAGAATACAATTCAAGTTAGCGACAAAAGAAGCTCGCGGCAAGAATGCGAGTCAATAGTCCGAGGTGATCAATAGAAGTTAGTCACAATAAAGAAAAAAAAAAGAGAAAGGCAAGAAGTTAATCCAAATGCAGAAGTTGATGAAAGATGTGGGCTGCTCAAGACATGGCTGAGGTCACAAGCACTGCATGCCTGGTCTTGATCCGAAAATCTGAAGAAGGATGAACTAGCACCTGCAACTGCCAAGCGTCAAGGTTCAAATCTAAGGTCTGCATGAAGAACCACTCAAGACTCAAGATCAAGCTTCAGAAGACTTATAGATAGGAATCTTGTAACTCATAGTTGATAGGCTTAGCTAGTCTTTTTCATGTTTTGATTTTTGATGTAACATCAGGACCGCGGACCGGAACCTCGGCGGAACGGCACCTCGACTGGCTCTCCACCTCGGCATACTCCATCATCTCACTCACTTCTGAACTACATGTGGCCTGATTCTTTTATAGCCAAGGATATGTAGGCAGCTTAGATACAAGGGCTCGGTCAAATTCCCCTTTCTCTTAGTTTTAGTCTCTCCAAATAAGGGTCGGGTCCAAAAACCTGTCTGGTCGTTCTTTGTCTGAAAATACTTCGTGTTTCCAGTCAAAGAGGGGCAGCTGTAGACATGTGATTTTTGACCCTCCTCAAGATTTTAAATATTTTAGCATGTAAATATTTAATTTAGGCCTAATATAGTTATTTCAACTCATTTTACTCTTTTACTTTTATTTTATTACAAGAAAACGAAAATTACAAAAATAGGTTCATTAATGTTTTATAGTCATTTTTAATCTTGAAAAATACCAATAAATAATTTTGTTTTAACAGTCAGTCTTATTTTAATAATTATTTTTACTTAAGTAGGGCTAATTAATATTTTTGATAAAATTTCTATATGGATAGATTTTTAGTTAATTAAGCTAATTCTAAGCATAGCTAGTCATAAAGGCCCAAGTGTCTAGCCTATTCCTTAAGCCCAATACCCATTAAGCTAATCCTAGGGACCCTTCTAGACTCTTCTTTGGAATAAATAAATAAATAAAAAGACCCTAAAGACCTAAGAGCAAATACACAAAATATAAACCTAGACTCTAGGACCTACATATATAGGCTAACACCTAACGCCTGAAAAAAGAAGAAGAAGAAGAAGCTGAAATAGCAAAAAAAAAAAATACACCAAGACCTAAGAGACAAAACAGATTCGCCGCAACCATAAATGACCCCACCCCCTGACTTCGTCTTCTCCAAACGACCCCCCTTTCCTCATCTCCAGCGGAGCCCACACCAGCAACCGTTGCTTCGCCGGAAACCAACCCCCTCAGAGAACCCAGCCGCGCCTCACTATCGTCGAGCTCTTCCACCACCATAATGGTCCCCTCTCATCGCCACTCCCTTTTTTTCCATGGGATCGACGGGGTTTAATTGAGTTCATTCTGATGCCGATTGGAGTTTTCGTCTGAGGTTCGTGGTTTGGCTCGCGTTTTTGCTCAATTGCTTTGTTCTCAGTTTAAATTTGGGAGCAAAACATTGTATATGCTCATTCCTCTACTGTTACTAAGAAGAATTTCAGTCCAGGTTCATTATCGATTTCCCTATTATTCTATTATTGATATGACTTTAGTATGAAAAGGATATGTGAAAACCTTAAGTACGGTGATTTGTTGCTCGTCTTTATTCAAGTTAGAATGTGAAATCATTGCATACTTCATCATTATGTTTATTAATCTGCAGTAGTTAGCTTTCCCTTGTTGGTTTGATTATGACGATGCGGATTTCTATGATTAAAGTGGATTGAATTTTAATAAGTTTTGTTCCTATCTCTATATTGAAATTTCCAGAAACCATACATTTGCTTGGATGATAATCATTTGAATTAATACACTGGGTCAACTGGGGTTTGATTTCTTATAATCATTTCGTTTCATTTGGTCTACTAGGATTGGATGCTTCGCTTCAATTGAATGGTTGTATTGGTTTAGAAAAACTTTTAATAATATGTGGCCACGAGCTTTGTCATTAAATGAAAGAAAGTTGGAATTTATTACTTTTATTCTCTTAATTGGTCATAAGATCATACTTAGGCCACCACATCCGGGTAGGCGAACCTTTAGGCACGAAAATAAATCATCATCGTGACTACGGGTACGGTTCCCGTGACGTGGTCGTGATATTTAATTTTAAATTAGATTAAAGTAGCAGTATCTTTAGTTTACCTTAATGAAATAATTCTTTTTTTAAAAAAAAAATAATTGAGGTGTGCATACGCAAACAAAATCCATAATGTATGGCCATCACATAAATACAAAAACTAGTATAAAAAAATGCCTTGAACTTTCGTAGTTTGCTTTAGGCGCGTTAATTAAATAATTTCCATTTCTACGGGTACGATTTCGTGACGTAGTTGTGATTTTTAATTACAAAATCCGGGTGTATATTTCATGTGACCCGATTCTAATTTCCAACAAGGTTAAATAGAATGTGTCGTGAACCGCGGGTGCATTTCATGTAACGTGGCCTTTGATGTTTTTTAAATAACCTTGAATTTTCCTGAAATACTAAAAGCGGTTAGAAAGTTAAAAAATACACATAGGCTTAAAAGTATTTTAAAATCAGATAATTAGGCCAATAATAACAGTTGAGCGACCATGCTAGAACCATGGAACTCGAGAATGCCTAACACCTTCTCCTGGGTTAACAGAATTCCTTACCCGGATTTCTGTGTTCGTGGATTGTAAAACAGAGTCAATTTTTTCCTCGATTCGAGATTTAAACCAGTGACTTGGGACACCATAAATTATCCCAAGTGGCGACTCTGATTTCTAAATAAATAATCTCGTTTCGATTGTCACGTAAATTGGACAAACTCCCTTATATACCCCTTCGGTGGTAGAAAAAGGAGGTGTGACAAGCTTAACACTATTCAGGAAAATAAATCTTTGATTTTGAGTTATTAACGAACTAAGAGTAAAAACTAAGTTATCAATTGTGAATGAATAATGGAAATTGGGTGACTAAGTAGCAACGATCGAATATCAATGTGAGAAATAAGGGCTTGACAAGATATGTGATCAACTATTATTCAGGATAACTTTGTGCTAAGTTCACTCTCAAATTCTATTGACTCTTTTGATTTCAACAGATGATTAGGCTATATTAAGGATTCAAATTCTTCTTCCGAATGAATGAGAGTTCTGTTAAACAACCTAATGACAAGTTCTATGAACGTATGCACGAATACGTTCAATGAATGTTCTTACAAGGAACGTCTCTCCACTATTCCTCTAAATTGGATAAATTGATAAATCTACAAGATCTTTCGATTACCTATGAGAGTCGTGAAATTAACCCAAACAAGATAACACAATGACTATTGAAGTGCACTTTTCTTCTGATTAAAGTGAAATCCCCAGTAACTTTGTAAACTAATTCAAAACTTGTTCAACAAATTCAAGCAACTAACAGCAATCAAACCCTTGAATAATAATCAATTCACAATATCTATCAATAAACCTAAGAAGGACTACTCCATAATAGAAAAATTGTTCATCAGAAGAGTAATAAGATGACAAGAAAATATTACAACCCATGAATTCAAATAAACTTTCGTATTGAATGATTCAGATAAAGTATTCAAAAGTCCATGTTGTTCCTTGCTTTTTTCCTCCAAAGGTCACTCCAAAAATCTAAGATGCCCTGTTTTGTGATGAGCTTAGGCGTCATATAGGTCAAAAGGATGCCTCCCAATTTATAAAAATAGGCTTGACAAAAATTCGCGGAGACAGACATGCGCGGTCGCGCATCTGGGTGTCTTGGCGCACATATGACCGTGCACATCTACCAGTTTTTCTGTGAGATTTGCGCGCTCAAATGCGCATTTGGGACTGCTCGAGTGCGGCCGTGCATGAGAATTTCCTCCTTTATCAGCTTATTTTCCTCCCACTTTGTGCACTATTTGTCCATTGATCCCCTCTGCACCACCTGCACTGAAATGCAACACATTAGACCATAATCAGACTAAATCTCTATCAAATCAACCAAATCAAGGACACAAAGAGGGCATAAATGTCGAATAATTTTAAGCTCATCACATACCAGTAGTATTAATGTTAGTATGATACTTTGATTCTTCGATTATTATTACTACTTACCATTTGATTGTTGTCTTTCTTGTCCATTTTCTTGATATCTTGTTGTTGTTACTACTTATTGTCACTGCTTTGCTTCTGTCACGACCCAAAACCAACCCATCGTAACGACGCCTATCACAGTACTAGGCAAGCTGACTACTCAGACATTTAAAACAATTTAAATCTTTGAAAGATACTAACACAGTTTAAATAAAGGAAAAATCTCTTAAAACATGATAGGAAATCATAACTCAATACATAAATTCTTCCCAAAATCGGGGTATCACTGAGTACATGAGCAGCTACATAAAGACATAGTCTGGTACACTATCTAGAAAGTAAGACTGAATAACAAACTGAAAGATAAGGGAGGAGAGTCAACGTGTGCGGATTCCAAGCAACTATCTCGATGGCCTCCGAAGGTCTGGACTCTGCAAATAAACAACCGCCGTGACCGGAAGCACTTGGATCTACACATGATGTGCAGAGTGTGCCGTGAGTACAACCAACTCAATAAGTAAAACATCTAACTTTTGGACTGAAAGTAGTGACGAGTCTAATTATTTTGGTCCGCTTTAAACATTTAAGAGTACGAAAAGTTACAAAAAATATGACAGTGATATCTCAAAAATTCATAGTCTACAAGTGAAGGTACAAGAATTTAGACATGCTTTTAGATTTTACAACAAAAATTAACACATAACAGGGCAGATCCAGCCCAGGGCAGGTCCATGCCGAATGCAATAAACTAGGGCAGATCTAGCCTAAATGTAAATAATTGCTAGCATTGCGCCCACTGTGGATGTGCAGACTCTGGAGGGGCCGATCCAGCCCAAGCACTATAATATTCCAAATCCTAGCATCAATCATTAAAGTCTGTTGTGGCGTGCAGCTTGATCCCATTAATATAACTCACAATAGACCTTCAGTCTCACTCAATCACTAATCTCTCCAATCTCTTAAGCTCACCTAAATTATGCTATTCAGCCCAAACAATAATGATATTACGTAGCAAATAAGCACAACAGAGACTGAGACATATTATGCAAACAATCACTATGACTGAGTATAAAATGACAGGTTAAGCAAAATAGTTCAACATGTAACTTAAACAAGATTTCTAGCATGACCGACAACTCAATTATTCTATCAAATGAAGAGAATATGGGTAATAGCAAGCTAAATCAATTATTCAGTTCCATGGAGTCGACCAAGTCACATTTCCTACAGTGCACGCCTATATGCCTGTCACCTAGCACATGTGTCACCTCACACCAATCGCATAACACAAAATTCGGGGCTCTATACCCTTAGAACCAAGTTTAAAAGTGTTACTTACCTCAATTTGTACGAAACTCTACTCCAACAAGTCCTTGCCTCGCGAAACGGTCTTCAAATGCCTCAAATCTAGCCACAAACAGTTCGATACAATCAACACGATCTAAAGGAACCAATTCCATATGAAATTACTAAGTTCTTAATTTAAAAGTAAAAAGCCAACTCAAAAGTCGGCCCCCGAGCCCACATCTCGGAATCCAACAAAAGTCACAAAACCTGGAAGCCCATTCCACCACGATTCCAACCATACCAAATTTATCAAAATCTAACACCAAATCGACACCCAAATCCCCAGCCTCAAAGTTGAATACATGATGTGTTAAAATGCTTTGAAGGGTTCGCCACTATACTCTAAATATATCCTACCCATCCTTTAGCCCACATTACAACCATAATAAAGTCCTAGTTGATTTCGGACCGAGTGAGCCTACATTAGTAGAGGTTTACATAATGGGCAAGCCTCTGGTATGTTTTGCGTGCATGTGACTTCTTTGAGAGAGTGTGTGCCTTTTCTTCATATGTGTGAGTCCTTAAATTATATTCGATCATGTGATTTGGATGTGTGGACTGCTTACTCTTTGTTTTATTGTGAGGGCACATGGTTTCACAAAGGATAGGTAACGTTATTAGACCTCTATGTTAGATTAAGTATTCAAGCCTCGAGTGCATTGTGACATTGAGTAAGTTTTTGAGGCTAGGATTGTTGTAATCATATTGATCCTGTATTGGATGTTTTAAAATTGGGCATAAGTATGGGAAGAGTATTTTGACAGCACATGCTAGAGCTTAATTGTTGCTATTAACCATGGTCATAAGCATAGTGTGTTGTAAATGTGTAGCTTGTTGGGTCCTTGATGATGAAGTGTTTGGTTGGTTGATTCGAGGGAGAGCAACATTTAAGTGTGGGGTGTTGATGTCGTGAGATAATTCCATATATTTTGACAGTATTTGCTTGTTGTTTGGATGTTAATTTGTGCGACAATTGCCTTTAAATAGAGCGTATTTCATGTGTAGGAATGCTTGGACATGAAATGGAGAAATTCTTTCATGAAATGGTACCTCACAGCTACAAAATGGAGCGATAAAAGAAGACGTGCAAGGCAACAAAATGTTAGTGCCATAGACAGTGCAAGGCATTGTCCATGGCACTGTCATTGGTGCCCCAGACAGTGCCTTGCACAGTAACAAAAGTGCCATAAACAGTCCAAGACATTGTCCAGGGCACTATCATTGGCGCCCTAGATAGTGCGTTGCACCGAAACGACAGTGCCACGGAAAGTGCAAGGTGCCGACGATGCCATCCGAGCAAATTTTAATTCCTTATTAGTCTTGGACATGTAGAATTCGGCCCCTACCCTATAAATACCCCTTAAAGTTAGTTTTTGAATGGTTAGACATCAGAATACATCATTAGAGAGGGAATCGACCTAAGGAGCAGGAAAACACAAGAAGCAAGGTGGAGAATTCTTCTACGAGTTATTCACTTTCTTCTTCCTATTTTCGTTATTGATTATGAATTCTAGTATTGTAGTTTTGCATACTATTATGAATATCTAATTTGTTATCTTGGGTTTTGATGAAACCTTTTGTAGGATGAATTCTTGATACGTTTTGATATAATTGAGTCTTTGAATTTTTCTATTTGTTCAACTATGTGCTTATTTTAGTTAATTGAAGAGCTCTCAATTAACGATGCCTATTTATTACGCATTGCTTGAAAAACAATACATATTTAGGTGGTTGTTGAACAACGCCACTCCTAACATATATGAGAGATCAATACGGCAGGTTTAAAAGCAGAATTAGAGATAACGAAGCTTTGACATGATCATAGTGAGCGGTGAAAAATTGTGAGCTAGCATAATTCAAGAGAATATGACTAGTACATTATTGTAGTTGCTCGAGAGAGAATTATGATAAGTCGAGTGCTCATGATCAGTAGAGAATACTTAGGCAAAATTATATAAGAAGTAGCGGGAATAATTCTGACAATTGGGAAAATCATAACTCTAGACTTCCTTAATCTTTTCTCTAATCCTTAGTATCCCTAGTTGTTAATTTACTACTTTAATTTATCAGTTAATTAGTTAGATATAAGAATCTTTATATTTATAACTTTGGAATTATTCGAGCTTGTCTTCTTTGTGATAATCAACAGTTGTAGCTAAATCTTAGTTCTATGTGAGATTCGACTCCAAACTTTTAGACCGGATTATATTTGCAGTGACCGTTTATCCTTTTTAGGACTAGAGTTGGGCTTGATCAACTTTTGGCGCCATTGCCGGAGAACTAATGGTGTAGTTGTAGTTGTATATATTGCTAGGTTTCAAGTTTAAACTTTTATTTTGTTTTGTTTTGCTTTATTCTCTTAATTTATTTTATTCTAACTGTTGATTTGAGAAACATGACATCTTGGAATTATGGAGTTTAGGTGTAGATAATTCTACTATTGATCCTCATATATATTGTGAAGGAAACCACTCGTGGCAAAATTATCAAAATATTATCGAGAGCGAGTTATGTTCACCAACTCAATCTAATTTGTGGAATGTGTGTGATGTGTGTGGTGGTCAAAATGGTCACTTTCATGGTTGTGCTTATATTTCTTATCCTCCCCCAACCCCTTACTTTGATGGTTCTACTTTTTCTTATGATGTTAATAGGAACAAAGAGCCTGGGGATGTAGACCTAAAGGAGATCAAGGATATGTTAAAGTACCTTATGGAATAAAATAATGAGAAAAAACTAGAGATAGAAAGGTAAGAGGCAACTATTCGCAACTTGGAGGCTCAAGTGAGTCAAGTGGTCGAAGATTTTAATGCTCAACAAGACAATATTGGGGATAGTAGCCAAGAAGAGCGTGAATTTGAGGTGCTATTAGAGGAGGTCAGAGTAGAACATCAAAAATCTAACCAACAAGAATTTGAGGATGTCGATGTTGAAGAAGTGAGACTAGAGTCAGTTGTAACAACCCGGTCAGTCGTTTTGAGAGTTGTAGCCCCGTTCCCCCTTTTTTTTGCTTCTTTTATGTTCTTCAGCTATAATATGACTTTCCGGGTTGGTTGGTTTGGGTCCGGAGTGATGTCGGATTGAATTGAGACACTTAGTCTCTTAATTGAAAGCTTAAGTTGGAATAGTCGATCGGATGTTGACTTATGTGTAAACCACCTCACATTTGAATTTTGATGGTTCTGTAAGCTTCGTTAGGTGATTTTAGATCTAGGAGTGTGTCCGGATTATGATTTGGAGGTCCGTAGTAGAATTAGGGTTGAATTGGCGAAAGTTGGAATTTTGGAAAGTTTGACCGGGAGTGAACTTTTTGGCACTAGGGTTGGATTGGAATTCCAGAAGTTGGAGTAGGTTTGTGGTGTTATTTATGACTTGTGTACAAAATTTGAGGTCAACCAGACGTGATTTGCTAGGTTTCGGCGTGGTTTGTAGAATTTTGAAATTTCAAAGTTCATTAGGCTTGAATCTGTGTGTAATTCGTGTTTTTGTTGTTGTTTTAGGTGATTTGAGGGTTCGACTAAGTTTGTATCGTGATTTAGGACTTGTTGGTATGTTTGTTTGAGGTCCCGGGGGCCTCAGTTTATATCGGGTGGTTAACGGACTTGGTTTCGAATTAGTGAAGCAGCTGAAGTGATGCTGCTACTGGTGTAACCGCATCTGCGGAATAGGCACCACAGGTGCGAGCCCGTAGAAGCGGGGCGTGAATCGCAGAAGGGGCCAGGGAAGACTTGAGCAGTGGTCGCAGGTACAAAGACTATCCCGCACCTACGATAGTCGTAGAAGCGGGTTGAGGGGCACAGCTGCGGGTTGGATCCGCAGGAGCGATGGATTACCCGCACCTATGATATTCACAGATGCGGTCCAATTCTCGCAAAAGCGGAGGCAGCTGGATAAGAGAGTTCCACAGAAGCGGGAATTGTACCGCAGAAGCGGTTCCGCATGTGAGGATAAATGGCCGCAGGTGCGAAAGTCCTGGGCAGAACATATAAATTCGAGACTTCGAGATTTTTCACCACTTTCATCACTTTGAGCTCGGACTTTGGAGATTTTTTAGATAGTTTTCGAAGGGATTACTGAGGTAAGCTCCTTGTGTTCATTCTTCTTCAATAACGATGTTTCCCTACTGATTTTACACCTAGTTGGTGAGTTTTTGAGGTAAAATTTGGGGGTTTAGGGCTAGGGATTTGGAGAGTGAGTTTTGGGTATTTGAATGGCCATTTGGCATCAGATTTTGATAAATATGGTATGGTTAGACTCATGAGTGAATGAGCTTTCAGGTTTTGTGACTTTTCTCGGATTTCGAGACGTGGGCCCAGAGGCTTGTTTGAGCCAATTTTGGGTTTTGAGCTATAATTTTGCATTTTTCTTGTGGAATTGATTCCTTTAGCCTATATTGATTGTATTATACTGCTTGTGGCTAGATTCGGGGTATTTGGAAGCCGACTCGCGAGGCAAAGGCATTTTTGGAGGAGAGTTTTGCTCGTACTGAGGTAAGTAACAATTATAAATCTGGTCGTGAGGGTATGAAACCCCAGATTTTGTGCCATGTGATTATTTTGGAGGGGATGCACATGCTAGGTGACGGGTGTGTGGGCGTGCACCAAGGTGATTGTGACTTGGTCCTTCCCGTGGAACTGTTAAGTTGAATAATTTGATGTTAGCTATATGCTCTCTTTGTGTTATAGAAGCTTGACTGTAAATCATGTTAGAAGCCATGTTTAGGCTATGTGTTGGTACTATTGGAACTCATAGAGGTCACGTTACTTGTTGAGTTTGCCTGTTAAATGCTATTTGTAGTTAGTCGCAATTTTTACTCGCATATCATATCTCAGTCTCTATTATTCTTATTGATACATTATGTTTTTCCTAGTTGGGCTGATTTTTCCTAATTTCTAAGAGCCCAAGATACTGAAGAGATTGATGACTGAGTGAGGCCAAGGGCCTGATTGTGAGGATATTTATGGGATCTGGCTGCACGCCACAACATGCTTCATTGATTTATGTCATGATTGGCTTGATATAGTGCTTGGGCTGTAGGAGCCCCTCCGGAGTCTGTACACCACCCCAGTGAGCGCAGATACCTACTAAGAGCGAGTGATGAGTAATCGTGAGGAATTAGTGACTGTGAGGAATGAGTGATTGTGAGGTTTGAGTGAATGGGAGAACTGAGTGATGACTGCCTTGAGAGGCTGTATACAATTTCATTATTGGTGCACACAGTTGCCCTATATGGTTGTGGAGAAGGTTCTGCTGAAGGTTTCACCCATAAAGGGTGTTATGAGATTTGGGAAGGAGGGCAAGTTGAGCCCTCGGTTTATTAGGATGTTTAAGGTGCTTCAGAAGATTGGGGAGATGGCCTACGAGCTTTCCTTGCCACCTAGCTTGTCGAGTGTGAATCTAGTATTTCATGTTTCTATGCTTCGGAAGTATATCGGCAATCCATCTCATGTCTTGGATTTCAGCACGGTTCAGTTGGATGGTGATTTACTTATGATTTGGAGCCGGTGGCCATTTTTGATTAGCAGGTTCAAAAGTTGAGGTCAAAGGATATAGCTTCAATGAAGGTGTAGTGGAGTGGTCAACCCGTGGAGGAGGTTACTTGGGAGACCTAGCGGAGATGTGGATCAGATATCCACACCTATTTGAGACTCCAACTATGTTTCTAGACCCGTTCGAGGACAAACATTTATTTAAGATGGGGAGGATATAAAGACCCGGATGGGCATTTTGAGAGTTGTAGCCATGTTCCCCCATTTTCTGTTTCTTTTGTATTCTTCAGCTGTTATACGACTTATCAGGTTGGTTGGTTCAGGTCCGGAGTGATGTCGGAGTAAATTGAGACACTTAGTCTCTTAATTGAAAGCTTAAGTTGGAAAAGTCGACCGAATGTCGAATTATGTGTAAACGACCTCGGATTTGAATTTTGATTGCTCTGTTAGCTCTGTTTGGTGATTTTGGACTTAGGAGCTTGTCCGAATTTTGATTTGGAGGTCCGTAGTAGAATTAGGCTTGAATTGGCGAAAGTTAGAGTTTTGGAAAGTTTGACCTGGAGCAGACTTTTTGGCACCGGGGTCGGATTGGATTTTCAAAAGTTGGAGTAAGTTCGTGGTGTCATTTATGACTTGTGTGCAAAATTTGAGGTCAATCGAACATGATTTGATAGGTTTCAGCGTGGTTTGTAGAATTTGGAAATTTTAAAGTTTATTAGGCTTGAATTCGCGTGTAATTCGTGTTATTGATGTTGTCTGAGGTGATTTGAGGGTTTTACTAAGTCCGTATCGTGATTTAGGACTTGTTGGTATGTTTATTTGAGGTCACGGGGGCCTCGGGTTGATTTCGGGTGGTTAACGAACTTTGTTTTGAGTTAGTGAAGCAGCTGAAGTGATGCTGCTAGTGGTGTAACCGCACCTGCGGAGTGGGCACTGCATGTGCGAGCCAGTAGAAGGGGGGCATGAATCACAAAAGAAAATAGGGAAGATTTGAGCAGTGGTATCAAGTGCGAAGACTATCCCGCATCTGCGATGGTCGCAGAAGTGGGCTGAGGGGTGCAGATGCGGGTTGGATACGCAGGTGCGATAGATTACCCGCCCCTGCGATATTCGCAGATGCGGTCCAATGCTTGCAGAAGCGGAGGAAGCTGGATAAGTGACTTCCGCAGAAGTGGGAATTTTACCGCAAAAGCGGTTCCGCAGGTGCGGATAAATGGCCGCAGGTGCAAAAGGCCTGGGCAGAACATATAAATACAAGACTTTAAGATTTTTCACCACTTTCATCACTTTGATATCGGACTTTTGAGATTTTTGAGAGGGTTTTTGAAGAGATTACTGAGGTAAGCTCTTTGTGTTCGTTCTTCTTCAATAACGATGTTTCCCCATTGATTTTACACCTAGTTGGTGAGTTTTTTAGGTAAAATTTGGGGGTTTAGGACTAGGAATTTTGGAGAGTGAGTTTTGGGGATTTGAATGGCCATTTTGTGTCGGATTTTGATAAATTTGGTATGATTAGACTCGTGAGTGAATGGGCTTTCGGGTTTTGTGACTTTTGTCGGATTTCGAGACGTGGGTTCGGGGCCGGTTTGAGCCAATTTTGGGTTTTGAGCTATAATTTTGCATTTTTCTTGTGGAATTTATTCCTTTAGCCTATATTGATTGTATTGTACTTCTTGTGGCTAGATTCGGGGCGTTTGGAGGCCGACTTACGAGGCAAAGGAATTTTTGGAGGAGAGTTTTACCCAGATTCAGGTAAGTAACAATTATAACTCTGGTCCTGAGGGTATGAAACCCTGAATTTTGTGTCGTATAATTATTTTTTAGGTGACGCATATGCTAGGTGACGGCCATGTGGGCATGCACCGAGGGGATTGTGACTTGGTCCATCCCATGGAACTGTAAAGTTGAATAATTTGCTTCTAGCTATATGCTCTTTATGTGTTATAGAAGTTTGACTATAAACATGTTAGAAACCATGTTTAGGCGATGTGTTGGTACTGTTGGGACCCATAGAGTTTGCGGTACATAGAACTGTTGGGACCCATAGAGGTTGCGACACATGTTGAATTGCCTGCTAAATGCTATGTGTACTCAGTCGCAGTTTTTACTCGCATATCATATCTCAGTCTCTGTTATTCTTATTGATACATTATGTTATTGCTGGTTGGGCTATTTTTCCTGATTTTTGAGAGCCCGGGAGACTGGAGAGACTGATGATTGAGTGAGGCCGAGGGCCTAATTGTGAGGATATTTATGGGATCGGGCTGCACGCCGCATCATGTTTCATTAATTTATACCACGATTGGCTTGATATAGCGCTTGGGCTATAGGAGCCCTTCCGGAGTCTATACATACCCCCAGTTAGTGCAGGTACCTACTAAGTGAGAGTGTTGAGTGCTGAGTGTTGAGTGATCATGAGGAATGAGTGATTGTGAGGTTGGAGTGAATGGGAGAACTGAGTGATGACTGCCTTGAGAAGTTGTATATGATTTCATTATTGGTGCAAACATTTTCCCTATATTATTGCTTTGAAAACTTTAGAAAGATATTTTATCCGGTTTTTACTTGAACTTGACTTAAAACAAACTGATTTGATTTTACTTATCGGATATGGGAAGCATGTCTATTTTTTCCTTCCTGGGACTACTACTAATACAATATATCTGTGTATCTCATCACTATCTTTCAGCTCTTTATTTTTTTTGCTACTTACTGAGTTGGTTGTACTCACGCAACATCTTGCACTTCATGTGCAGATCTAGGAGTTTCTGGACACGGAGGGTGTTAATAGTTCTCGTAGCTGATTATCGGAAATAACGAGGTAGTTGCCCGACGTTCGCAGCATTGCTTTCTTCTTCTTTATCTCTCCTTTCATTGTATTTGGATGCCAGACTATGATAGTCTTGTTATTTTAGGACTGGTTATGTTTAGATGCTTATGACTTAGTGACACCCTGATTTTGGGGCTATTTTTTCGCACTTGTATTTTGAGTTTAAACCATGTTTCTGAAAACACTTCTTTATTTATGAACTTTTTGTTTATCTTTCTGTGCAATATTGGAAGTGTTTTGAAAATGTCAGCTTGCCTAGTACCATCGATAGGCTCCATCACGACAGGTTAGGATATGGGTCGTGACAAGTTGGTATCAGAGCCTAGGTTACATAGCTCTCACGAGTCATGAGCAGGTTTAGTAGAGTCTTGCGGATCGGTATGGAGATGTCTGTACTTATCGTCGGGAGGTTGGCGAACCCTTAGGAAACTTCACATTCTTGAATTCTTGTCGTGCGAATCTGTTGATTTTGGTAATTAAACTTCTGTTATTCTATTCTCTTATAGATAGTACGGACACGTACTACTTGGCAAGACGGACAACCACCAGTACCACCAGCTAGGGATGCGAGAGGCCGAGGTTGTGGTAGAGGCTGCGGTAGGCGCAGAGGTGCAGCCCGCCCAGCACCTAGGACAACACTTACAGATCGACCAGTTGCCCAGTTCAGGATCGGGTCCCAGTTGTGGATGCGCCAGCGGGACCAGCTCAGGCACCAATTGTGCCTATTTTGATTCCAGGCCTTCAGAAGGCCATAGCTCAGATTCTGAGTGTGTGCACCAGTCTTGCTCAAGCGGTCTCTATTTTGACCGCAGCGGCCACTTCTCAAGTCGGGGGAGGTACTCAGACTCCCGCCGCCCGCACACTAGAGCAGGTGATGCAGGGACTCTAGACACCGAGGGCACCACCAGCCAAGCCGGTAGCAGCTGCTTTGGACTATGTGGTTCCTGCTATTCCTGATGATGAGCAGCTTAGATTGGAGAGGTTTGGGAGACTCCAGCCTCCATCTTTCAGTGGTACAGAGGGAGAGGATGCACAGGGATTCTTGGATAAGTGTCAGAGAATGCTCCATATAGCAAGTATTCTGAAGACCAGTCATGTCTCGTTCACTACTTTTCAGTTCTTTGGAGCTGCCTTTTGTTGGTGGGAGGCTTATGAGAGGCGTAGGCCGGTCGGTGCAGAACCACTTACCTGGTAGGAGTTCACCATTCTCTTCTTGGAGAAGTTCGTGCCGCAGTCTCGCAGAGAGAAGATGCACATGCAGTTTGAGCAGTTGTTTCAGGATGATATGTTTGTGATGCAGTACGAGATGAGATTTTCTGAGTTGGCCCGTCATGCAGTCTAGTTAGTTCCCACTGATATGGAGAGGATCAGGAGGTTCATTTATGGCCTCACATTTCAGCTGCGGGTGCTTATGACTAGAGAGAAGGTGTCTGGTGCTACTTTTGATGAGGTTATTGACATTGCTCGGTAGATAGAGTTGGTCCATAGCCAGGAGCGGGTTGATAGGGAGGCCAAGAGGTCTCGTGGATCATGTAGTTTTGGTGGTGTTCCTTCTGGAGCTTAGTTCCACCACGGTAGGGATCGTCCCTATAAGCATGCTTAGACGGCTCGCCCAGTTCACCGTGGTGCATCATCTGGCCATGGTTCATATAGTTCTCATCAAGGTCATTCATCTCTTAGTGCCCTTCCAGCTTAGAGTTCATCCCGTTCTCCATCGGTTCAGGGCTCATCTATGTCAGGTCCTTCTATTAGTTATCTCGGTGCTCGGGGCTCCCTTTAGTCCCCGTCACCAGCACCAGGGAGTTGTTTTGAGTATGGGGAGTTTAGGCATGTATGGTGGCAGTGCCCTCGTCGTCATGGAGGTTCAGCGCAGTAGAGGAGTCAGGCTGCATCTTCCACACCAGTTACTTCTCTACCCGCCCAACCAGCTCAGGGTAGGGCCCAGTCAGCTAAAGGTCGCCCTAGAGGGGGAGGCTGATCAGGTGGTGATCAAGCCCATTTCTATGCAGTCCCTGCTAGACCAAATACTATTGCTTCAGACACAGTGATCACAGGTATTGTCTCCGTATGTCATTGAGATGCTTCTGTATTATTTGACCCTAGTTCCACATATTCATATGTATCATCGTATTTTGCTCATTATCTGGATATCCCTCATGAGTCATTAGTTTTATCTGTCCATGTATCTACGCCGATGGGTGATACTATTATTGTAGACCGTGTATATCGGTCGTGTGTAATGTATTTGGGGATTGGAGACTAGAGTTGATCTTTTGCTACTTAACATGGTTGATTTTGATGTGATATTGGGTATGGATTGGTTGTCTCTATGTCATGCTATTTTGAATTTTCATGCTAAGACAATGACGTTGGCGATGCCGGGATTGCCACGGATTGAGTGGCATGGTTCTTTAGACTATGTTCCTAGTAAAGTGATTTCATACTTGAAGGCCCAGCGGATGGTTGGGAAGGGTTGCCTTTCTTATTTAGCCTTTGTGAGGGATGTCAGTGTAGAGACCCCTACTATTGATTCTGTTCCGGTGGTGCGAGATTTTCCAGATGTGTTTCCTGCAGATCTGTCTGGCATACTGCCCGACAGAGATATTAATTTTGGTATTGACTTGGTGCTGGGCACTTAGCCCATTTCTATTCCTCCATACCGTATGGCACCGACTGAGTTGAAGGATCAACTTCAAGAACTCCTTGAGAAAGGGTTTATTAGGCCTAGTGTGTCACATTGGGGTGTACTGGTTCTATTTGTGAAGAAGAAGGATGGCACTATGAGAATGTGTATTGACTACAGGTAGTTGAACAAAGTCACAATCAAGAACAAGTACATTTGCCACGTATTGATGATCTATTTGACTAGCTTCAGGGAGCGAGGGTATTATCTAAGATTTATTTGAGGTCAGGGTATCACCAATTGAATATTCGGGACTTGGATATTCTTAAGACAGCTTTCAAGATCCGTTATGGTCATTATTAGTTCCTTGTGATGTCTTTTGGGCTGACCAATGCCCCAGCAGCATTAATGCATTTGATGAACAGTGTGTATCGGTCTTATCTCGACTCGTTTGTTATTGTATTCATTGATGATATCCTGGTATACTCTCATAGCTAGGAAGAGCACGCCTAGCACTTGAGGGTTGTGTTGTAGCGGTTGAGAGAGGAGAAGCTCTATGCCAAGTTCTCAAAATGTGAGTTTTGGCACAGTTCAGTGGCATTCTTGGGGCACGTGGTCTCCAATGAGGGTATTCAAGTAGATCCAAAGAATATAGAGGCGGTTCAGAATTGGCCCAGGCCGTCCTCAGCTACAGAGATTCGAAGCATTCTCGGATTGGCTGGTTATTACCGTCGCTTCATGCAGGGTTTCTCATCTATTGCATCACCCTTGACCAAATTTACCCAAAATGGTGCTCCTTTCATGTGTTCGGATGAGTGTGAGGCGAGCTTTTAAAAGCTCAAGACTTCCTTGGCCACAGCTCCAGTTCTAGTTCTACCATCTGCTTCTGGTTCTTATGCACTATATTATGATGCTTCTCGGATTGGTATTGGGTGTGTTTTAATGCAGGAGGGTAGACTGATTGCTTATGCTTCGTGCCAGTTGAAGCCGCATAAGAAGAACAACCTTGTTCATGATTTGGAGTTGGCTGCCATTTTTCATGCATTGAAGACTTGGTGGCACTATCTCTATGGTTTGTCTTGTGAGGTATTTACTGATTATTGTAGCCTCCAGCACTTGTTCAAATATAAGGATCCCAATTTGAGGCAACATAGATGGTTGGAGCTTCTAAAGGACTATGATATCACTATTTTGTATCATCCAGGAAAGGCCAATGTGGTAGCCGATGCCTTGAGTAGGAAGGCAGTGAGTATGTGTAGTCTTGCATTCATTCCTGTTGGTGAGAGACCTCTTGCAGTTGATGTTCAGGCTTTGGCCAACCAGTTTGTGAGATTGGATATTTTGAATCCAAGTCGGGTTCTAGCCTGTGTGGTATCTCGGTCTTCTATGTTTGATCACATCAGAGAGTGACAGTATGACGATCCTCACTTGCTTCTTCTCAAGAACATGGTTCAGAGAGGTGATGCTAGAGATGTGACTATTGGAGATGATGGCGTGTTGAGGATGCAGGGCCAGATATGTGTGCCCAATGTTGATGGGCTACGGGAGTTGATTCTTGAGGAGGCCCACAACTCGCGGTATTCTATTCATCCGTGTGCGCAAAGATGTATCAGGATTTGAGGCAGCAATATTAGTGGAGGAGAATGAAGAAGGATATAGTTGGGTTTGTAGCTTGGTGTCTCAACTGCCAGTAGTTAAAATATGATCATTAGAGATCGGGTGGGTTGCTTCAGAGGATGGAGATTCTAGAATGGAAGTGGGAGCGGATCACCATGGATTTCGTAGTAGGGCTTCCACGGACTTTGAGGAAGTTCGATGCTATTTGGGTGATTGTGGATCGGCTGACCAAGTTCGAGCACTTCATTCCAGTTGGTAATACTTATTCTTTAGAGCGGTTGGTTGAGATTTACATCAGAGAGATTATTCGTCATCATGGTGTGCCAGTTTCCATCATTTCAGATAGAGGCACGCAGTTTACATTGCAGTTTTGGAGAGTCGTGCAGCGAGAGTTGGGCACTCAAGTTGAGTTAAGTATAGCATTTCACCCTCAGACGAATGGACAGTCCGAGCACACTATTCATATATTGGAGGACATGTTACGCGCTTGTGTCATTGATTTTGGGGGTTCATGGGACCAGTTTTTGCCGCTCGCGGAGTTTGCTTACAATAATAGTTATCAGTCGAGCATCCAGATGGCTCCATATGAGGCTTTATATGGGAGGCGGTGTAGATTTCTGGTGGGTTGGTTTGAGCCAGGTGAGGCCAGGCTTCTGGGTACAAACTTGGTTCAAGATGAATTAGACAAGGTGAAATTGATTCAGGAGAGGCTTCACATGATGCAGTCTAGACAAAAGAGTTATGCTGACAGGAAGGTTCGTGATGTGTCTTACATGGTTATGGAGAAGGTTCTACTGAAGGTTTCACCCATAAAGGGTGTTTTGAGATTTGGGAAGAAAGGCAAGTTGAGCCCTCGATTTATTGAGCCGTTTGAGGTGCTTCGGAGATTTGGAGCCGGTGGCCATTTTGGATCGGCAGGTTCGAAAGTTGAGATCAAAAGATATAGCTTCAGTGATGGTGAAATGGAGAGTTTAGCCCATGGAGGAGGCTACTTGGGAGACCGAGCGGGAGATGCGCAAATATCCACACTTATTTGAGACTCCGGGTATGTTTCTAGACCCGTTCGAGGACAAAAGTTTATTTAAGAGGGGGAGGATGTAACGACCCGGCCGGGCGTTTTGAGAGTTGTAGCCATGTTCTCCCATTTTTTGCTTCTTTTGTTTTCTTCAGCTGTTATACGACTTATCAGGTTATTTGGTTCGGGTCTGGAGTGATGTCGGAGTGAATTGAGACACTTAGTCTTTTAACTGAAAGCTTAAGTTGGAAAAGTCGATTGGATGTTGACTTATGTGTAAATGACCTCGGATTCGAATTTTGATGGTTCTGTTATCTCCGTTAGGTGATTTTGGACTTAGGAGCATGTCCGGGTTGTGATTTGGAGGTTTATAGTAGAATTAGGCTTGAATTGGCAAAAGTTGGAGTTTTGGAAAGTTTGACCGGGAGCGGACTTTTTGGCACCAGGGTGGGATTGGCTTTCCGGAAGTTGGAGTAGGTTCGTGGTGTCATTTATGACTTGTGTGCAAAATTTGAGTTCAATCGGACGTGATTTGATAGGTTTCAGCGTGGTTTGTAGAATTTGGAAAATTTCAAAGTTCATTAGGCTTGAATTCGTGAGTAATTCGTGTTTTTGATGTTGTTTGAGGTTATTTGAGGGTTCGACTAAGTTCGAATCGTGATTTAGGACTTGTTGGTATGTTTTGTTGAGGTCCCGGGGGCCTCAGGTTGATTTCGAGTGGTTAACGGACTTTGTTTTGAATTAGTGAAGCAGCTGAAGTGATGCTACTAGTGGTGTAACCGCACCTGTGGAGTGGGCACCGCAGGTGCGAGCCCGCAGAAGCAAGGCGTGAATCGCAGAAGAGAATAGGGAAAAAGTTGAGCAGTGGTAGAAGGTGCGAAGACTATCCCGCACCTATGATAATCGCAGAAGCGGGCTGAGGTGCGCAGATGCAGGTTGGATCTACAGGTGCAATAGATTACCCGTAGAAGCGGAGGCAATTCTCGCAGAAGCAGAGGCAGCTGGATAAGTGACTTCCGCAGAAGCGGAAATTTTACCGTAGAAGCGGTTCCGCAGGTGCGGATAAATGGCCGCAGGTACGAAAGGCCTGGGCAGAACATATAAATGCAAGACTTCGAGATTTTTTACCACTTTCATCACTTTGAGCTCAGACTATGGAGATTTTTGAGAGGGTTTTCAAAGAGATTACTGAGGCAAGATCTTTGTGTTCATTCTTCTTCAATAACGATGTTTCCCCACTGATTTTACACCTAGTTGGTGAGTTTTTGAGTTGAAATTTGGGGGTTTAGGGCTACGGATTTTAGAGAGTGATATTTGGGTATTTAAATGGCCATTTGGCATCGGATTTTGAAAATTTTGGTATGGCTAGACTCGTGAGTGAATGGGCTTTCGGGTTTTGTGACTTTTGTCGGATTTCAAGACGTGGGCCCGCAGTTTGAGCCAATTTCGGGTTTTGAGCTATAATTTTGCATTTTTCTTGTGGAATTGATTCCTTAAGCCTATATTGATTGTATTGTACTGCTTGTGGCTAGATTCGAGGTGTCTGGATGCCGACTCGCAAGGCAAAGGCATTTTTGAAGGAGAGTTTTGCTCTGATTGAGGTAAGTAACAGTTATAAATCTGGTCTTCAGGGTATGAAACCCTAGAATTTTGTGTCACGTGATTATTTTGGAGGTGACGCACATGCTAGGTGACGGGCGTGTGGGCTTACACCGAGGGGATTGTGACTTGGTCCGTCCCGTGGAACTGTGAAGTTGAATAATTTGTTGTTAGCTATATGCTCTCTATGAGTTATAAAATCTTGACTATAAATCATGTTAGAAGCCATGTTTAGGCTGTGTGTTAGTTCTGTTGGGATCCATAGAGGTCGTGGTACATGTTGAATTGCCTGCTAAATGCTATTTGTACTCAGTCGCAGTTTTTACTCGCATATCGTATCTCAGTCTCTATTATTCTTACTGATATATTATGTTATTACTGGTTGGGCTGATTTTTCCTGATTTCTGAGAGCTCGAGAGACTGAAGAGATTGATGGCTAAGTGAGATCGAGGGCCTGATTGTGAGGATATTTATGGGATCGGGCTGCATGCCGCAGCATGTTTCATTAATTTATGCCATGATTGGCTTGATATAGCGCTTTGGCTGCAGAAACCCCTCTGAGTCTTTACACACCCCCAGTGAGCGCAAGTACCTACTGAGTGGGAGTGTTGAGTGATCGTGAGGAATGAGTGACTGTGAGGAATGCGTGATTGTGAGGTTGGAGTGAATGGGAGAACTAAGTGATGGCTGCCATGAGGGGCTGTATATGATTTAATTATTGGTGCACACAGTTGCCCTATATCATTGCTTTGAAAATTTCTAAAAGATATTTTATCCGATTTTTACTTGAACTTGACTTAAAACAAACTGATTTGATTTACCGGATTTGGGAAGCATGTCTATTTTTCCTTGCTTGCTGAGACTACTAAAAATACAATATATCTGTGTAGCTCGTCACTCTCTTTTAGTTCCTTATTTATTTTTGTTACTTACTGAGTTGGCTGTACTCATGCTACACCCTGCACTTCATGTCCAAATCCAGGAGTTTCTAGATATGGACGGTGTTGATAGTTCTCGTAGCTGATTATCGGAGATAGCGAGGTAGCTGCCCGGCGTTCGCAACATTGCTTTCTTCTTCTTTATCTCTCCTTTCGTTGTATTTGGATTAAAACTATGATAATCATGTTATTTTCGGACTGGTTATATTTAGATGCTCATGACTTAGTGACACCCCAATGTTGGAGCTATTTTTCCGCACTTGTATTTTGAGTTTAAACCCTGTTTCTGAAAACTCTGCTTTATTTACGAACTTTTGGTTTATCTTTCTGTGCAATATTGGAAGTGTTTTGAAATTATTAGCTTACCTAGTACCATCGATAGGTGCCATCACGATAGGTTAGGATTTGGGTCGTGACATCAGCCAAGGACATTGAAGATATAAATTTTGTTGACTCTAGTATCGTTGATGTTGAGGATGTAGAAAGTCCTAAAGTTCATGTGTTTGAGCGCATTTGTCGTTACTCTAAACATTTTTTTACATTAAAATTGGATGATGATATGGAAATAGAGTCATCTGAGCCGATTGTGGAGTCAAGGAATGAGGAACAAGGTGCCTACATTTTGGAATTTTTCTTGCCTCAAAGTCAGGATTACACACCTCATGTAAAGGCCAAGAAGTGTCGAATATTGCTTTATTTCCTGGGGCCAGTTCAATTTGTTACACCACTCTTGGAGCATAACCGAAAGCTTGAATCAAAACTTGAGGTTCAATTCATAAGCTCGAGGTGGAGGCAAAAAGTGGTTCACGTCATGTCGCGACGTTAAATCAGGTGCTTGTTGGGAGGCAACCTGACTTTATTATTATTTTTATTTGTTTACTTTTTTTAATTGTGTTATTTTTGTAGTGTCATTTTTTTAGGAGCATGAGAAGCATTGCTATTGGAAGGATGCAACAACAAGCCAGATGGTTAGAACTAAGTGTGGGGTACCCTCATAAAGGAAAATACTCAGGAGAAGTTTGAGTACCCCATGAGCTGTTAGTGATTCGGCCTTTGGCCTACTGGGGAGTTTCTTTTATCCTCTTATTATTTATGTTGTGCATTGGAGACAATGCACCATTTTAAGTGTGGGGTGAGGAAATTGTCTGGGTGACTTTCTATGCTATTTTAGTTGTGAGTGACTTTCTATGCTATTTTAGTTGTGTTAGTTTAGTTGATGAATTGTTTTTTTGGACTTTTCCTGACGATGGATCTCCTAAAAAGTTTTCTTGAGGGATTTAAAGTCTAAACAAGAAATACAAAAAATAATTAGAAAATAGAAAAATACAAAAATATATCTTTTTATTTTCCTTAAGTAGTAATAAACCTCTGTGGTTCTTTTTGTATACCGGTTCTTTTCCATGGGATGTAACTTGAACCAGGTAATAGTATTTTTTTTTTCTTAGAGTAGAGTAGTACTTAGGAAATAAAGGAGAAGAATGATGTGATTCGCACCTTTTGACTTGTTTGATGGTTGTATACTTAGGTTCTGGCATATGTTTCATCTTTCCTTGATTTTAAATATATGATGATACCTTGGTAAAAATGAATAGCATGTGCTATGATAGAATCTGAGCCACGGCCTCCTGAAGATCTGAAATCACAATGGGCACAGCTGGTGCCTGAGTTGGTGCTACTGGAGTGTCCACAACTAGGACCTGATCTTGAATTGGGGCGGCTGGTGGATCTACAGGTGCTACCCTAGCTGTTGTGTGGGCCACACCCCTGCCCCTACCGCGATCACGATCGCGTCTTCGGCCTTTAGTGGCCACAACTGGTGGTACTGATAGTCATCCATCCTGGTCGGTAGAGCGTGTCCTCACCATCTGTGAGAGAATAGAATAACATAAGTTTATTACTCAGATCAATAGATTTTAACAAGTGCTGGAGACTCCGGTGATCCGTAAATACCTCACAAGATACACCATATAGATAATGTCTCCAAATCTTCAATGCATGGATGATGGCAGCCAACTCCAAATCATGAACAGGGTATTTCTTCTCATGAGGCTTCATCTGACGCGAAGCATAAGCGATCACTCTACCCTTTTGCTTCAAGACACACCCAATACCAATATGAGAAGCATCACAATACATTGTATAAGAGCTTGAAGCTGAAGGCAAACCTAGAACTAGGGCTATGGTCAAGGTAGTCTTGAGCTTCTGAAAGCTCTCTTCACACTCGTCCGACCACCTGAAAGTAGCATCCTTCTGGGTCAATTTGGTCACAGGCGATGCAATGGACGAGAAACCCTCCACGAAGTGATGATAATAACTGGCCAAACCGAGAAAGCTCTGAATCTCCGTAGCTGAGGACGGTTTGGTCCAACTCTAAACTGCTTCTTATCTTCTTCGGATCCACCTTAATCCCCTCACTGGACACCACGTTACCCAAGAACGCCACTAAACTAAGCCGAAACTCACACTTGGAGAACTTGGCATAAAGTTTCTCCTCCCTCAGCCGCTGCAACACAATCCTCAAATGATAGGCATGCTCCTCATGGCTACGAGAATACACCAAGATATCATTAATGAATACTGTGACAAACGAGTCAAAATAAGGCTGAAATACACTGTTCATCAGATACAAAATAAGGACTGGAACCAACTACCCCGGCAAGTCCCATAACAACAATTAAGCGGGGAATGAACAGTGAATGGGGGAACATGCTACAACTCTCAAAACTACCGGCCGGGTCGTTACAGTTTCTTATTTTCTTTAGCCGAGGGTCTACCAGAAACGTCTCTGCCCTCACAGGGTATAGATAATGTATGCATACACACTACCCTCCCAAAACAACATTTGTAGAAAACCACTAGGTATATTTTTGTTGTTATCTCACTTGAAATATACCTCATTTTTTCCCGGTAAAACAAGATACTTAATTATATTTATACTACGGTACTAAAAGGCCATCATTACAAGTAGTAATGCCATTGTAGGTTGTTTGGATGGTTGTGCTGTTTGTTTCATAATGTATCATATGGTATTATATCTTATTTGTCACGACCCAAAACTCAGACCCGGTTGTGATGGCGCATCTCGTGAAGACAAGGCCAGCCGACACAAACCCCTAATAAAATTAACAAATAACAATTCATAATTTAGTCATTAATAATGATAAATCCCATAATATAGTGAAATATATCAACTGCAAAAAACCAAACTCAGCCCGACATCGGGGTGTCACCAGTCACGAACATTTAACATAGTCTAAGAGTGTGAAAGAGTTTATACAATCTATTACATAACTAGAACAAGGGAAATAAAATAGGAGGGAGAAACACTGGGCTGCGAACGCCGAGCAACTACCTAGTGGACTCTGAATAGCCTGCTGAGCACTCAACCCTCACTGGCGGGACCTGAATCTGCACACAGAGTGCAGGGAATAAAGTGAGTACTCCAACTCAGTGAGTAATAACAATAAATGAAGACTGAGTGATAAGAAATCTCGTAAAAACACAACAACATGCTATAAAGAAGCAGAGTAAAACCAAATAAACGCAATAAAACAGTGAAATCTTATAAAACACCTTGGTTCAGAATAAGCTTCTTTAAAACACTTTTTCAATGGTTAAACAAGTAAATAAAAAACAGCTAGAAAAGATAAACACATAAAATCCGCCCTTCGGGCACAATGTCAACAAAATCAGGCCCTCGGGAAATAACATGGAACAACACCAGCCCCTCGGGCTATATCTCATATCACAATGGGTACTCGCGCTCACTGGGGGTGTACAGATTCCGGGAGGGGCCCTCTACGGCCCAAGCGCAATATCAAGCCATCTCGTGGCATAATCAAGTAGGCTCTCAGCCTCATATCAAGCCACATTGTGGCGTACAACTCAGGTCCTTGGCCTCATAATCATAATCAGTGTAACTCTGCTGCGGCGTGTAGCCCGATCCCATAATAATCCTCACAACATCAGCCCTCGGCCCTACTCAGTCAGAAATCTCTAAAAGCCACTTGGGCACTGTAAAATATGATGCTCGACCCAAAATATCATTTAAAGTGTTAACATAGAGTAAACATGGCTGAGTTATAAAAATAGTATAATATAGCATGATTGAGCATAGATATAAAATCAAAAAAGTGAGGAAATAGCAGCAAAAATCCCTTAAGGGTCCAAATAGTTGGCACGAGGCCCAAATATGGCATGTATCCCAAAACATGATGATAACAAACAGTTTTCAATCAAATACACGGTAAATCAGTCATTCGGGATGGACTAAGTCACAATCCCCAACGGTGCACGATCCCACACTCGTCATCTAGCATGTGCCTCACCTCAATATAGCACAACAATGTGAAATCCGGGGTTTCATACCCTCAGGACAACATTTACAATCATTACTTACCTTTATCCGGTCCAAACTCTAGCCCGTGATGCCCTTGCCTCTCGAATCAGCCTCCGGATGCTCCAAATCTAACCAAAATCAGTGCAAAACCATCAAAATATGCTAAGGGAACAAAGCCCACTCGAAAGAAATCAAATTACAATACAAATTCTGAAATTGGACAAACCCGACCCCCGGGCCCACGTCTCGAATTCCGATAAAAATTACATCAATAGACTCCTTATCACTTCCCGAGTTCATTCATATCAAAATCACCGAAATCCAATCACAAATGATCCCTCAAATCCCTAATTTTAGGTCTCCAATTACAAGCCCTAGTTCTTCAATATTAGGCTTAAATTCCATGATTAATTAGGTAGAAAACACATTAGGATTGAGTATTAAGTTCATAAATCTTACCTCCAAGTGTTCCCCCTTGATTTCTTCTTCAATCCCCTTCAAAAAGCTTTAAAATCGCTCAAAAATGGAGGAACTTATGCTCAAAATCGCGGATTAGGCCTTTTAAAACATTCTGTCCAGGCATTCAAATCCTTCTTCGCGAACGCGGTCAACCCCCTCGCATTCGCGAAGCACAAACTTAGGTTGACAAGAATTTCCTCTTACGCGAACGCGAACGCTCTCTCGCGAACGCGAACGCTCTCTTGCGAACGCGAACGCTCTCTCGCGAACGCGAACGCTCTCTCGCGAACGCGATGCCTCAACAACTCCACCCATCGCGAACGTGTTTACTCTCCCGCAAACGCGATGCTTCCTGACTCCAACCATTCGCGAACACGGGGCCTCCCTCACGAACGCGAAGGTCAAATCTCCAGCCTCACTTGCTAACCCTTCGCGAACGCGAGGGACCACTCGCGAACGCGAAGAACAACTGGTCTGCAACACACACATCAGTTTTCTGCAATCTTTTTCAACATGAGATGGTCCGTTTAACCACCCGAGGCCCTCGGGACCTCAACCAAACATGCAAACATATCTCATAACATCATTCAAACTTGTTCCAACCTTCGGAACGCTCAAAAAAACATCAAAACACAAAGTTCGCATCGGATTCAAGCCTAAGAATTCCAAAATCTTCTAAATTCCGCTTTCGATTAAAAAGTCTATCAAACCACGCCCGAATGACTTGAAATTTTGCGCACACATCCCAAATGACATAACGGACCTACTGCAACTCCCGGAATTCCATTCCGACCTCTATATGAAAATCTAACCCATCAACCGGAAAACTCTAAAATTCCAATTTCGCTAATTCAAGCCTAAATCTACTCTGTACCTCCAAAACACATTCCGTTCACGCTCTTAAGTCCCAAATCACCTCCCGAAGCTATCCGAACCATTGGAACTCATATCCGAGCCCTTTAACACATAAGTCAATATATGATTGACTTTTCCAACTTAAGCTTACTCAAAAGAGACTAAGTATCTCAAACCTTACAAAACCTCTCCGAACCCAAGCCAACCGACCCGATAACACAAAATACAGCTGAACAAGGCAATAAGAAGCAGAAATGGGGAAAACGGAGCAGTAACTCATGAAACGACCGACCGGGTCGTTACATTATTGTACTGTATCGTTTTGATGTATACAATATTTGGATAGATTGTATTGATTGATGTCATTTCATTATGTCATGCGCCAACAATATGTAGAATAAATTTGCAATAATATAAAGAAAAAGTAATATACGAGATAAAATTATTATATAAAAAAGTGGGGTAAAAGATAAAATAAGATTATTTCATAATAAGGAAGGGCAAGATGAAAGAAAAAAATAAGGTAACGACGCGACCACACCGAATCGATCGTTCCATAAAATGGCACTTTTCGTCGTTACATAACGATCAATTTAACGATACAATAAAATTTAAGTAACAATTAAAACTAACATAATATTTAAAGTAATAGTACGATATAATACAACATGTAACAACTATCCAAACAAGCTGTTAAGAACACTAAGATTATCAAGTCCTGCCAAATTATTCCAAACATTAGCCGAAATGAATATCACAAAATTGGTTTCTGATTTATCTGCTAAGACAGTGGCATTAACAAACAAAAGCGGAACTGAATGATGGATTAAAATAATGTCAGCCTTAACTTTCAGCTTGTATCTTTATTACTCCCTACATTCCCTTTTACTAGTCTTATACTAAAAAAAAAAAAAAATTACTTGTTCATGTTAGTAAATCATGAGAAATTTATTATTTTCTTCCAATATTATCCTTAATATTAAATATGTACAATTTCCAAATTTATTAGAATTAATTTTAGGGCACGCACTATACACGTATAACCCATCAATACGTATAACAAATTTTAAAAACCATATAAATATTATTAAACTATGGATACATGACATGTAATTATCACTTATCATTTTGAAAGTATTTTGAGAATATGATATTGAGTGAAACAATATAATAATTGTAAATATTGAAATAATTTATACATAATCATAGTGTTTATTAGAATGTGTATTTAAATTTTGGTACTTAAGTTTAATAAAAGGAGTGTTGACTAGGGGTAATGGATACACTATTTTAAATATACCCGGAGAATCAAAATATGTTTTTTCACAAAAAATATTTCTCTATTTTATTGCTTATTTTTTGCTATAATAATTAAATCATATAGAATTAGTTGTTTTAAATTTTATTATTGGTTATAAATCTATAATTAATAATAAGAAAAATTGATGAAGTGCTTGTTATTATTTGTATTCGAAAAATAATTCTGCATAAATAAAACAGAAACAGGAGAATAAAAAATCTGAGCCCAACAGAAATTTGTGTTTCCTTAAGAAATTTAATCCCCTTACTGTTGCCCAAGGTTATTGGATTAATTCCTCCCAAGATAGAACAAAACAACTATTATGTAATATCGGTAATGAAAACTACAGAACTTTGACGAACTCAACAAATAACAGTAAACCACACTTATGCTTATGTTTTTGCTTTGAAAATAATAATGCAGAAATGCAGAAGATGAGGGGAGAGCTTGCAAATTTTCGGTAATGAAAAAAGAGGATAATCCTCTGTATTTATAGCCAACGATTTGGGTTTCAACAGGTGCCAAGATACCTGTTCGTTTGAAATGGTGTATGTTCGCCAGAATTATAATTTTGTTAGTCGCGAAGACCGTTGAGAACCGCAAATTTTAAATTAAAATTCTACAAAAAAATTAGAAAGGAAACTATATATAACGGAAAACGAAAAATAAATTTGGTCCAAAAAACTATCAATCAATCAAGTCGAAGCCGGAGCCGAGTCGAGCCGAGCGAGCGACGATGACGACGGCGCGAGGTGCCACTTCTTCTTTAACTCTTTAAGAGTTAGAAGATGTGCTTCATAATTTTAACAGAGTATATAAATTATTACTGTACAACTTTAATAACCATTAACAAGGATAATTTAGTAAACAACCCCTTAATAAATGATTTCTTAAGAGGTGAGCTAAGTCAAATAGAGGACTAGTAAAAATTAAGGGAGGGTGTAAGAGACTTAGTTGACTTCTTGATGATAGTCAAAATACTAATGAGTTGGAGTTTGGACTGTCCTAACCTCAATTTGTCGAAGAGTGCTTTAGTCCAGATACTCTGAACTTAATGGATATTAGAGAATTTAGCAGCCTAATGATAAGTTCTACCCTATTTTTTAAGTGCGTACAGTAAGTCCTACCATCCAAATTGAAATGGCTACCGCGTAGCATCCAATCTTTTATTAAATTTATGTTATTCCTAATAAAGTAATGTGTCAAATTATTGTACCAAAAGAGAGTCAATCTTGTATTATTGTATAACTACATGTACAAATTTGGAAACACTTTTATTACGTCCTTTTTAATTTAATATTTCAAAAATATATAAGGTAAACCCCAACAATACTTTTCTTCGGTATAATTGAAAGGCCGAAGACTGAACAACGCAAGTATTACTAACTGCAGTAAAACCAGTAGATAAGACTTAAGTTTTCATTCAATTTCGATGAAGGAAATATAAAGAAAAAGAAACATTACAAGTGCTAATAACCCTTATTTTTCTCTTTTTAAGTCCTAGCCTGGACCAAAGGCGAAGACATTGGAGAATGAGGAGAGTTCATAAAATCATCCAATTTTCTGAATGATAAACTAATCTCCAATTTACTCCTCCTACATTGTAATTTCTTGACTCCTCCTTCAATTCCTTTACGTTGAATTACAAAGTTATTAATCCTTCTTAAGGCAATCCTCATAGTTTCATCATCCATATTAGCAAAACATACTCTAAACCAACCAGGCTCTGAACAATGAAAAGAACAACCGGGCGAAATATTAAGTTTAACTTCATTAATAATTATTCGCCAAAGTTGGAGTTCAGATTCAAATGTTGGTTCCTTAAGAAGCCTTCTCAAATCCATCCAAATAAACAACCCAGCGTTACTCTTCAATGTGTTAATTCCCACTTGTTCAAGTCCTTTAATGAACATGTAATGCCTTTTTCGTAACCTTCCACTACTCTTGGTAATGAATTTCGTAATGAATTTTTCGTCCGATAGCATGTTTGAAATCAAGAATTGAGTTTGTGTTGAAACTAGCCCGAAACTAGACATTTTTCGGGCACAGTTTGTTACAACATTGTTGTATGAGTAAATAATCCCGACCCTAAATCCAGGAAAGCCTAAATCCTTTGACAGGCTATAAACAATGTGTATTAAATCGCGGTCGCATTCAACATCTTCCTCCATTATTACTTCGGATATGCTGATGAAATCGGGCTTGTTAAAAATTGTGGCAGCGTATATTTCGTCGCATACGAGGTGGATGTTTTTCTCGTTAATGAATCTTACTGTGTCTTTTAATGTTTCTTTGTCTAGGATTGTGCCCAGTGGATTAGATGGATTGTTTAAAAGCAAGCCCTTTATGGTAATTTTGGATTCTTGAGCTTTCTGATATGCAGTTTCTAAGGCTGTTCGTGTGACCTTGAAATCGTTAGAACTATCACAAACAACTGGAAAAAGTTGCACCCCAGTTCGCCACCTCAAATCTCTGTCAAATCTGCAAATAAAAAAATTTGAAAATACTTATTAGTACTTCAATAATTTGTCTATTTGTCCCAGAAAATAACTTAAGGAGAATTTCTTTCCTGGTCAAACAAGTACATCAATTGGTAATAAATGAAAGAAAAACTATAAAGCAGCTAACTTTGGCTTCTATCTATATAAAGAGGCTGTACAGTTCCTGTCTATCTATCTATCAAAAGCAAAGGCTTCTATGAGAATTAAGTATGCTTAATTAAAATATCAAAAGTATATCGTTATTACTAATGTAGAAGTGGTAATATTTGTTTATGCACCAAAGAGGCATACTATACACATCGTGTCAATTCCTATAAGAGTTGGTATGAAGAAAAAGTAAATTTTTATATATAGAATGGTGTTAATCTTTTCTGGATTAAAAAAAAAAAGGAAGTCGTGGAGGAAATATTATCTTTTACTATACTAGAGTATAATTTCCGATATTCGTAGCTTCATATAATTAAAGCAGTTACGGCTGTTTCATAATGCCAGGGTTTGGGGTGAATGACTAAGGTATGAGAACCAACATGGGTTGTAGTGGAATGAACTAGGATCTCTCGACTCTAAATTAGAGGTTTCGGATTTGAGCTCTAATTAAAAATAATAAAAAATCTTGGTAGGGAGCGCTTCTCCCTGTAGTATAGGCCTTATATGGCATGAATTAGTCGAGACGCCTATAGGATACTGGATACCGGAGGAGAAAGGAAAAAAATACTAAGATATATATGAGATGGTGCTTTACCCAGGATAATAGGGTGTAGGAACCAGAAATGCCTCTCCAGGATCAGCCAAGCAGAAGGCCAGTAATTCATGAGCTCCAGTTGCCCCTCCACTCATCACTATGCGCTCTGCCTCAATTCTGATTCTGTCTCCTCTCACTTTTTCCATAAACCTTGCAACAGCCTGCACATATATACAACACTGGTTTAAAAAAAGGTAAAAGAAAAAGAAATGTTGATATAATAACTTTTCAGGTTTTAGTTCATACAATTCGGAATTCTGGCAAACCATGATAGTCTTGATAAATTGCAATATCCTTGAAATCTTCAGACCCTTCACCTGTGCAAATGGAGGCTTTTGGATTGTTCACCACCCATTCTTGGATTAAATCAAAGCAAAGCTGCAAGAACAACAATAGAAACATAAACCTATGTTTCTGGCAAGACATCGTTTAAACAATATATACTCTTTGACTGAGCATAGCGTTTTTAAAAAAGAATGACTTTTGACACATACTAAAAGTTTCTTTCGTGGTTTTAAAAATAACCTAATATTTCTATGGCCATAAAACCATATCATTAAGGATAAACAAAAAGTTTAAAGTTAAAAAGAATAACTATAAATTTATAAAGATATCATTCTTTATTTTAGAACAGAACTAAAACGAAAAGAGTATCATACAAAATAGAACGTAACCGAGGAAGAAAAAGGACGAGTGTTGATAATTTTTTCTTGTTACCTGATTTTCGGCAAGACCCATCTGAATAACCCCATCAGAATTTTGTGTTGGATGAAAAGGATCAATTTCATAGGCCTTCCAACCATCAAAATAGGCTGAGTTTTCACCATGCCCATCATTGGTTGCTACCTTAGAAAGCAGCTCATTATCGATGTTCGAAATGAAACCCATCTTCTCAATCTTAATTTCTTGAAATGAGAGTAGAATAACACGAAAATAAGGTACGTATTTCTTAGCTAATTAATAATTCTCTAGAGTTCTAATCCTTTAGTAGTTTTCAATTTGTAGAATGAGATATCTAAGCAGTCCTATTTATAGTTGTTGTTTACAAGCTCTATTGTTTAAGTGGTAAAAAAGTTTCCATGAAGTAAAGGACCTAACCATTCAAAAGCTCTCCCTCTGAAAAAACTATTTTGAGATACGGTGGGCGGCTTATTATGTAAGTAGTGTGTTAATAACGCACTACTTATGGACTGGACATGGCCCCATCTTTCGCTAATCTCCTCGCTTTCCTCCCTACTAAACACAAGTACAATTAGGAATTAAATAGTACTCCCCCTCTCAATTTATGTAATATTTTTCCCATTTCTAGATTAAACTTTTTAAATTTTGACCATAATTTTTTGTAGTTTTTCGAATTAAAATTTATATATTTAGAAATTACGTAAAAAATACTATAAAGTCATAATAATTAATCATTTAAAATACATATGAAAAGATTACAATCAAAAAATAATTTGTTTGACTTTTGAAATCCGAACCCCTTCACGTGAATTGGGACTTATGGAGTATGACTTGATGACTTATGTTTTCAATGTCTTAAAGGTTGGATTATGCTATGGATAAAGGCTCTAATTTTATAGTGCCATATAGGTGAATACGGGCATTCCACGTCAAATAATATAACATAAGGAGTTGCTATGCTAGCTGTTCGGTTGGTTTTTTAAAAAAGATTTATCCTATACATACTAATAGCATAATATTTTAAAAATTTTTATACTAGCTATTAGTATAACTTTTACACGTACCATCATAACAACAACAACGACCCAGTAAAATTCCACAAGTGAAATATGAGGAGAATATTGCATACGTAGACCTTACTCCTACCCAATAAAGAGGTTGTTTCCGATAGACCTTCGGTTCAAGAAGAAACTTTTACACGTACCAGTAGGTTATATATATCTTATTTTTCGATTTACTGAAGTGATATGATAGTGTGAGAAAATTTATTATATAAAATAAAACTCTTAGAACTCTGTTATATGATGTGATCACAATAATCATGTGGATCGTGTCTTTATCGTTTTGATTAAATGCAATACGCTATTAACTTTCCAACATTATATATTGTCCATGCATCATAATCTACTAAAATATACATTTTGGGGGAAAAATCAGCAGTTTATCATTAATTGAAAAGGAAAAAATGGAGTAATATAAATCCGGAAAGGCTAGTAATTATTATCTTCTTACACACATCTGATATGTTTTGCTTAATACATAAAGTTGAATTTAATAAGTCATATAATTACCTCCGCGTTGAAGCTAGTCATGCTCATACTCATAAATAGTAAAGGGAAACTCGATTGAACAATTTCCATATTAGAGATCTTTCCTAATTCCAACAACAGATGCGCGGTCGGAGCATCACATGTTTCTTAACTGATATTCACATAGTACTTCACTTACGTATACACTAACATCATAAACAATAGAGAAAATGCATAAAGACCCCATTCAACTTGTCTTGAAAAATTATTTACACACCTAAACTTTATGGGTGTCCTAACACCCCACTTTTGTTAAAACAATTGTATTTATTTACTTCCTCCTAAGCCCTGGCCCAGCTATATTAATTTGAGTGGGAAACACGCGCTTCATTAGTAAGCCACGCAATTAACATGAAATGTACTCAACAAATTGTCTTTCCTCTGTCTAATTTTCATAGCACATTATATATTTTCTTGTCATCTTCCTATCTTTACTCCTCAATTCAAGAATTCCAAATATCAATTCATTCCCCACTGAAAATTCAAAAAAAAGCATTACATAAAAACCAAGAAAAAAACAGTGTTCAATTCAATGGAAAAATCTAGTTATGGGCGTGATGGAATATACAGATCACTTAGACCTCCTCTATTCTTCCAAAGAACCAAAATCTTTCTATGGTCACTTTTCTCTTCATAAATATTTCATGAAAACCCAGCTCTTTTAGATGTTGATTTTGGTCAAACTTTGATTTTTTTCTCAATTCAAAATATCTAGTAAATAAAAATAACAGTCTCTAAACGAGCCTTATTCACCCATCAGTTAAAAATTCTCAAATTGAAGAACCCTAATGCCCAACCATTGAAATTCTTCTTGCCTCGCCAAAATCGATTTACCCAAACAAAATTGAAGTGACCGGTTGCAAAATCATTCGATTTCATTGTTATTTAGAATTCCCGACTAGTTGGAGGAAGATCTGTTCGAAGCCGAAGTTCTTTGATGAATCAAGCGCAAACATAGAAGTTGAATTATCTGTGAAACATTATTATGTTTGAAGGAGAAGGATTAACCTTTTCTTTCAAAGATCACAACTTCAAAGAGCAATTTGATGCAATTTCGGCAGAATTTAGATGAAGAAGAAATTAGGGTTCTTCAATTGGGTTTGGTAAAATATTGGGGAAGAATGGATTTTACTGTTGGTTGGGGGTTATATTAAAGTTAAAAATTTAATTTTTTTCTTTTTTTTGTGTGTTTTTAACAATTAAAATAGAGCAAAGACGCGCTCAATTGCGTTGTCTAAGACGCGCGCCTGACCAAGGCTTATGAGGGAGTAAATAAATAAAATTGTTTTAATAATAGTGGGGTGTTAGGACACTTGCAAAGTTTAAGTGTGTAAATGATTTTTCATGACAAGTTGAATGAGGTCTTTATGCATTTTCTCTAAACAATATTTATACTGCCAACAAAAGTTATCATGGAGCGGTAAACACTCCTTCCTCCATAACTAGTGGTCTCGAGTTTGAATCTGGTGTCATGTCGCCTTTATTAGGGAGCACTCCCAATATGAGATTTTTCAAAGAGAATCCAAATTTAGTCGTGTCCCAATGCAGGTACCGAATAATGGATAAAAATATTATTTATACTTTAGATATTAATCTCCAATTAATGTTTTTTTTTGGTAACTAAATATTTTATTTATCACCAAAAGAAGCTTTACAAAACAATAGCTAACTAACACAGTTAGCTAAAACTTTCTGATCATCCTCTATAGCTACTAGAGTCTAAAAGTATGGACTATTTCTCTAGTTTTTGTTGATGCTCTCATACTACAAATACAAGCAATTTCTCTAGCTATTGATTCACTATTTCTATACATTTTCTCAAATATTCTCATATTTCTCTCTATCCATATGCTATGAACAAATTCTGTATATATCATCTTGAATATCTGTGCAGTTTGATTCTTCCTTTTAGCTCTTTTAATAATCTCCTGTTGATGATGCTGCCAATCTATTGCACTCATCGGTTTGCCTTGTGCCCACTGGTTCACTATGTGCCATACTTCTTTAGCAAGGATACATTCCCAAAATAGATGCTCATGAGTTTCCTCTGCATTTCTGCACATGACACATTGTGTATCCATTACCAAACCCCATTTTACTAACTTATCAGTGGTTAGTAATCTGCTTTGTAGTTGTAAACATAGTGTAAACTTTGCTTTAGGTCGGGCTGCATTGTTAAATATCATGTCTTTCCATGGTACTCTTGTATCCTCCCCTATCAGCTGGACATATATCTGTTTTGTAATGCTCTTTCCTTTCGTGAATCTCCAGTGCAGTCCTTCAAAAGTTGTCTTGGCTTCCATGATCTTTCTTGTCATTCAGCATGTTTGTTGTGGAATTGTCATTGTTTCTATTGCTTGGCCTTTAATGTAGTATGCATGGATCCACTTTATCCATAGCTTGTCTTGCTTCTGAGCAAGATCCCAGAAGCTTTTTGCTATATCAGCTTTATTCTACTTCTGTAAATTAGCCAAGCCCAGGCCTCCAACACTCTTTGGAGAACATATTCTTTCCCATGATACTAAAGATTTCTTATTGATGGTGTTACAACCAGACCATACATAGTTGCGACAGTATGAATCAATGGTTTTCAAAACTTTGGCGGGCAGTACAAAGAGTTAAGCCCAGTATGCTTGGACTCCAAATAGGACAATTTGCACCAGCTGTACTCTTCGTCCATAAGATAACTTCTTTGTTATCCATGCTGATATCCTTGCCACTATCTTTTCAATAAGTGGTTTCCATTGCACCAGAGATAACTTCTTAGTTGATAATGGAACCCCTAGATATTTAAAAGGTAGTTCACCTTCAAGCAATCCCAATTCCTGCATAATTTTATCTATCTCCTCTGTTCACACCTCTAAAATAAATTGAACTCTTACCTAGGTTTGCTTTGAGGCTTGAAGCTGCTGAGAACTGATTGAAACAGTGTTGCATAGTGACCACTGATGATAAGTCACATCTAGCAAATAGTAATAAATCATCAACAAAACATAAGTAAGTGATTGCTAGCTTTGAACATCTAGAATGATAATGAAATTTTGCCTTCTTTGGTAATTCCTTTAGACTCCTACTAAAGTACTCCATTGCTATAGCAAATAGAAATAGAGATATAGGATATCCTTATCTAAGACCTTTAGCAGCATTGAAAGGTATTGAAGGCTCCCCATTTATCAGAATAGTATAACTGACTGTTTTCATATATTCTAGGATCCAACTGATAAACTGATTGGGGAATCCCAACTCCACTAAGACTTGTTCCAGATATATCCACTCCACTGAATCATAAGCTTTTTGTAGGTCTATTTTGATCATGTATCTTGGTGACACATGTTTTCTTGTATAAGCTTTCATTAGTTCATGTGCTAAAATAATGTTGTCTCCAATCTTCCTCCCTGGTATGAATCCTGCATGTGACTCACTAATTATAAGGCAATGACTGTTTGAATCCTTGATGCTATAACCTTTGAGATCAGTTTATACATAACAGTGCAACAAGCTATTGGTCTATATTCCTTCACTATTCTGGGCATGTCATTTTTTGGCAGCAATCTGATAGTTGTACAGTTGATGGCATTGTACATCTTTCCAGTGCTAAAAAACTCTTTTACTTCTTCATACACCTCTTCTTTAATGGTACCCCATGCTTTTCTGAAGAAAGTAGCATTATAACCATCTATCTCAGGAGCTTTATCTTCACCTATGAACTCAAGGCCTGGTTAGATTTCCTCTTCAGTAACTGGAGCTATTTGGTCTAGTTTTTGCTGATGAGTCAGTGTTGGTCCTCCCTACATATTCATCTTGTTACTGGCTGGTAGTTCTTTTGCAGAAGATAAGGTTGTATTGTGGGCCGGGCCTAGCCCGGGACCGCTAGCAAACGGGCCAAACGAGCCGGTTGAAACGGGTCGGTCCCTAACAGTCCTAAAAGTCCACTGTGGACCGGTCCTCCCAAAATAGACTGCAAGCCCGGGACCGTTTAGCCCGGGACCGGCAGGCGGGCCTGGGCCGGTTCAACCGCGCCCAATGGCTATTTTTTAAAAAAAGGCCAATGGTTAAAAGTTTAAAAACTAGCTGTTGGCCTGCTATTTAGCCGTTTGGCATTTTAAAAAATAGCCATTTGGCTCCAAACTTTGTTTTAACCCCAAACTTTTTATAATTATACTTTTTCCCTATTCTCAACTATAAATACCCCCTCATTCTTTCATTTTTACTCACAAATTCATCAATCTCTCTCTAATTTTCTTCTATAATTGCTTACTTTATTATTGCAATTTTGTGAAGTTGGTAAATTGAAGTATTCAAGTCTTCAACGATATTAAATTTTTAAGAAGTTGTTCGTCAATTCGGTAAACTCGTTCCAACTCTTATGTTTTAATATTATAGTTAAGTTTGTTTTAGTTGTATAATTATAATTAATATGGACTTTTCTTTGAAAAAAATATTTGGTGGTACTGGTAAGAGAAAATCTAAAATTGGTGAATCTAGTCGCCAAGCTACTACTCCTCCCCGGGCTCCCCGACCCAGACCTGTTACTTGTCCTCATCCACCTGTTATTCTTGATAGTGATAACCCTTGTTTTTAATTTTTCAATAGTCAATTTTGCCATGATATTGCACCAGGTCAACAATTATATGATGAAGTTATGAATGCTCTTTATCCAAATCAAACTATCTTTGAAAATGATGAAGAAAATGATGATTTAGATGAAACTCAATCGAATTTAGATGATACACCTACTAGTCCTGTTAATAACCCAACTGATAATAATCCAAATGATGCCCCGCCTGACCCTTCTGTAGTAACTCCTACTTTTAATAGACAACCTTCTAAACGGACCGAAACATCTCTTGTTTGGCACTTTTTTACTCAACTAAGAGAACAAAATAAGGCTAAGTGTAAAATTTGTGGACCTTTGATGGCTCATAAATATACTAGAGACCGTAGCGGTACGGTTACTTTGACTAGACACATAAAGAAATACCCTAGAGATAAAGCTAGATATTTACAAATGAAAGCTACGCAAGAGGGGAGAAGTGTAGATACTGAGGTTAACCCTAGTACAAGGTCAAATCTAATTCAACCGGGAATTAACACTATTACCGGTGACATTTTATATTATGATCCAAATAAAGATCGTGAAGAATTGACAAAAATAGTTATTGTTATGTGCTTACCCTATAGTTTTCCTTCTAACCCTCATTTTGTGCATTATATTAGAAGAGTTTTTAATCCTACTTATAAAGGATGGCCTCGCGTAATTGTAAAGAGCAATATTTATAAATATAAATATGAATATGAACAATATTTGCGCTATTTATTTACTTATATGGATTTTCGCATTGTTATTACCACTGATATTGGTAGAAGTGGTAATGACTGTGATTATCTAACTGTTACAAGTTATTGGATTGATGAGGACTGGATAATGCAAAAGCGCATTATTGCTTATAGAATAATTAATTCACACCACACATGTAAGTTTATTGCTAACACATTTGCAGATATTTGTAGATATTTTTGCATTAGAGATAGAATAATGTCAATTTCAATGGATAATGCTTCTACTAACACTAATGCTATAGGCTTGCTTACAACTACACTAAATCCTGCATTTAGTAATATTTTTCATGTTAGATGTATTTGTCATATTTACCATTTAATCGTTGGTGATGGTATGAAAATTTTAAATGTGGAAATTGAAAAGGTTAAAATGGCTCTTAATTAGCTTTTTTATTCAAACCGTAGAAGTAGACTTAGAGAATATTTTAAAAAATGTGATGAATTTGGCCTTAGAGAAAGAAAGGTTCCTAAACCTTGTCCGACTAGATGGAATTACATGTATGAAAGTTTGGTTGTTGCATATGAATATAGAAACCCAATAAACGCAACGTTTAATGCTCATGTTGGTGGTGATGATGATGAGCACCTTACAAATCAGGATTGGACTAATGTTAAAATGCTTGTAGACTTTTTAAAACAATTTCATGTTACTACAAATGAATTATCTGGGCAATATTATCCTACTATTTCTAACTGTTTAGTTTATATTGTAGCACTTACAGATTTGTTTACTCAATTTTCAGAGGGTGGGGTAATTTATCAACTTGCTATTAATTCTATGAAAGATAAGTTTAAAAAATATTTTTTCCTTATCCCCCTATTTTTGGTGTTGCTGCCATGTTAAATCCTACCATGAAATTAGGAGGTCCTCACTTTTGGTACACAAAAATTTATAAGGCTTTATCACTTTCAGATGAGGAATTTGCTACACTTGGAGATGCAAAAACCTCAATTAAATTAAATGCTCAAATAATTTATAATGCTTGTCAACTTACCTTAGATCATGTTAGACCAAATGTTCCAACTCCTACTTCGTCTAGTTCGCAATCATCTAAAAGAACTGCAGGCCTAAAAGCACTTAGTTCTTGGACGGAGTTCAGGAGTTCTCAAGGTGATAATATTGGTGATAGTTTACAACTAAATAAGCTTCAAGTTTATTTATCGCAGGGACTTGAATCAGAGAATCCCAATGGCTCCTTTGATGTTTTGGAATGGTGGAAGGACAAACAAAAATACTATCCGGTTCTTTCAAGGATGACTTGAGATATTTTAAGTGTTCAAGCTTCAATAGTGGCATCAGAGAGCGTTTTCAGTCAAGCGAGACTTCAAATTGGTGATCATAGAGCGTCTACGAGGGAGAGCTTGGAAAAATCAGTACTCTTCAGAGATTGGATCCGTTCGAAAAGAAGAAATTTTGGACTTGCAGAATCACAACCGGAGATAGACGAAACTTATGAAGAAATGCTAGCGGAACTTGCGCAGGATGCTGCTTCGCCCGGAAGCGATGATGAACAAGCTTCTTTTCCGCCACCACCAACGGAAATTCCTCCGGACCTTGAAGGATTTATGAAATTTGTTAGAGATAATACATAGACTAATATGTAACTTGTATTTGGCACATCTTCCTTAATTTTTTTTCCTGGTGGTATTAGTACCTTGTTGTGCTCATTTGTAATACTCCTATAATTTAAATGAGGACATAATGGTCATTTAGTAAAACTAATTAAAAAATAAAATAAAATAATAAAGAGCAATGAATGGGCCGCTGCCCATCAGATGGAGAAAGATATGAACTAGGCTAGTGGAGAACTTTATCTCCAAATATGGGTAATCTGAAAGAAGGAAAACTGAGAAGACGCCACAAAAAAAAAGAAAGAAAAAAGAGAAGCCTCTGCAAAAAAAAAATACTAACCATCATATTCAGAAAGCATTGCAAGGAAATTAAAAGGGAATGGGGTTCTTCTGGCAACAAGTTTTACAAGAGAACATGAAGAATTCAACCTCAATTTAGTGTAGAAATACACGAAACAAAAACTTATGCCGTGAATAAAAGAAAGAGGTAATATTGTATTCTTAATTTTTCTTAACTAGTAATATCATATATATGATCATTGACTTGAGTTAAATTGGGATACTAGGATTAATTATAATGGGTATCATTATAATATAAATTACTTTATTATGATAAAATTATTTTGTTGATGAACGTTCTATGAACTGGGGAAGGAAAGAATTATAGAGAAGTGTTGGATAAGGTCATGGGTAGCCTAACTAAGGTTATTGCGAATTGAACCAAGACGAATTTGATAATAGAATCCGATTATGTTGATACTTCACGAAGTTGATACTTAGACTCGTCTTTGTGATACTATAGATTGATCGAAGAAGTCGTATGGACTACTCGAGTTAGCACGCTTGGTATTTCGACACGAGTACTGTGAGTAGTAATTTTATCGTAATTTGTGTTTTTATAACCTGCATGGTTTATACTATATTTTTGAAAATAAAAGGTGTTACCGAATATTTGAAATTGCATGTGGGACAAGTCCTTTACTGATATGGTACTGAACAATTTACTTGAGATGTTTACAATTATTTAGATGTTCTTATTGTTACTAGACATATCTTACTGTTATTTGAGATATGATTACTATTACCGAATGGGATTATATGATTCAATAAGAATTGAAATGCCCTGTACTATTTTGAAAATGCGTTCGTATGAATATCTACTATTTACAAAGAAAAGTATAAATGGGAGGAGACTTTGAAGGATCCTGTAGCTAACGGCGGGTTGTTAGACCTGGTGCACCTTGTTTTACAGATTACCGATTACCGTTATAGCCCTCGCTAGTGGGAAGGTAGAACTAGCATACAGTTATAGTTTTCCATCGAGTAGGGACCTACAGTTATATTTGACTCCTTTTACGAAAGAGTCCATACAGTGATATAGATTACATGATCCTTCCTTGGAAACCTCCCAAACATAAAGATTTGATATGACATAGTGCTTACCGAGTCTATTACTGAATTGTTAAATTATTTTCTATTACAGGAAACATATGATGAGACTGGTTATTATTACTGTTTTTGAAAGCGCATTTTATTTTTATGATAGTTCCTAATTATTATTATACAAGCATATTTTCTGACTTGTTCCCAATTAAAAACGGTTGTGGTTAAGTGTTATTACTCACTGAGCTAGCGACTCACTCCCCGCTATTTTTTTTAAAGACAGCAATTGAAGGGCGAGGATTTTGTTAGTTAGACGCACAAGTTGATAGTTTCTGGTGAGCCCCGCATTTGTTCGCGTGGGCGAAGAGTTTATGTATTTGTTATGTTCTCTCCTTTTGAACTCTTAGAGTCACTCCGTAGTCATATTTATTAGTTTCATAAGTATTCATTCATTGTAGACCCATGACTAGTATTAGATTCTCTTATAGTATTTTGAAGATGAATTTAAGATTTCTGCGTTGCAAATTATTGATTAATAATGGTAAATAACTGTTTGATTTGTTGATGAAGATTATGAGACATTGTGATTGATATAGGTTGGTTTTGTTGTTGATTTTTGAGACAGGTTAAATTTTTTGATAGTCCTAAACTAGAGGAAACTCTGTCCGATTTTCTAAAAAATATCAATGAGGCTTACTTGGGGGCATTTACTCCTAAGCGCCGGTCATGATCCTAATTTGGGTCGTGAAAAAGTTGGAATCAGAGCTAGGTTATTCTTGTAACTAATGGAGCACACGTCGGTAGTAGAATCTCAATTATGGTTATGTAGCCGGCCATTCCCATAATCGTGATTCTGCGAGGGCGTGATAGGATGTGTCTTGACTTTCTTTCTTATTTCTCTGTACGTGTGTGACGATTAGGGTCAAATAACTGAATCTATCATTACTTATCCTATTCGTGTATGGCTAGGACCAATTACCATATAAAAATGCTACATAGGTACTATACAAGACCAGTGAAAGTTTCATTGAGCCATATGAGGTACTTTCCAGTAAGATGCATAATAGAGTGCATTTCAAAAATTTATACTAGTCCACCACTTCAGCGATAGAGGAGTGCTATCACAAAAAGGTACTTATCTCCATGAAAAAAGAAAAAAAAATTGAGATCTTTATGGATATACTAGATAGACCTGAGAAGAATGAGCAACAGAATAGGGGCCCTAAAGTCCTCATGCACCTAGAAGATTATGGGAACCAACAAAATATTCTTAATGAAGTTCCTAAAATTGAAACTACTAAGTGTACTATTTCTGATAGTTCAAAGGATCTTTAAAGGTTTTAGTAAAATACTTACCACGTTATGAGCTATAGGATATTTCATGAAGAGGTTTATGGAACATGCAACTTTTAAACTAGAGAATAAGGCGAATACATAAAATGCTACCGTACTCTTAGAGATGCCAACAAGAGCAACACAACTAAATTGGGAATGAATTTCACTAAAGTTTTTATGAATCACTTCCTTCTTGATAATTTATGACGTGAACTTTCCTGCTAGATCGTTTAAGAAATTGATTTAGACGTTGGGTATACTTACATATAACACCGAACTTTCTAAACCCGATACACAAGCAACATCATAAGTTTACAGGCTTGTTGAAGGGTTGGTTAATTGTTTAAACAATATAGTAACTGTATATATGAAGACTTAAACCTATTTTGTAGCAGTTGCACTTACCAGAAAGATTGAAAATATGGAAATGATAGGCAGGCAAGAACTCACATAAGAAGATCAAAATTAGAATATCTCTTAGTATGGATTTTAATATGAGTCGAAGATTTAAAAATCAAGAATGTTTTGAGATATTAAGCGATGCTTTTCGGGTTGCCACATCTATGAAAAATTTATAGTAGTTAGACATGTGTTTAAAACTTTTAAGATTTAAGTTAAGAGAAGGAAACTCTAGCTAACCAAGTTGTACTTGATATGGTTGACTCTAACGTACAGATGTATATGGATTAATTATCTTCTTACCATGCTACCTTTGATTACTATGGAAAGACTATTAGGTTTGGTGAACTTTAAAAGCTGGTTTTATCCAAAAAGGGGATTATAGGTTTTAGAGACAAGCAAATTATATATTTTGAAGACTTAACAGTTATAGAAGAAAGGTTGTTTGGATCTCATAGATACGGTAAGGGGCACAAGAGAAGAAACACTTAGTTTGAGAAAAAAAACTTATTATAATGAGAGATTCTCTAATGTATTCCTAAGAATTTACTAGGACTACCCCCAATATGAGAAATAGACTTCGGTATTGAGCTGACACCTGAAATGCAAACTATATCATATGGCACCACAAAGTTGCAAGAGCTAATTGAATAATTGAGAGACCTACTGGATACAGGTTTTATCATACCGAGTGTTGCACCATGGGGTACATCAATATTGTTTGGAAAAAAAGGGATGAGTCTTTAATAATGTGGGCCAACTATAGATCATTAAATAAGATAACAATACACAACAAATATCTCTTGTCTTGTATAGATAACTTGTTTGATTAGTTACAAGGAGCCATTGATCTTTAGTTTGTATGACGATCCGCCCAGTCTTCTCATGACTTACCGCTCTGTTTTTCCCATTTCTGCTTCTTTATACTTCATTATCCGTGTTTTGTGGTATCGGGCTGGTTGGATCGAATCCGGAATGATTTTGGTAAGGTTTAAGACACTTAGTCTCTTTTAAGGAAGTTTGAGTTGAAAAAGTCAACCGGATGTTGACTTGCATGTTAGAGGGCTCGGATGCAAGTTCTGATGGTTTGGTTAGCTTCGGGAGGTGATTTATAACTTAGGAGTGTGATCGGAATGGGTCTTGGAGGTTTGGAGTAGTTTTAGGCTTGAATTGGCGAAGTTGTTATTTTGGCAATTTCTGGTTGATAGGCGAGATTTTGATATAGGGGTCGAAATAGAATTCCGAGAGTTGCAGTAGTTCCGTCGTGTCATTTGGGATGTGTGTGCAAGTTTTTAGGTCATTCAGACGTGGTTTGGTTGGGGTTTTGATCAAAAGCGGAATTCGGAAGATTTTTGAAACTTAGGCTTGAATCTGAGGTGTTTTAGTTGATTTGAAGTTGTTTGAAGTATTTTGATGAATGGAACAAGTTTGTATAAGGTATTGGGTTATATTTGTGCTTTTGGTTGAGGTTCTGGGGGCCTCGAGGTGATTTCGGATGGTTAACGGAGAGGTTGGAATGTTATTGCAGCTGTTGAAGTTTTACTGCTTCTGGTGTTTTTGCACCTGTGGTTTAGGGACCGCAGTACGGCGCCGAATAAGCGGAGATTTGGCCGCAGAAGCGGGAGAGCCTTGAGGAACAGGAAACCACATAAGCGGCTAATGGGATCGCATCTACGGAATCGCAGATGCGGAGGGAGGCTCGCAGATGCGGAATGTTGAGGTAGAGTCAGGAACCGCAGATGCGGTAGATGGACCGCACTCGCAGAGTCGCAGATGCAACAAGTGGACCGTAGATGCGGTATTTGGTCCGGTAAGTGAATTCCGCAGAAGCGAAGGATTAGACCGCATGTGCGGTACCGCAGAAGCGGAAAGGCCTGGGCAGAACATATAAGTTATTTCATTTCGCGAGATTTAGTTATTTCACCATTTTTGACTTTGGCTTGGGAGCTTCTTGGGTGATTTGAGAGGGGGATTTCAAGAGAACTTCATTGAGGTAAGGAATTTGTACCTAAAACTCGTTCTATGCTATTATTTCATGGATTAGAACTAGAAACTATGGAAATCAAAGGTTAAAATTCGGAAAAATAGGGCTTGAGAACTTAGGCCTTTAATTGTGGATTTGAAGGACCATTTGGGGTCGAATTTGAGAACTTTTGATATGTATGAACTCGTGGGGAGATGAGGAATCTATTGATGTAAAATTTTTTGACTTTCGAGATGTTGGCCCGGGGGTCGGGTTTTGATAATTTCGGGATTTGTGCCCTTTATTGATTGTTTTCGCTTGGGCTTTGTTCTCTTAGCATACTTTGACGTCCTCGTTCTGATTTTGGATAGATTCGACGTGCGTGGAGGCCGATTCGAGGGGCAAAGGCATCGCGAGCTAGAGATTTAGCCGGTTTGAGGTGAGTAATGATTGTAAATGATATTCTCAGGGTTTAAAACCCCGGATTGCGCATCGTAGTGCTATATTGAGGTGAGGCACACGCTTGATGACGAGCGTGGGGTCGTGCGCCATTGGGGATTGTGACTTGGTCTATCCCGATTGATGATTTTACCGCGTATTTGATTGAAAACTATTTGCTATCATCATTATTTGGGCTGAATGCCATATTTGGTCCTAGTGCCAACTATTTGAACCCTTCGGGAATTTTTATTGATATTTCTTCACTGTTTTGACTTTATCTTGAAGTCAGTCATGTTATTTTCCACTATTTTACTACTCAGCCATGTTTACTCAGTTTTAATACTTAAATGACATTTTAATTAATGTTTGGACTGAGAAACACTGTTTTACTATTGCCCGAGGGGCTTGTGAGGATTTTTGACTGAGTAAGGCCGAGGGCCTATGTTGTGAGGAAACACTGATACTGATTTGAGGCCGAGGGCCTGAGATATGTATGCCATAAGGTGGCTTGATTGATATGAGGCCGAGGGCCTAGTTTGATGCGATGAGATGGCTTGTTATTGTGCTTGGGCTGTAAGGGGCCCCTCCAGGAGTATGCACACCTCCAGTGAGCGCGGGTACCCATTGTGATGTGATATTGAGCCTGAGGGGCTGGTATTGTTCTATGTGATTGAGCCCGAGGGGATGGTATTGTTCTATGTGATTGCCCAAGGGGCTGGTACTATTCTGAGATGTTGCTCGAGGGGCGAATTTGTCGATATTGTGCCTGTGGGGCGAGCCTTTATGTGTTTACTTTATATAATTGACTGTCAATTACCTGCTTAATCATTGAAAAGGGTTTTTCATGAAGTTAAATTTTGAGTTAAAGGATTTTATCTATCTTTCACTGTTTTAAGGTTTTGAAATGGTTTTACTGCTTCATTATAGAATGCTTTGTGCCCTATATGATTTCCTGCTTTCAGTCTTTATTTACATTTGTTACTCCCTGAGTTGGAGTACTCACTTTACTCCCTGCACCCCTGTATGCAAATTCAGGCGTAGCTGGTCCCGCTCACGTGTGTTGATTCATTCCAGCTTCAGGTAGATCTCAAGGAGTCTTTAGGTAGCTGTTGGCGTTCGCAGCCCGGAGCTCCTCCCTATATCTTTCCTTTATGTCCTTAGTTCAGTATTTAAAACTCTGTAGTTACATTTGAGGATTTTGTATTGTTAGATGCTCGTGACTTGTGACACCCCGGTTAGGGCTATGTCGGGTTGTATTTCCACTACTTATTATCATTAAATCATGTTTTAGACTGCCTTTATTATGTTTAACTACTTTAACAAGTGAAATAGGTTTAGTTCGCTGGCCTTGTCAACACAAAAGGCGCTATCACGACCAGGTTCGGGGTTATTGTCGTGACAAGTTGGTATCAGAGCCTAGTTTACATAGGTCTCACGAGTCATGAGCAGGTTTAGTAGAGTCTCGCAGATTAGTACAGAGACGTCTGTATTTATCCTCGAGAGGCTACATAACCTTTAGGAAAAACTTCATATTCTTGAAATTCTTGTCGTGCGAACTTGTTGACGAGTACTGAACTTCTGTTATTCTATTATCTCACATATGGTGAGGACACGCGCTACCGGACAGGGTGGGCGACCCCCAGTACCACCAGCTGTGGCCACAAGAGGATGAGGATGCGGCCGTGGTCGTGGTAGGGGCAAAGCATCTAGAGCAGCACCCGCAGATACACCAGCTGCCCCAGTTTATGATCAGTTCCCAGTTATGGACGCTCCAGCAGCACCAGTTTAGGCATCAGCTGTGCCCATCGTGATTCCGGGTCTTCAAGAGGCTTTGGCACAGATCTTATCAGTTTGCACTAGCTTGGCTCAGGCAGTTTCAGCCACTACAACCGCAGCTACTTCACAGGTCGGGGGAGACAATCAAACTCCCGCCGCTTGCACACCTGAGCAGGTCGTGCAGGGACTTCAGATGCCGGGGGCGCATCCAGCCCAGCCGGCCGTAGCTGCTCAGGACTATGTGGTTCCTGTCATGCCGGAGAATGAGCAGCGTAGGTTGGAGAGATTTGGTAGATTGCAGCCTCCGACCTTCAGTGGCGTAGAGGGCGAGGATGCCCAGGGTTTTTTGGATAAGTGTCAGAGGATGCTTCTTACTGCAGGTATTCTAGAGACCAGCGAGGTCGCTTTTACCACCTATCACTTTTTATGAGCTTCTTTCACTTGGTGGGAGGATTTTGAGAGCCGTAGGCCTGTTGGTGCAGCACCCTTTTCCTGGCAGCAATTCTCCGTTCTCTTCCTGGAGAAGTATATGTCGTAGTCCCGCAGAGAGGAGCTGCGTATGCAGTTTGAGTGGTTGCGACAGGGGGATATGACTGTGTCATAGTATGAGCTGGGGGTTTTTGAGTTGGCTCATCATGCCATCTGGTTAGTTCCAACCGATCGAGAGAGGATCAGGAGGTTTGTTGATGGTCTTACTTATCAGCTCCGTATTCTCATGGCCAGGGAGAGGGTGACTAGTGACACGTTCGAAGAGGTTGTTGATATCGCCCGTGAGATTGAGTCTGTTCGCCACCAGGAACGAGAAGAGAGGGAGGCCAAGAGGCCTCGAGGATCTGGCAGCTATAGTGGTGCTCCTTTGATGGGTTAGTTTTAGCACAGCAGATGCCGTTCATTCAGGCTTGCTCAGTAAGCTCGCTTAAGTTATCGTGGGGCATCTTCGGGTCATGGTTATCATGGATCTCAGCAGGGCCAGTAATCACTCAGCGCCCTTCCAGCTCAGAGTTCATCTCGTGCTCCATCAGCTCAGGGCTCTTCTATGTCGAGTGCATCTGTTAGTCACTCTGATGCGAGGGGTTCCCTTCAGTCCCCTTCTCCAGCACCTGGGAGTTGCTTTGAGTGTGGTGAGATGGGTCACATATGGAGGCAGTGTCCTCGTCATTTTGCTAGTTCGTCCCAGCAGAGGGGTCAGTCATCGGCTTCAGCGCCAGTTGCTTCATCACCACCCGCTCCACCAGCTAGAGGTGGAGGTCAGTCAGCCAGGGGTCACCCCAGAGGTGGAGGTCGATCAGAGGGCGGTCAGACCCGTTTCTCTGCACTCCCAGGCAGACCTGATGCTATCACTTCAGGTGTTATTATTACAGGTATTGTTTCAGTTTGCCACAGAGATGCCTCTGTATTATTTGATCCCGGTTCCACCTTTTCTTATGTGTCATCATACTTTGCTCGTTATTTGGGGATGCCCTGTGAGTTTCTTGATTTACCTATTCATGTATCTACCCCGGTGGGCGATACTGCTATTGTAGACCGTGTGTAGCGGTCGTGTGTGGTGACTATTGGGGGTCTAGAGACCCAAGTGGATCTGTTATTATTGAGTATGGTGGATTTTGATGTTATTTTGGGCATAGATTGGTTATCTCCGTGTTGTGCTATTCTAGACTGTCACGCTAAGATAGTCACATTGGCTATACCGAGTGTGCCACGGATTGAGTGGTGAGGTGAGACTGATTATGTTCCCAGTAGAGTGATCTCATTCTTGAAAGCCCAATGTATGGTTGGGAAGGATTGTCTTTCGTATCTAGCCTTTGTGAGGGATGTCGGAGCTGAGGCTCCCAGTATTGATTCTATTCCAATTGTGAGAGATTTTCCCAATGTGTTTCCTGCAGACTTGTCGGGCATGCCACCGGATAGGGATATCGATTTTGGTATTGACCTGGTGCCGGGCACTCAGCCCATTTCTATTCCACCGTATCGTATGGAACCAGCGTAGTTGAAGGAATTGAAGGAGCAGCTTCAGGAACTCCTTGATAAAGGGTTCATTCGGCCTAGTGTGTCACCTTGGGGTGCGCCGGTTCTGTTTGTGAAGAAGAAGGATGGCACAATGAGAATGTGCATTGATTATAGGCAATTAAACAAGGTAACAATGAAGAACAAGTATCCTTTTGCCTCATATTGATGATTTATTCGACCAGCTTCATGGAGCGAGAGTGTTCTCCAAGATTGATCTCCATTCAGTTTATCATCAGTTGAAGATCAGGGATTCAGATATTCTTAAAATAACTTTCAGGGCCCGATATGGTCGCTATGAATTCTTGGTGATGTCTTTTGGGTTGACCAATGCTCCAGTAGCGTTCATGCATTTGATGAACAACGTGTTCTGGCCTTATCTTGACTCGTTCGTCATAGTCTTTATTGATGATATTCTGGTATATTCGCATCGTCAGGAGGAGCATACAGAGCATTTGAGAGTTGTGTTGCAAAGATTGAGAGAGAAGAAACTTTATGCAAAGTTCTCCAAGTGTGAGTTTCGGCTCAGTTCAGTGGCTTTGTTGGGGCACGTGGTGTCCAGCGAGGGTATTCAAGTTGAACCGAAGAAGATAGAGGCAGTTCAGAGTTGGCCCAGACCGTCCTCAGCCATAGAGATTCGCAGGTTTCTTAGTTTGGCAGGCTATTATCGCCAGTTTATTTAGGGATTCTCATTTATCGCATCGCCGTTGACCAAGTTGACTCAGAAGGGTGCTTCATTTGTATGGTTGGACGAGTATAAGGAGAGCTTTTAGAAGCTCAAGACAGCTTTGACCACAGCTCCAGTGTTGGTTCTACCATCAGCTTCAGGTTCATATATCGTGTATTGTGATGCTTCGAGAGTTGGGATTGGTTGTGTATTGATGCAGGAGGGTAGAGTTATTGCTTATACTTCTCATCAGTTGAAGCCCCATGAGAAGAACTACCCCATTCATGATTTGGAGTTAGCTGCCATAGTTCAGGCATTGAAGATTCGGAGGCATTACTTGTATGGCGTATCTTGTGAGGTGTTCACTGATCATCGCAGTCTTCAGCATTTGTTCAAGCGAAAGGATCTTAATTTGAGGCAGCGGAGATGGTTGGAGTTGCTTAAGGATTATGATATCACTATATTGTACCATCCGGGAAAGGCCAATGTGGTGGTCGATGCTTTGAGCCGAAAGGCAATGAGTATCGGGAGTTTGGCATATATTCCAGTTGGGGAGAGACCTCTTGCAGTTGACATTCAGGCCTTGGCCAATCGGTTCGTGAGATTAGATGTTTCGGAGCCCAGTCGGGTATTGGCTTGTGTGATTTCTCGATCTTCCTTATATGATCGCATCAGAGAGCGCCAATATGATGATTCGCACTTTCTTGTCCTTAAAGGACAGAGTTCAGCATGATGATGCTAGAGATGTGACCATTGGTGATGATGGGGTGTTGAGGATGCAGGGCCGGATTTGTGTGCCCAATGTGGAAGGGCTTCGAGAGTTGATTCTGGAAGAGGCCCATAGCTCACGGTATTCTATTCATCTGGGTGTTGTGAAGATGTATCAGGATTTGAGGCAGTACCATTGGTGGAGAAGAATGAATAAAGATATTGTGGGATTCGTAGCTTGGTGTCTCAATTGTCAGTAGGTGAAATATGAGCATCAGAGACCGGGTAGTTTGCTTCAGCAGATGGATATTCCTAAGTGGAAGTGGGAGAGGATTACTATGGACTTTGTTGTTGGACTTCCACGGACTTTGAAGAAGTTCGATGCTATTTGGGTGATTGTGGATCGACTGACCAAATCTTCACACTTCATTCCTGTATGTACTACCTATTCCTCAGAGCGGTTGGCAGAGATCTATATCCAGGAGATTGTTCGTTTGCATGGTGTCCTAGTTTCTATCATCTCAGATAGGGGCACTCAGTTTACATCGCAGTTTTGGAGGTCTGTGCAGTGATAGTTGGGTACTCAGGTGGAGTTGAGCACAGGTTTTCATCCTCAGATGGATGGGCAGTCCGAGCATACTATTCAGATATTAGAGGACATGTTGCGTGCTTGTGTCATTGATTTCGGAGGGTCATGAGATCAGTTTCTACCGCTTGTAGAGTTTGCTTATAAAAACAGCTACTAGTCAAGTATTCAGATGGCTCCATATGAGGCTTTGTATGGGAGGTGGTGTAGATCTCCAGTTGGTTGGTTCGAGCCCAGTGAGGCTAGGCTATTGGGGACTGATTTGGTGCAGGATGCTTTAGAGAAGGTAAAGGTGATTAAGGAGAGGCTTCATACAGTGCAGTCGCGGCAAAAGAGTTATACTGACAGGAAGGTTCGAGATGTGTCCTACATGGTTGGCGAGAAGGTTCTGTTGAAGATTTCGCACATGAAGGGTGTTGTGAGATTTGGAAAGAAAGGGAAATTAAGTCCACGGTTCATTGGGCCTTTTGAGGTGCTTCGGAGGATTGGGGAGGTGGCTTGCGAGCTTGCTTTACCACCCATCTTGTCGAGTGTGCATCCGGTATTTCATGTTTCTATGCTCCAGAAGTATATGGGGGACCCGTCTCATGTTCTGGATTTCAGCACGGTTCAATTGGATGATGATTTGACTTCTGATGTGGAGCCAGTAGCTATTTTGGGTCATCAGGTTCGAAAGTTGAGGTCAAAGGATATAGCTTCAGTGAAAGTACAGTGGAGAGGTCGGCCCATGGAGGAGGCTACCTGGGAGACCGAGGGGGAGATGCGAAGAAAATATCCTCACCTATTTGAGGCTTCAGGTATGTTTCTTGACTGGTTCGAGGACGAACGTTTGTTTAAGTTGGGGAGGATGTGATGACCTGTCTAGTCGTCTCATGAGTTACCACTCCGTTGTCCCCATTTCTGCTTCTTTATGCTTCGTTATCCGTGTTTTGTAGTACCAGGTTGGTCGGATCGAATTCAGAATGATTTTGGTAAGGTTTGAGACACTTAGTCTCTTTTAAGGAAGTTTGAGTTGGAAAAGTCAACCGGATGTTGACTTTTGCGTTAGAGGGATCGGATGCGAGTTCCGAAGGTTCGGTTAGCTTCGGGAGGTGATTTATGACTTAGGAGTGTGATCGGAATGGGTTTTGGAGGTTTGGAGTAGTTTTAGGCTTGAATTGGCGAAGTTGTTATTTTGGCAGTTTCCGGTTGATAGGCGAGATTTTGATATAGGGGCCGGAATGGAATTCCGAGAGTTACAGTAGCTCCTTCGTGTCATTTGGGATGTGTGTGCAAATTTTTAGGTCATTCGGACGTGGTTTTGGTTGGGTTTTTGATCAAAAGCGGAATTCGGAAGATTTTTGAAACATAGGCTTGAATTTGAGGTGTTTTAGTTGATTTGATGTTGTTTGAAGTGTTTTGATGATTGGAACAAGTTTGTATAAGGTATTAGGTTATGTTTGTGCTTTTGGTTGTGGTCCCGGGGGCCTCGGGGTGATTTCGGATGGTTAACGGAGAGGTTGGAATGTTATTGCAGTTGCTAAAGTTTTGCGGCTTTTGGTGTTTTCGCACCTGCGGTTTAGGGACCGCAGGTGCAGTGCTGCATAAGCGGAGATTTGGCTGCAGAAGTGGGAGAGGCTTGAGGAACAGGAAACCGCATAAGTGCCTAATGGGATCGCAGATGCGGAGGGAGGCTCGCAGATGTGGAATGGTGAGGTAGAGTCAGGAACCGCAGATGCAGTAGATGGACCACACCTGCGGAGTCGTAGATGCGGCAAGTGGACCGCAGATGCGGTATTTGGTCCGGTAAGTGAATTCCGTAGAAGCGGAGTATTAGACCGCATATGCAGTACCGCAGAAGCGGGTTTTGGACCGTAGATGCGGAAAGGCCTGGGCAGAACATATAAGTTATTTCATTTCGCGAGATTTAGCTATTTCACCATTTTTGACTTCGGCTTGGGAGCTTCTTGGGCGATTTGAGAGGGGGATTTCAAGAGAACTTCATTGAGGTAAGGAATTTGGACCTAAAACTCATTCCTATGCTATTATTTCGTGGATAGAGCTAGAAATTATGGAAATCGAAGGTTAAAATTGGGGAAACTAGGGCTTGAGAACTTAGGCCTTTAATTGTGGATTTGAAGGACCATTTGGGGTAGGATTTGAGAACTTTTGATATGTATGAACTCGTGGAGAGATGAGGAATCTATTGATGTAAAAATTTCTGACTTTCGGGACGTGGCATCGGGGGTCGGGTTTTGGTAATTTCGGGATTTGTGCCCTTTATTGATTGTTTTCACTTGGGCTTTGTTCCCTTAGCATACTTTGACGTCCTCGTTCTAATTTTGGATAGATTCGACGCACGTGGAGGCCGATTCGAGGGGAAAAGGCATCGCGAGCTAGAGATTTAGCCGATTCGAGGTGAGTAATGATTGTAAATGATGTTCTGAGGGTTTAAAACCTGGAATTGCACATCGTAGTGCTATATTGAGGTGAGGCACACGTATGATGACGAGTGTGGGGTCGTGCACCATTGGGGATTGTGACTTGGTCCGTCCCGATTGATGATTTTACCGCGTATTTGATTGAAAACTATTTGCTATCATCATTATTTGGGTTGAATGCCATATTTGGGACTAGTGCCAACTATTTGAACCTTTCGGGAATTTTTATTGATTTTTCTTCACTGTTTTGACTTTATACTTGAACTCAGTCATGTTATTTTCCACTGTTTTACTACTCAACCATGTTTACTCAGTTTTAATACTTAAATGACATTTTAAATGATGTTTGGACTGAGAAACACTATTTTACTATTGCCCGAGGGGCTTCTGAGGATTTTTGACTGAGTAAGGTCGAGGGCCTATGTTGTGAGAAAACACTGATACTGATTTGAGGTCGAAGGCCTGAGATATGTATGCCACAAGGTGGCTTGATTGATATGAGGCCGAGGGCCTAGTTTGATGCAATGAGATGGCTTGTTATTGTGATTGGGCCGTAAGGGGCCCATCCAGGAGTATGCACACCTCCAGTGAGCGCGGGTACCCATTGTGATGTGATATTGAGCCTGAGGGGCTGGTATTGTTCTATGTGATTGAGCCCGAGGGGTTGGTATTGTTCTATGTGCTTGCCCAAGGGGCTGGTACTATTCTGAGATGTTGCCCGAGGGGCAAATTTGTCGATACTGTACCCGTGGGGCGAGCCTTTATGTGTTTACTTTACATAATTGACTATCAATTACCTGCTTAATCATTGAAAAGGGCTTTTCATGAAGTTAAATTTTGAGTTAAAGGATTTTACCTATCTTTCACTGTTTTACTGTTTTGAAATGTTTTTACTGCTTAATTATTGAATGTTTTGTGCCCTATGTGATTTCCTACTTTCAGTCTTTATTTACATTTGTTATTCATTGAGTTGGAGTACTCACTTTACTCCCTACACCCTTGTGTGCAGATTCAGGCGTAGCTGCTCCCGCTCATGAGTGCTGATTCATTCCAGCTTCAGGCAGATCTCGAGGAGTCTTTAGGTAGCTGTTGGCGTTCGCAGCCCGGAGCTCCTCCCTATCTCTTTCCTTTATGTCCTTAGTTCAGTATTTAAAATTCTGTAGTTACATTTGAGGATTTCGTATTGTTAGATGCTCGTGACTTGTGACACCCCGGTTAGCGCCATGTCAGGTTGTATTTCCGCTACTTATTATCATTAAATCATGATTTAGACTGCCTTTATGATGTTTAACTGCTTTAACAAGTGAATTGGGTTTAGCTGGCTGGCTTTTTCATCACGAAAGGTGCCATCATGACCGGGTTCGGGGTTAGGGTCGTGACAGTTTCTTATCATCAGCTTAGAATAAGAAAGGAAGATATTTCAATATTGCCTCTAGTACTCGGTACACACATTATGAGTTACCTGTGATGTCCGTTAGATTGGACAATGCTCCAATTGCATTGATGTATATAATGAATATAGTGTTCAAAGTTGTTTTTGGAGAAAAAAATCCATAGTTTTACTTACTATATTCTGGTATATTCTCGTACCCAGGAAGAGCACGAGAATTACTTGAAAAATATGTCAAGGAAGCTGCAGGAAAATCGACTTTCTTTTTCAAGTTCTTCAATTAGCTAGACTCGATGGTATTCATAGGACACATGGTATCTAAGAATTAAAAAAAAAAGGGTAGATTTTTAAGAAGATATAAACAGTTCATAAATGGCCGAGACTCATTTCCCCTACAGAGATTACTTTTGGCTTGACAAGCTACTATAGGTATTTGTATAGGATTTCTCTAGAATAGCACAACCACTCACCAAGTTAACATAGAAAATCGCAAAATTTCAGTGGATGGAGAAATGTACAACAAGAAAGCATGTTTGACAATCACACTAATGTTAGCCTTATTCCAATAGGCTCTAGAGGATTCACGATGTTATATGATACTTCGAGGGTAGGATTAGAATATTTTCTCATGCAAAATAGTCGCGTGATAGCCTATGCGCTAAGAGAATTGAAGAAGCTCAAGTCTTATTATGCCATTCATGATTTGGAGATGGTCATATTGGTATTTCCTTTTTAGATTTACAGACACTATTTATATGAAGAAACCTATGAGATTTATACCTAACACAAAAGCATGAAGTACATTTAAAACTAACAGAGATATAAATATTTAACAATTCTAATGGAGGGAACTACTGAAGATCTAATTGTACTATTTTGTATTGTTCAGGAAAGATACATATTATAGCTTATGCCAAAAAAAAACTATGGGTGATTTGACGCATTTAGCTCCTGTAGAGATACTTCTGGATGAAGATATGCGTAGACTAGAGGGTACACGTGCTAAATTCAATGTGAAAAAAAATCAAAGACATTATTGGCTATTGGTCAAGCCCGATGTAGCGTATATAAAGGCTAGCCAATACGAAGATGAACGATTGTTTAATTACCAAGATTAGCTTTTAGCTGGTAAAAGCAAGGACATGACTATTAATAGTGAGGGTATTCTACGACTAGATAATTAATTATGTGTAGCAAACATATAAAGGTTGAGACAAGTTATTCGTGATGGAGCTCACAACTCTAGATACACTATATATCTCAGGTCTATAAGATGCACCATGACTATAAAAAATAAAAAAAAAATAAAAAAAATTGATTGGGTTGGAAAAGAAAGAAGAAAAAAAATTCTTTAACTTTATTTCTAACTATTTGGCATGTCAGTATGTTAACACAAGCACGTGCGACTCACAGGCCCACTAAAATAACTCAAGATTCTGAAATGTAAATACAATAGAATAATACATTATATGACTAAATTATTCAAACCATTAAAGGTATCATTATATGTGGGAAAGTTGTAAATTGGCTTACCAAGTAGCCATGTTTCTTGCTAGTTAAAACCTCTTATAATAAGGTATAATATGCATAGATATACATGAACAGAAAATTATTTGACTCAATAGATCTCTATTGTCCATCAGCCCTAATAGAGGATCGCATTCACTTCACGATTTGAAAACCTTTTCAAGAAATGTTGGTACACAAGTAGATCTTAGTACTAGTTTTATCTCACACAAACGCAAATTCCGGATGTGCTATACAGATCTTGGAGGATATGTTGAGAGATTGTATTCTTGAGTTTGGTGGTAGTTGGGACGTTTATCTACCTTTAGCTAAATTTGCTTACAACAATAGCTTCGAGTCCAGTATTCAGATGGTATTGTACGAAGTATTACATGGAAGAAGATGTCGTTCTTCTATCGGAAGTTTTGAAGCTGGTGAGACTAACTTATTGGGACCCGACTTAGTACAAGAAGCTATTGACAAGGTCCAATTGATCAGACCATGATTGCTCACAGTTTAAAATAGACAAAAAAATCTTATGCGGATAAGAGAAGAAGAGATTTAGTATTCACAATTGGGGACAAAGTGCTCCTACGAGTCTTCCCCATGAAAGGCGTGATGCTATTCGGGAAAAGACATAAGTTGAGTTCGAGGTTTATATATCCGTACGAGATACTTGAACAAGTGGAAGCTATGACTTATTGTTGGCACTTTCTCCTTGGTTGTGCTAAGAAAACATATATTAGACTCCTCTCAAGTACTTGAAGCACCGACTATATCATTGATGAGAAGTTGACTTAAGAGGAGGAGCCGATGCTATTGTCGATAGGAAAGTAAAAAAGTTACAGTCAAAAGAAATTGTACTTATGAATATCTTGTGGAGAACTTATACCGTTGAAGAAGTAATTTCGAAAGTGGAAAATGCTATACGAGTCTAGTAGCCTCACTTGTTTCAGTCTACTAATAAACACTTATTTTAAATTCGGGGACCGAATTTCATAAGATAGAGAGAATGTAATACTCCTATAATTTAAATGAGGACATAATGGTCATTTAGTAAAACTAATTAAAAAATAAAATAAAATAAAAATAATAAAGAGCAATGAATGGGCCGCTGCCCATCAGATGGAGAAAGATATGAACTAGGGTAGTGTAGAACTTTATCTCCAAATATGGGTAATCTGAAAGAAGGAAAACTGAGAAGAAGCCACAAAAAAAGAAAAAAGAGCAGCCTCTGCAAAAAAAAAAAAAAAAAAAAAAAAAAAATTACTAACCATCATATTCAGAAAGCATTGCAAGGAAATTAAAAGGGAATGAGGTTCTTCTGGCAACAAGTTTTACAAGGGAACATGAGGAATTCAACCTCAATTCAGTGTAGAAATACACGAAACAAAAATTTATTACCTGAATAAAAGAAAGAGGTAATATTGTATTCTTAATTTTTCGTAACTAGTAATATTATATATATGATCATTGACTTGAGTGAAATTGGGATACTAGGATTAATTATAATGGGTATCATTATAATATAAATTACTTTATTATGATAAAATTATTTTGTTGATGAACGTTCTATGAACTGGGGAAGGAAAGAATTACAGAGAAGTGTTGGATAAGGTCATGGGTAGCCTAACTAAGGTTATTGCGAATGGAACCAAGACGAATTTGATAATAGAATCCGATTATGTTGATACTTCACGAAGTTGATACTTAGACTCGTCTTTGTGATACTGTAGATTGATCGAAGAAGTCGTATAGACTACTCGAGTTAGCACGCTTGGTATTTCGACACGAGTACTGTGAGTAGTAATCTTATCGCAATTTCTGTTTTCATAACCTGCATGGTTTATACTATATTTTTGAAAATAAAAGTTGTTACCGAATATTTAAAATTGCATATGGGATAAGTCCTTTACTGATATGGCACTGAACAGTTTACTTGAGATGTTTACAATTATTTAGATGTTCTTATTGTTACTAGACATGTCTTACTGTTATTTGAGATGTGATTACTATTACCGAATGGGATTATATGATTCAATAAGAATTGAAATGCCCTGTACTATTTTGAAAATGCGTTCGTATGAATATCTACTATTTACAAAGAAAAGTATAAACGAGAGTAGACTTTAAAGGATCTCGTAGCTAACGGCGGGTTCGTTAGACCTGGTGCACCTTGTATTTACAGATTATCGATTACCGTTATAGCACTCGCTAGTGGGAAGGTAGAAATAGCATACATTTACAATTTTCCCTCGAGTAGGGACCTACAGTTATATTTGACTCCTTTTACGAAGGGGTCCATACAGTGATACAGATTACATGATCCTTCCTTGGAAACCTCCCAAACATAAAGATTTGATATGACATAGTGCTTACCGAGTCTATTACTGAATTGTTAAATTGATTTTTATTACAGGAAACACATGATGAGACTGATTATTATTACTGTTTTTGAAAGGGCATTTTATTTTTATGATAGTTCCTAATTATTATTATTACACAAGCATGTTTTCTGACTTGTCCCCAATTAAAAACAGTTGTGGTTAAGTGTTATTACTCACTGAGCTAGCGACTCACTCCCCGCTATTTTTTTTAGAGACAGCAGTTGAAGGGCGAGGATTTCGTTAGTCAGACGCACAAGTTGATAGTTTCTAGTGAGCCCCGCATTTGTTCGCGTGGGCGAAGAGTTTATTTATTTGTTATGTTCTCTCCTTTTGAAATCTTAGAGTCGCTCCATAGTCATTTTTATTAGTGTCATAAGTATTCGTTCATTGTTAGACCCATGACTAGCATTAGATTCTCTTATAGTATATTAGAGATGAATTTAAGATTTCTATATTGCAAATTATTGATTAATAGTGGTGAATAACTGTTTGATTAGTTGATGAAGATTATGAGACATATTTATTGATATAGGTTGGTTTTGTGGTTAAGTTTTGAGACGGGTTAAATTTTTGGATAGTCCTAAAATAGAGGAAACTCTGTCTGATTTTTTGAAAAATATCGATGAGGCTTACTTGGGGGCACTTGCTCCTAAGCACCGGTTATGATCCTAATTTGGGTCGTGACATCATTTCATTGGGGGGAGGAAGACTAAGAAAGATATTGCCATTTTTATTAATGTCGTAATAATAAAAATTATAAGACATTCCCTTGAATATTTATTTGTAATTTATTTAGTGTTTAAATATATATATATATATATATATATATATATATATATATATATATATATATATATATATATATATATATATATATATATATATATATATGTATATATATATATATATATATATATATATATATATATATATATATATATATATATATATATATATATATATATATATATATATATATATTGTGTAACGATCCGACCGGTCGTTTTGAGCTCTAGTGTTCGTTCAACAGTTTGATGCCATGAGCATCTTCACTTCAGGTATTATGACTTGTGCGCACGGTCAGGATTGATTTCCGGGAAGTTCAGAGTTGATTTGGAAAGAGAATTCTCATTTCAGAAGCATTAAGTAGAAGGAATTAGCTAAGACTGGATTTTTGAGTAAATGACCTTGGAATAGGGATTCGAAGGTTCCAGCCGGTTCGTATGATGATTTTGGACTTGGGCGCATGTCTGGATCGGGTTTTGGATGACCCGGGAGCGATTTGGCGCCTATTGTGGAAGTTAACATTTTGGAAGAAATTTCATAAGTTTGGGTTGAAGTGCATTTCGGTGTAATCGATGTCCATTTGGAATTCCGAGTCTGGGAGTAGCTTCGTATGGTGATTCTGGAGTTGGGAGCGCGATCGGAAGTGAATTCGGAGGTCCGTGGGTCATTTTACAGTCATTTCGCTAAAGATAGAAATTTGAAGGTTTTTGAGAAGTTTGATCGGAAGTAGACTTTTTGATATCGGGGTCGGAATCCGATTCCGAAAGTTGGAGTAAGTCCATAATGTCGAATATGACTTGTCTGCAAAATTTGAAGTTAATCGGACGTGATTTGATAGGTTTAAACATCGATATTAGAAGTTTGAAATTCTAAAGTCCATAAAGCTTGGATTGGAGGTCGATTCATGGTTTTAGCGTGGTTTGGTATGATTTGAGGCGTCGAACAAGTATGTAATGTGTTTTGGGACTGGTTGGGGTCCCGGGGGCCTCGGCTGGATTCCGGGTGGTTAACGGAATGAAAATGGAATTTGGAGAAGTGCTGAAGCATCTGCTTCTGTCATAACCGCACCTGCGGTTGGTCGACCGCAGGTGCGAGACCGCAGAAGCGGTCGTAGCCTCGCAGATGTGGCCTAGACCTGGCCAGGCCAAACTGCAGAAGCGGATCCTTAGCCGCAGAAGCGGCTTCGCATATGAGGCTTCAAGACCGCAGAAGCGGTCCCAGCCCCTTTAGCCAATTCCACATATGCGGCCTCACTTCACAGATGCGGTCCCCTGATCGCAGATGCGGAAACTGCTGAAGTAGTCAGCTTCATTTAAGTCGAGCCCCAGCCATTTTTTATCATTTGGCACTTGGGTATTGAGCGATTTTGGAGCTCTTGAGAAGGGATTTCCACGTAGCATCGTGAGGTAAGTTCATCCCCCTTATTTCTAAGTTTAACACTCGAGTTTTGGGTAGATTAACACCTAAAGATTTGGAGAAATCAAGGGGTTATAGCTAGACCTAAGGTTTTAATAAAACTTAGATTTTACCACGAAATTGGTTATGAAATGGATTAGAAATCATATATTATTGATCCTTAGGTTATAGAGAACAACTTCCTTCAGAAAATTTTGGAATGTGGGCCCGGGGATGAATTTTAGGAACCTTGCATTTAGGGTTGGAAAATTGGTTTAATAATTAGAATATGAACTTTTGAGCATGTATTGACTAGTTCTTACCCTATTTGAATAGTTTTGGATCGTTCGGCTCCAAATTGGAGGTTTGAGCGCGTTCTTGAGTTGGAATATAGGCTTCGGAGCGAGGTGAGTCTCCTTTCTAACCTTGTAAGAGGTAATTGTCCCTGTAGGTGATATAATTAGTTATGTGCTTGTATTTGTGGGGGGCTACGTACGCACAAGGTGATGAGAGTCCATGCGTAGCTACTATTATGTTTAAGTCCGGGTAGTCTAGGACCCAAAAGCATGCTATACTTGGACTATTTGTAATCTTAGTGACAGCTGAATTGCTTAAATTACATAGAATTAGTAAATGAATTTCCAAAAAGATTTAAGCTTCATTTTCTTAAATTGTTAAGAGAGAATTGGCTTTTCTTTGGATAATTGTTCTATGTTGACTTCTTGATTGACTGTCTGTGTGTGTTTATTTTTGGAACGGGCTGAACGCCTCGATAGATTAAATAGAGGCATCTATGGTTCATGTCGTTCGACCCTCAGTAGTGCACAGTTTAAATATTGTTGGATCGGGCCGTATGACCTCGGCATGATATGCGCATGCTTGTATTGCTTGCCTAAGAATGTTATGTGATAATATTTGCCTTCCCTGGCCAGACATAGTTGATAAGCATAATGAAAACTAAACCTTGGAAATCTGTATTTATTTGAGATGTTGTTTACCTGCTATCTGGTTTTACGAGTTTATAATTGTTTAATAAAAATCCATGATTTCCTCACATTTTCACTATATTATTATTGGACCACTAGTAAATGTCAAAGTTGACCTCTCGTCTCTACTTCTTCGAGATTAGACGGGATACTCATTGGGTACACATTTTCGTACTCATACTACACTTGCTGTGCATTTTTGTTGCACAGGCACATGCATCTCTAGTGGCCTAGTGGGCGTAGCGGCGCAGTTGATATGGAGACTTAGGTGAGCTGCACTTCCCGAGATGACCCGCAACCAGCAGTATCTCTTTCAAATTACTGTATTTACTTTCTGTCCAACATTGTATTTCGGACGGTTGTTGTACTACATTATTTCCTAGATCATGTACTTGTGACACCGGGTTCTGGGATGATCACAAGATTTTTCAGTAGTTAAATTTTGTAAAGACATCCCCATTTATCCAGCGGAGTTTATTATTTATTTGTTTAAAGGAAATGATTTTAAAATAATTAAAATGAGAAATTGCTAGTAAATTGTGGTTGGCTTGCCTGACAGTGGTGTCCGGTGCCATCACGACCCTTAGTGGATTTTGGGTCATGACAACATGGTATTAGAGTGCTAGGTTCTCTTAGGTCTCATGAGTCATGAGCACGTCTAGTAGAGTCTCGCGGATCAGTACGGAGATGTCTGTACTTATCTTCGGGAGGCTACAGGGCTGTTAGGAGTACTTCCTTTCTTGATTCCTCATCGTGCGATTTGATTCCTTGAGGCTTATGCCCTTGTTTCCTTCCTACTCAATCTTACGCGACGCGAACGCTTGTTATAAATCGAGAATTGAAGAATTTTAATGGTGCCACAGATGTGATGCGGGATGTTTCTCCCTGAATAGTTGATTGGGCTATTGTCGTTGCCTTGCGGAAGGATATCTTGTCATTTCGGCTTAGTAAAAGTATTCCTGAGAGCTTTGAGGCTATGCATAGATTGCTATGATGCTCACGATTGGTTATCGCACAGTATTTACTTGATGGTAGGATACTTGCCTATGTGTTGGGGCGGTGAATGATTTGAAAGGAAGCCTACTCAATGCACGATTCATAGATCGGATATCTCATTTTCGGCGGAGGAAAAACAATTGGCCTATGAATGTCCAGATTTGGGGTGATGGAGTAACGAGACTTCGTAATTTCGAGCATGGTGGAATTTTTATCTACGATGTGGTGTTGTCGTCCTCGATTGTATGTGTTAAGTTCGCCGGTGTTATGTTCTTCTGCAATTCGTCCTTGGGGAAGGATATTATGAAATAATATTGGAGAAACGACTGTTGGATATCGCAGGGTGCATTGGTTCAGGATTGAATCGGTGTTTCTAATGCTGACGACTCGAGAAAGATGATCTCTGGAAAGGTTTAAAGTTAGTAGAGATTTGTGGGTTCAAGTGCTATGAAGATAGATTTTATTGAGGCAACAACTGAGCAGCAAAGGATGAGGAAGGATATGTGGGGAGTGTCAGGCGGTGGTCAAAATTTCTAGAAGGCCAGGTATAAGAGGCAAAGTTCGAGTAGTCGATTAAAGGGGGTGAGTTCCGCCAAAGTGGGAGAGTGGCGGAGTTGCATATGGGCTTTGTGGTAGGATGATTATGCACATTAAGGAGAGTTTGGAATGATCTGGGAATTTTGGTGATTGGTGATTGGGGTCTACGGATTTAATTTGAAGTATGGGCTATTATGCTATAGGAGATTTGATATAATATAAGGGAGCTCTTGAAATGAAGAAGGATACAACATAACTTTGAATTGGAAGGAGGTTGCTGCATATTAATTGATGTCCACGAGGGGTGAATAGACTTGTGCAGCTAGAGAGTGAACTCAGACTCAGGATGGGTTATTGATGTCGTAGTGATTGTACCCCGTGTAGCAGCGTTGGAAGATGTCGGGAAGTGATCTCCACAGGTGGGTTATTCCCTGTGAGCAGGTTAGCGGCCGCGTGGTTGGCGAAGCTTCTGCGAAGGATTTTACTGGCCATTCCGGTAAGAGGTCGAATATGTGAATGTTGATGGAAATTCGGGGTGTTCATGAAGTGCTAATAGAAGGATTTCAAGGAATCTGGCGGTTTAATTGTGTGAGGTCATGTCAATAAGAGATAAAGAATCTTGGTGAATACCAGAGGTGTGTAATAGTGGCTTCAAGCTAAGTGAGAGAGTCTCACTGCCTACAATTGGATTGCATGGTCGTCTATTTGTAAGGTTTAGGATTACCAGCATATTGGTGAGTTATTTTAGCTAAGGGAAAGAACATAAGTAGTAATTTGATTGAAGGAATTGTTAATAGTGTGCTATAGTTCGCCTTATTGGCTCATGTTCGGGCTTTGGGAAGATTCGGGATTTATGCTTCATACAGAGGTGATTTACAAGGGAAGTGATTCAGTCGGGTGCTTCGTGGAGATGGGTGTTCATGTGAATAATAGTCCTAGGGGATTCAAAGGTTAAAGTGTGGTGCTTAAGGATTTTGAGTCCATAAGTATGGTTAAGAATCAAGCTTTTGTAGAAGATTATGATAAGAGGCTCAGAATGTTCTTATGATATTTTCAACTTGCAGTGTGGCATTGGGAGGAAAATGAGAAAAAGACTTCGAATTCGTAGAGGAATTATCAGAATGGGTGTATCAGTTGAAGATGCGAATGTGCGTGCATGGAGGGTGTGAAACGGTTCATGGGTTTGGAGACAATATGGTCTCGTGGAATGGGGTTACTCAAGATGAGTGCGGATTTAGGTTGGTGATGTAAGGAATGGGGCTACTGTTATCTCTAAGGCAAATTAAGGATGAATTAGAAGAAGTTAGATTGATTAGCTATGGTTGAATTGGCATAATGGTGTCGGTGATCAGTTCCTTCAGCGTGATTAAGTTATGCATGTGATTTGTGGCAGTACGTGCGAGGTTTGACGGCCACCGTAATTGATTTTATTTGGAAGTATTCAAGTATTATGGCCTTGTTATGTGTAGGCGGATCCCGAGAGGGTCATGGTGGTTTAGACCACTACTTGAGGATATGAATGTTCTACGGTTATGAGAATTCACTCGCGTGTAGCTATGGTTATCTTGGAATGAGTTAAGTAAAAAGTTTCTATGTGATGAAGTGTTTATCCTAACAGTGGTTCAAGAGTTATTATGAAATTCTTGTACTATCGTATATTGGCTTGTTAGGTGCAGTGAGCAGTGTAGACATGTGATTTTTGACCCTCCCCAAGATTTTTCATATTTTAGCATGTAAATATTTAATTTAGGCCTATGTAGCTATTTCAACTAATTTTGGCTCTTTTACTTTACTTCGTCACAAAAATAAAAATTACAAAAAAGTTACATATTTTTAGAGTATTAGTTTTATTTTTTTTTTAAAAAAAAAAAGAAACAAAAGTTTCCAAAATATATAATTTAGTTTAGTGCAATTTTTAAGTTAGAGACTTTCAAGAAATAAATATTGAGTATGTAGTGATTTTACCTTGTTATTTTAGGAATAGATTTTATTTTGTGGACTTATTTTCGAAAACAAAAAAAAAAAACTAATAAAAAAAAAGCCAATGAATACATGGCACATCAGATTCCTTCCAACAAACCTTATCCCAATTCCAAAAATTTCACATGCACACAGGCACGACAAAGAGAATTTTCGGAGATTTTTTTTTTTTTTTGGGGGGGGGGGGGGGGGCGCACGATTTTCCTTGGAAAAGTCCTTTTCTTTCCAAACAAATGAAGACATATGCACAGACTAATATATAGACGAAGAGAAAAAGGCTAGGGAGATTTGATCTTCTTTCTTCTTGAATACTGGGCGACAACAAGAGGAAGGGCTCTCCATTTTTACACTAAAATCAGAAAACCAATTCCATATGTTTTTACCCATGTAAAGAATATGAAAACCAGCAACTGTTGAGCCATGAAAATCATCCAAATACATCTCAAAATCTTACATCCATAGCCATGTAACCTTGCTCTAAAACTCCATTGAAACTAGCCAAGTAAAGCTCCAAAATTGCAGAAATTTTCAGCCAAAACACAGCTGAAACCACCCCATAAACAACCCCCGAAAGCCCCAAATTCCAGCCAAGAACCAACCCAAAAAACGACCCAAACAAGTGCGGAAATCAGCTTGAAATCACCATCCAAAACCAGTAGAGATTAGTCCATTTGGGGACGTCGATTTCGGTCGCCGGTGAGTTCTCTGGCCGTAACTCAGTCCCAATTTGGTCTTGTTCGTGTGCTCATTTGGTCGTCGAGTTTGTTGCTTTTGTACACCAGTTGATTTCTTAATAAAGGAAGGCTTCTACTCATTAAAGGTTTTTTTTCCTCTTAAACTCATTTTCTGTTCATGAATGGCTCAACATCATTTTTTCTTTTTCATCCACCAATTATTTTTGGTTTTCTCTGTTCGTTAAGTGTCGAGTTAGTTCTCTGTTATTCCATTGTTATGGAATGTTTTGGCATCTTACCAAGAAAGTCTTTTGCAAATATTTATATTACCACTATGTCTATTAAAAAATGCATTGATGTAGTAATGATTTCCCTGTTTCTTTCCAATTTGCCTCGTGATAGCTTTGTTCTCTGTTAATTTGATTTCAATCCTTAGGTATGAATAAATTTAATCGTTTTCTAATACCATCAGATAGATGTTTAACTTTAGTTATCTTCTTATTTTCGTATTTTTGTATCACTGTAATTAGGATATTTTAGTGTCTGGATCCAATGTGTTTCTATTTTAATATATTTTTAGATTAGTAGTATTTTCCATGGTTTACTTGGGTAAGATACCCTTTCTAGCTTTTCCTTTATATATTTCAAAGATTTAGTTATCAGTACCTAACAAGAGGCTTCAATCGCAAAGATTAATGGCAAGATCCAGTACGAACATTTTCCTCTTATTTTTGGGACTATGATATTCGTTTAATTTCTTATATAAGAAAAATGTGAAATTATGATGCCAGTAGTACTTGAAAATGTGTAGTTGCTTTAGGCGCGTAATTTAAATTAATTTCCTTAAACTCGGGTGCGCATTTCATGTGACCCAAATCCAAATCTCAATAACGTTAAATAGAACGTGTCGCGAATCGCGGGTGCATTTCATGTGACGTGGTTCAAGGCATGTTTTAAATAACGTTGAATTTCTCTAAAAGCGGTTAATAAGCTAAGATGCACAATAGGTTAAAACATGTAATAAATCGGATAATAGGTCAATTATAATAGTTTAAGCGAACGTGCTAGAACCACGGAACTCGGGAATGCCTAACACCTTCTCCCGGGTTAACAGAATTCCTTACTTAGAATTTCTGGTTCGCAGACTTCAAAATTAAAAGTCGAATTTCCTCGATTTAGGATTTAAAATAAACCGGTGACTTGGGACACCAAATAAACTATCCCAAGTGGCGACTCTGATTAAATAAATAATCTCATTTTGGATAATGTCACTTAAATTGGAAAAACTCCCTTATATTACCCTTGGGTGGTAAAAAAGGAGGTGTGACAGCTCTGGCGACTCTGCTGGGGACAAGAACCCAGAATTTCTTGTTCAGGGTTCAGAATTCGAGCTTAGAATAACTGTTATACTTGGCTTTTATCTATTATCTGATTTTCTGCGTGTTTGAGCCTAATGTGCTAAATGCCGCTTTTTACCACTTTAATATTGCTTGAACTGTATATAAACTGTTACGAAAACCCTCTTCTATCTGAGTATTCTAAATCATCTGGGAAGTGTGCACTTCGTGTGACTTCTTTTCTGTTAGATTCAAATCCCAATTTTAGAACGAGGTTCGGATAAGTTGCAAAGCCGGTGAAGCTTCTATATTCCCGGTACGTTGCGCCCCCTCGGCTCGAGCTGTCGGCTCGGGTAAGCCAGGTTTAGAACAATACACCCAGGTTTTTAAACCTAGAATAACATAACATCATGCCGGATCTCTAGTAGGTACATTTGTTTGCATCACGTGCATCTAACTTTGGGGACTCAACACAGGGATTGAGTCTAGGACAAGTGTTTAAAAGACCATCCTGATGCATCTTACGTGCTACTTCAGTATATGTCTGTTTCGGCTTGCATGTTGACTGACTTCTAGAATAGGGAAAGAAAATAAAAAAAGAAAAGAAAAGAAGGAAAATAAAAAAAGAGAAGAAAAAGAAAAGAGAGTGAGAGGTAGGCATTTGAAATATTCTGAAACTCTGCCGAAATTTTGAAAAAAAAGAAAAGTCATTTCAAAATAAGTCAATTTCTGTTCCGTCAAAACCTGGAGAACTACGCGGGTCTGATTCTCACCGGATGTGAGATATGTAGGCAAACCTCATCGGTTCTGGCCCATAATTTTCAAAAAATCCAAAAAACTTTCCTTTACTTCCTCTCTAGAAAAACCTTTTTTTTGAGACCCCAATTTTCAAAAAACCCAAAAATATTTTTCATTATTTGCTTCTTTAGAAAGCCTTTCTTTTAGACCCTAATTGTTTTTTTTAAATATATACAAAAATATTTTTTTTTAATTTCTTTCAAAAATCCAAAAAAATATTTTCATTCTTCTTTCAAAATTGAAATGAAAATTCAAAATTCAAAAATATTTTATTTTTTTAGAAGCATTTCTTTCATAAATTCAAAATAAAATTCCTAAAATATTCTCTTTCTTCTTTAAAAGTTTTTATTTCGAAATTCCAGAAAAAAAAATTCAAAAAAAAAAATCTTTCTTCTTTAGAAGTCTTTCTTTGCAAAAATGCTGAAGAAAAATCAAAATCCAAAAATATTTCCTTTCTTCTTTATAAGTCTTTCTTTCGAAAAAATAAAATAAAAAATTCGAAAAAAAGTTCGATTATTTACTTTATTTATGATCTTCTCGAACTACGCAAGATCTGATTCATGTTCCCACATGATACGTAGGCAACCCACATCAGGTTCGATCACCATTAAAAAGAAATGAAAAAAAATGAAGAAATGAAAAAATATTGATAATAATAAGGGTTGACTGAGTTCATTCTAACATGTTTTGTTTTGAATTGTGAAGAAAGTTGAGGTGGTCGATTTGTGGTAAGCTGGAAACACAAGATCCAAGGAAAAATGATAACTGACATCGAAGCTGTTACAAATGCTCAAGAGACTCAGGGTCAGAGGGTTCAACAAGAGTCTGCTATGGTTGAGAAAAATAGAATACTGAAACAGCAAATGACCGAAATGTGTCAAGCATGGGCCAATGGTCAAGGACAACCTCGTCATGAGTCACAATTTGCTACACAGCAAGAGCAGTACCACTCTCCTGAGTACCACTCGTACTCGTTTGATCTTCCTGCAAACATTGAGAAGCCTGCCCGAAAGATGGTACAGGAAGAAATGATCCAAAGAGTGAAAAGCTTAGAACAACGGTTGAAAAACATGCAAGAGTTGGCAGGTCAAAAGAGTGTTGCATTCAAAGATATATGCATGTTCCCCGATGTCCACTTGCTGCCTGATTTCAAGACTCCCAAATTTGAAAAGTATGATGGACATGGAGACGCCATAGCCCACCTGAAAAAGTATTGCAATCAACTGAGAGGTGCGGGAAGAAACGAAGAATTGCTGATTGCTTATTTGGGGAAAGCCTTACGGGAGTAGCATCCGAATGGTTTTTGGATCAAGACACATCTCGCTGGTACGTTTGGAATGACATGGCACAGGCCTTTGTCAATCAGTTCCAATACGACATCAACATTGCCCCAGACCGCATTTCCCTTTCAAACCTGAAGAAGAAACCAAGTGAAAGTTTCAGGGAATATACCATTAATTGGAGAGAGCAAGCAGCTCGAGTTAAGCCAACCATGGATGACCACGAGCTAATCACTGTCTTCCTTCAAGTGCAAGAGCCAGATTACTTTCAAAATTTGATGTCCGCAGTTGGTAAATCCTTGTCGGAAGCAATCAAAATGGGATAATAGTAGAGAATGATCTTAAGACAGGCAAAATTATAAGTCAAGCAGTTTTTAAAGCCGCAACTCAGGTTGTCCGGGTTGAATCTTATAATTTTAGCGACACAAATGAGAAGGTTGAAGAAATCATGATGACATCAGGGTCGAGAAGAGGTCCCAGGAGAACATCTCGAAGGTATGAGCAGCCTCCTCAAGTTTTCCATGACTCCCCTGAGCAGTATTATCCACCTCAGAACCCTCAATACTCTGTCGTTCCACCTCAGTATGTTGGCTAGCCACCAAGACACCCCAGAAGGTGAGCACCAGCACCGCAAAATCTCCACTAACCTCCACAAAATTTTCAAATGCCCTATAACCCACATCCAGTCCAGAGGTATAGAAGGGAACAAAGGCTGAAAGATAATTTTACACCAATAGGAGAGTCCTATGCAAGCTTGTTTGAGAAATTAAAGCAGTATGACATGATTGCACCTATTCCTCCAAATCATGTGGACCCCCGTGCAAGAAGCTTTGACCCTTCTAAAAGGTGTGAATACCATTCCAATTCTAGGGGCACAATGTTGAAAGCTGTCGGGATTTCAAAAGAGAAATAGAAAGGATGATTCAGGAAAACCTGATTGTGATCTAAGACAGTGACACCCAGAATATCGCACAGAATCCTTTACCTGCACATCATGATGCACACTTTGTGGGGATGATGCCTGGTGACATGGAGTATGAGAATCCTCTCGGGAACTTGCTAACTGAAGTTAATGATGTTGAAATTGGAGAAGGCTCTGCTGATTCTGATGAGCAAATTTGCGGCTAAATGTCAAGCCTAGCAATTGAAAAGTCCTTCCCTCCTCACTAGGAAGGAATATTGGTAGTTTGTTTTGATGTTTTTTCTATTATCTGGGTTATTTTAGGGTTGTGATCCAGATTTTATTTGTTTTATTTAGTCAAACCCTTCTATCCCTCCATTATGTTTATGTGAGTCTTGTCTTTCTGTTCTGTTGCTATTTTCATTAGCCGAGTTATTTAGGGTTGTAACTCGGATTTTAGGTTGTTTGTCTTGTTGTAGACTCAATGAAATACAGTTTGTCCTTTTGTGTCATTCCATGCTTAGTTCTTTTCCCTTTAGTTTTAATGACATGACATGCATGCGGAATTTTTGGCCAAATCTTAGAAAATTGATTTAAGTTTGAATTGGACAACTAAGGAAAATGCATTTTTGAGGATGAATAAAGAGTTGAAATACTTTAGAATTAAGGTCAAGTAAAATTCACCTTCAAATCATTGTGAAGATCGGGTTTGACTCTTGAAGATATTTAATCAATTGAAGTTTGTTAGAAATTTTGACATTAAGGGATGGAAAAGTGACTTATGACCATGACACACCAAGAGGACAGACATGTTCGTCAATGCTGTGATCTCGAAAGATACTATGTTTGGCACTCTCGAGGCTGGGAGGCCCTCTTTATGCTATCCAAACACTTTATATCTTTCGCTACCCATTTTGAGTCTGTGTTATTTTCTTTGACTACCCTCTTTTGGAATCAAGTTTAGAGTCAAAAGTCAAAAAAAGAAAAAAGAAAAAAAAATCAATGTCCCAAGAGTACAAACAGGGGCAATTTTCAAGAAAAAAAATGAAGAAGAAAAGAATTGGCAAAGATCCATGCCCCCCAGAAAATAAAAGCAAAAAAAAAAAAAAGACAAAGAAAAAAAAACGAGAGATGAAAATAGTTAGGTTAGATGTTTGAACTGCGTTCGACCTGATTCCTTAAAAAAAGGATACGTAGGCAACCTCACTATTCGGTCCAAGCAAATAAGAATTCAAAAAAAAAATCCAAAATTTTCCAATAGCTGAAACTGGGGCAGAAATTTTATTTCACTTTGGAAAGAGTCAATTCCAAGAGTTGTAAGTCCACAACCCTTCATTTTGAGTCTACTTTGAGCCTTCATGCCGACCCTTCTGTCCAACCTTATCCAAAACCTTCCAAATAAAGACCTCCTTATATGCCTTCAAGAATGCCAAGAGAAGCATGCAATGAGCAACCGTTTTCACGTAACATAGAACACTGTCAAGTTGCTCACAAAAAGAATGAAAAAGAAAAAGAAAAAGAAAAATGAGAGAGTCTTACTAGTGAAAACCCTAACAGGCACTGTAAGGCGACGGTAAGTGAAGGTGAATAAATGTGAGAGACTTGTTGGTGAAAAACCCTCGGGGCACCACTAGTCAAAAGTGAGTCATGAAGGTGATGCAAAGGATTGACATGAACAAGCCCGACTTCAAAAGTCATAAGAATAGTAAAAGGGAGGATTTGATTAGTTTGATAGATCAGGTCGTTGAGTCCAAAATGCATGTCATGATCATTAAGGCTAGTTATTAAAAAGAAAAAGAAAAAAAAACTTTTCCTTCTGTCCTTCCGACATGGGGCATTTATTGTTAATACTTGTTTCTTTGCATCATTGTGTCCTTCACTCTGAGTCGGTCCTTGTCAAAACAAGAAAGAAAAGATTTCAAAATCTGCTACCATCTGTTCAGTTGCATAAAGTAAATTTGGCCATCACACTCAGTTGTTACTATCGACATGACTTGAGGATTCATGCAAAGGCTCCCCCAAAAGACTCTTGTCAGCCTACTTGGCGCAAGCAATGATAACTTGTGATTCTCTTTGACAGATAAATTGCTCAAAAGCAGAAAGTCATTCAAGATATCGGAAAAGGCCGCCTAAGAAAAGATCTCCAGTTGGGATAAGGCTGATTGAGCCACAAATACAAATGGCACTGGGTATGAAACAATTAGAGGTGGTGCAGAACAAAAGTCTCTTGAAACCAACTCAAGCTGATTGATCAGAAGCCAAGCTGCCCAAGACTCAAGGCCACAAACCGACCACCATTTTCAAAATTGACAAATTTTTTTTGTGTGAAACAGGAACAAAGCAGTGCAAGGAAAGTGGTTCAAAAAAAAAGAAAAAAAAAGAAAAAACAAAAAAAGAGAAGAAAAAGAAAAGAAGAGAAGAGCCGATAAAGGGAAGTTTCTCAAATCTTTGCCTTTATTTGTCTTGCTATTGTGCATTAAATCTTGCCATTGATCTTCACATTTTTCCTCCTAGGATAAAAAGCCCTAGTCTGATGGATTTTCTCCCAATAAATATCTTAGTCGGATGAATCTTTCTCCTAAGATAGAAAATCTAGTCTGATGAATTTTCTCCTAGGATAAAAATCTTAGTCTGACGAATTTTCCCCTAAGATACAAAAAAAGACCTAGTCTGATGAATTTTTCTCCTAGGATCGAAATCTTAGTTTGATGAATCTTTCTACTAAGATAGAAAACCTAGTCTGATGAATTTTCTCCTAGGATAGAAATCTTAGTCTGACGAATTTTCTCCTAAAATATAAAAAAAAGACCTAGTCTGATGAACTTTCTCCTAGGATCAAAATCTTAGCCTGATGAACTTTCTCCTAGGATCAAAATCTTAGTCTGATGAATCTTTCTCCTAGGATAGAAAACCTAGTCTGATGAATTTTCTCCTATGATAAAAATCTTAGTCTGATGAATCTTTCTCATAAGATAACAAAAAGGGAACCTAGTCTGACGAATCTTCTCCTAGGATCACAATCTTAGTTTGATGAATTTTTCTCCTAAGATAGAAGACCTAGTCTGATGAATTTTCTCCTAGGATTAACGTCTTAGTCTGATGAATCTTTCTCCTAAGATAGAAAACCTAGTCTGACGAATTTTTTCCTAGGATATTTTAAAAAAAAAGGAAGTCTGGATTTGAAAAAAAGGAGTCATTTTTTTAGTTTTCTTAAGATTATCAATGTTTAGTTTTCCTGAAATCAGGAGGGCCCGCCTGGAGAATAAGGTCAGTTTTTACTTTAGTCAAGCTTAGTTCATAGTTTTCCGCAAGCTCAATCACATTTAGGAGACGCACATCCTAGTCGAGTCATTAATTTTACTCTCATCATTGCATCCTTCATCAGCAGTGCAGGTGATTTATAGTTTTGTTAACACTCACAAATGTTCCCAATATCAAACTGGGGCAGGAGAATTTCTTTTGTTTTGTCTGTTTTGTTGTAATTAGGCGCCCACCTGGAGAACAAGGGAAGACAACTCAAGTTTCAAGGGAAAGCATTTTCGAAGGAAGACAACTCAAGTTTCAAGGGAAAGCAGCTTCGAAGGAAGACAACTCAAGTTTCAAGGAAAAGCCGTTTCGAAGGAAGACAACTCAAGTTTCGAGGAAAAGCAACAATTCAAGTGTTGGTAATCAGGAGCCCACCTAAAGAACAAAGCAACAAGTCAAGTGTTGATAATCAGGAGCTCACCTGAAGAACAAAGCATCAATTCAAGTGTCGGTAATCAGGAGCCCACCTGAAGAATAAAACAGCAATTCAAGTGTTAGTAATGAGGAGCCCACCTGAAGAACAAAACAACAATTCAAATGTTAGCAATCAGGCGCCTACTTAGAGAATAAGGGAGTTCACTTCATAACGCAACTCAAGTCAACAACAAAAGAAGCTCGCGGCAAGAAGGCTAGTCAACAGACGAGATGATCAATGGAAGTAATCTCAGTCCAGAATTAAAAAAAAACAAAAAAGAAAAAAATAAGAAAAGAAAAAAAAAGGGAAAAAGGGAGTGAAGCCAAAATGTAGAAGCTGAAACAAGAGGCGGATTGCTCAAGACATGACTGAGGTCACAAGCACTATGTATGATCTTGATCCAAAAAACTAAAGAAGAACGAGCTAGCACCTGCAGCTAACAAGCGCCGAGGTTCAAATCTAAAGTCTGCATGAAGAACCATTCAAGACTCCAGATCAAGCTTCAGAAGACTTATAAATAGGAATCTTGTAACTCATAGTTGACAGAGTTAGTTAGTCTTTTTCATTTTTTGATTTTTGATGTAATAACAGGACCGCGGACCAGAACCTCGACGGAACGACACCTCGACCGGCTCTCCACCTCGGCATACTCCATCATCTCACTCACTTCTGTTGGCCTGATTCCTTTATATCCAAGGATATGTAGGTAGCTCAGATACCAGGGCTCGGTCACATTCTCTTTTCCTCTTAGTTTTAGTCTCTCCAAATAAGGGTCGGGTCAAAAAACCTGTCTAGTCGTTCTTTGTCTGAAAACTCTTCGCGTTTCCAATCAAAGAGGGGCCGCTGTAGACATGTGATTTTTGACCCTCCCCAAGATTTTTTATATTTTAGCATGTAAATATTTAATTTAGGCCTAATGTAGTTATTTCAACTAATTTTGGCTCTTTTACTTTACTTCGTCACAAAAATAAAAATTACAAAAAAGTTACATATTTTTAGAGTATTAGTTTTATTATTTTTTTTAAAAAAGAAACAAAAGTTTCCAAAATATATAATTTAGTTTAGTTTAATTTTTAAGTTAGAGACTTTCAAGAAATAATATTGAGTATGTAGTGATTTTACCTTGTTATTTTAGGAATAGATTTTATTTTGTGGACTTATTTTCAAAAACAAAAAAAACTAATAAAAAAAAGCCAATGAAAACATGGCACATCATAAGATTCCTTCCAACAAACCTTATCCCAATTCCAAAAATTTCACATGCATAGAGGCACGACAAAGAGAATTTTCGGAGATTTCAGTTTTTTTTTTGGGGGGGGGGGGGGGGCACGATTTTCCTTGGAAAAGTCCTTTTCTTTCCAAACAAATGAAGACATATGCACAGACTAATATATAGACGAAGAGAAAAAGGCCAAGGGGATTTGATCTTCTTTCTTCTTGAATACAGGGCGACAACAAGAGGAAGGGCTCTCCATTTTTACACTAAAATCAGAAAACTAATTCCATTTGTTTTTACCCATGTAAAGAATATGAAAACCAACAACTGTTGAGCCATGAAAATCATCCAAATGCATCTCAAAATCTTACATCCATAGCCATGTAACCTTGCTCCAAAACTCCATTGAAACTAGCCAAGTAAAGCTCCAAAATTTCAGAAATTTTCAGCCAAAACACAGCTGAAACCACCCCATAAACAACCCCCGAAAGCCCCAAATTCCAGCGAAGAACCAACCCAAAAAACGACCCAAAGAAGTGCGGAAATAAGCTTGAAATCACCGTCCAAAACCAGTAGAGATTAGTCCATTTGGGGACGTCGATTTCGGTCGCCGGTGAGTTCTCTAGCCGTAACTCAGTCCCAACTTGGTCTTGTTCGTGTGCTCATTTGGTCGTCGAGTTTGTTGCTTTTGTACACCAGTTGATTTCTTAATAAAGGAAGGCTTCTACTCATTAAAGGTTTTTTTTCCTCTTAAACTCATTTTCTGTTCATGAATGGCTCAACATCATTTTTTCTTTTTCATCCACCAATTATTTTTGGTTTTCTCTGTTCGTTAAGTGTCGAGTTAGTTCTCTGTTATTCCATTGTTATGGAATGTTTTGGCATCTTACCAAGAAAGTCTTTTGCAAATATTTATATTACCACTATGTCTATTAAAAAATGCATTGATGTAGTAATGATTTCCCTGTTTCTTTCCAATTTGCCTCGTGATAGCTTTGTTCTCTGTTAATTTGATTTCAATCCTTAGGTATGAATAAATTTAATCGTTTTCTAATACCATCAGATAGATGTTTAACTTCAGTTATCTTCTTATTTTCGTATTTTTGTATCACTGTAATTAGAATATTTTAGTGTCTGGATCCAATATGTTTCTATTTTAACATATTTTTAGATTAATAGTATTTTCCATGGTTTACTTGGGTAAGATACCCTTTCTAGCTTTTCCTTTATATATTTCAAAGATTTAGTTATCAGTACCTAACAAGAGGTTTCAATCGCAAAGATTAATGGCAAGATCCAGTACGAACATTTTCCTCTTATTTTTGGGACCATGATATTCGTTTAATTTCTTATGTAAGAAAAATGTGAAATTATGATGCCAGTAGTACTTGAAAGTGCGTAGTTGCTTTAGGTGCGTAGTTTAAATTAATTTCCTCAAACTCGGGTGCGCATTTCATGTGACCCAAATCCAAATCTCAATAACGTTAAATAGAACGTGTCACGAATCGCGAGTGTATTTCATGTGGCATGGTTCAAGGCATGTTTTAAATAACGTTGAATCTCCCTATAAGCGGTTAATAAGCTAAGATACACAATAGGTTAAAACATGTAATAAATATGATAATAGGCCAATTATAATAGTTTAAGCGAACGTGCTAGAACCACAGAGCCCGGGAATGCCTAACACCTTCTCCCGGATTAACATAATTCCTTACTTAGAATTTCTGGTTCGCAGACTTCAAAATTGAAAGTCGAATTTCCTCGATTTGGGATTTAAAATAAACCGGTGACTTGGGTGACCAAATAAACTATCCCAAGTGACGACTCTAATTAAATAAATAATCCCATTTAAGATAATGTCACTTAAATTGGAAAAACTCTCTTATATTACCCTCGGGTGGTAAAAAAGGAGGTGTGACTAGCGGTATGAAATTTGAAAGTGAGGATCAAGTTTGTGGTTCGGTATTTGACGAGGATGTCATGAGCTCGGATAAGCAAGAAGGAGATTTGGATATTTGGAGTAAGTTGTTATTGTCTTCAGCGTCACCTAAGATCGACATTTTGTGTCGGAGGCTTTGCATCTTGGTTACGGATTCTTGATATGCTTTGCAATATTAGTGTGACAGGTGGTATAGATGTGCAGACTCGTTATCTAGTGCGGAAGGTCGTAGGAGCGTATCTCACGAGAAGATTGTATAAGTGTGATATGTATTCACTTGGTTGATTAAAGATTTAAACCAAGTATGAAGATCATGGTAATATCACTAATTTGAGAATTTATGCCTGGAGGGCACTCGACTTATTGGGTTGTGGACTGTGGAGGATTTCCCCGATTATGATGGTAGCTCGCGTGTGTTATGAGAAAAAGGGAGTTATTATGAACCTTCGAAAGGTTATTAGCCTAGTTCAGTGTGATCAAAATCAGCTTGAGATCCGTGGATGGATCTAAATGTGAATATAGGCTCTATATCAGGCCAGATGTGTTCATTTTAGCAATGCACTCCTTTGGACAAGTAGTCGGGGTACTATTTCGTCGTCAGCTATTTCATGAAATGATATATGGCGCCGTATGAGTTGTGAGACGGCTTGGTGAATTTCTTATGTATTGGGGTTCCGTGTAGAGATGATGTTATAGGAGAAGGATGTCTCTCGAGATTCAGATCGTATATCGCACCTCAATTGTGCTTGAGTTTTGTAGCCTATGGCACTATATGTCTCCCTAGGGATGGTATTATGCGCTTAGCGTGCTTGTGACTGATATTCAGTATTTTTTAGTAATGAGCAATTTAGCTCGATATATATCTCCTTATGTGAATTCTATGTGTGGATCGGGTGGCGCGCCGCCATGGATATGTTATCTGGATCGGGTTGCACGCCGCAACAGTATGATGTTGAGTACAGTTTTCTATATGCTATTTTTGTATGCCTTGTTTCTCATTTTCTAAGGAAAATCCATATTAGTATGTGAGTTAAGTAGTTCCTTCTCGAGTTCGTTTTCCTTTTGTCATGTTTGAGTTTATAGCCTATTGGCACATTGTGGCATCATTTGAGACTTTTGATCATGTCCGTGGTGGCTTATTGCTTGAGTAGTTCGTACTGGGTGAGACGAGATCATTGGATTTAGGATCAGTGCAATCTGATTATATGAAGCATATTAAGGAGCTAAGACCATTATTTGGTTCAGAATGAGGTGATAGTTCTTGTCAGGAGTATAGACCCAATGATTTGTTGATTCGGCAGTTGGTTATAAATTTCTACACATCTCTTCCATCGTGGTGGTATTGTAAGAGTTAGAGCAAGACCTATGTATGTCATGAGGTGCAATGAGAGCATCAGGTTCGTGGAATTTCGACTATTATGCTCAGAGAATGTTATTGTGGTTTTGTGAATAAAGCGGTGCAAGGTGTGAATCCATCAAAAGGTATGCAGTCATATTCTGGTACATCGTGCGGTGATTGATACGGTGAGCGTATGTTGGAAACAAGCCTGGCAGAGAATTCCGGATGTTGTAATTGGGCTCTAAGGATTATTTTCCTAAGTGAAAAAGGGTATCTTTGGATTGATTGAGCTAGGGTGCCCAGCTGAGTGGTGGTAGCACGAGTAGGTGCTCGAGGTGTTAAACAGTGATTTTGGGCAACCCCAACGTAGTTCTTAGCACGTTCGAGGATGAACATATGTTTAAGCGGGAGAGAATGTAATGACCCGATCGGTCGTTTTGAGCTCTAGTGCGTCGTTCAGTAGTTTGAGGTCATGATCAGCTTCACTTCAGGTATTATGACTTGTGCGCACGGTTGGAATTGATTTCCAGGAAGTTCGGAGTTGATTTGGAAAGAGAATTCTCATTTCGGAAGTTTTAAGTTGAAAGAATTAGCTAAGACTGGATTTTTGAGTAAACGACCTCGAAATTGGGATTCGAAGGTTCCAGCAAGTTCGTATGATGATTTCGGACTTGGGCGTATGTCCGGATTAGGTTTTTGATGACCTGGGAGCGATTTGGTGCCTATTGTGGAAGTTAGCATCTTGGAAGAAATTTCATAAGTTTGGGTTGAAGTGCATTTCGATGTAATCTATGTCCGTTTGAGATTCTGAGTCTGGAAGTAGATTCGTATGGTGATTCTGGAGTTGGGAGCGCGATCAGAAGTGAATTTGGAGGTCCGTGGGTCATTTTGGAGTCATTTGGCTAAAGATAGAAATTTGAAGGTTTTTGAGAAGTTTGACCGGAAGTGGACTTTTTGATATCGGGGTCAAAATCCGATTCTGAAAGTTGGAGTAGGTCCTTAATGTTGAATATGACTTGTGTACAAAATTTGATGTCAATCAGACGTGATTTGATAGGTTTAAACATCGAAAGTAGAAGTTTGAAATTCTAAAGTTCATAAAGCTTGGATTGGAGGTCGATTCATGATTTTAGCATGGTTTGATATGATTTGAGGCCTCGAGCAAGTCCGTAATGTGTTTTGGGACTGGTTGGTATGATTGATTGGGGTCCCGGGGCTTCGGCTGGATTCCGGATGGTTAACGGAACGAAAATGGAATTTGGAGAAGTTCTGAAGCATCTGCTTCTGTCATAACCACACCTGCGGTTGGTCGACCGCAGGTGCGAGACCGCAGAAGCGGTCGTAGCCTCGCAGATGTGGCCTAGATCTAGCCAGGCCAAACTGCAGAAGCGGCTCCTTAGCCGCAAAAGCGGCTTCGCAGATGCGGCTTCAAGACCGCAGAAGCGGTCCCAAACCTTTTAGCCAATTTCGCAGATGCAGGACCGTAGATGCGGAAACTGCTGAAGCAGTCAGCTTCATTTAAGTCGAGCCCCAGCCATTTTTGACCATTTAGCACTCGGGTATTGAGAGATTTTGGAGCTCTTGAGAAGGGATTTCCACATACCATCGTGAGGTAAGTTCATCTCCTTTATTTCTAAGTTTAACACTCGAGTTTTGGGTAGATTAACACCTAAAGATTTAGAGAAATCAAGGGGTTAGAGCTAGACCTAGGGTTTTAATAAAACTTATATTTTACCAAGAAATTAGTTATGAAATGGATTAGAAATCATATATTATTGATCCTTAGGTTATAGAGAACAACTTCCCTCGAAAAATTTCGGAATGCGGGCACGTGGGCCAGGGATGAATTTTAGGAACCTTGCATTTAGAGTTGGGAAATTGGTTTAATAATTAGAATATGATCTTTTGAGCATGTATTGACTAGTTCTTACCCTATTTGAATAGTTTTGGATCGTTCGACTCCAAATTGGAGGTTTGAGCGCGTTCTTGAGTCGGAATATAGGTTTCGGAGCGAGGTGAGTCTCCTTTCTAACATTGTAAGAGGGAATTGTCCCCATAGGTGATATAATTGGTTATCTGCTTCTATTTGTGGGGGCTACGTACGCACGAGGTGACGAGAGTGCGTGCATAGCTACTATTATGTTGAAGTCTGGGTAGTCTAGGACCCAAAAACATGCTATACATGGACTATTTGTTATCTTATTGACAGCTGAATTGCTTAAATCACATCGAATTAGTAAATGAATTTCTAAAAAGATTTAAACTTCATTTTCCTAAATTATTAAGAGAGAATTGGATTTTCTTTGGATAATTGTTCCATGTTGACTTCTTGATTGACTGTCTGTGTGTGTTTATTTTTGGAACGGGCCGAACGCCTCGGTAGATTAAATAGAGGCATCTATGGTTCGTGACGTTCGACCTTCGGCAGTGCACAATTTAAATATTGTTGGATCGGGCCGTATGACCTCGGCATGATATGCACATGCTTGTATTGCTTGCCTAAGAATGTTATGTGATAATATTTGCCTTCCCTGGCCAGACATTGTTGATAAGCATAATGAAAAGTAAACCTTGAAAATCCGTATTTATTTGAGATGTTGTTTACCTGCTATCTGGTTTTACGAGTTTATAATTGTTTTATAAAAATTCATGATTTCCTCACATTTTCACTATATTATTATTGGACCACTAGTAAATGTCAAAGTTGACCTCTCGTCTCTACTTCTTCAAGATTAGACGGGATACTCATTGGGTACACGTTGTTTTCGTACTCATACTACATTTGTTGTGCATTTTTGTTGCACAGGCACATGCATCTCTAGTGGCCTAGTGGGCGTAGCAGCACGGTTGATACGGGGACTTAGGTGAGCTGCACTTCCCGAGACGACCCGCAGCTAGCAGTGTCTCTTTCAAATTGCTGTATTTACTTTCTGTCCAATATTGTATTCCGGACGGTTGTTGTACTACATTATTTACTAGAAATTGCTCATGTACTTGTGACACCAGGTTCTGTGATGATCACGGGATTTTTTAGTAGTTAAATTTTGTAAAGACATCCCCATTTATCCAACAGAGTTTATTATTTATTATTTATTTGTTTAAAGGAAATGATTTAAAAATAATTAAAATGAGAAATTGCTAGTAAATTGTGGTTGGCTTGCCTGATAATGGTGTCAGGCGCCATCACGGTCCTTAGTGGATTTTGGATCGTGACATATTTCCTTATATATATATATATAGTTTATATGTATTAGATATATATATATTATAGATATAATATATATAATATATATAAGCTATATATATATATATATATATATATATATATAGTTTATAAGAAATTGCCTTAGATAAAAAAATTCAAAAAAAATAGCCAAGAACACTTAGGCCCGTTTAGGCCCGACCCATTTAGCTTGGGACCACGTGGGCTTAGGCTCGCAGTGGACCGGTTCCACCCATCAGGACCGTTTGGCCCGGGACCGCCAAAGACCGGCCCGCCAAAGCCTAGGACCATTATGCCCGGCCCGTTTAGCCCATTTAGGCCCGGGCCAGGCCCACATACAGCCTTAGCAGAAGGTCCCATCAAGGATTTATAGAATTTGACAATCTCTTCTTGTATTTCTTTTGGCTCTGTAAGATTCCTTCCTTCTAGTGATATGATCTCCTTAATGGTTTTTCTCTGACTTCTCTCCTTAACCACAGTTGAGAAATACTTTGTATTTGAATTCCCTAATTGGATCCATTTAGCTCTTGACTTCTGTTTCATGATGTTCTCCTCTATCATGGACCACTTTTACAGGTTCTGCATTGTAGCCTTTTCCTGTTCCACTAAATCATCTGACCATTTTGATGTTAGTTGTTTCTGAATCATCACTAACTCATTTCTTGCTTTGTCTATTCTCTGTGTAATGTTTCTAAACTCCTCATTATTCAAATGCTTGAATAATGGTTTTAGTGCCTTCAATTTCATCCATATATCTTTCATCTTCCAATTTGAAAACTTTTGTTGCCATACTTACTTCACTATATCCTGAAACTTGTCATGATCAGCCCAAGAGTTGAAGAACCTGAATGGAACTTTGATGTCCCTCTGATTTTCCTATAAAGCAAGCACCATTGGATTATGATCTGAGATTAGTGGCACATCATATTCCATCACAATATGACCCCATTCCATCATCCATTCATGATTACCAAAAGCCCTATCCGGTCTGCTACAAATTCTCTCATTACTTTGTTGTTTATTAGTCCAGGTGTAGTAATCCCCTATCCATCTTACTTCATTGAGAAGTAATTCATGATTACAGTCATTGAAATCCTTGATCTCCCCATATTGTATTGGATTCCCATATAATCTATCTCGTGGATATAATATTGCATTAAAATCTCCAACAATTAACCATGGCATATTCATTCCTTGAGCCAGTATTTTAAGTGTATCCCACATACTCTACTAAAAAAATCAGGTTTTAGCGACAGACAAATTCTGTAGCTAAACAGAAAAATTCGTCGCTAATCTTATTTAGCGACGAATTAGCAACGGATTATCAAGAAATTTTATTAGCTACGAGTGTTTTAGCGACGACGTTCATAGGTAATTCCAGTTTGTTTTGTAGTGATACTTTTCCTTTCCACACATGTGTTATACCCATAGATTACAGTTATAACACATGTCTTATTTGATGCTATTGTATTAACTTGACAATGCAGTACTTGAGCTTCTTCTTTCCGCTTATCTACTGTATATAATCTACTATCCCATAGTAGCCAGATTCTACCATTGATTGTACTCCTGTAATTATTCAGAAACCCCCAGTTGGATGCCATATTAGCTGCCATAGTTGTTGCTTTGTGCTCTTTAACTTTGGTTTCTATTATTCCTGCTAGGGTAATATGTTTTGTCTTTATATATTTCCTCAGTTCCTTCTGTTTATACTTTTTATTTGCACCCCTTACATTCCAAAAAAAAACCAATTCATTTGTTAATAACTGGTTCCACCTCCTTTGTCAGGAGGAGCTGACTTGGATCCCCTATGGCCTCTATTTAACACTGCAAATACATTTTTTGTTGGCACTGAAGATAATATTGAAAACTCTTGTAGATTGAGTTCTAGTACCCTGTCTATTGTTTTTCCCTTGTCAGGGGTATTGATACCATTCCCCCCTCTTTGTTTCTGATCCTGCACCAAATCAGTTGCTTGTATCTCAACAACTTGCATGTGTTTAGCATCTGCGTCTATGTTTCTAGCCTCTGTTCCTTCATCCTGTTTTTCTCCTTTGTTGGTGTTATCATGGTGCTCTTTTGGTTATTCTTTTGTCACCCATTTCTGTACTATTTTCTTGTATCCTCCTTGCTTAGTTGGTTGCTCTTCATTCTTTGTCTGTATCTTTGGACATTCATGACCAATGACTCAACATTTCTCACAAAACATTAGCTTCCAGTCATATGATATAGCCTGTTGAAACACTCTGCCACTAGGATCCTTCACTTCAACTTGGTCTGACATTGGCTTTGTCACATTAACTTACACAAGCATTCGAGCATATGACATACGCATTTGCTTGGCAGTGCACTCATCTGCATACATTGGTATCCCTATAGCACTTGCTATCCTACTTAGTGAATTAATTCCCCAACAGTTCATTGGTAATTTTGGGAGTTTGATCCATATTGGTATCTCATAGAATTAACGGTTCATGATGGGTCGATTATTAATAGTGTATGGACCAGTACATAGAATTTCCTTCATATCATCAATAGATTGGAATTTGATGATAAATACCCTTCCTCATGCATAAATAGATCTGGATTTGCTATTTTGTTCCACTTGAGATCTACATATTTATGCATTGCATTATACCCTAGACAATCCCCAATTACATAAGCAATTAGGGCCCCTTTCCATTTTTCAGTTTCCCGATCCACATCCTTCTTTTTCCAATTGAATAACAATATTGCCATCTACAAATTGAGGAGCAATATAAGACAGTCATACCATTCTCTGCTGATCTGTTCTTTGCAAAGCGACTCGCCCATTTCTGTGTTGACTGTTGTACTGTAGCATGCAGTACTGTTCCATTGGGTTCCTGAGGTTTCTCTTCCTCGACTAGCTTTGAGTCAACTCTGACTGTTCTTTCAACTTCTTTCAACTTCAATTGAGTTAGATCTGGGCTCAATTGAAGTTTCTTAGCAGATGTTGTTCCTTTAGACGACGATCCTAGCTCTTCCTGATTCAGCTCATCCATTTGCACTGGTGTTACTTGACTTTGTTCACCCTCTCTAGTTTCCGGTTGCATGCGTCCTCCAACTGAGCTTCCAAATGTGATTACTGGTAGTTTCCTAGGTCTAGCGCGTCCTCTTCCACGACCACGACCTCGCCCCCCTGCCATGGCTAATCATGCCAGTGTAGGTTTACTAACATGCGCCGAGAGCATGAGAAGAGAGCGTGTTTACCAATTAATATTTAATTATAACAAATATGTACCTTTAAATATTTTTTGAGTGACCTAACTTTATAAATATTTGTGTTCCGTGAATACATAAAACTTAAACTCACTTTCAAGTTCGCCATAGGTTTAAGCACATAAAAAATGTTTTCTATATAAGGGAAAATTTTGATATCCTAATTAGGCACTATCGCACGCATTAAAGTTTTTTTTTTTTTTTTTTTGGGTACAGAATATTGTGGTTCCCAATTAGGTCTACTAAAATAGTTGTCAACCTTAACTAATATCAACGCGCTTATTTTTTCCACAGCTTATTACATTAAACAAGAGTCGCTCATTTGCGTGGACACTTGGATAAGTTTGGAAGAAAAAAAAATTATTTCGTTTGAGATAATAATCTTCTACTTAGTTCAATTTGCAACATATACACCTAAACTATGTATTTGTATTACTTTTATGAACTTCTATTTTTCAGCGTCTATTAAAAGCATGGCACATTTTCACATTTTTAAAAAGATTAAATGTATTCTTCTTAAACGTACATTTTTGGCACTTTTTCTAGCCAGATATGTAAAAGTGTTGGCTGGAACTCCATTTTTTTTTTTGGCGTAATTACAGCTCTAAATTTTAAACATATGCTATTTTATTTTAAATTAACTTAACTTTCGGTTTAAACGTACATATTTTAACGAGCTTGGCTGGAATTTTACTTTTTCCGGCATGGCTACAGTTTTAAATTTTAAGTACAACGCATTTTATTTAAGATTAAACAACTTTTATTCTGCTTAACTGTTAGGATTTTAAGTATATGATATGCTTAAAATGGGGTGAATGGTAAATGGGGGGAAATAAAAATTTTAAGCGAAAATTTAAGTTTCCCCCCTTGGCAAAGGGACATTGTCCCATATTGGAAGAGGAAGAGGTTTTTTATGTGTATATAAGCAATTGCTCTTCCACTAGCTTTTAAAGAGTTGAGAAGAAGGCAAGCCTCGCGCCGTCTTCGGCTTCGAATTTGGTCAAATGATCGATTGATTGATTAATTTTTTGGATCAAATTTATTTGTTAATAGTAAAATATTAACAGAAATGTTATTAAATATTTATTTTAATAACAAAATATTAATATTAAAATAAATATTAATATTAAATAGCCATTTATGTTATTGCATTTATGCTGTGGCCGTTTTGCATAAACAACCATTTTGAAAAGTTGCACCTCTTCAGAATTCAGCCCAACTTTGGCTATAAATACAAGACTATTCTACTCAAAATTTCTATACAAATTTTCTGAGTTCTTCTCCTTTCTTCTGCATATTTTAACTTCAAAGAAAGCAACAGTAAATGTAATTTGCTATCGAACTTTATGTTCGCTGAAACAATGGGGTTTGAAGTACCACTACACCAGTGTGTAATTCGGTCTATCCTAAGAGAAAATAATCCATAACCTTGGGTACTAGGAGGGGTTAAATTCCTTAAGGAAATACTGTGAATTCAGTGGCTCGAATTAATTTTTGTTATTTCGTTTACATTTCTGTTTATGTTCATTTATATTTTTCAGAATTATTTTACAAATACAGTTTACTAACATTAACACCCTCATTCTTGGAATCATTATTCCTATCAGATTTGTAACAGGGTTTGGCCAAAATTCTATTTAGAGATTTAGCAATTTTACGAAACATATGGCCTAGAATTTTGTTATTCAGAATATTCTTAAATAAATTTATTAAAACTTAAGATAATTAACTTTCGGTAGCACATTAAAGAGGTGTCTTCTCTCTCTCTCTCTCTCTTTTTTTTTTTTTTATTTTTTTAGTGTGTGTGTGTTTAGTTAGACATCCGGATAATATATTATTTAATTTCCACACGCTTCTGTGCTGTTACTGATAGCTCTCCATTACCAAATCTTTTGCCGGTGTTGGCGTCATCTCTAAAATCTAAAATTAAGAATGGAGTGTGAAAAAATTATTCTCCCTCTGCACTCTGCACTATTTTAATAATGATGCTATTTGTATTTTATTAGTTATTAACCTGGAATCTTAGTTTGACTAGAATGTTATATAAATAGTACTTGAAATAAATAATTAAGATATTAGTTGAAAGATAGTTTATAACATAAAGTATCACATCAAAACTCAAGTTTTATTTGTCAAAAAATAGTTTTGAATTCTAAAAACTTGTAATGATTATACGCAAATGATCTAGCTTATAAATATTGAACGTAAAGATTTTTTACATTATTAGTGTAGTTTAACCTATTATAGTTAGTTATGTATCGATTTTATCAGGTTACCAAGTCAATTAATAGTATTTACCGTAGAAATTTACCTATAATTACCTTATAATTGACCTCACTGCATAAAAGTATTTTGTATTTGAACGTGTAGAACTTCTACACTTGTGCCAAAACTTGAAAAGTCTTTTAAATGTGTGCTAAATATGTCTAAAACTAAAGGTCGGAAAGAAGAACATGTAGCGGAAGTCATGAACCTTGTGTTTGCAAAAAGTATTCCGTCCACTTTTGAAAAATTTGTGCTACTACGTAGTAGGACTATAAAGTAGGCCTTCAATTGGTAAAATTTACTTGGATTTTTCTTCGTAAAATGTTTTACTAGAATTACTACTTGATTTTATCATTCAACCGTTAAGTCTGTATTGTCCATTGTTTTGGAATTTGGCAACGTCACTCCATGTTATGTTTGGCCATTTCTAGTGCAAGTTGTTACTTCACAAAGTTATGTCTTTCTATTTGTCGTGATCATTTAAGTGATTCACCGGCTGCTGCTAGTCGATTTCTAAAATGCATTTGTAGAAACTACTGAAGATATTTAGCTAGCGTTTGGTAATAGATTTTCAACTTTGTTTTGAAAAATCTGATTTGGATGAAATTTGATTTGAAGATGAAAATGTGTTTAGACATCAATTTTCAAAACATATTTCACTTTTTTTTATTGAAAAAACATAAAACATGACTTATACCCACAAATTCTAAAAACTATCACAAATACCCAACATTACCTTTATCAATAACATTCATTATATTATCTCAAATCATAGTCCTGAACATAAATAAATTTGGTACAAACTTATCATTTTATAATGAATTACATAATACACTATGATCAGATGACCAAGAAGACGAAGCGGCATTGTTACAAAATAATAAATTGTGGGCTCTTTTATAAAATATAAAAGTTTGGGGCAATTTTTAAAAAATGTAATAGTGATATTTTGTGCCAAAACCAGCTTTGGGTTTTGGGTTTTGGGAATTTGCCAAATATAGATAAAATCTATGGCCGAATTTGTATTTGCCAAAAAACCTCAAATATATTTTGGCAAAATCTATGGACAAACGGGTCCTTAAATGTCGAGTCTAAAGAATGTTGCATAACTTGTCTAGTTAGAAATTAAACAGTATGTTTTGCTAGAGATTTTTGGAGGATGCAGTGGAAAATGAGGAAGAAAAAGGAAATTTGTCCCTTCTTTGTTGAATATATACAACAATTTAAGCCACTTTACTAAGTTGGGTTTTGCATTCTGACTTATTTCTAGCAATCTATAATATGAAATTTCTTATAACTCAGATTTTAAACTCAAATTCAGATATAAATAATGTACTAATTTTTTTCATCAAAATTTGAATTAACAGACTACACAAAAAATTTCTCTTTCAACCTAACGAGAAAACTGAAACAACAAAAGCCATCCTTGTAATAAAATCCAAAATTCGATATGCTATTCAAATGGATTCAGATTCCTAATAAATAATAAGCCAAATCCCTTTCTAACATGTCCAATTCGAATCTGATATAACATACAAAATTATGAAGGAAAAAAATGAGGAAACTGGAACTGACTATTAACCAAATCCTAAAGGGCCAAAAGCAGCGCCGGGTGGAGCTTGCGGTCGTTTAGTACGCGGACTACATTATTCCCGGGAAAAAATTTACCCACACCCGGTGTATACATCAAATCTAATTAACTTACATAGGGAATAAACTAATATCTACTAGACGTTTTTAATAATAAAATTTAGAAAAGGTAATAAACAGTCCTAATATAATTGAATGTTATCATTACTCTCTGTGTTTTTCCGATTTCAAATTTTTAAGTCTTTGGTTAAGCTTATTAAACTTATCTGGATGGACGGTGATATAATATGATGTTATTTGTAAAGGAGCTCTTAGACATCTTGAATAACCTCATAGGATGCATCCTTTGAAAGCTAAGTTTTCTTATAGTTAACTTCGTTGCTACGTGTTAGAGCTAAGTAGAAAAGTAATTTTGTAAGCTACTTTGTTGAATGCATTTAACAGTGATTAGTTTTGTGATTTCATAGCTAATTTTTATGTTAAAGAAGAGTTGAATTATCTACTATAAGTTAGTGTGGAAAGGAGGAAGCTAGTATATTTTTGGCTCTATGAGATCTTGTAAAAAATCAATAAGATAGTATCGTATTTATATTCTCATATTGTACTTATCGAAATATATTAAAAAATCATTTAAGTAATACAACGAGCCGCAACAAACATTTATTTAAGAAGAAAGAAGGAGATTTTGGGTGCTTAATGGGAAATGTGTCAGCCTGATTTGCTCGCTTACGATAGTGTCTTCCTTTCAATATATTTTTTGTGGAACAACAAAAATATATAGCTAGAAAATATTTAAGATTATTATCATTATTATTATTATTAGTATTATTATTATTATTATTATTATTTAAGATTATATAAAAAATAGATGGAGTTAACTATGGTTAAATACTACTAGTTATATAATTAAATAAGATGACAAGTGTCATTTAATTATTGGCTTGGTGTATACATCGGGTGCGGGTAAAAATTTTTCAATTATTCCCAGATTATAATCCCTACACTAATTTATACCACCTAAAATATATCAAGTTTGACGGGATAAGGTGGATAAGATGGGATATCCAGGATTAAGTCTGGGACTAAGTTTATACTATGTTTGATTGACAGTATATGTGAGCACCTAATTTTTGACTATATTTGAGGTTTTCATCACTTTTAGTAGGTAAATATATTTTAAGTTTAATCAACATATTTTAGCTCTTATTTCTCCTTTTATATATATTTTATTTAATAAAATTGAAAATAATTAAAAAAAGTCACATTTTAATATAAGCTTTATCTTCATTTACAAATAAAAAAAAGGTTTTCCAAAATAATTATATTAGTTTGTTAAATAAATTTTGAGTGATTAGTATTTTATCTTGCTATTCAAGTCTAGGAGTAGTATTTTTATTTTCATTTATTAATCAATAAAAGAAAAAATTAAAATCACAAAAAAGGAAAGAAGTTTTAATTTGGACTATTTCTCCCAAAGTCTTGCTTTGTCCAAATGTCCAAGTCATGACCCAAAATTTAACCCAATTCACCTAGCCCACTACCCAAAATCCAATATCCCCCCTAATTCCCTCTCTTTGAAAGGGGACTTTCACAAAACCTAGACCTAATTTTAGATCCCCTTCCATAGAAGAGAATCAAAAAAAGAATGACGACAACTTGAAAGAGAGAGAGTAGAGAACGAGAAAGAGAAACGTGAGACATTAGCCTCTGAGAATTTTTCGTTCCTGCTCGTCTGTTTCCTCTACCTCAATCTAGCAGATCCATCCCCACAAAACTCTTTCTTCAACTTAGCTTCTTTGTTTTGGCCAGAGAAACCAGTAACTCATAGCTATGTGAACCCACTTCCATTACCACCTTAAACGCACCTTTAAATTCCCCCAAATCGCAGCTGAAACTAACTGCAAAAATAACATTACACCACCTAAAAATCGGCTAAAAACTAGCCCCAAACTTTGCTAAAAACAACCATGAACCAAGCTCCAAAAATCGAGCTTCGTCGCACCATTGAAACCACCTAAAATGTGGAAACAATCCCTTTCTGCACCAAATCAGCAGCTCCAAAGGTGAGTCCGCAGTCGCGTCCGAGCTCTATTTGAGTTCCCGACGTTGCCCAGATTCTCTGGTTCGAAGGGGAGGTTTCACTCGTAGGTCCAATTGGTAGTAGCTCGTTTCATTTTTGTGAAAGCTCATTTTGAGTTCCAGTTTCTACTCTCTCTTTGTTCTTTCTTTCAAATTATGTTTGGGTTGGAATAATATTTCACTTTGATTAAGTATGTCATGCTCCATTTTGAACTTTAAATGCCTTTTGACGCCCTTTATTTGTAGTCAGATTCTATGTTTCATGATTTCTTTTGCATTATATTAGTTCATATTATGTTGATCTCCTGGTTAGAATTTATTTTGTCAAGATTCACTATAATAGTAGTTATCTGCCGAGAATTTATCATGGACCGTGCATTGCTAAATTGGATTTAAAAGTAAGGAGTGTAACAATCCGACTGATCGTTTTGAGCAATTTCGCCCAGTTCGATAGTTTGAGGTCATGAGCAACTTCATAATATGTGTATCGACTTGCGTGCATGGTTGAATTTAGTTAACGGATAATTCAGATTCAAATTGAAAGAAGGAAACTAGTTTTGGAATTTTAAACGGTGAGAATTTGACTGGAATTGGACTTTTGAGTAAACGACCCCAGAATGGGTTGTGGGTAATCTCAACAGCTTTGTATGGTGATTATGGACTTAGGCGCGCGTCCGGATTCAGATTTGGAGGTCCGTAGGGTAATTTGAGACGTTTCGGCAAAAGTTGGAAAAGTTGAAGTTTGGAAAATGGAGAAGTTTGACCCATAGTTGACTTTTGTGATATTAGGGTTGGAATACAATTCCAAGAGTTGGAACAACTCTGTTATGTCATTTTGGACTTGTCTGCAAAATTTGACGTCATTCCGGGTTGGTTTTATAGGTTTCGGCACGAGTTTTGAAAGTTGGAAGATTGGAAAGTTCTTAAGTTTGATCCATGATGCGAGTTGTTGTTTCGGCATTGTTTGATGTGATTTGAGACCTCGAACGAGTCCGTGTTAGGTTATATGACCTGTTTGTGTGTTTTGATGGGGTCCCGGGGGCCTTGGGTGTGTTCCCGGTGGGCTACAGGTCATTTTTCCTTGTTTTTGAACTGCTGTTTTCTGGTGTCTGATATACTCCTTCGCGTTCGCGAAGCCCCTTCCGCGTTCACGAAGAGTCTCTACTGGTCGCCTCATTTTCCTTCTTCATGTTCGCGTAACACGCCTCGTGTTAGCGAAGCTCTGTTTCTTCCTTCATCGCGTTCGCATCTATCCCTCGCGTTCGCGTAGTTATGCCATTCCACTCTTTGCGTTCGCGTACTAGTTCACGCGTTCGTGAAGAGCAGTCTTGGGCCATCAGACCTTCCTTCTTCGCATTCGGGGATGCACTATCGCGTTCGCGATGAGCAACCTGGGCACCTTCATTTCTCTTCATCGCGAACGCGATACTTCCTCCGCGTTCCCGATGCTTTAAGACCTGGGCAGAATAAATAGTATTCTATTCCGAGAGTTTGCCATTCTTACCATTTTTGGAGTTCTAGAGCTCGGTTTTGGGCGATTCTTTATGGGATTTTCAAGCAAAACGATTGGGTAAGTGTTCTTCACCTAGAATTGATTATATTCCATGATTTTGTCTTCATTTTTATCATTTAATTTGTGATTTGGGTTAAGGAAAATATTGGTTTTTGAAGAAACATTCTAAAATGAAAAATCGTGATTTGAGGGACCAAATAGTATCGGAATTTGATAAATTTTGTATGGTTGAACTCGTATCGGAATGGGTATTCGATTTTTATAAAATTTATCGAGTTCTGAGGTGCGGGCCCGGGGGTCGACTTTTGGACCACTTTTTAGATTTTTGTTAAAGATTGAGACTTTATGATCAGGAATAGTTTCTTATATGTTTTGTTTGTGCTTTGAAGTTAATTTGTTTAGATTTGAGCCGTCCGAAGGTCTTTTTACCCGAGAAGTGCATTTTAGAGTATCGGTTTGTCGTCTTTGAGGTAAGTATCTTGCCTAACCTTGTGTGGGAGACTTTCCCTTAGGATTTGAGTCTTCTATGCTAATTGTAGTCCGTGCATGCGAGGTGACGAGTGTGTGCTCGGACTTATTTGTGGGAAATTTGCCTTTAGGGTTCTTAGGTCCTTATGTTCATTATGTGAGAAGTATTCCGTTATGATTGAGTTCCTAATTGCTTAAATTACTTATATATGATCCATATGATATTGTTAGCTTTCCTCTAACTCTTACTTGTTACTTGACCCATATTTGCCTTAATTGAAGTGATTGGCTCCCTTATTGTTATGATACTTCTTGATTGTGAGTTCCTTTATGGCTTTGTGCAAATATGTTACATGTCCAATTGTTGTGGTTACCGGTGTAGTTATCACGTACTTATTATGTCTTGTTATTTTGTTAAGGTTATTATGTTTCTTGATTTTTTCGTGATCCTTATTATGTACTATTCATGCTTAAATTGACGATTATTCATGTTGATCAAGACTTATGATATTCCCTTGGTAATTGACCATTGTTGAGTATTGACCCAAGTTGGGATCTATATTGCGAAGCTAACTATTGAAACAAGATTGGTTATTGTTGATTCCCTTGCCGGGATGTTATTATTTCTATTGTTGATTCCCTTGCCGGAATGTTATTGTTTCCATTGTTGATTCCCTTGCCGGGATGTTATTGTTTCTATTATTAGGGTGAGGAGAGTGTAGAGCATGAAGGGTGATGCCGTGCATGATATTGTGAGTGAGTGTTAATGCACGAAGAGTGATGCCGTGCCGATATTGTGAGTGTTAATGCATGAAGGGTGATGCCGTGCCATATTCTGTGAGAGTAAAAGCATGAAGGGTGATGCCGTGCCACATTATTGAGAGTAAAAGTACGAAGGGTGACGCCGTGCCATATTATTGAGAGTAAAAGCACGAAGGGTGATGCCGTGCCACTTATTGAGAGTAAAAGCACGAAAGGTGATGTCGTTCCACGTTATGAGAGAGTTAAAGCACGAAGGGTGATGCTGTGCCATTTCTGTTGATTTCTATAGTGAGGACGAGAGTAAAAACATGAAGGGTGATGCCGTGCATTTGTTACTGTTTTTACTATTTCTATTGGTTCCAAAGTTGATATTTACCTTGCTTCTCTGCTTATTAGTAATATCGTGATTTAAAATAAAGGAATTTATACTACGCTGCTTGTATGATCTTTTATTTTTATTTGAACTCGCCGTAATTATATATATATATTTCAATTCTTCAAATTACAATAATTGTTATATGTTTAATTCAATTAGTTCCTCAATTAAATCTCCTTAAACCATATGAATTGTATTTTACTTAAAAAGGAATTTCTACTAAGTTGTAATTTATTAAATCTCATATTAAAGGTAATAATTCATTCGATGCCGTATTTTAATTAAAAAGGGAACTTTCTTCATTCAAATGATTTATGAAAATAACTCCATCTGTTCTTGCTGATTTCCCAATTGATTTAGAAGCGGCACACTACTTTATGTTATGTAAATGAGACGTTTTGAACATCTTAGTTGCATTGGTTATGGACCATATGAACTGAGTAACATGAGAATGTTGTTGTGCAAAGTGAGATAGAAACACGTGGGCACACGATGCCAGGTGTGCTAAAGGTTTGGAAGTTGAGGTTATGATATGAGACACCGAGTTCTGAGATGGCTGAAATTGCGCATTAGAAATGATATTGAGTTGACATTGTTTTTCTTATTTGAGTACATTTTACTTGCCTGTGTCCTAGCTATGTTAGTGTTGAGTTACTCGGTTATCGTTCGTTTTCATCCGTATTTTCCCTTTATTGTTTCTGCTAATTATAGTTTGTTTCCTCCCTGTTGTTGATATTACTTTATTGTCTTTATGTTGATAGTTTATTATCATATCCTGTTCAACTTAATTGACCAGTAGGTGTCTTGACTGTTCCTCATCACTACTCCACCGAGATTAGTCCTGATATTTACTGGGCACCGCCGTAGTTTGCTCATACTACACTTCTGTACATTTTTGTGTACAGATCCAGGTATTTAATTGGTAGTAGTTGTGCGGGTCATTGCAGGGAAGACTCATGGTAAACCTGCTACTGCATTCGTAGGCCTCGGAGTCACTTTCATTTGTATTTATTTGCATTTGTTCCTTTGTTTCGGGACATTGATGTATTTATTTTGTATAACTACTCTTAGAAAAGCTTATGACTTGTACCACCAGTTTTGGGAAATTGTAAATTTTCAGAGTTAATTAACTTAAAGATAGTAAATGTCAAGTTTATTTCAGTTAATGTTAGGCTTGCCTAGTTTAGAGACTAGGTGTCATCACGACTCCTTCAGAGGAATTTTGGGTTGTGACAAGTTGGTATCATAGCTCTAGGTTCATAGGTGCTACGAGTCATAAGTGGGTTTAGTAGAGCCTTGCGGATCGGTACAGAGACATCTGTACTTATCTTCAAGAGGCTACAAAACTATTAGGAAATCCCACATCTTTCATTCCTTATCGTGCGATATTGATTCAGCTCAAAGTATATATAACTTATGTTCCTTTACATTCACTCATACTTGATATTACTCTCTCAGTGTCCGCTACGTGCCAGTGGTTTGTGTTGCTACAGACGGGCTACGAGGGAGTCAGGAATGCTCAGATATTGTCTCAACGTGTTGTCTAGACTGAAGATACAGAGGTATTGAGAGACTATTCAGTTGTTCATATGGAGGCGCATCGGTTTTCGGCACCTGGTTGATGAGTGCAAGCTTGGGAAGGTTTAATTGGTTGACTAGTCGCCGCGATTGTGGCAAGGCTACGAGGTGGGTATTGATTGGGGATAGTTGGTGGTACTAGAGTATCTTTTGATTTGTGTTGTACGAGCTATGAAGGTTAGTTCTGTAGATCATCAGACGTTGTTTTCCTTGGCTTCGCGCCAAGTGTAGGAGTCCATCAACGACATTCATATTACAGAGTCAGATTTATGCCAGTTTTGGCCTAAGGTATGTGTATATGTGGTATTGGTAGGTTCCTAGAATTTGTTTATGACTAAGGTCTGAGATCTTGCACGGGATGATGTTGGGGCTTGCAGTATTTTTACATAATTAATGAGTCTACATTTTAATATCAAGGGAAGTCGGAGGAACAACTTCAGATTCACAGAAGGTCTATTCAGTGGGGGCGTCGTGGTTGCGGTAGGACATGGTGATTTGGAGGAAATGCGATGATTTATGAGCTTCTGAGATACGTGGTTCATGCTAGGGTCATCTGTATATGGGGCTTTGATGAGAATTATTGCATATCGACTATCCGAAGAAATAAGTCAGTTCAGTAGTGTTGGGTCAGCATAGCAATGGAAGTAAATGGTTCTTTTGAATGGGAATTCTCTACTAGCATTCGTGGTAGCACTCTTGGATTGGACGGTTTGCATCACTCGGTTGAGTTGGGGAGGTGCAGTTATGATAGCATAGTTACGTGCGAGCGGATCTCGGAGAGTTCTCGATGGTTTGGGCAACGGCTTGAGTCGGCTGGCTACTATGAGCATAAGGAATATGTTGTACATTGTGGATTTCTCCTAAATAGGTATCAACAATAATAGGGTGTTGGCATTGTTGGCTATCATATGTGAAGCGTGTGCACTTTTGGAAAGGACCTTGAGTTTTGGTTTGCAGTACGTGGCTGGTAGCATGGTGATTACTGGTTTTTAGGCTTTCGAGGTTCATGTTTTGTTACGCGGCCAGAAACTCTATATGAGTGCTTCAACAGAATGATAGGGTGTAAGTGATATATCAGCCACTTGGTTTGCGTAGTTGAGTTTGAGTATTGAAAATTTTGTATTCCTGAGGTTTGGGGAGAAATGCCCTCATATACGGACTATTTCCTATTTGCGGATTTTGAAGAAATGTTGGGAAAGGGATAATTAATAGAATGTATTATTGATAAGTCATTGTGGATCTTTTGAAGTATATTTATCTAACTGGGAAAGATCAAGATTTTGTTGGGGGCTATATGAAAGCTCAATGAGAATATGCGTTTTGTGTCAGGTCAAGTTTGTGTGCCCCTGTGAGATTGTCATTTTGGTTATGTTATTAGGCAGAATGGATATTATTTGTGCCCTTAGCCTATGTTATGTGCTACTCTTTTATGATGTGCTAGGCATTGAGGTGGTATGATTATTCCCCACGCATGTTGTAGTTCTATTCAGGACTTATGGCGACGGGGGTGAGATAGCCCTCGTGATATTGATCTGCTCATTGCACCTTTGTTGTGCTTGTCTTTCATGTTTTATTACTTCTATTCATTTTTCCCACAATTTTATTTGTGCGCTCTGTTGTACTTGATATTATTATTCATATGTTCAGTGAGCCCGAACATTTTGGCTTGATGAGTATTTGGGAGTGGACTGCATGCCGCAGCGGATGTTATGTGGGGTACCATTTCCTTGTGTTTATTTGGTGTTGTGTTTTCCGGACGATTTGATGAAAAACTACACTTTTGTTGTTACACATGTTGTACTTGTTAGATAATTCTTATACTTTGCTTTTCTTTATTTGTGCTGCACAATTGAGTTATTGCTGGTTTGGTGTACAAATTGTGTAGTGTGAGAATCTGTGTGGTTCCGTGATGAGTTGTTAGTTGGGATTCTTGTATTGAATGAGATAAGGTTCCTAGACCTGAGGTTAGTGCTATGGTATTGAGGGTGAGGAGTTTTTGAAAGTATGTGGTTGTTTCTGCTAAGATTTGGGTAATGGCCCTTGGCGGGCAAGAGAGCTTCTTGACATGTTGACTTCAGGGGCAGCTAAGACTTCCCGCATGTTTCTTCGTCATGAGCAGCGATGTGGAGGTCTAGAACAAGGTTATATTCAATGTGAAGTGTATTGCCGGCATCCATGATGTTATTAAGTAGCTATAGTGGTCAGAGGTTAGTGCTTCAGGCATTTGAGTTGTGTGGAGCAGCATGTGATTGTATTCGTGATTGGAATTTCAGCTTGATTCAGCTTGTTAAGGTTCATGCAGTGTGATGACGAGGAATTCAGATCCAATGATGAATTTCAGATGATGAGGTTTGGGTTCTGTTCTAAGTTTATGGGCTAAGGAGGAGATGAGGCCTTCAGTAAGTGGCATTGTCAGTTCTGCTTAGGTTGGGTGATGGGGAAGCACCCCCGGGTGTATGTATGGTGAGCTCATGCAGTGGTTTGATGGCTTTGAAATGACTCTGGGCACGTTCGAGGACGAACATATGTTTAAGTGGAGGAGGATGTTGATCGCATCAAACTCAACCTCACACAACGGTAGGAAGAGCGGGCGCTAAGACTTTTACCCGAATAGTGGTATCGGGTCAATTTCCACAGGGAGCTTGGAATGGACTTGCGTATTTGTTCAGACTAGGAATGCGTGCTTGCTCCTAATTGTACTTCTAAAAGTTTTTGGGGTTTTTGTTTAATAACTACTATTATCAACTACAAATTTAAGCTAATTTATGCTGAAGGGATATGTTCTAAGTTGTGATTAATATAGAGAAAGGCACTAGGGTCGTGGCATCACCTAGGTGGTTAACTAACGGGTAGAAACTACTAATAATAGATTGACATATTTGGGATCAATGTTATAACCGTTGCACAATTGTACCCACTCTCACACCTCTCGGTAGGGAGAGGGAATTTGCCCAATTGACTCTCTCGAGACCAATTGGGTAGGCCAATTAGACCAAGCAACTTGGGTTCAAGTAGGGTGATTACTCTCTCGAGGTTTAACCCGTTAATTGGGACTACCATTTCTCATGGGTCCACCCCAATTCCTTGTTGGGTCAATTTTGGGGTCATAGACTCTCTTTCTCAAGAAGAGTCAAGACCCACTAAGCTAGAATCAATGTTTGCAACCATCAATCCTTAATTAAACCATAAAATTAACCCAAATAACAAACACCCAATATCAATCTATCATTAAGAAGCAATACCCATTAATTACCCACACTAAGGTTGAGCCACAACCCTAGCTAATGGGTTTAGCTAGACATAATTAAAGAAGAAACTGAAGAAATAGAAGATGAAACAACCATATTAATTAATTACTAATGTCAAACTACAATAATCTATGATGAAACCAAGCTATAAGTGCCCAAAATAGGCCAAAACATAAGTCTCGCGAGTGCAACAACTATCAGATGTACCAAACTTGACCTAAAAATGGTAAATTGTTCTATTTATAGTGGGCTGGAAAAACTGGACAAAAATGCCCCTGCGGGGTTAGTGCGGACTGCACAAAGTTGGCACGCGGCCGCACTGGGTTGCTTGACCTCTGAATCTTGCTCTCTGAAGATGGTGATGCGGACCGCACAAAGTTGGAATGCAGCCGCATAAAGACTGGTGCGGACCGCACAAAGTTGTTGTGCGGCCGCATGAATAGTTTTGGCATCTTCTCTGAACTTCTTGGACGTAGACCGCGTGACCATGGAGTGCGGCCGCATGGAGAGGGACACGAGCCGCATGAAGTGGGATGCGGCCGCGTGGTTTGCTTCTGGAATATGACACTCTCTGAACTTCTTGGACGCGACCGCATAGCAAGATTGTGCGGCCGCATGATTGAGACGCGGCCGCATGAAGTGGGACACGGCCGCATGATGTTTGACTTGTAGTTTCACAGTCTATGAACTCCTATGGTGCGACCGCATGACATGATGGTACGGTCCGCACCAAGTTCTGAATGTCCTTACTTTAATGATGTTTGGCACTTGAGCAGGTTTCACTCCGATTTGAGCCGATCTTTGATGATTTGTCACTTTATAGATCAAACCTGCAATCAAGCGCAATCTGTAAGCATTTTGGGACTATTTTGTAGCAAATTACACTCAAAGCGCAAGCAAGTATGGGTATAAAACATGTTAAAATCCTACTTATCAACTCCCCCAAACTTAAACTTTTGCTTGTCCTCAAGTAAACAAAATAAGACCCACCCCTCAAAGGCAACATCCAAGCAATTTCAGCTTATCCTAAAGTAACCTCAACAAGCATCAATTGGGACTAACAATTGCCCTCAATGCGAATGCATCATTAACACATTTAAACTTTGAAAACTTGTGGATCAAGTGTGACACAAGAGCATCAAGAGTTGACACATTTCATCAAAGAACTTTTCTCAATTACTTTGGTCATTGTGGAACCCAAACTCACACATCCTCAACTCTCCCTAAGTGAACCTCACCTTTTAAAGTATTGACACACAAACCGAGGTTGATGGATTTTCACTCGTCTCTCTCAAGGAAGAGGCCACAAGTTCGGCTCTAAGTACCATATGTTTGCCACTTATGTAAGTATCCACTAATGTAGGTTCCCTTCAACTCAAAATCATGTAGGACTTTTGTGGAGTCATTGTGAAGGCTTTTGGGTAAGGGTAGGGCATATTTTTGTTCAAGTGGGTTCAATCTTCCCTTAAGCACTTCTTTTGATTCATTTTGGCACACTTTCTTGACTCATTTGAGTATTCACTTCTTTTTTAAGGGGTTAGAGAGACACATTGTCACCCTTTCTTATGCAATTCAACACATTTCTCCTTTTTCTACTTTTTTCCACACCCTTTTTCACTTTTGTTTTCTTTGAATCCCCTTTCTGACCTTATTCAATTCGGTATTTCTTGTTGTCTTATCTTTTTTTTTATTACCTTTCTTTTCTTTTACTTTTATACCTTTTACCACATTGTTTCCTTTCTTGTCTCCCCCCTAAAACTTAAACATTTGCCATCTACTCAAGGGAAGATTTGGGTGCCAAGAGAGGGTATCATTAAGAACGGGTATAGGCTTGTAGGTTTGGTTCTTGAAAGAAGAAGGTTCAAGGCTCAAAAGGGTTAACTAGGGATCATTTTATTGGTAGGTCATGGAATTGTTCAATCTTAGCATTTTGGATCAAGGAGAGCCTACAATCACTTCTCAAGCAAAATTTCACCTAGGATTTCGCCTCAACAAACATTCGGGGCAAGTTCTAGACCATCGGCTCGGGACTTGGACTCGCAAATCGACTTCTCACCACACACACTCAAGGATTGCTAAAGATATCGAGTCTAGGCCCACAACGACCTTAGTTACGATTCAAGTGCACAATGGTCCAATACGACCACATGATGACTGTTTGGTTAACACAAGAGTCTCAAGGCCACGACTTTCACCATCCTGAGCACCACATTATGTCTTTGACCATGAGATCAAAGGAAAATGTGTTATGCCCAAGTGAAGCTTTGCTTGAGGTACCCTTGACTGCAAAACTTGAAAATAAAAAAAAATAAAATAAAAAAAAGAACTCAAACTCTTAAGAAGGTTGTCACTCCATCTATCATTGGGAAGAGCCACCCGGTTAGCACAACACTCCACCCTTGGAAAGAACCGTAGCATTAAGAAAACCAAGGGCTTATTTCAAACGCCAAAACAAAACAAAAAGGCTATGAGCCTACTATGAAGCTAAAAACGAATTCTTTTAACGAAAATAGAAAAACCGAATGAATATGTACAATGGGGGAGTAGAATATACAACGGGGGGGGGGGGGGGGATGGATATGTACATAAAGTAGAAAAGTAACTAGAATGAAAAGTTATATACAGGCCAACTATCAACTAGCAACATAAGCTAAGAGTCTAATAAATATGTACAGTCATCCCAAATGTATCAACCATCAATATAGTAGGGCGCACCCCCACGAATAAAAGCTGGCATTGTCCCTAATGCCAACTACCAAAATAAGCATATAAACAGAGAAAGGATATAGCGTGGCTCCTCAAGCCTGATCCGTTGTCATGGGCTGATCAGTGGTCCCCTGATCCTCTATACTGGCGGGAACCTCAGTTTGGTTCCCTGCTGCTGCTCTGCTGCTAGGACAGGGGCCGGGTCATGGACCAGCTGAATATCTGGTGGAGCACTAGAAGTATCCTCCTGAACCTGTGCTACCCGAGGACGAGCTTCCTCTTTCAACTCTAACTTCTCTCTGTACTGAGAGTCATCCTCGTCATTGAAACCCAAATACTTGTTCAACGCCTCTCTCGAGAACACTATCTTCTTATCCCGCACTTTGGTTGCAATTGACCCTTCTTTGGTGTGGGCCACATTGCTGTAGAATTCCTTCACCATTTGTTCATTTGTATCGACCAGCTCATCTTTGAAGAAATCCCACCCCACTCTAGTAATAAATTGTTCATGGACTCGGGGAAGGTAGGGTAACAAATCCCGGGTGACTACTCTTCTTTCTAGAATCACCTTCTTCTTGGGCCACACTTCCCGGAATTTATGAAAGGCCACCTCGCTGACAAATCTGTCTTGCCATACAACTGGGTTTCTAGTTCTTTCAATTCCCCCAACTCTAAGTACCCCACTGTCCGGGACCTCCTCATCACTCTTGTTTTTATCTTCTGCACCCTCCCCGGATTCTGAAGCTGTGGGGGAGGTGGAGTATTTGGCACTGCCTGCTTCTGAGCCCTCAGACGACTCAGGTTGTATAACAGTTGGAGCTTTAGCTGGGCCTGCGGGGGCTTTCCCCGAATCAGTTGAGACATCCTGGTAGGGGAGGTACTCACTCCCCGACTTCTCTTCATCACTCATCACCTGCTTTCTTGTTTTTAGCTTTGGTTGGGGAGTGAGTTTCTTCAATTTTGCTTTACCTCCCTGGGAGGGGTCAGCTCCTCGTCCGGGTTGTTTAGCTCCACGCCCTCGTTGTTTAACCATTTTCGTCCAGTGCGGCCGCGTGAACACGACCGCGGGCCGCGCTGGGACTTTACCATTTACCTGGTGCTGAAATGAAGGCATGCGAACCGCATGAGACGGGCTGCGGCCGCATGAGAACCACGCGGGCCGCTCAAAGTGGGACGCGACCGTGTGAACACAGTTCGGAGACTGATCATTCTTGGCCTTCACCGATGCAGACCGCACAAGCAAGGACGCGGCCGCACTAGCCATCTTCAGACACTTGACAATATTTTCTTTGGCCGGTGCGGACCGCACAAAGTGGGATTGCGACCGCACGGTCACTGTTCAGAGACTGTGCACTTTTTGCACAGTTGTTTTGCACTGGTTCAATCACAATTCCTACAACATCTCACAAACCATTAGCTCAAAAATCCTAATCTACAACAGAAATCAAAAAGAAAGAAAAAGACATGGGTTGCCTCCCAAGAAGCGCCTGATTTATCGTTGCAGCACGACGCATGTTGCCATCAAAGTCATTTCAAATGAATGAGTGCCACCACGTGGCTGTCATCAAACTTTCCCAAGTAATGCTTGACACGATTCCCATTGACACCATTTTTGTTCTTGAGATAAATAGCACCAAATGGGGTTACACCAACAACTTCAAATGAACCACTCCATTTAGACTTAAGCTTTCCCGGGAATAACCTCAACCGGGAGTTGAACAGAAGAACCATGTCACCAACTTTGAATTCCTTCCCTCGGGCATACTTATCGTGAAGGTACTTCATCTTGTCCTTGTACAAGGACGAGCTGGAGTAGGCATGAAATCTAAACTCGTCTAGCTCATTGAGTTGCTCAACCCGGAGATTCGCAGCGACATCCCATTCTAAGTTCAATTTTCTCAAGGCCCACATAGCCTTATGCTCCAATTCCACCGGAAGATGACAAGCTTTCCCAAACACCAACCGGTACGGAGACATACCAATCGGGGTCTTGTAAGCTGTTCGATAGGCCCAAAGAGCATCATCTAATTTCTTCGACCAATCGGTCCTATTGACATTGACAGTTTTGGACAAAATACTCTTGATCTCTCGGTTGGAAACCTCAACTTGGCCACTCGCTTGAGGATGATAAGGAGTGGTCACCTTGTGATTTACACCATACTTGGCAAGCAATGAATCAAAAGCCCGGTTGCAAAAATGAGAACCACCATCACTAATGATAGCACATGGAGTGCCAAACCTTGTGAAGATACTCTTTTTCAAGAACGCCACCACACTTCGAGCTTCTTTGTTGGGCAAAGCGACGGCTTCGACCCATTTTGACACATAATCAACCGCTACCAAGATATAGGTGTTCCCACACGAACTCACGAATGGCCCCATAAAGTCGATACCCCACACATCAAAAATGTCCACCTCTAGAATTGTGTTGAGAGGCATCTCATCCTTTTTTGAAATCCCACCGGCTCGTTGGCATTCATCACATCTCTTGACAAAATCACCGGCATCTTTAAACAAGGAGGGCCAATAGAAACCGCAACTAAGCACCTTAGAAGCCGTCCTCACCCCGCCATGATGGCCACCATAGGGAGAGGAATTACAAGCATCCAAAATACTCAATTGTTCTTCTTCCGGGACACATCGGCGAATCACACCATCGGTGCAAATCTTGAACAAATATGGATCATCCCAATAATAATCCAAACTATCCCGCTTGAGCTTCTTCCTTTGGTTAGAAGGGAGCTCATACGGGATTATACCGGTCACAAGATAATTTTCCACATCGGCAAACCACAGCATATCATGCATAGATACCGCAAGGAGTTGTTCATCCGAGAACGCATAATTGATATCAAGGCCGTCAGAAGGCCTCCCCTATTCCTCCAAGTGGGACAAGTGGTCCGCCACTTGATTTTCACTTCCTTTCCGGTCCACAATTTCTAGATCAAACTCTTGAAGAAGTAGCACCCATCTCATCAACCTTACTTTTGAATCTTTCTTGGTCATCAAATATCTTAGGGCGGCATGATCGGTATGGATAATCACTTTGGCCCCCATTCGGTATGGTCGGAACTTTTCCATGGCAAACACAATAGCTAGCAACTCCTTCTTGGTGACTGTATAGTTTCTTTGAGCTTCATTCATCGTCTTGCTTGAGTAGTACACCGGATGGAACATCTTGTTGATCCTTTGGCCCAAGACCGCTCCTACCGCAACATCACTAGCGTCGCACATGAGCTCAAATGGCAAGCTCCAATTGGGTGCGGTAATGATAATGGTAGTTGTCAACTTGTGTTTTAAAAGCTCGAACGCCTCCATGCATTTCTCATCAAAGACAAACTTGGCCTCCTTCTCTAACAACTTGCACAACGGGTTAACTACCTTAGAGAAATCTTTGATGAACCTTCGGTAGAAACCCGCGTGCCCTAAAAAGCTCCTCACCCCTTTGACAGAAGTAGGGGGAGGTAACCTTGAAATGACTTCAATCTTGGCTTTGTCAACTTCAATACCTCTCTTCGAAATCTTATGACCCAATACAATACCCTCTTCTACCATAAAATGGCATTTTCCCAATTGAGAACTAGGTTTGTATCTTCACATCGGGCCAACACACGATCCAAATTTGTCAAGCATTCTTCAAAGGAGTCCCTCACCACGCTAAAATCATCCATAAAGACCTCCAATATATCTTCCACCATGTCGGTGAAAATTGCCATCATACATCGTTGAAAGGTCGCTGGGGCATTACACAATCCAAATGGCATCCTCGAAAATGCGAATGTGCCGTAGGGACAAGTAAAGGTCGTCTTTTCCTGATCTTCCGGGGCGATGAGAATCTGATTGTACCCCGAATACCCATCTAAAAAGCAATAGAACGACCGACCCGCAAGACGATCAAGCATTTGGTCGAGGAACGGCAACGGGAAATGATCCTTTCGAGTCACCTTGTTAAGCTTTCTATAATCCATACAAACTCTCCATCCCGTCACCGTCTGAGTAGGAATCAACTCATTGTTAGCATTGGTTACCACAGTCATCCCGCCCTTCTTCGGTACGCATTGCACCAGAGAAGTCCATGAGCTGTCAGAAATAGGATACACCACACCGGTGTCAAGCTACTTGATAACTTCCTTCTTGACCACTTCTTGCATAGCTTCGTTGAGTCTCCTTTGGTGTTGAAGTGAGGGCCTCGCATCCTCCTCCAATATGATCTTATGTATGCAAAAGGTAGGGCTTATACCCCGAATATCTGCCAATGTCCATCCGATCGCCCTCTTGCGCTTTTGTAGAACTGCCAAAGTAGCGTCAACCTGCACGTTAGTCAAGCAAGACGAAAGAATAACAGGCAAAGTGAAATTAGGGCCCAAGTATTCATACCTGAGGTGAGGAGGAAGTGGTTTCAACTCCAACACCAGAGGCTCCTGAATAGATAGCTTGGTTGGGGGAGTTTTGCGATTCTCAAGATCCAAGGATAACTTCCTAGGCTCATAAGAATACGAGCCCATACCATGCAAAGCGTTTACACATTCAACTCTCCCGGTATCATCATCAACATCCATGTTCAAGAGCACGACCTCAAGTGGGTCCTCAACATTCACCATTGCGCTTGTGTCATCCACTATCACCGCCGTGACAATGTCAACAAACGAGCACACCTCAGTGCTATTCGGTTGTCTCATAGATTTGCACACATAGAACACCACCTTTTCATCACCAACACGGAAGGTCAACTCTCCCGCTTCGGCATCTACCAAAGCCTTTCCAGTAGCTAGGAAAGGTCTTCCAAGGATAATTGGCACCTCAAAATCCACCTCACAATCCAAGATAACGAAATCGGCCGGCAATATGAACTTATCAACGCGAACAAGGACATCATCAATAATCCCCAAAGGCCACTTCATTGATCGGTCCGCCATTTAAAGCCTCATAGAAGTTGGACGAGGTTGTCCGATTCCCAAGGTCTTGAAGACCGAATATGGCATTAAATTGATACTTGCCCCCAAGTCACAAAGGGCTTTTGCAAAGTCGGCACTTACAATGGTACATGAGATAGTGAATGCACCGGGGTCCTCAAATTTCGGAGCCATAGAATGCACAATTGCGCTCACTTGATGGGTCATCTTGATTGTCTCACACTCCATTGATCTCTTTTTTGTAACCAACTCTTTCATGAACTTTGCGTACCCCAGCATTTGCTCGAGTTCCTCCACCTAAGGCACGTTGATAGTCAAACTCTTCATCATCTCAATGAATTTCTTAAATTGGTTGTCACCTTTTTGCTTGGCCAACCGTTGAGGATAGGGATGAGGAGGCCGAGATAAGTGTGCTTTGGCTTTGGGCACCACCGGCTCGGGTCTATCAATCACGTGTTCCCTAGACGGGTTCACGGCCTCTTGTGTCTCCTCTTCAACCTCATGAATATCAATCCGCACATCATCTCTCACACTTGGTTCAACTACATCTTCAACCACCAAAGGCATTTCATTATCTCGTAACTCATCTTCATCCACCATAACTTGGTTTCCTCTTGAGGCATACACATCACCGCCTCTTCCACTTCGCGTTGTCACCTTCATCACATGATTATTGTGCCCACCCTTGGGGTTTACTACCATATCATTTGGTAGAGCACCCTTTTGGCGAGTATTTAAAGACTAAGAAATTTGGCCAAGTTGTACTTCTAAGTTATGGATAGAAGTGTTGTGGGAGGCCAATTGAGCTTCGGAGTCTTGGTTATTCTTCATCATTTGCTCAAACATAACTTCAATTCTACCAAATTCATTTCCCGAAGAACTAGACCCTTGAGATTAAAACGACGACGGGTTGTTCGGTTGTTGAAACATCGGAGGCCTTTGAAAGACTTGCCCCCGATTTCGTTGGCCACTATTGTTATTCCACCCACCTTGCCCATTGTTGTTGTTCCAATTGTTGTTGTTGTTTCCGCTCCAATTCCCTTGATTACCTGAATTGTTGTTTCCTCAATTTCCTCCTTGGTTGTTGTTATTGTTCCAATTACCACCTTGTTGATTGCCCCAATTTCCTTGGGGTCTCCATTGTTGGTTCCCTTGATTACCTCTATTCCCTTGATAGTTGTTGATGTATTGGACTTCCTCACTTTGATCATCATAGCATTTATTCGAATAGACACCACCATTATCATAGTTATCAAAATTTCCTTGAGGTTGTTGCCCTCTTTGCCTCCTTTTCATCATATTCACTCCTTCCATGGCGTTGACTTGGAGCGGGTTTTGAACTTGTTGTAACTATGATTTAGCCAACTGATTCATTGTTGTTGTAAGTTCGGCAATGGCTTGGCCATGATCATGTAACTCCTTATGCAAATGTATGACGTTAGGATCACCTTGAGGCACATTAGCCTGGATTTGCCATGCCGACGATGTGTCGGCCATCTCATCTAACACATCACAAGCTTCATTGTAAGGAAGCTTCATAAAATTTCCTCCTGCCAGTTGTTTCACAATACATTGGTTGGTTGTGTTGATGCCCCTATAGAATGTTTGTTGGATCATCACATCAGTCATATCATTGTTAGGGCATTCTTTCACCATTGTTCTAAACCTCTCCCATATCTCGTGTAACGGTTCAGTTGGCTCTTGCTTGAAGGCTAGAATCTCGTCCCGTAGAGCCGCCATGTGACCTGGAGAGAAAAACTTAGCGATGAACTTGTCCGCCAACTCATCCCATATAGTGATGGAATGATTGGGGAGCCTCTCCAACCAATCTAACGCCTTCCTCCGAAGTGAGAACGGGAAAAGTCGAAGTCTCAATGCATCCTCCGAAACATTTGTTTTCTTGCTACCCCAACAAGTATCCACGAAGCCCTTCAAGTATTTATAAGCATTCTGATCAGCTGCCCCCATGAAATAACCTCGTTGTTCGAGCAAGGTGAGCATCACATTTGTAATCTAGAAGTTCCCCGCCCAGATTAGGGGAGGAACTATTGCACTTGCGTACCCTTGATTGGGTAGAACTCTTGGTGCCACTCTTGGTGGAGGTGGAGGAGGGTCCGGTATATTCTCATTTGCATTGGCATGTCGACCTCTCCTAGGAGCTTGAGGTAATACGTCTTCTTGTTCTAGATCCTCAACCTCCTCCCCCACGACCACATTGCCAAGAGGGTCATTTGCGTTTAAAGCCATGTGTACCTGAGTGAATTGACACAAATAAAATTAGTAAAAAGAAGGAAAGAGAAGCAAAACACAAAACTAGCTACACAAATAGTCAACACCGTAAGCTCCCCGGCAACGGTGCCAAAAAGTGATCGTAGCAAACTCAACCTCACACAACGGTAGGAAGAGCGGGCGCTAAGATTTTTACCCGAATAGTGGTATCGGGGTCAATTTCCATAGGGAGCTTGGAATGGAGTTGCGTATTTTTTCAGACTAGGAATGCGTGCTTGCTCCTAATTGTACTTCTAAAAGTTTTTGGGGTTTTTGTTTAATAACTACTATTATCAACTACAAATTTAAGCTAATTTATGTTGAAAGGATATGTTCTAAGTTGTGATTAATATAGAGAAAGGCACTAGGGTCGTGGCATCACCTAGGTGGTTAACTAACGGGTAGAAACTACTAATAATAGATTGACATATTTGGGATCAATGTTATAACCGTTGCACAATTGTACCCACTCTCACACCTCTCGGTAGGGAGAGGGAATTTGCCCAATTGACTCTCTCGAGACCAATTGGGTAGGCCAATTAGACCAAGCAACTTGGGTTCAAGTAGGGTGATTACTCTCTCGAGGTTTAACCTGTTAATTGGGACTACCATTTCTCATGGGTCCACCCTAATTCCTTGTTGGGTCAATTTTGGGTTCATAGATTCTCTTTCTCAAGAAGAGTCAAGACCCACTAAGCTAGAATCAATGTTTGCAACCATCAATCCTTAATTAAACCATAAAATGAACCCAAATAACAAACACCCAATATCAATCTATCATTAAGAAGCAACACCCATTAATTACCCACACTAAGGTTGAGCCACAACCCTAGCTAATGGGTTTAGCTAGACATAATTAAAGAAGAAACTGAAGAAATAGAAGATGAAACAACCATATTAATTAATTACTAATGTCAAACTACAATAATCTATGATGAAACCAAGCTATAAATGCCCAAAATAGGCCAAAACATAAGTCTCGCGAGTGCAACAGCTATCAAATGTACCAAACTTGACCTAAAAATGGTAAAATATTCTATTTATAGTGGGCTGGAAAAACTGGATAAAAATGCCCCTGCGGGATTAGTGCGGACCGCACAAAGTTGGCACGCGGTCGCACTGGGTTGCTTGAACTCTGAATCTTTCTCTCTGAAGATGGAGATGTGGACCGCACAAAGTTGGAATGCGGCCGCATGAAGACTGGCACGGAACGCACAAAGTTGTTGTGCGGCTGCATGAATAGTTTTGGTAGCTTCTCTTAATTTCTTGGATGCGGACCACGTGACCATAGAGTGCGGCCGCATGGAGAGGGATGCGGGCTGCATGAAGTAGGACGCAGCCGCATGGTTTGCTTCTAGAATATGACACTCTCTGAACTTCTTGGACGCGACCACATAGCAAGATTGTGCGGCCGCATAAGTGAGATGCGGGCCGCATGAAGTGGGACGCGGCCGCATGATGTTTGACTTGTAGTTTCACAGTCTCTGAACTCCTATGGTGCGGCCGCATGACATGATGGTGCGGTCCGCAGCAAGTTCTGAGTGTCCTTACTTTAATGATCTTTGGCACTTGAGCAGGTTTCACTCCGATTTGAGCTGATCTTTGACGATTTGTTACTTTATAGCTCAAACCTGCAATCAAGCGCAATCTGTAAGCATTTTGGAACTATTTTGTAGCAAATTACACTCAAAGCGCAAGCAAGTATGGGTATAAAACATGTTAAAATCCTACTTATCAGATGTAATGACCCGACTAGCCATTTTGAGCAATTTCGCCCAGTTCGGCAGTTTGAGTTCATGAGTAGCTTCATAATATGTGTAACGACTTGTCTGCATGGTTGAATTCAGTTAACGGATAATTCAATGTCAAATTGGAAGAAGGAAACTAGTTTTGGAAGTTTAAATGGTGAGAATTTGATCAGAATTGGAGTTTTGAGTAAATAACCCCGGAATGAGTTGTGGGTGATCTAAGCAGATTCGTATGGTCATTGTGGACTTAGACGCGCGTCCGGATTCAGATTTGGAGGTCCGTAGGGTAATTTGAGGCGTTTTGGCGAAAGTTGGAAAAGTTCAAGTTTGGAAAATGGAGAAGTTTGACCCATAGTTGACTTTTGTGATATTGGGGTCGGAATACGATTCTGAGAGTTGGAACAGCTCCGTTATATCATTTTGGACTTGTCTGGAAAATTTCACGTCATTTCGGGTTGGTTTGATAGGTTTCAGCAGTAGTTTTGAAAGTTGGAATATTGGAAAGTTCCTAAGTTCAATCCATGGTGTAATTCGTTGTTTTGGCATTGTTTGATGTGATTTGAGACCTCGAGCGAGTCCGTGTTAGGTTATATGACTTGTTTGTATGTTTAGACGGGGTCCCGGAGGCCTCGGGCGTGTCCGGGTGGGCTACGGGTCATTTTCCCTTGTTTTTGAACTGCTGCTTTTTGGTGTTTGATATCTTCCTTTGCGTTCGCGAAGCCCCTTCCCCGTTCATGAAGAGTCTCTACTGGTCGCCTCATTTTCCTTCTTTGCATTCTCATAATATGCCTTGCGTTCGCGAAGCTCTGTCTCTTCCTTCATCGCGTTCACATCTGTCCCTCACGTTCGCGTAGTTATGCCATTCCACTCTTCGCGTTCGCGTGCTAGTTCACGCTTTCACGAAGAGCAGTCTTGGGCTATCAGACCTTCCTTCTTCGTGTTCGCGGACGCATTGTCGTGTTCGCGATGAGCAACCTGGGCACCTTCATTTTTCTTCTTCGCGAATGCGATACTTCCTCTGTGTTTCCGATGCTTTAAGACCTGGGCAGAATAAATAGTACTCTATTCCGAGGGTTTGCCATTTTCACCATTTTTTGAGTTTTAGAGCTCGACTTTGGGCGATTTTTTATGGGGGTTTCAAGCAAAACGATTAGACAAGTGTTCTTCACCTAGAAGTGTTCATATTCCATGATTTTGTCTTCATTTTTATAATTTAATTTGTGATTTGGGTTGAGGAAAATGTTGGTTTTTGAAGTAAAATTCTAAAATGAAAAATCGTGATTTGAGCGATCAAATAGTATCGGAATTTGATAAATTTTGTATGGTTGAACTCGTATCGGAATGGGTATTCGATTTTTATAAAATTTGTCGGGTTCTGAGGTGCGGTCCCGGGAGTTGACTTTTGTGATAACCCGACCTTTCATCTGTCACGACCCAGATTTCCCACCCTCGGGAGTCGTGATGGCGCCTACTAATGAGAGCTAGGCAAGCCAATACTTAACTATCTAATTCCTTAGCAAATTACTTCCTTTTAACAACTACGAGCAATAACATAAAAACAACAGAACTTTAAATAATTAAGCAGAAGATAACCATGAAATGTCTGAAGGCTACGCCTATTACAACTTTTAAAACCTCAAATACCCCAAAACCTAGTGTCACAGTGTCACAGACTGTCTAAGAGTTTCTACATACAAGGTCTGAAGAAATGCAACACACTATTTCTGAACAAAGGAAATGAAACAGGAAATAGAGATAGAGGGAGACGCCAGGGCTTGCGGACGCCTACAGGTCTACCTTGGGTCTCTGAGTGGACTGAAGGAAGCCCTCCAACTACTGTCTGAACACTGCTCCGGGATCTACACACAGTGCAAAGTGTAATATCAGCACAACCGACCCCATGTGCTGGTTAGTGCCTGGACTAACCCCGGCGAGGTAGTGACGAGGCTAGGACCAGACTCCAGATAAACATGTGCAGTTATATAACATATGGCGGAAAAGTAACAAGTAATAAGCAATTAAAGCTGGGGAAAAGGAACATGCTTCGGGGGTAGCAGATAAAACAGAATATAAAAGAATAATAAGGAAACTACAATTTAACTTCTAACACGGATAAAAAGAAATAAGGCAACTTTCACTTTCAGTTTCATCTTGTTGCAGGCGTGCAACCCGATACCATTTCTCATATCTTGTGGTAGGCTTACCACCTACTCCCATTTCATTATATCTTGTGGTAGGCGTACCACCCGCTCCAATTTTATTATATCTCGTGGTAGGCGTACCACCCGCTCCCATTTTATTATATCTCGTGGTAGGCGTACCACCCGCTCCCTTTTCATTGATCTTGTGGTAGGTGTACCGCCCACTCCCATTTCATCATATCTTGTGGTAGGCATACCACCCGCTCTCATTTCATCATATCTTGTGGTAGGCGTACCACCCGCTCCCATTTCATCATATCTTGTGGTAGGCGTACCACCCGCTCCCATTTCATTATATCTTGTGATAGGCGTACCACCGACTCCCATTTACAAGTCATCACAAATTACAAGAAATCCCGGCAAGGGAACAACAATATCGAAATAGTCATCCTGGCAAGGGAGAATCAGCTATAACCAAATCCTAACTCATATTGTACTCAGCTCAATTGATGACAATACTCAATCAAAACTAAGATCTACGAGGATAAAATCAATCTTTACTCAATATAGGAGATCATTAATTAAACATCTGAAGTGCCATCTAAAAGCACAACAACGTTCAAATTTAAGACTCACGGTCATGCTCGACAGCAACGTATAGATACTCATCACCGTGCCTATACGTCGCACTCAACAAGAAGCAAGTAGCAAATAGGACTCAACTCCTAATCCCTCAAGCTGAGGTTAAACCGAACACTTACCTCGAACTTTCACAGCCAACTCAAGCCTCGAACACCGCTTTTCCTCTCAAATTCGTCTCCAACCCAATCGAATCTATATATAATTGACTCAATATCATCAATAAGTGCTCAACAATCCAATTCCAATGTTCAATTATAACTTTCCAATCATTCTTCCCAAAATTCCAAAAATCGACCCCGGGCCCGCTTGGTCAAAACACGAGGTTCGGAGCAAAACCTGATCACCTATTTGCCCACGAGCCCGAATATACAATTTGTTTTCAAATCTGACCCCAAAACGAGGTCTAAATCACAAATAATCAAAAGCCCTAACTCTACCCAAATCCCTAATTTCTACCCTTAATTACATGTTTTAGGCCTAAAAATCTAGTGGGTGTTGATGGAAAATGAAGAAAACAAGTTAAAGATTACTTACCGAAGAGATTATAGTGAAGAGAAGCTTCAAAAATCGCCTAAGAGCTTTGGAGAAGAAGAGATTTGTGAAATTTTTATAAAATCCCGAAAGTGTTCTGTTTTTGGACTTTTTAAAATCACTGGGCGAAAATGTCCTTCACGTTCGCGACTGACCCTTCGCGTTCACGATGGTCAGGCTGGGTGAGCCTTCGCGTTCGCGTACACGGCCTCGCGTTCGCGTTCGCGGAGATTAATCCTCTCGAGCCCTCGCGTTCGCATCCAAGGGTTCGCGTTCGCGTAAGACAACTACCCCACGCCCTGCCCATTCCCATTTGGCCTTCTCGCGTGGCCAAGACCGCGTTCGCGAAGGATTATCCCCCCCAAAGCCTCGCATTCGCGACCTGAGCTACGTGTTCGCGTAGAAGGAAATTCCTTCAGCAATAATTAACCCATCGCGTTCGCGTGGGTACTCCCGCGAACGCGAAGAAGGAAGTACCAGAACCCAACTGCTAAGAAACCTGCAACATTTTCTAAGTCTGAAACCCTCCGAAACGCATCTGAATCACACCCGAGCCCTCGGGGCTCCTAACCAAACACATGTACCAACTCAACAACTTCATACGAACTTATCCGTGCGATCAAATCGCCAAAATAACCTCAAAAACAATGAATCAAACCTCAAAATCAAAGGATTTTTCTCAAACTTCATAAAACATCAACTTTAGCAATTTAGGTCTGAATCACGTCAAACGGACTCTGTTTTCAACCAAATTTTACAGAAATGACATAAGACCTGTACCGAGCGCCAGAACCAAAATATGGGCCCGATACCATCGCTTTCTAATCAGATTTCATTTCAACATTACTTAAACATTTTCAAAAAACAATTTTACTTAAAAATTCATTTCTCGGGCTTGGGACCTCGGAATTCGATTCCGGGCATACGCCAAAGTCCCATATTTTCCTACGGACCCTTCGGCACCGTCAAATCACGGGTCCGGGTCCGTTTACCCAAAATATTGACTGAAGTCAAATTTATTCATTTTAAACTCAAATTTCATCATTTTTCACATAATTTCATATTTAAGCTTTCCGGCTACTCATCCGGACTGCACACGCAAATCGAGGCGACTTTAAATGAGGTTTTCAAGGCCTCAGAAGCACAGAATGTAATTAAAAATAGGTGATGACCCTTTGGGTCGTCACATTCTCCACATCTAAAACAACCGTTCGTCCTCGAACGGACAGAAGAAGGAAGTACCTGAGTCGGGTAATAGATGAGGATAATGGCTCCGCATATCACACTCGGACACCTAGGTCAATGCCTCAGGAGGCTGACCTCTCCACTGAACACGAATAGAAGGAAAACTCTTTGACCTCAACTGACGAACCTGCCGGTCTAGAATAGCCACTGGCTCCTCCTCATAAGACAAGTCCTTGTCCAACTGGACAGTGCTGAAATCTAGCACGTGGGATGGATCGTCGTGATACTTCTGAAGCATGGACATATGGAACACTAGATGCACGACTGATAAGCTTGGCAGCAATGCAAGTCTATAAGCCACCTCTCCCACTCGATCAAGAATCTCAAACGGACCAATAAAACTATGGCTAAGCTTGCCCTTCTTCCCAAATCTCATCACGCCCTTTATAGGCGACACTCAGAGCAATACCCGCTCACCAACCATAAAAGCCACATCTCGAACCTTACGATCTGCATAGCTCTTTTGCTTGGACTGAGCTGTATGAAGCCTATCCTGAATGATCTTAACCTTGTCCAAGGCCTCCTGAACCAGATCTGTACCCAACAAACAAGCCTCCCCGGCTCAAACCATCCAACCGAAGATCGACATCGCCTACCATACAAAGCCTCATAAGGAGCCATCTGGATGCTCGACTGGTAGCTGTTGTTGTAGGAAAACTCTGCTAAAGGCAAGAACTGATCCCACGAGCCTCCAAAATCAATGACACAAGCTCGGAGCATATCCTCCAGAATCTGAATAGTCCGCTCGGACTGGCCGTCCGTCTGGGGATGAAATGTTGTACTCAACTCCACCTGAGTGCCCAACTCTTGTTGAACTGCTCTCCAGAAACGTGAGGTAAACTGCGTACCTCGGTCCGAAATGATAGACATAGACATACCATGAAGACGAACAATCTCCCAGATATAGATCTCAGCTAACCTCTCGGATGAATATGAGACTGCCACAGGAATGAAATGCGCTGACTTGGTCAGCCTATCAACAATGACCCAAACTGCATCGAACTTCTTCCGAGTCTGCGGGAGTCCAACAACGAAGTCCATAGTAATCCGCTCCCACATCCACTCGGGAAGCTCAATCCTCTGAAACAGTCCACCAGGCCTCTGATGCTCATACTTAACCTGCTAACAATTCAAACATCGAGCCACATATGCAACAATATCCTTCTTCATTCTACGCCACCAATAATGCTGCCACAAATCTTGATACATCTTCGCGGCGCTCGAATGAATAGAGTACCTGGAGCTATGGGCCTCCTCTAAAATCAACTCTCGAAGCCCATCCACATTAGGCACACAAACTCGACCCTGAAATCTCAAAACTCCATCATAACCTAAGGTAACCTTCTTGGCACCTCTACGCTGCACTGTATCTCTAAGGACACACAAATGAGGATCATCATACTGCCGATCACGGATACACTCCAATAAAGAAGAACGAGCGACCGTGCAAGCTAATACACGACTAGGCTTAGAAATATCCAACCTCACAAATCGATTAGCCAAAGTCTGAACATCCAAGGCAAGCGGTCTCTTACCGACCGGAATATAAGCAAGACTGCCCATACTGGCTGACTTCCTACTCAAGGCATCAGCTACTACATTGGCCTTTCCCAGATGATATAAGATAGTGATGTCATAATCTTTCAACAACTCCAACCACCTCCTCTGCCTCAAATTCAACTCCTTTTGCTTGAAAAAATACTGAAGACTCTTATGATCCGTGAACACCACACACGCCATGCCATAAAGATAGTGCCTCCAAATCTTCAGTGCGTGAACAATGGCTGCTAACTCTAAATCATGAACTGGATAGTTATTCTCATGAATCTTCAACTGACTCAAAGCATAGGCAATGACCTTGCCATCCTGCATCAACATTGCACCAATCCCAAGACGAGATGCATCACAATAAACTGTATAAGGCCCTGAACCTGTGGGCAAAGCCAACACCGGTGCCGTAGTCAGAGCTGTCTTGAGCTTCTGAAAGCTCACCTCACACTCATCCGACCATCTAAACTAGGCACCCTTCTGGGTCAACCTAGTCATTGGGGCTACAATAGATGAAAACCCCTCCGCGAACAGACGATAGTAGCCTGCCAATCCCAAGAAACTCCGAATCTCTGTAGCTGATGCTCGTCTAGGCTAGTTCTTGACTGCCTCAATCTTCTTTGGATCAAGCTAAATACCCTCTGCTAACAAAACATGACCCATGAATGCAACTGAACTCAACCAGAAATCACACTTTGAGAACTTAACATATAACTGACTATCCTTCGGAGTCTGAAGAATCACTCTAAGATACTGCTCGTGCTCCTCCTGGCTACGGGAATATATCAAAATATCATCAATGAAGATGATCACGAACGAGTCCAAATAAGGCCTGAACACTCGGTTCATCAAATCCGTAAAGGCTTCTGGGGCATTTGTTAACCCGAACGACATAACCAAGAACTCACAATGCCCGTACTGAGTGCGGAAAGCTGTCTTAGGGACATTGGAGGCCCTAATACTCAACTGATGTTAGCCAGATCTTAAGTCTATCTTTGAAAATACCTTGGCACCCTGAAGCTGATCGAATAGATCATCAATCCTCAGCAATGGATACTTATTCTTGATTGTAACCTTGTTCAACTGCCGATAATCGATATACAATCTCATTGACCCATCCTTTTTCATAACAAACAACACCGACACACCCCACGGTGAAACACTGGGTCTAATGAAACCCTTCTCAAGCAAGTCTTGCAACTGCTCCTTCAACTCTTTCAACTCTGGCGGGGCCATGCGATACAGCGGGATAGAAATGGCCTGAGTGCCTGGAGCCAAATCAATGCAGAAGGCAATATCCCTGTCGGGTGGCATCCCCGGCAGGTTTGAAGGGAATACCTTAGGAAACTCACGAACAACAGGCACTGAATCAATAGAGGGAACCTCAGCACTAGAATCGCGAACATATGCCAAATAGGCCAAACATCCCTTCTCGACCATACGCCGAGCCTTCACATACGAGATAACACTGCGGGTAGAATGACAAAGAGTCCCTCTCCACTTTAAACGAGGCATACCCGGTAAATCTAAGGTCACAGTCTTAGCGTGGCAATCCAAGATAGCGTGGTAAGGTAATAACCAGTCAATCTCCAATATAACATCGAAATCAACCATGTCTAAAAGCAACAAATCTATAGGAGTCTTAAGACCCCCGATCACCACAATACAAGAACGATGGACTCGATCAATCACAATAGAATCACCCACCGGTGTAGACACATAAACAGGATCACTCAATTAATCATTAGGCATGATCAGATACGGTGCAAAATAAGATGACACATACGAGTACGTAGACCCTGGATCAAATAGCACCGAAGCATCTCTCTCACAAACCAGAATAATACCTGTAATGACTACATTTGAAGTCTCAGCCTCGGGCCTGGATGGAAGGGCGTAACATCGGGACTGGGCCCCACCACCCTGAACTACCTCTCTGGGACGGCTTGCTGCTGGCTAGCCTTCACCTCTGGTGGCTTGAGCTTTACCTCTAGGACCTCTACCTCCACCTCTAGCACCTCTACCCCCACCCCTAGTTTGCTGGGTGGCCTGTGGAACACCTGGGGCCTGAACCATAACATGATAACCCTGATGTAGAGAACTACTCGAAGCTCGAGGGCAATACCTAGAAATGTGCCTCATGTTGCCACAAGTAAAACAAGCCCTCAGCTGCTGGGGCTGATGACCCTGAAAACTCTAAAGTGGTGGTGCACTGAAGGACTACTGATTAGAATACTGCATCGGAGGACCACGACTACCTGAAGCACCACGAGAAACCTGAAGAGCTGACTGAAAGGGCCTAGGAGGATGGACTCTACCATATGAATCTCTACCTCCAGACGAGGTACCACTGAATCTGCCTGAATGACGGGGCCTCTTATCCGATCCATGACCACCTCCCTGTGATAGAACCATCTCAACTCTGCGGGCAACATTGGCCACCTCCTGAAAGGTGATCTCACTCCCAGCCTCCTTGGCCATCTGAAGATGAATCGGCTGAATAAGACCATCAATAAACCTTCTCACCCTCTCTCTCTCAATGGGAAGTATGACAAGAGCATGGCGAGCTAGATCGATGAACCTGGTCTCATACTAGGTTACCATCATAGAACCTTGCTAGAGGTGCTCAAACTGCCTCCGATAGGCCTCTTTCTGAGTAACGGGGAGAAACTTCTCTAGAAACAACACTGTAAACTGCTCCCATGTCAAAGGTGGCGACCCGGATGGCCTGGATAAGCAATAATCCCTCCACCAAGTCTTGGCGGATCTCGACAGACGAAAGGTATCAAAATCAAGTCCATTAGTCTCAATGATCCCCATGTTCCGAAGAACCTTGTGACAACTATCTAGATAATCCTGGGGATCCTCAGTAGATGCACCGCTGAATATAGAAGTGAAGAGCTTGTTAAACCTATCCATCCTCCACAAAGAATTGGCGGACATAGCCACTCCATCGTCGGTCTGAGCTACTACACCCGACTGAACTGCTCTAGCTGGCTGAACTGCTGGAATCTGAATCTGGGGAGCGACTTGCTCCAGAGTGCGAGTAGCAGGAGTCTGAGCCCCTCTTCCAGCCTGAGAAGTGGCTGGTGTTACAGGAAGCAAGCCTGCCCGGGTGACACTCTCCATGAGGCCCACTAATCGGACCAGAGCATCCTAAAGAACTGGGGTAGCAATAAACCCCTCTAGGACCTGAGCTGGGCCCACCGAAACTGCTGGAGGCGGAACCTCCTCATCAAATCAACCTGAGGCTCCGTCATTGGGGCTGCTACTCGGGGCTAAGATCTGCCCATACCTCAGCCTCTAACATGGCCTTGGACTCGCCCTCTGCCCCTCGTGGGAGCTGCTAATAGGGGCTCGGGCTGCTGAGCGGTAGATGAGAAAGTGTGTGTTCTCGCCATCTGCGAAAGAACGAAGTAGAAATTCAATCAGTATTGGGAAACAGAACCGCATGACAAGAAAGAAAAAATGTGAAATTTTCCTAACTCTATAGCCTCTGGGGGATAAATACAGATGTCTCCGTACCGATCCCTCAGAATCTACTAATTTTGTCTGTGAACTGTGAGACCCATGCAACCTAGTGCTCTGATACCAACTTGTCACGACCCGAATTTCTCACCCTCGGGAGTCGTGATGGCTCCTATTAATGAGAGCTAGGCAAGCCAACCCTTAACTATCTAATTCCTTACCAAATTACTTCCTTTTAACAATTACGAGCAATAACATAAAAATAGTAGAACTTAGAATAATCAACCGAAAGATAACCATGAAATGTCTGAAGGCTACGTCTATTACAACTTTTAAAACCTCAAATACCCCAAAACCTTGTGTCACAGTGTCACAGGCTGTCTAAGAGTTTCTACATACAGGGTCTGAAGAAATGCAACATATTGTTTCTGAACAAAGGAAATGAAACAGGAAATAGAGATAGACAGAGACGCCAGGGCCTGCAGACGCCTACAGGTCTACCTTAGGTATCTGAGTGGACTGAAGGAAGCCCTCCAACTACTGTCCGAACCCTGCTCCGGGATTTGCACACAGTGCAGAGTGTAGTATTAGCACAACCGACCCCATGTGCTGGTAAGTGCCTGGCCTAACCCCGGCGAGGTAGTGACGAGGCTAGGACCAGGCTCCAGATAAATCTGTGCAGTTATATAACATATGGACGAAAAGTAACAACTAATAAACAATTAAAGATGGGGAAGGGGAACATTTTTCGGGGGTAGCAGATAAAACAGAATATCAAAGAATAATAAGGTAACTACAATTTAACTTCTAACATGGATAAAAAGAAATAAGGCAACTTTAACTTTCAGTTTCATCTTATTGCATGTGTGCAACCCGATCTCATTTCTCAGATCTTGTGGTAGGCGTACCACCTGCTCTCATTTCATTATATCTTGTGGTAGGCGTGTGTGCAACCCGATCCCATTTCTTATATCTTGTGGTAGGCGCACCACCTGCTCCCATTTCATTATATCTTGTGGTAGGCGTACCACCCGCTCCCATTTCATTATATCTCGTGGTAGGCGTACCACCCTCTCCCATTTCAATATATCTCATGGTAGGAGTACCATCCGCTCCCATTTCATCGATCTTGTGGTAGGCATACCACCCGCTCCCATTTCATCATATCTTGTGGTAGATGTACCACCCGCTCCCATTTCATCATATCTTGTGTTAGGCGTACCACCCGCTCCCATTTCATCATATCTTGTGGTAGGCGTAACACCCGCTCCCATTTCATTATATCTTGTGGTAGGCGTACCACCCCTCCCATTTCATCATATCTTGTGGTAGGTGTACCACTGGCTACCATTACAAGTCATCACAAAATTATAAGAAATCCCGGCAAGGGAACAAAAATAATATAATAACTTTCCGGCAAGGGAACAATAATATCGAAATAGTCATCCCAGCAAGGAAGACTCAGCTATAACCAAATCCTAACTCATTTTGTACTCAGCTCAATTAATGATAATACTCAATCACAATTATGATCTACGATGATAAAATCAATCTTTACTCAATATAGGAGATCATTAATTAAAACATCTGAAGTGCCATCTAAGAGCACAACAACGTTCAAATTTAAGACTTACGGTCATGCTCGACAGCAACGTATAGATACTCGTCACCGTGCCTATACGTCGCACTCAACAAGAAGCAAGTAGCAAATAGGACTCAACTCCTAATCCCTCAAGCTGAGGTTAGACCAAACACTTACCTCAAACTTTCACGGCCAACTTAAGCCTCGAACACCGCTTTTCCTCTTAAATTCGGCTCCAACCCAATCGAATCTATACATAATTGACTCAATATCATCAATAAGTGCTAAACAATCCAATTCCAATGTTCAATTATAACTTTCCAATCATCTTCCCAAAATCCCAAAAATCGACCCCGGGCCTGCTTGGTCAAAACACGAGGTTCGGACCAAAACCCGATCACCTATCCCAAATATATAATTTATTTTCAAATCCGACCCCAAAACGAGGTCTAAATCACAAATAATCAAGAAGCCCTAACTCTACCCAAATCCCTAATTTCTACCCTTAATTACATGTTTTAGGCCTAACAATTTAGTGGGTGTTGATGGAAAATGAGAAAAACAAGTTAAAGATTACTTACCCAAGAGATTATGGTGAAGAGAAGCTTTAAAAATCGCCTAAGAGCTTTGGAGAAGAAAAGGTTTGTGAAACTTTTATAAAATCCCGAAAGTATTCTATTTTTGGCCTTTTTAAAATCACTAGGCGAAAATGCCCTTCGCGTTCGCGATGGTCAGGCTGGGTGAGACTTCGCGTTCGCGTACACGGGCTCGCATTTGCAGAGAGTAATCTCATCGAGCCCTTGCATTCGCGTCCAAGGGTTCGCGTTCGCATATGACAACTACCCCACCCCCTGCCCAGGCCCATTCGGCCTTCGCGTTCACGGGCCAGGACCGCGTTCACGAAGGGTTATCCCCCCCAAAGCCTCGCGTTCGAGACCTGAGCTACGGGTTCGCGTAGAAGGAAATTCCTTCAGCAACAATTAACCCATCGCGTTCGCGTGGGTACTCTCGCGAACGCGAAGAAGGAAGTACCAAAAACCCAACAGTTGAGAAACCTGCAACATTTTCTAAGTCCGAAACCCTCCGAAACACATCCGACTCACACCCGAGCCCTCGGGGCTCCTAACCAAACACACGTACTAACTCAACAACTCCATAAAAACTTATCTGTGCAATCAAATCACCAAAATAACCTCAAAAACAATGAATCAAACCTCAAAATCAAAGGATTTTTCTCAAACTTCATAAAACATCAACTTTAGCAATTTAGGTCCGAATCACGCCAAACTGACTCCTTTTTCAACCAAATTTTATAGAAATTACTTAAACCATATATAAGACCTGTACCTAGTGCCGGAACCAAAATACGGGCCGATACCATCGCTTTCTAATCAGATTTCATTTCAACATTCCTTAAAAATTTTCAGAAAACAATTTTACTTAAAAATTCATTTCTCGGGCTCGGGACCTCAGAATTTGATTCCTGGCATACGCTCAAGTCCCATATTTTTTTACGAGCCCTCTGAGACCGTCAAATCACGGGTCTGGGTCAGTTTACCCTAAATGTTGACCGAAGTCAAATTTATTCATTTTGAACTCAAATTTCATCATTTTCACAGAATTTAATATTTAAGCTTCTTGGATATGTGCCCGAACTGTAAGCGCAAATCGAGGCAACTCTAAATGAGGTTTTCAAGGCCTTGGAAGCACAGAATACAATTAAAAACATGTGATGACCCTTTGGGTCGTCACATCATCTCATGAATTACCGCTCCGTTTTCCCTATTTTTGCTTTTTATGCTTTTTTTATCCGTATTATGTGGTATTGTTGGTCGGATCCAGTTCGGAAAGGATTTGGTAAGGTTTGAGACACTTAGTCTCTTTAGAGTGAGTTTAAGTTAGAAAAGTCAACCGGATGTTGACTTGTGTGTTAGAAGGCTTGGATGTGAGTTTCAATGATTCGGTTAGCTTCGGGAGGTGATTTGGGACATAGGATCATGATCGGAATGAGTTTTGGAGGTTCGGAGTAGATTTAAGCTTGAATTGGCGAATCAGATTTTTGGCGATTTTTGGTTGATAGATAAGATTTTGATATAGGGGTCGGAATGGAATTCTGAGAGTTGCAGTAGTTCCGTTGTGTCATTTGAGATGTGTGTACAAAATTTCATATCATTAGGACATGGTTTGGTTGGGTTTTAAATTAAAAGCAGAATTTAGAAGTTTTTGGAAACTTAGGCTTGTATCCGATGTGTTTTGGTTGATTTGATGTTGTTTGAGGTGTTTCGAAGATTGGTACAAGTTTGAATAAGGTTTTGGGATATGTTGGTGCGTTTGGTTGAGGTCTCGGGGGCCTCAGGTGAGTTTCGGGTGGTCAATCGGGCCATTCCATGAAGTTGGAACCTGCAAAAAATTGCAGGTCAATGCTGCAAAAAAATGACCTTCGCATTAGCAAGAGGGTCCTTGTGTTCGCGAAGGGTCAGTTGAGGAAGGTGAAATTTAAGCCTTCGTATTCGCGAGGAATGCTATGCGTTCGCAAAGGGCAAAGTGTTTGTGCATCGCATTCGCGGGGGAGGTGTTATGTTCGCATAGAGCAAAAAGGGCAGCTGAGCTTCAGGGGGAATTGTTCATCGTTCGCGAGAGGCGGAACACGATCGCGAAGATTGGTCTGAGCAAACCATCGCGTTTATGATGGGGGTTTCACGATTGCGAAAGAGGAAAAATGGTCAAATTTAATTTGTGCTTCGCGAACGCGAGGCTTTGGCCGCGTTCGCGAAGAAGGATTTCAGGTCTGGGCAGAAGGTTTAAAAGGTTGTCTTGTCCACGAATGTGGGGTTTATTTCTTCCATTGTTTGTCTTTTTTGGAGCTATTTGAAGTAGATTGAAGAGGGATTCAAGGGGGAATCACTTGAAGGTGAGGTTTTTGGACTTAAAACTCGATTCTATTGTGAAATCTACCTGATAAATCATAGAATCTAAGCCTAAAATTGAGGAATTAGAGCTTGAGATTAAGAGACTTTAAAATGAGAATTTGAGTGGCCACTTGGATTCCGATTTCAGTGTTCTTGGTATGTATGGACTCGTGGGAGGATAAGGATTCCGTTGATGTGATTTTTATCGAGTTTTGAGCTATGGGACCAGGGGTCGGGTTTGGCCAATTTCGGGATTTTTGGTATTATTTGATTGTTTTTGCTTGGGCTTTGTTACCTTATATTTTGACGCCGTGATTCTGATTTTGAATATATTCGAAGCGAGTGTAGGACAATTCGAGGGGAAAGGCATCGGGGAGTAGTATTTTCATCGGTTTGAGGTAAGTAACCATTGTAAATCTGGAATTGAAGGTACAAAACTCCTGTATTTAACTTGTTTTGATAAATGCGGTGACGCACATGCTAGGTAACGAGCGTGTGGGCATGCACCGGTAGGGATCGCGACTTGGTCCATCCCGTAGTGACTATTAAGCCGCGTATTTGATTTGAAAATCTTATATTACTCCGTACTTTAGTCATTTATGTTGTATTATGGGGTGTATGTTATGTTTGGGGCCTTGGGCCGACCTGTTGAGACCCTTAGGGGCATTTTTACTGTTTTTCCTCACTTTACTTGATGAAAGCATATCCTCAGTCATGTTTTACCAACTTAAATGTTTAAAACTAGTTTTAACACTCCACTTCTAATTGTGAAGACTGTTTGGGCTGAGTTCCCTAATTTCTATTGTTGTGCCTGAGAGGCTATGAGGTTAATGACTGAGAGAGGTTGAGAACCTAATAGTGAGGATATTATATGTATATATATATTATGGATCGAGCTGCACACCGCAACGATACTTATGGGTTGCACGCCGCAACGATATATATATATATATATATTGGATCGGGCTGTGTGCCGCAGCGATATGACGATTGGGCTATAGGAGCCCATCTGGAGTCTGTACACCCCTAGTGAGCATAGTCAACTATCAATTACAGATCGGGCTGCACGCCGCAACGGTTACTATGACTTCTATTATTATGAGATATTAATGAGCCTAAGTGCTGAGAGTGGGTACTGAGTGACGAGAGCTGGTAGTACCCTAGCTTCGAATGAGAGACTTGGGAGGCGTATGAGAGGGGCTACCTTCACTTGGTGGGAGGCGTATGAGAGACGTAAGCCTGTTGGTGTAGCGCCCCTTACCTGGCAGCAGTTCTGTGTTCTTTTTCTGGAGAAGTATGTGCCATAGTCGCGCCGAGAGGAGCTACACAGGCAGTTTGAGCAGTTGCATCAGGGAGAGATGACTATGACTCAGTATGAGATGCGGTTCTCCGAGTTAGCCCGTCATGCGATTTGGTTGGTTCCCACAGATCAAAAGAGGATTATGAGGTTTGTTGATGGTCTCACATATCAACTTCGGATTCTCATGACTAGGGAGAGGGTGACAGGTGCTACTTTTGAGGAGGTTGTTGATATGGCTCGTGAGATTGAGTCGGTTCTCCGCCAGGAGTGATAGGAGAGGGAGGTCAAGAGGCCTCGGGGATCTGGTAGCTTTAGTGGTGATCCTTCAAGGGACCAGTTCCAGCAGAGAAGAGGCCGCCCATTCAGACAGGCTCATTCAGCTCGCCCAGGTTATCGTGGGGCATCATCGGGTTATGGTTCTCACAGTTCTCATCAGAGCCACTCATCACTTAGTGCCCTCCCAGCCCAGAGTTCATCCCGTGCTCCATCAGTGCAGGGTTCTTCCATGCTAGGTCCTTCTACTGGTCATTCCGATGCCAGGGGTTCCCTTTAGTCCCCATCTCCAGCACCATGGAGTTGTTATGAGTGTGGAGAGTTTGGGCATATGAGGAGGCAGTGTCCTCATCTTCATGATGGTCAATCTCAGCAGAGGGGTCAGCCCTTGACTTCTGCTCCAGTTACTTCACCACCAGCCCAGTAAGCTAGGGGTGGAGGTCAGGCAGCCAGGGGTCGCCCTAGAGGGGGAGGTCGATCAGGTGGTGGTCAGGCCCGTTTCTCTGCACTCCCAGGCTGACCCGATGCTATCACTTCAGGTGCTATTATTACAGGTATTGTTTCATTCTGCCACAGAGATGCCTCTGTATTATTTGATCCCGGTTCCACCTTTTCTTATATGTCATCATACTTTGCCCATTATCTGGATACACCCCGTGAGTCTCTTGTTTCACCTGTTCATGTATCTACTCCAGTGGGTGATATTGTTGTCGTAGACGGTGTGTACCAGTCGTGTATGGTGACTATTGAGGGTTTAGAGACCTGAGTGGATCTTTTATTACTATGTATGGTGGATTTTGATATCATTTTGGGCATGGACTGGTTATCTTCGTGTCGTGTTTTATAGATTGTCATGCCAAGACAGCCATATTGGCGATACCGGGTGTGCCACGGATTGAGTGGCGATGTTTGACTGATTATGTACCTAGTAGAGTGATCTCATTCTTGAAGGCCCATCGTATGGTTGGGAAGGGATGTCTTTCATATCTAGCCTTTGTGAGGGATGTCGGAGCTGAGAGTCCCGGTATTGATTCTGTCCCAGTTGTGAGGAATTTTCTTGATGTGTTTCCTGCAGACCTACCGGGCATGCCACCGGATAGGGACATTGATTTTGGTATTGAACTGGTGCTGGGCGCTTAGCCCATTTCCATCCCGCTGTATCGTATGGTACCAGCGCAGTTGAAAGAGTTATAAGAGCAGCTTCAGGAACTCCTCGATAAGGGGTTCATTTGGCCTAGTGTGTTACCTTGGGGTCCGCCGGTTCTTTTTGTGAAGAAGAAGGATGGCACTCTAAGGATGTGCATTGATTATAGGTAATTGAACAAAGTAACAATTAAGAACAAGTATCCTTTGCCTCAGATTGATGATTTATTAGACCAGCTTTAGGGAGCGAGAGTGTTCTCCAAGATTTATCTCTGTTCGGGTTATCACCAGTTAAAGATCAGGGACTCGGATATTCTTAAGACAGCTTTCAAGACCTGATATGGTCATTATGAGTTCTTGGTGATGTCGTTTAGGCTGACAAATGCCCCAACAATATTCATGCATTTGATGAACAGTGTGTTCCGAACTTATCTCGATTTGTTTGTCATAGTCTTCATTGATGATATTCTGTTGTATTCGAGTAGTCAGGAGGAGCACACAGAGCATTTGAGAGTTGTGTTTCAGAGATTGAGGGAGGATAAGCTTTATGCAAAATTCTCCAAGTGTGAGTTTTGGCTCAGTTCAGTGGCTTTCTTTGGGCACGTAGTGTCCAGTGAGGGTATTCAGGTTGATCCGAAGAAGATAGAGGCAGTTCAGAGTTGGCCCAGACCGTCCTCAGCCACAGAAATTCGCAGCTTTCTTGGTTTAGTAGGCTATTATCACCGGTTTATTCAGGGATTCTCATCTATCGCATCACCCTTGACCTAGTTGACTCAGAAGGGTGACTCATTTGTATGGTCGGATGAGTGCGAAAAGAGATTTCAGAAGCTCAAGACAATTTTGACCACAACTCCAGTGTTAGTTTTACCATCAGCTTCAGGTTCATATACTGTGTATTGTGATGCTTCTAGAGTTGGTGTTGGTTGTGTGTTGATGCAGAAGGATGGAGTTATTGCTTATGCTTCTCGTCAGTTGAAGCCCCATGAGAAGAACTACCCCGTTCATGATTTGGAGTTGGCTGCCATAGTGCACGCGTTGAAGATTTGGAGGCATTACTTGTATGGTGTGTCTTGTGAGGTGTTTACTGATCATCATAGCCTTCAGCACTTGTTCAAGCAGAAGGATCTCAATTTGATGCAGTGGAGGTAGTTGGAGTTGCTTAAGGATTATGATATCACTATATTGTACCATCCGGGGAAGGCCAATGTGGTGGATGATGCTTTGAGCCGAAATGCGGTGAGTATGAGGAGTTTGGCATGTATTCCAGTTGGGGAGATACCTCTTGCAGTTGATGTCCAGGCCTTGGCCAATCGGTTCGTGAGGTTAGATGTTTCGGAGCCCAGTCGGGTTTTGGCTTGTGTGGTTTCTCAGTCTTCCTTATATGATCGCATAAGAGAGCGCCAGTATGATGATTCAAATTTGCTTGTCCTTAAGGACAGAGTTCAGCATGATGATGCCAGGGATGTCACTATAGGTGATGATGGGGTGTTGAGTATGTAGGTCCAGATTTGCGTGCCCAATATAGATAGGCTTCGGGAGTTGATCCTGGAGGAGGCCCATAGCTCGCGGTATTCCATTCATCTAGGTGCGGCGAAGATGTATCAGGATCTGAGACAACAATATTAGTGGAGAAGAATGAAGAAAGACATTGTGGGATTTATAGCTCGGTGTCTCAATTGTCAGCATGTGAAATATGAGCATTAGAGACCGGGTGGCTTGCTACAACAGATGGATATTCCCGAGTGGAAGTGGGAGAAGATCACTATGGACTTTGTTGTTGGACTTCCACGTGCTTTGAGAAAGTTCGATGCTATTTGGGTGATTGTGGATCGGCTGACCAAGTCCGCGCACTTCATTCCTGTGTGTACTACTTATTCTTCAGAGAGGTTGGCAGAGATCTATATCCAGGATATTTTTCGGTTGCATGGTGTCCTAGTTTCCATCATTTCAGATAGGGGCACTCAGTTTACTTTGTAGTTTTGGAGGTCAATGTAGCGAGAGTTAGGTACTCAGGTTGAGTTGAGCACAACTTTTTACCCTCAGACGGATAGACAGTCCGATCGCACTATTCAGATATTGGAGGACATGTTGTGTGCTTGTGTTATTGATTTCGGAGGGTCATGGGATCAGTTTCTACCACTTGCAGAGTTTGCTTATAACAACAACTACCAGTCGAGTATTCAGATGGCTCCGTACGAGGCTTTGTATGGGAGGCGGTGTAGAGCTCCAGTTGGTTGGTTCGAGCCCGGTGAGGCTAGGCTATTGGGGACAGACTTGGTGTAGGATGCTTTAGAAAAGGTGAAGGTAATTCAGGAGAGGCTTCATATTGTGCAGTCGAGGTAGAAGAGCTATATTGATAGGAAAGTTCGGGATGTGTCCTACATGGTTGGCGAGAAGGTTCTATTGAAGGTTTAACCCATGAAGGGTGTTATGAGATTTGGGAAGAAAGGGAAATTGAGTCCTCAGTTCATTGGGCCTTTTGAGGTGCTTCAGAGGATTGGGGAGGTGGCTTATGAGCTTGCTTTGCCACCCATCTTGTCGAGTGTGCATCCGATATTTCATGTTTCTATGCTCTGGAAGTATATTGGAGATCTATCTCATGTTTTGGATTTCTGTACGGTTCAGTTAGATGATGATTTGTCTTATGATGCGTAACTAGTAGCTATTTTGGGTCGTCAGGTTCGAAAGTTGAGGTCAAAGGATATAGCTTCAGTGAAAGTGCAGTGGAGATGTCAGCCCTGAAGGAGGCTACTTGGGAGACCGAGCGGGAGATGCGTAGCAGATATCCTCACCTGTTTGAGGCTTCAGGTATGTTTCTTGACTCGTTCGAGGACGAACGTTTGTTTAGGTTGGGATGGATGTGACGACCCGACCAGTCATCTCATGAGTTACCTCTCTGTTTCCCCCCTTTTTTGCTTCTTATTGGTTTTTTATCGGTATTATATGTTATCGGGTTGGTTGGCTCGGGTTCGGAAAGATTTTGGTGAGATTTGAGACAAGTTCACTTTTGAGTGAGCTTAAGTTGGAAAAGTCATCCAGATGTTGACTTATGTGAAAAAGGGTTCGGATGTGAATTTCGATGGTTCGGATAGCTTCGAGAGATGAATTGGAACTTAGGAGCCTGATGAGAATGAGTTTTGGAGGTTCGGAGTAGATTTAGGCTTGAATTGACGAAATCGGATTTTTGGCGATTTCCGATTGATAGGTGAGATTTTGATATAGGGGTTGGAATGGAATTCCAAGAGTTGCAGTAGTTCCTTCATTTGGGACGTGTGTGCAAAATTTCAGGTCATTCGGACGTGGTTTGGTCGGGTTTTGATCAAAAGCGTAATTTAGAAGTTTTTGGAAACTTAGGCTTGAATCCGATGTGTTTTGGTCGATTTGATGTTGTTTGAGGTATTTTGAAGACTGATACAAGTTTGAATAAGGTTTTGGGATATGTTGGTGCCTTTGGTTGAGGTCATGGGGGTCTCGGGTGAGTTTCGGGTGGTCAATCGGGCCATTCCATGAAGTTGGAACCAACAGAAAATTTCAGGTCAGTGCTGCAGAAAAATGACCTTCGCATTCGCGAAGAGTCAGTTGATGAAGGTGGAATTTAAGCCTTCGCGTTCACGAGGGAGGCTACGCGTTCGCGAAGGGCAAAGGGTTTGTGCATCACGTTTGCAGGGGAGGTGTCGCGTTCGTATAGAGCAAAAAGGGCAGCTGAGCTTCAGGGGGAATTGTTCATCGTGTTCGCGTTAATTGAAATCTACCTAATAAATCATAGAATCTAACCCTAAAATTGAGGAATTATGGCTTGAGATTAAAAGACTTTAAAATGAGAATTTGAGGGGTCATTTGGACTCCGATTTCAGTGTTCTTGGTATGTATGGACTCGTGGGAGGATAAGGATTTTGTTGATGTGATTTTTATCGAGTTGCGAGATGTGGGCCTGGGGGTCGGGTTTGGCCAATTTCAGGATTTTTGGTATTATTTGATTGTTTTTGCTTGGGCTTCGTTCCCTTAGCATATTTGACACCGTGACTCTGATTTTGAATAGATTCGACACGAATGGAGGTTAATTTGAGGAGCAAAGGCGTCGCAGAGTAGTATTTTCACCAGTTTGAGGTAAGTAACCATTGTAAATTTGGAACTGAGGGTACAAAACCCCGGTATTTGACTTATTTTGATAAATGCGGTGACGCACATGCTATGTCATGTTTTACCTGCTTAAATGTTTAAAACTGGTTTTAGAACTCCACTTCTAATTGTGAAGACTGTTTGGGCTAAGTTCCCTAATTTCTATTGTTGTGCCTAGGAGACTATGAGGTTAATGACTGAGAGAGGTTGAGAACCTAATAGTGAGGATATTATATGTATATATATTATGGATCGGGCTGCACACCGCAGTGAGATATATATATATATATATATATATATACCGGGTTGTGTGCCACAGCGATATGACGATTGGGCTGTAGGAGCCCCTCCGGAGTCTGTACACCCCTATTGAGCGTAGTCGACTATCAATTACGTATCGGGCTACACGCCGCAGTAGTTACTATGACTTCTATTATTATGAGATATTAATGAGCCTCAGTGCTGAGAGTGAGTACTGAGTGACGAGAGTGAGTCACGAGTGACTGAGAGGCTATCCGAGAGGCCATGTTCTGAGTGATACCTAGCCTGAGGGGCCCAGTTATGCTATTTTCGCTCTTCTTTTTAAATAAGCCTCTGTTGGAAAATTTCTAAGTATATGATTTCAAATGTTTAAACTGAAATTGATGATTTTACGATGAAACTGGTTTTAAACTGTGAAGTTGACCGGTTGTTTACTCAGTTATATGATTTTTAACTGCTCGTCACTGCTTTCAGACCTTATTTACTTTAGTTACTTACTGGGTTGGCGTACTCACGTTACTCCCTATACCTTGTGTGCAGATCCAGGTGCCCGAGTGGCAGAGTGAGGGTCCTCAGCTGATCCAGAGGTTGCCGGAGATTTCAAGGTAGCTGCATGGTGTCCGCAGCCCTATTTTCTCCTTCTTATCTTGTTCTTTTTGCATTTTCTAGACTTATGTTGTATCAGACAGTCAGTTATGTAGTAGAGACTCTAGACTCGTGACACCAGATATTTGGGGCTGTGTAGTTCATGTTTATTTGACTTCCGCTTATATTTTTTTTGTTTTAAACGCTTATTATGAAAATTTGGTATCTAAACCTGTGTTAGAAAATGGGTTTATAAAAGGAACTTGTTATGGTTAATGGTTTGGGTTGGCTTGCCTAGAATGTGATAGGCGCCATCACGATCGGGTATTTGGGGTCGTGACAACTTTTGGACCGATTTTTGGATTTTTGTTAAAGATTGAGACTTTATGATCCTCAATAGTTTCTTATATGTTTTATTTGTGCTTTAAAGTTAATTTGGTTAAATTTGAGCTGTCCGGAGGTCTTTTCACCCGAGAAGTGCATTTTATAGTATCAGTTTGTCGTCTTTGAGGTAAGTATCTTGCCTAACCTTGTGTGGGGGACTTCTCCTTAGGATTTGAGTCTTCTATGATAATTGTAGTCCGTGCATGCGAGGTGACGAGTGTGTGCTCGGACTTATTTGTGGGAAATTTGCCTTTAGGGTTCTTAGGTCCTTATGTTCATTATGTGGGAAGTATTCCATTATGATTGAGTTCCTAATTTCTTAAATTACCTCTATATGCTCCATATGATGTTGTTAGCTTTCCTCTAACTCTTACTTGTTACTTGACCCTTATTTGCCTTAATTGAAGTGATTGCCTCCCTTATTGTTTTGATACTTCTTGATGGTGAGTTCCTCTATGACTTCGTGCAAATATGTTACATGTCCAATTGTTTTGGTTACCGGTATAGCTATCACGTACTTATTATGTCTTGTTGTTTTATTAAGGTTATTGAGCTTCTTGGTTTTTCCGTAATCCTTATTATGTACTATTCATGCTTAAATTGACGATTATTCATGTTGAACAATACTTATGATATTCCCTTGGTAATTGACCATTGTTGAGTATTGACCCAAGTTGGGATCTATACTGCGAAGCTAACTGTTGAAACAAGATTGGTTATTTTTGATTCCCTTGCTGGGATGTTATTGTTTCTATTGTTGATTTCCTTGTCGGGATGTTATTGTTTCAATTATTGATTCCTTTGCCGGGATGTTATTGTTTCCATTGTTAATTCCCTTGCCGGGATGTTATAGTTTCTATTGTTTGGGTTAGGAAGAGTGTAAAGCACGAAGGGTGATGTTGTGCATGATATTGTGAGTGTTAATGCATGAAGGGTGATGTCGTGCCAATATTGTGAGTGTTAATGCACGAAGGGTGATGGCGTGCCATTTCTGTTGATTTCTATGGTGAGGACGAGAGTAAAAGCACGAAGGGTGATGCCGTGCATTTGTTACTATTTTTACTATTTCTGTTGGTTCCAAAGTTGATATTTACATTGTTTCTCTTCTTATTATTAATATCGTAATTTAAAATAAAGGAATTTATATTACGCTGCTTGTATGATTTTTTCTTTTTATTTGAACTCACCGTAATTATATAAATATTTCAATACTTCAAATTTCAATAATTGTTACATTTTTAATTCAATTAGTTCCTCAATTAAATCTCCTTAAATCGTCTGAGTTGTATTTTACTTAAAAAGGAATTTCTACTAAGTTGTAATTTATTAGATCTCATGTTAAAGGTAATAATTCATTTGATGTTGTATTTTAATTAAAAAGGGAACTTTCTTCATTCAAATGATTTCTGAAAATAACTTCATCTATTCTTGCTGATTTCCCAATTGATTTAGAAGTTGTACTCAACTTTATTTTATTTAAATGAGATGTTTTGAACATCTTAGTTGCATTGGTTTTGAACCCTATGAACTGAGTAACATGAGAGTGTTGTTGTGCAAAGTGAGATAGAAACACGTGGGCACAAGATGCCGGGTGTGCTAAAGGTTTGGAAGTTGAGGTTATGATATGAGGCACCGAGTTCTGAGATGGATGAAATTGCGTATCAGAAATGATATGATTAATTGAGTTGACATTGTTTTCCTTATTTGAGTACATTTTACGTGTCTGTGTCCTAGCTATGTTAGTGTTGAGTTACTTGGTTATCATTCGTTTTCATCCATGTTTTTCCTTTATTGTTTCTGTTAATTATAGTTTGTTTCCTCCCTGCTGTTGATATTACTTTGTTGTCTTTATGTTGATAGTTTATTATCATATCCTGTTCAACTTAATTGACCAATAGGTGTCTTGACTGTTCCTCGTCACTACTCCACTAAGGTTAGTCTTAATACTTACTCGGCATCGTTGTGGTGTGCTCATACTACACTTCTGTACATTTTTGTATATAGATCCAGGTATTTGATCGATAGAAGCTGTGCGGGTCGTTGCAGGGTAGACTCAAGGTAAACCTGCTACTGCATTCGCATGCCGCGGAGTCGCTTTCATTTGTACTTATTTCCATTTGTTCCTTTGTTTCGGGATAGTGATGTATTTATTTTGTATAACTACTCTTAGAAAAGCCTATGACTTGTACCACCGGTTTTGAGGAATTGTAAATTTTCAAAGTTAATTAACTTAAAGTTAGTAATTGTCAAGGTTATTTCAGTTAATGTTAGGCTTACCTAGTTTAGAGACTAGGTGCCATCACGACTCCAATGGAGGGATTTTGGGTCGTGACAAGGAGTTAGGTTTGGTTGTAATTGCAGAAGGCTTGGATTATATTTGGGCCTTATGGATATGTGGCTAGTTTTGAAGGAATCTGGACCAATATGTATTCTACCATTGGCCCATTTCTTTTTTAATTAGTTAGCCCCAATTCTTCAATAATGAATAAATGACTATGCATGCTCCAAAAATATTTAGTCAACTTAATCTATTTAGAATACTTTGTCCAAATAATTCCATAATCTCTTAAGCCTCACAATAATCTCAAAGATTAAGAACATATTTCAAATGTGCTAGTGGCTTTAGGCGTGATTAATATTAAATCATCGTGACTATGGGTACGGTTCCCGTGGCATAGCCATGATACGTAATCCCCAAGTCGAGTGTGCATTTCACGTGACTCGACCATCACTTTAAATAATAAATAAAATAAACATGTTGTAGATGGTGGGTATGGTTCTCGTGACGCGATTTGCAATATGTACAAAAACAAACAAGTGCACGATATCGTGGCTTGTTCAACAAATTCCATAATTGTTTAAATAATTAAAAGCGGTTAAAAGTTAAAAATACACAATAGGTTTTAAACATGTAATAAATCAGATATTTAGGTCAATTATTAATAGTTTAGCGACCGTGCTAAAATCACGGAACCCGAAAATTCTTAACACCTTCTCCGGGTTAACAAAAATTCTTACCCGGTCTTCTATGTTCGCAGACCAAAAATAGAGTCAATTTTCCTCAATGTAGGATTTAAAATAAACCGGTGACTTGGCACACCATATAATTATCCCAAGTGGCAAATCTGAAAATTAAATAAATAATTCCATTTCGATTAATGTCACTTAAATTGGAAAAACTCCCTATCCCCTCGGGAAAAAGGATGTGTGACAGCTTTGACGACTCTGCTGGGATAAGAACCCAAAATTTCTGGTTCATGGTTCAGAATTTGAGCTTAGAATAGCTGATATACTTGGCTTTTATCTAGTATCTGATTTTTACGTGTTTGAGCCTAATGTGCTAATTGCCGCTTTTGGCGACTTTGATATTCTGTGAACTGTATATAAAAGTGTTACGAAATCCTTCTTCTATCTGAGTCTTCTAAATCTTCTGGGAAGTGCACGCTGGCGTGACTTCTTTTCTGGTAGTGTCATATCCCTAATTTAGAACGAGGATTGGACAAGTTACAAAGCCAGATGATCTTTTGGTTACCGGTATTGTAATGACCCGACAAGTCATTTTGAGCTCTAGCGCGTCGTTGAGCAATTTGAGTCCATGAGCAGCTTCACTTCAGGTATTATGACTTGGACAAGTGATCAGAATTGAAATTCTGGAAATTCGGAGTAGATTTTGAAAGAGAATTCTTATTTTGGAAGCTTTAAGTTAAAAGAATCTGACTAAGGGTTGATTTTGAGTAAACGACCTTGGAATCAGGATTTAAAGATTCCAACATGTTTCTATGATGATTTTGGACTTGGGCGTATGTCCGGATCAGGTTTTGGATGAACCAGGAGCGTTTCGGCGCCTATTGTGGAAAGTTGGCATTTTGGAAGGATTTCCTAAATTTGGGTTGGAGTGCATTTCAATGTTATCAATGTTTGTTTGGGATTTCGAGTCTGGGAATAGCTCCGTATGGTGATTCTGGTGTTGGGAGCGCGATCGGAAGTAAATTCGAAGGTCTGTAGGTCATTTTGGAGTCATTTGGCTAAGGATAGAAATTTTAAGGTTTTTGAGAAGTTTGACCGGGAGTGGACCTTTTGATATCGGGGTTGGATACTGATTCCAAAAGTCGGAGTAGGTCCGTAATGTCAAATATGACTTGCGTGCAAAATTTAAGGTCAATCGGATGTTATTTGATAGGTTTCGGCATCAAATGAAGAAGTTCTAAAGTTCATCAAGATTGAAATAAAGTGTAATTTATGGTTTTAGAGATGTTTGATGTAATTTAAGGCCTTGAGCAGGTCCGCATTATATTATGGGACTGGTTGGTGTGATTGAACAGGGCCCCGGGAGGCCTCGGGTGGATTCCGGGTGGTTAGTGGATCGAATTGGAGTTGGGAGGAAGAGCTGAAGCCTGCTGTCATTTGGTGTAATCACACCTGCGAGGTCTTGGCCGCAGGTGCGGAGCCGCAGAAGCGGCCGAAGGAGCGCGGATGCGATTGAGAAGGGAGAAGGTTGGGATCGCAGATGCGGTCGTGTGGCCGCAGAAGCGGGACAACACCTGCGGAAGGAGGAATGCAGAAGCGGAACGAGGGGGCCTGGTGAAGGACCGCAGATACAGTAGTGGGGCCGCACCTGCAGAACAGCAGAAGCGGTCAAGTGACCGCAGGTGCAGAAAAGCTGGAGGCAGTGAGTTGTTTTAATGACGGGATTTGGCCATTTTCTTTCATTTTTCTCTCGACTTGGGCGATTCTTGGAGGGTTTCAAGAGAGGGTTTTCATCATCAATGGCAAGGTAAGTTGTTCCCACTCATTTTAAGTCAAATACATGGATTATATATGGATTTGAGCATGAAAATTGGTAGAAATTTGGGGGTTTGAGGAAAACCTAGGAAAAATTGTATTCTTGGATTTTGACCACAATTTTGGACATGAAATTGAGAGAAAATTATATATTTGAGTTCGGGAGGTCGTGGGTAAATTTTATCTTCAAAAAATTTCGAAATTCGGGCACATGGACCCGAGGGCAATTTTGTCAACTTTTCGAGCGGAGTTGGTATTTTATGTAAATTAAATTGTTATGAGTATTAGGGTATATTTTCATTGGTTTGCCGTTATTTGGTTAGTTTTGGAGCATTGGGGCATCGATTTGAGTCGTCGGAAGGGTTTGGAAGCCGGTTTTAGAACATCGGAGCGAGGTAAGTCTCCTTTCTAAAATTGTAAGAGGGAATTGTCCCCATAGGTGATATAACTGGTTATGTGCTTCTATTTTTGGGGGCTACGCACGCATGAGGTGATGAGAGGTCCGTGCGTAGCTACTATTATGTTTAAGTCCGGGTAGTCTAGGATCCAAAAGCATGCTATACCTGAAATATTTGTAATCTTATTGACAACTTAAGTTGCTTAAATCAAATTGAATTAGTAAACGAATTTCTAAAAAGGTTATACTTCATTTTTCTTAAATCATTAAAAGAGAATTGATTTTTCTTTGAATAATTGTTTCCCTGTTGAAGTCTTGATCGACTATTTGAATATGTGTTTCTATGTATACCTGAGTCGCATGTATGATTTGCAAGTGGGGTAATTGTTTATTTATATTTGACCGCATCGCATGTGTAATTCGCGAGCGGGGTAATAAATGCATCTATGGTTCGCGTCATTCGACCCTCTGGCAGTGCACAGTTTAAATAATTGTTGGATCGGGCCGTACGACATCGGCATGATTTGCGCATTCTTGTATTGCTTGCCTTGAAATATATGGATGTTGATATTTGCCTTCCTTGGCCTGAGATAAATTGATAAAAATGATGAAATATAAATCTTTGGAAATCTATTATTATTAAAAATGAATTATTTACCTGCTTCAGGATTAATCAGTTTACATTTGCCCTATAAAACTCATGATTATTCACATTATTAAAATATTATTATTGGATCAGTAGTAAGTGTCGAAGTCGACTTTTTGTCTCTACTTCTTCGAGGTTAGACAAGATACTTACTGAGTACAGGTTATTTTCGTACTCATACTACACTTGCTATGCATTTTGTTGCACAGGTTCATGTGTGCCTAGTGGTTTAGTGGCATAGCGACATGGTTGATGCGGGGACTTAGGTGATCTGCATCTTGCGAGACGATCCGCATCCAGCAGAGTCTCCTTCAGAGTACTGTACTATATTTTCATTCTTGTCCAATTGTATTCAGTACAGTTATTGTATTTTATTTCATTCCCTAGTAAATGCTCATGCACTTGTGACACCAGGTTCTAGGATGATTATGGGGTATTTTTTATTTACTTCTAAATATTCTTTTATTTACTTTGTAAAGATTATCTTTTACTAGTTGAATTGAAGAAACATCATAGTTTTCAAAATTATTAAAACACGAACTAAATTAAGTATTTATGGTTGGCTTGCCTGACAGCGGTGTCCGGCGTCCTCACGACCCTTAGTGGATTTTGGGTCGTGACAGATACGCTGCCCTCCTCGATACGAGTTATCCGCTCGGGTAAGCCAGGTCTAGAACAATACACCCACATTTTAAACCTAGAATGACATAGCCTCATGCCGGATCCCTAGTAGGAACGCTTGCTTGCATCACGTGCATTTGGCTTTGGGGACTCAACACAGGGGTTGAGTTCGTCTAGGACATGTGTACCTCAAATTAAAAGACCATCTTGATGCATCTTACGTGCTACTTGCGCATCTGTTTGTTTCGGCTTGCATATTGGCCGGCTTCTAGAATAGGGAAAGAAAATAAAAAAAAGAACAAAAAAAAAGAAAAAAGATATAAAACCAAAGAAAAACAAGAGTAAGAGGTAGGTTTTTGAAAAATTCCGAAACTCTGCCGAAATTTTGAAAAGAAAAAGAGAAAAAATAAACCAAAATTTTCAAAAGTCATGCTTCTCCTGTTATGTCAAAACTGACCGAACTACGCGGGTCTGATTCTCACCGAATGTAAGATACGTAGGCAAACCTCATCAGTTCCGGCCCCTAATTTCTAAAATCCAAAAAAAAAAAAATTTCTTTAATTCCTCTTTAGAAGTCTTTCCTCAGTAAATTGAAAAAAAAAGCAATTAAAAAAACAGAAAAGAAAAGGATTTTTAAACCCCCCCCCCCCCACCCCCAAAAAAAAAATTTTCTTTCAAAACTCTTTCATATATTAAAAAAAAGAAATAAAATAAAACAATAAAAAATCAAAATCTAAAATATGGGTTTCTTTCATTTTGAAGTATTTTTCTCAAAAATTCAAAAAAAAAATCAGAAACAAAAATCGAAAAATATTTTTTTTAGAAGTGTTTCTTTCGTAAATGTCATAAAAATTGAAAAATTGAAGTCCAAAAATATTCGCTTTTCTTTAGAAGTACTTTTGTAAATTAAAAATAAACTCAGAAATTCGAAATATTTTTTTTATTAAAGTCCTTTCGAAAATTAAGAGGCAATAAGAAAATCCAATAAAAAAAATTCTACCTTTTTTATAAGTCCTTTTCCCAAAAATTCAAAAATAAAAAAGAAAAATCCAAAAATATAGTTTCTTTCATCTTTAGAAGTTTTTCTTTCAAAAAACAATATCAAAACTAAAAATTAAAAAATCCAAAATATTTTCTTTCTTCTTTAAAAGTCTTTCTTTCGAAAAAAGAAATGCAACAATATATATATATTCTTATTCTAAATGCTTTCATCGTCTGAGTGTTATAAAAAAAACTAAAAAAGGAAAGAAAAAAAGAATTAGTTTATTTACTCCATTCCCAATCTTCCCCAACTAAACAAGATCTGATTCATGCGACGTCATGATACGTAGGCAATCCCCATCGGATTCGATCAGAGCCATAAAATTAATTGAGTGAAAAATAAACTGAAAAAAAGAGAAATAAAAATTGTGTGAAAGAAAAGAAAAGACTAACAAAAAAAAAAAGAAGAGAGTGACAAAAAATAAAATAGTGAAAAAAGCAAAAAGAAAAAGAAAAGAGAGTGCCAAAAAAAAAAGAGCGACAAAAATGAAATGAAAAAAAATCAAGAGTGATTAAAGAGAGGTAGAAACAAAAGAAAAGAGGTATATACTGAAAGGGTTAGTTAAGGCCGGGATGAAATATGCAACCGTTCAAACACATGGTAGAAGCGTTTAACTGTTAGGTGCATTGCACCCCAACGTGCGATTTCCTATATGTTAAATGTTTCAAAACTAACAAGGTTGTGGTGTGAGCAAATTAGCCAGGTTCTGTTCAGGTGGTTGGTTTTTGGTATGCGATGATGAACACGCAACCTTGCACGCGGCCATAACATTATACACAAAACTGAGCTCCACCTCCCAGAAAAGCCCATCCTTACCAAGCTCCATATAATCCCAAATTCAAATGTTCCCTAGTACAATCCTCGCCCAGGAGAGCCTTTCAAAAGGAATTAGTTCACCCCTATTGGTGAATCATACTCGGGCTTGTTCCAAAAGCTAGTCAGGTGAGGTCTGCTGCAGCCAGTGGCCCAAAACCGGCCAAACCCTGAGTCTCCCTCGCACCGAGCTGATGCTAGATGTGAATACCACTCTGGAGCAGTGGGACACAGTATAGAGGACCGCTGGACCTTCAAAAGGTCAATTGAAGATTTGATCGAAGCTGAAAGAATCGTTCTTTGGGACGAAGAGGATCTTGATGTGACGAACAATCCATTGCCTACTTACAATGAGGAATTCGATCCGGGACTAAAGGCCATTGCAGCCATTGTTGAGACAGAAGAAAAGCCAAAAACGGTCGCCAAGCCTGAAAGTTCCCTATCAGACGGGAATCTCGGTAGCCAGTCTTGCTATCCTTTCTACGTCTTGATTATCTCAGGGTGTGATCCGGATGTTTTACTTTATTGTCTTACTTTTTGATGTTAACCCTTCCATCTTCTAAAATTCAAAAAAAATCATCAAAATAAAAATAAAATCAAATGAAATTAATATTTCACTGTCCGAGAATGTCTCTTTTCTTAATCTTGTCACTTTTCTTAGTCTCTTTTCAGTTTTGTTAAATGTAGATTTCAATAAATGACATGTTTGCGGACTTCATGCCCAGATCCTGAAACGTTGTCAGACCTCGAAATAATGAATCAAGAATTAGATCGCAATGAAGATAAGTTTAAGGAAATAAAACAAAGAGTTGGAACAACTGAAGGAAAATTAGTTCCAGATTAGAAAGGTACATACATTGCAACAAGAGTACTGCCAAAAGAGTGTGTCGTACTTGGGACACACCGAAGGAAATGTCCCTCAAACAATTGTCAATGCAAATGCAGTCAAAAGGTACTATGTTGTATCCTCTATATAACATTAATGTTCTCCGATTGGGATGAAGAAAACTTTCTTTCTCACTATCCAAATATTCAACTCTTTGCAAACCCTTTGAGCTGGCTCCCATTCTTTGATTACCCTTTTTGGAACCTGAAAGTTATTATTGAAAAAATGATAAATGAAAAAAAATGAAAAGAGAAGAAAAAAGAAATATACAAAAAGGGAAGAAAAGGGCAAAAATAAAATGAAATGAAAAATGGAAAAAAGGGGAAAGGAAAAAGAAAAGGAAAAAGAAAGAGAAAATAAAAAAAACAAAAGAAAAACAAAGTTCCTGAACTACGTTCGACTTTATTCCGAAAGGATATGCAAGCAGCCTCTCTTTAGGGTTCAGTCACACCAAAACAAAAATCCACATTTTCCCCAAAGTTGGAACTAGGGCAGAAGTTACAATGATTCGGCGATGGTTTTGCCTGAAAGGTTCCAAAGTTGTAATTCAATCCAAATTTTTTTACCCCAAATCCTGTTCAAGTCCTTCCAATCAATCGATAAAGATGTTAAAAACTGGAGGATACAGTTACTTGGATCTGATACAACCAAATGAGAGAAATGAAATGAGAGAGTCTTATCGGTAAAAACCCTCATGGGCACTGTAAGATGATGGTAAGTAGAGAAACTAAATTGAGAGAATATTGTTAGTGAAAACTCGCAAAGATCACTACAACGCAATGGTGAGAAGAGAAATGAGAGGGGTCAGCTCGTGAAAACCCGCAAAGGGCACCACTGATCGGAAAAGAGGATCATCAGTCACTGACATTGATAGAGTCCTGGCAAGGTTTCTTGATTTTAAGGAAAACGTTATGATGAATTTCTGAGAGTCTGACGGTTTACATAGATCAGACATCCAGTCCAAAAGGCATGTCATGTTCATTGAAGTCCGCATGTACTCTAGATAAGTCCTTCTTTCCTTTCCCCAAAAGGGATACCTCTCATCTAAGTTTATTTTTCCATTCCATTGTTTGTTATCTTTCGAATCCCTTTCGGTCTAACTCTATTCCGAAACGACACAAAGAAGGGATGGCAAGACTGATTTACAGGGATGCCGCTTAATACAAGCTAATATGCAAAAAGGGAACCCAACATCGTCAAGGGCCATTAAGTCGACCTCGACCGGCCATGGCGGCCGATGCTTCAAAGTCAAAACTTTTGGAAGGATAAAATCAAATTGAAGTGCCTATAAAGGCAAAGGAAGTTGAAAAGGTCAAGTCCCACGTGACTAACCGTCTTGGCAAAAGTTTGAAAAGCCAAGGTACCCCAAATGCTCTGAGATTGAAGTCGGAAGAAAGAAGCTAGAAATGAAATGCCTACGAAGGTGAAACAAAGTTGGAAAAGGTTAAGTCCCATGCGACTAGCTGTTGCGCCAAAGCTTAAGGAGCCAAAAGTTCCCCAATGCTCCGAAATTAAAAAAAAGAAAGAGAGAAAAAAAAGTAAGAAGGGAAAGGCCTACGAAGGCAAAATAAATTTTAAAAGGTTGAGTTCCACCGACCAACCGTCATGGCAAAGTCTGGAAAAACCAGAGGTTTTCTAGGGCCTGAAATGAAATCAGTCCTCAGAGAACAAGTAGTTGCAGTTGAGATCTTCATCAAAGAAGCTGGCCGAAATCAAGTGATTGAAATGCTCGAGGCCACAAAACCAACCACTATTTCAAACTGACAAATTGTTCTTTGTTTAAAAAAAAGCAGGAAATAGGTGCAATCCAAAAGCAACCTTGCAAGAAGCAGGTGCAACAAAAAGAAAACCACGCAGGGACTAAAATGGCTCTGCATCAATAATCAATCCAAAAGAGGAAGTCTTTTCTAAATTCTTTCCCGCATTTTTACTCACTCTATTAAATAAAATAAAAAAATGAATGATGAAAAAAATGGAATGAAATGAAAAGAAAGAAAAGAAGAAAAATTCAAAATCATGGTAGTATAGGGTCTCCAATCCCTATATGCGTTTTTTTCAAACATAGGGTCTCTAATCCCTAGTTGATTTTATTCTAAACATAGGGTCTCCACTCCCTAGTCACTTTTCCAACATAGGGTCTCCATTTCTTAGTTAATGCCAACATAACTTGATGCCAACTTAACATGATGCCAACAGAGGGTCACCACTCCCTAGTTGATGCCAACATAGGGTCTCCATTCCCTAGTTGATGACAATATAACCTAATGCCAACATAGGGTCAACACTCCCTAGTTGATGCCAACATAGGGTCTCCACTCCCTAGTTGATGCTAGCATAACCTGATGCCAACATAGGGTCACCACTCCCTAGTTGATGCCAACGTAGGGTCTTTGATGGGTTTTTCAATGTCTATGCCTTATGCTTCTTATGTTTTGATAATCTAACAAAATTATTGTCAAGAACCAGATAGAGAACCTGACCCACCTGGTATACATTTCAAATGAATAATGTCCAGTCTGATCTCTGGCAAATGAGTGAACAACCACAAAGGAAGAACACAATACGGACATGGTCCCTTAGGGTTCCCCGACAGAAGTACAAGTCAACTGTACAACTAGAACATAATAGCAGGAAATGACTATCCGCAACTGTTAAAAAGTGGAACACAACAAGGACCCGGCCCCTTAGGGTTCTCTGACAGAAGTACAAGTCCACCATAAAGCTGGAACGCAACAACAGAAAGTGACTGTCTGCAACTATACACGCGATAGTGTAGTAGTCACTTCTCGTTGGGAAGAAGTGTATACCAATAATTGACATCACCATTGTGATGTCTTTTGTAGTATAACAACCTGGTGCAAGGCACAAGATATTCACTTGTATATTCAGTGATATTCTATCAAGCATTAAAGTGTTCATCCAACATTGAAGTCACTAGTGTGTCAAGAACAAGAAGACAACTCCACTAAAGGATCAGTTTCACAGTGAGTCTATGTGTATCCATAGTGGAGTTGTAATCTTGTTATTTGTTCTTCATTGTAACTCATATCTTTCTTATTTTAGAAGCTATGTTTTAGGAAATCCAAAATCCACAAACTTTCTAAGTTTATGTTGTGACTACGTTTAGTCATAAGTTTAAAGTCTTTGTAACTAGAGAGTCAGAAAGTGGCTTGTGGTAAGAGTATCACAAGTTAGTTTAGTTAAAGTCTTTGTAATAGAGGTATTACAAAGTGGCTTGTAATAGTGAGATTACAAGTTAGTGAAGTTGAAAGCCCACAAGTGTAGGTCATGGTTTTTATCCCTTGTGTGGGATTTTCTACGTAAAAATCCCTTGTCTCTTTTACTCACTGCTTCATAAGTCTTCTTAGTAGAAACTCAAAAAGGATTAGGTGCTCTATAGTTTGGTGGACTCATATAAGTTATCAATTGGTATCAGTGCAGTTTCTTTCTAAAAGGTTAACACCTAGAAAGGATCTTAATGGCTGCTCCACCCAACTTTGAGGAATGTGGTATAGGACCCGATGAGTACAACAAAGTCTCAGCTTGTGATACTGTGAAAGAAATATGGGAAGCGTTGCACACTGCACACGAAGGAACTACTCAGGTTAAACAGTCCAAGATTGACATGCTTACCACAGAGTATGAGCTCTTCAGGATGAAGGATGATGAGTCTATACAGGATATGCACACCAGATTCACATCCATTCATAAATGAGCTTCACTCACTTGGATATGTTATTCCCAAAAGCAAGCTTGTAAGGAAAATCCTCAGTGTTCTACCTAGTTCTTGGGAAAGTAAGGTAAATGCCATCACTGAAGCTAAAGATAAAAAAACTCTAACCATGGATGACTTGATTGGTAATCTGAAGACATACGAGATGAAAAGAAAGAAAGATAGTGAAAGGAGAGAGCCAAAAAGGAAAAGAACCTGGTACTCAAGTTTGAAAGCAGTGACTCAAGTGAAGAAGATAGTGATATGGCATATCTTACTAAAAGATTTCAAAAGATGGTTCAAAGGAATGGTGGTATACCAAAGAGGGGCAGTACAAGTAAGGCAAGGAATAATGATCTCCGTCACAGGTGCGTAATGCCAAGGCATTTCATCAACTTGTGAAACAGGAGCAATAAAAAAAAACCTGACAAAGCAACAAAAATGAACCTGGTTCCAGACAAATGATTCAGTCGAAAAAGTGCAGCTGACAATATTGTGAAGCAGGCTCTTGCTGCTTAGGGAGATTCCTCCACTGAATCAGAAAGTGAACCAGATGCATAAAAAAGTTCCATGATGGCAGTAGAAACTGAAGCAACGAAGTATGACTCACTGTTCGCGTTGATGGCTCTGTCTGATGATGATGAAGAAGATGAAGAAGATGAGGTAAATTTCAAGGATGTTCAGAGAAATATGAAATCCTACTCTTCTAAGAAGTTAAGGTCATTAGCAAATATTCTAATTGATGCTTATTATAGCCTTGATAATGATAAGGAGATCCTGACCACAGAACTAGGAGAAGCTGAACAATCTAGAGATGATCTGGTGATCTGTGTAGTGGACCTAAATGAGACCATAACTAATCTTGAAAAAGAAAAGGAAGTTCTGAATGAAAAAATAACTAGTTTAGAAAATGAGAGAGATGACCTGATGGTAGTGGTTGTTGACTTGAAGGAAACAATAGAAGGTCTTAGCAATGAGAAACACACTCTAGAAGAAAAAATTGCAGCTACTGAGCAAGATAAGGATAATTTTTTAGTGATAATCACTAACCTAGAGGAAACCATTGAGGGATTCAATAGAGAACATAGGACTGCGAGTCTTGGGAAAGGGAAGGAAGTAGCTAGTGAGATACACATCAAGCTTGAAAAGGAATTAACTGATGTGAAAATTAGTCTATGTGGTGAACTTGAGAAAAATCAGCAACTTCAAGCTGAATGGGAGAAACTAATAATTGATCTTGAGAAATCTCTGAAGTGGACCTGGTCCTCAGATGCTGTCACTGCCATGTATCTCAACAATAGTAAAACAGGCAGGGAATCGGGTTCCAAAGAGAGAAAACTCCTTACAACCCTCATAGGAAGTACGCCACTATTCCTGATAACTGGCTATGTACCCACTATGGGAACAATGGGCACTTTAAAAAAATTGCTAGGCCAGGGTTCAATCTGTTCAGAAAAACAAAGTGTTCACTGACAAAGTGACTACTTACAAGGGACTAGGTACCGCTAGCAAGAAACGAATGCTGCCTGCATGGACTAGAAAAGCTCTTATCCATCCCTTTTATCATAACAAGGGATCCAAACTAGTTTGGGTTCCTAAATCTAACATATAAATTGCATGTGCAGGGAAAAGTGAGAGGAAGCGGACTGCAATGGACCATGGACAGTGGATGCTCAAAGCACGTGACTGGAAGGAACATGGATTCTTCTCACTGAAAGCCCTGCAGGAAGGGAATGTATGCGTACATTCTCAGTATTGGAAAGATTAGAAAATCTCTTTGTCACTCAATTGAGAATGTGTACTATGTGGATGACCTAAAGTATAGTCTCCCGAGTGTTTCTCAAATCTATGATAAAAGAGCAAAGTAGAGCTCTTATCAAAAGTGTGCACTGTTACCAATCTGGTAACTGGCAAAAATGGTCGTAGAGGCCAAAAGAAACAAGAACATCTACGTGCTGACTTTGAATTTCTACAAGCTGGTGATATGAGATGCTTGAAATCAGTTGATGATGACGCAGATCTTTGGCATGGAAGATAGGGGCATGCAAGCTTCTCATTTCTGAATAAATCAATTCAGAAGTACCTGGTTCATGGTCTTCCAAATTCAAGATTCACCTGGACACTGGTTCTTAGAACAAAGAATGAGACTTTCGAGGTATTTATGGCCTTTGTCAAGAAGATCCAAGTGAAGATAAAATTGAAGGTAGTATGCATAAGATCTGACCACGGTACAAAATTTGACAACGCCAAATTTGATGAGCTTGTAACAAAAATGGAATCACGCACAATTTCTCAGCACCAAGGACTCCATAACAAAATGGTGTTGCTAAAAGAAAGAATAGAACTCTGGAAGATATGGCATGGACAATGCTCATTGATAGTGGAATCGGCAAAAATTTCTGGGCAAAAGTAATAAACACTGCTTGCTACTTGGTGAACAGGTGTATGATCATGTCCCTCCTAAACAAAACCCACTATGAGCTGCCAAATGGAAGAAAACCAAAGATAACTCATCTGAGAACCTTTTGAATGAAAATGCCATGTTCTCAACAATGGGAAGGACCAACTTGGGAAGTTTAATGCAAAAGGCGATGAAGGAATCCTTCTGGGATACTCCCCTCAAAGCAAAGGCCACAAAGTCTACAACAAAAGGGCACACTGGGTGGAAGAAAGTGTTCATGTTCTATTAAACGAGATACCTTCTTCTAACAAAGGAGGAAACAGTGATGATCAATATAATGAACTATCCCTGGTCCTTGAGACAATGCAACATCCTCTTCCACTTCTCATAACGAACCTGGTACTTCAATTACTACCACTGAAGTTGAAGAAAGAGAGGAGATGCAGTGCAAGGCATTCCACAAGCAACAGAACAAGGAGCGCAGGGAAATCCAATTAACCTACCAAGTTCCTCTATCAATCAAACCTTAGGTGGGAACACAAAAGCTCCCATCTACCTGATAACATAATCAATCCCCTTCATTCTGGATTTAGAAAAGAATAAAAAAAATTAATTTTTTTTTGTCCCTTCTGTATTTCCACTCCAGAATAGAATCCAAAATCAAGTCCTAAGGAACCCTACTTGAAGTCCGCTAAAAGAAGTGTGAGACACCTTAAGGGAACACAAGACCTGATCCTGTATCACCCCTCAGGTAACAATTTTAACATTATTGGGTATGCTAATGTTAACTATATAGGTTATCTTGTGGACAGGAGAAGCCCTTCTGGAATGGTTCACTTGCCATGATCATGTCTCATCTCTTGGAGCACAAGGAAGAAAAACTCAATGGCTTTGTCAACAACTGAAGCATAATATGTAGCTGCAACATCTTGCTATGCTCAAACGCTATGAATTAAGCAACTGGAAGATTTTGGGGTATTCTCTGATGGTATACCTTCTCTATCTAGTTCAAAACAAGAGGACCAAGCATATTAAGGTGTAGCATTATCTTCTGAGGGTCAATGTGGAGAAAGGGTTGATCTGTGGAAAGTCCTGCAGCACAGAAGACAAAATTCCAGATATCTCGCCAAATCCTTGAGTAGGGAACATTTTGGAAGAAACAAGGTGAAGCTGGGATTATTAAAATCTAATGGAGAACCTGATTCTCCATCAGTTGGCTATGTAAAACACCTTCAGCTAAAATTAGCTAAAGTGTTTCTGACCAAGCCTAACTCACATTGATACCGTTGTAGGTAAACATGCATGATGACCATAGAAGCTAAAGGTACAATTATGAACTGCGAAAGAAGAGCTACTAAAATCTTTTCAAAAATTGTTTGGGCATTAGGTTCCTGTACCACATGTTAGTAGTAATGTGTTTGTTCTACATGACTTCTCAAAAAATGTTAACAAAGTTAACTCTACTGCCACATCAACCGACTTTTCAAAACCTGCATGTCATGTCTTATCTTTCAAATCCTTTCATCCCCTCTGCACGATAATGCTTCCCCACAAACCTACCACCGTTTCTATTCAGAACCCGTTTCTATCTCTTTTCATCATTAGTTCTTCTTCCACTAAAACTTTTCTTCTCCCTCACAACAAGTCATGAACCTTCGTCTCTTCTGTATAAATGTGATCCTCTCTTCATCTCTCTCTCTCACTCTACTTACCTACCAAATACTCCTATAATGGCAATCGAACAATCGCTTCCTTCTCCCACCATTAATACCACTCCCACTTCCCTATCATCCTTAAAATCATCCCCAGAAATTCACTATTTCACTTCTTCCAATACTATTGTATCCACACCTGGTCCCTCCTCCTTTCCTATAGTTTTTCCTTTTTTGACAAACCCTGTTTCCCTTCCATGTATTGAAAACCCTATGTCGCGTCATCCCTTTGCTCTCATCAAAGAACACTTTTGAGGTTTCACCTCTCAAGTGTCAGAGGTCTCTAAGGATGATCCTGATCAATATCTGAACTCCTCCATTTCGGACTTAGTGACTCTCATAGAGTCACCAGAAAAGGAAGCAGCGCATAACATCATGGCTATCACTGCAGAGAGTCTGATGAATGAAGGAGCATATCTCTTGTCTGAGTATCAGGGGGAAGAAACTCCATTCCTAGGTGATGTAAGAACCATAGTACTCCTCGAATCTTTGGCTCATGAGATGTTCCTAGAAAAACCTGCTGAAGAACCTGATTCTATTCCTGGCAAACCCACTCCTGCACGTCCTGATCATCCTAAGCTCTTAAAATCCTCCTCCAAGTCACCCACTATCAGGTCACAACAGAAATAGGGCTTTGAGTCTACACTGCAGAAAAGTAGGAGGAGTGTCAAGACAAGGAAAAAGAGGTTGATGAATCAAAGGGAATGTGTTACTGACAAGAGCGTTCCAGTAGGTGGGGTTGGCAAAATGTTCTAAAGGAACCTAGTTCCTTAGTGAAACAATCTATAAAAGCTCAAAAGTCTATGGATGAAGCTTCTGATGAAGCTATTGAGAAACCAAATGGTGCATCAATGAAGGGCAACAACAAGTCTAAGAGGAGTCCAGTTGAGCAAGCCATATCTGAAGATGATACTATGGGCTAGTAAGTTGGAAAGGAAAGTCAGCTGAAGGATCTAGAAAATGAAAACGGGAAACTGTAAGGGAACCTGGTCCTCTTAGGACTATGCCCAGTGCCAGTGGTCTTTGGCAGGAGAGATTAAGAACTCAGAAAGTTTTATGGGATCGTATGTTTGACCCGGCAATTTCAGAGATGGTCGGTATGAGACAAATTCTAGAGATAGTGGAAATTCAGCAGTGTGAGCACTTATTTCAAGGGAGCATGCCTCTAGTGTACGAAGATGCGGTAAAAATTTCTACACATCTCTTTTCACTGTTGATGGGGATCATATTTGTGCGCTAGTAAATGGAGTAGACATTGTACTTGATGCTTCAACATTGGGAAAGGTTCTCAAAATTCCATGTGAAGGAATGTCCTTAGTCAAATGTATCTATGGTGTCAACTTTAGGAGAGCTATAATGAAAGAGCAAGCTATTCAGCAGGGGGAAGAGGTGCATAAGAAGGTATTACTTCCTGAGTATCAGCTTCTTTTTGAACTGGTCAATAAGGTGCTCTTACCTCGTTCTGAGAGGTGGTCTATTGCTACAAAATCTGATATGGTCTTAATGGAGGCACTTGATGAGTTTGTCCCAATCAATCTGCCAGCAATCATGATAGATCATATGCAAAAAGTGGCAAACTTTAAAGGTGGGAATCATGGGTTGCCATATGGCTTTCTCCTCACTCAAGTGTTCAGATTTTACAAGGTCCCCTTGGGTAATCCCAGAGTGGGCACACACAAGCAGACCTTCTCTTAAACCACTCTAGAAGAATGTGAGTGCATAGAAAGAGTTGGTGGAAGCATCTCAACCATTTCTCAGCTGATCAATGCTCAAATGCAGCTTTTAAAGAGATCAGACGGTTGAGGGCTCGAAATACCATACTGGAAACTCAACTTAACCAAGTAGTTAAAGGACCCGATTCCGTTAGTGCAGAAGTTGCCCGCCTGACAAAGGAAAATAATAAGCTTCACACAAAACTGATGCCAACATAGGGTCTCCACTCCCTAGTTGATGCCAGCATAACCTGATGCCAACATAGGGTCACCACTCCCTAGTTGATGCCAACATAGGGTCTCTGATGGGTTTTTCAATGTCTTTACCTTATGCTTCTTATGTTTTGATAATCTAACAAACTTATTATCAAGAACCAGATAGAGAACCTAACCCATCTGGTATACATTTCAAATGAACAATGTACAGTTTGATCTCCAGCAAATAAGTGAACAACCACAAAGGAACAACACAATAGGGACCTAGTTCCTTAGGGTTCTTCAATAGAAGTACAAGTCAACTGTACAGCTGGAACGTAACAGCAGAAAGTGACTGTCCGCAACTGTTACAAAGAGGAACACAACAGGGACCCGGTCACTTAGGGTTCTCTGATAGAAGTACAAGTCCACCATACAGATGGAACACAATAGCAGAAAGTGACTGTTCGCAACTGTACATATGACAGTGCAACAACCACTTCTCATTGGGAAGAAGTATGTACCAAGAATTGACAACACCATTGTGATGTCTTTTGTAGTATAACAACCTGGTGCAAGGCACACGATATTCACTTGTGCATTCAGTGATATTCTCTCAAGCATTAAAGTGTTGATCTGGCATTGAAGTCACTGGTGTGTCAAAAACAAGAAAACAACTCCACTAAAGGATCAGTTTCATAATGAGTCTATGTGTATCCGTAGTTGAGTTGTAATCTTGTTATTTGTTTATCATTGTAACTCCTATGTTGCTTTATTAGAAGCTATGTTTTAGGAAACCCAAAATCCGTAAACTTTCTAAGTTTATGTTGTGACTAGGTTTAGTCATAAGTTTAAAGTCTTTGTAACTAGAGTCACAAAGTGGATTGTGGTAAGAGTATCACAAGTTAGTTTAGTTGAAGTCTTTGTAATAGAGGTATTATAAAGTGGCTTGTAATAGTGAGATTACAAGTTAGTGAAGTTGAAATCCTACAAGTGTAGGTCATGGTTTTTGTCCCCTTATGTGAGATTTTTCCACGTAAAAATCCCTTGTCTCTTTTACTTACTGCTTTATAAGTCTTCTCAGTAGAAACTCATAAAGGATCAGGTGCTCTATAGTTTGGGGGACTCATATAAGCTATCAGTCTCCATTCCCTAGTTGATGCTAGCATAACATGATACCAGCATAACCTTATGCCAACATAGGATCACCACTCCCTAGTTGATGCAAGCATAACCTGATGCCAACATAGGGTGTTAGTTTGTATGAGTCCACCAAATTATAGAGTACCTGGTCCTGTATGAGATAATGTTATAGAAACTGAAAGTAAAGAAGACAAGGGATTTTTACATGAAAAAATCCCACACAAGGGGATAATAAAAGCACGATCTAATCTTGTAGGCTTTTAACTTCACTAACTTGCAATGTCCTTATTACAAGCCTCTTTGCAATAACCCTATTACAAAGACTTAAATTAACTTTTGATGCTCTCACCACAAGCCACTTTATAACTCTCCTAGTTACAAAGGCTTTAAACTTATGACTACTCCTAGTCACAATATAAACTCGGAAGTTTACGGATTTTTGGTTTTTTCCTAAGACAAAGCTTCTAAGAAAGAAAACTAGGAAATACAATGAAGAGCAAATAACAAGATTACAACTCAACTACGGATGTACATAAACTCATTAAGAAACTGATCCTTAGTGGAGTTATCTTCTTATTCTTGACACACCAGTGACTTCAATGCCGGATAAAACTTGTTATGCTTGAGAGAATATCACTGAATGCACAAAGATGTTGTGCCTTACACCAGGTTGTTATATCACAAAAGATATCACAATAGATAGTGATGTTAATTCTTGAAATACACTTCTTCCCAATAAGAAGTGACCGTTGTACTGTCTGCACAGTCACTTCTGTGCAATTGCGTTCTAACTGGATAGTTGGCTTGTACTTCTATTAGAGAACACTAACGGACTAGGTCCCTGTTTTTTATTCTGTAAAGGTTGCGAGATAGTCACTTTCTGCTATTACGTTTCAGCTGTTCAGTTGACTTTTACTTCTGCCAGAGAACCTTAAGGGACCAAGTCCCTGTTGTGTTCCCCTTTATAATGATTGCGGACAGTTACTAACTTGTACTTCTATCGGAGAACCCTAAGGGACCAGGTCACCAGGTCCCTGTTATGTTTCTCCCTGTGGTCGTTCATTCATTTGCTGATTTTTAGACTTGGACCAGGGCAGTTGAAATGTGGGTCAGGTTCTCTATCTGGTTCGTAACAACAAGTTTGTTAGATCATCAAAACATAAGAAGCATAAGGCAAAGACATTGAAAATCCATCAATTTCCCCCTTTTTAATAATGACAAACTTAGGAATGGATGGTATTTGTTTAGAGCAGAAGTAACCAGATAAGATACCAGAAACTACACAAAGTTCGCCCTTAATCTCAAAGCTCTCCTGAAATCATATTCTAAAAACTACACAAAGTTCCTCCTTAATCTTAGAACTGTTTATAGTTCTTCCCCCTTTTGGCATCATTAAAAAGAGCACAAGCAGGTAGTCAGCATAAAAAAGTCTAACACAGCTAGCTCATGCAGATTGTACAGTCAAAAAAGAGGAGCTGTTTTACTAATGTTTACAATGGTCTGAGCAAGACAAGAGCAGTAATGGTGAAATTCAGCATGCCATCAAAAAAACAAACAAAAATAAAACTACAGCTATAGAATATTAGAGCAAAAATAGCTGGACACTAAGAGGATCCTAGGGGACACTAGAAGAAGGGGGCTTGGAAGAAGAGACAACATTGGTTTTGAGAACCAAGTCCAGTCGAGCATTTGCAGATAGTTGTTCTTTAAGTAATTGTGCCCGAATTTTATTATTTTCCTTTGACAATTGAGCAACTTCTTCATGAACAGAATCAGGACCTTTAACTACTTGACTGAGCCGAGTTTCCAGTATGGTATTTCGAGCCCTCAATGATCTCTTTAGAAGCTACATTTTGAGCATTGATCAGCTCAAAAATGGTCGAGATCCTTCCACCAACTCTTTCTACACATTCACATTCTTCTAAAGTGGTCTTAGTGAAGGTTTGCTTGCGTGTGCCCACTCTGTGATTCCCCAAGGGGACCTTGTAGAATCTGAACACCTGAGTGAGGAGAAAGCCATATGGTAGCCCATGATTCCCACCTTTAAAGTTTGCTACTTTTTGCATATGATCTATCATGATTCCTGGCAAATTGATTGGGACAAACTCATCAAGCACTTCCATTAAGACCATATCTGATTTTGTAGCAATAGATCGCCTCTCAAAACGAGGTAAGAGCACCTTATTAACCAGTTCAAATAGAAGTTGATACTCAGGAAGCAATACCTTCTTATGCACATGTTCCCCTGCTGAATAGCTTGCTCCTTCATGATGGCTCTCCTAAAGTTTACACCACAGACACCCTTAACTGAGGACATCCCTTCACATGAAATTCTGAGAACTTTTCCTAATGTTGAAGCGTCGAGTAAAATGTCTACTCCATTTACTAGAGCACAAATGTGATCCCCCTCAACAGTGAAGAGAGATAAGTAAAAAGTTTATACTACATCTTCGTATACTAGAGGCATGCTCCCTTCAAACAAGTGATCCCATTGTTGAAATTTCATAATTTGCAAAATTTGTCTCATATCGGCCATCTCCGAAATTGTTGGATCATATGTACGACCCCACAAGACCTTTTGAGTTCTTAATATCTGCTGCCAAAGACCACTATCACAGGGCATGATCCTCAGTGAACTAGGTTCTTTAACTGTTTCCCATTTTCATTTGCTAGACCCTTCAACAGACTTTCCTTTCCAGCTTACTATCCCAACAGTATCATCTTCTGACATGGCTTGCTTAGTTTGACTCCTTTTAGACTTGCTACTGCCCTTCACGGATAACCCTTTTTGTTGCTCAATAGTTTCATCGGAAGCTTTATCCAAAGACTTTTGAGATTTCAAAGATTGTTGTACTAGGGAACCAGGTTCCCTTAGAGCATTTTTGTCAATCCCACTTACTGGAACACTCTTGTTAGTGACAAATTCCCTTTGATTCATTATCCTCTTTTTCCTTGTCTTTACACTCCTCTTACTTTTCTGCAATATGGACTCAAAACTCTCTTGCTGTTGTGACCTGATAGTGGGTGACTTGGAGGAGGACTCTATGAGCTTAGAATGATCAGGAGGTGCAGGAGTGGGTTTGCATGGAAGAGAATCAGGTTCTTCAGAAGGTTTTTCTGAGAACATCTCATGAGCCAAAGACTCAAGGAGTACTGTGGTTTTTACATCTCCTAGGAATAGAGTTTCTTCCCCTTGATACCCAGATGAGAGATACGCTCCTTCATTCATTAGACTCTCAGCAACGATAGCCATGATATTATGTGCTACTTCCTTTTCTGGTGACTCTGAGAGAGTCACTAAGTCCAGGATGGAGGAGTTCAGATATTGGTCAGGATCATCTCAAGAACTTCTGACACTTGAGAGGTAAAACCTCCTGAGTGTTCTTTGATGAGATCAAAGGAATGGCTAGACATAGGGTTTTGAAAATATGGAGGAAAACTAGGGTTTATCTGAAAACGGAAAATTATAGGAAAGGACGAGGAGTCAGAAGTGGGTAAAGTAATAAAAGGAGTTAAATAGCGAAACTCTGGGATGATTTCAAGGATGATAGGGAAGTGGGAGTGGTGTTAATGGTGGAGAAGGGGGAGATTTTTTGATTGTCATTATGGGAGTATTTGAAAGGTGAGTAGATTGGGAGAGAGAGATGAAGAGAGGATCACAACTACACAAAGGAGATGAAGGTTCATGACTTGCTGTGAGAGAGAGAAAATGTTTTATTGGAAGAAGGGCAAATGATGAGAGGAGAGAGAAATAGGTTTTGAATAGTTCTTAAAATGGCGGTAGGTTTATGGGAAAGCGTTTCAGTGCAGAGGGGATGAAGGGATTAGAAAGACAAGACATGACATGCAGATTTTGAAAAATCGGATGCTGTGGTAGTTGAGTTAATATTGTTAAACATTTTTTTAAAATTTTGAGAAGCCATGTAGAATAAGCACATTACTACTAACCTGGGGTAAAGGAACCTGATGTCAGAACAATTTTTTGAAAGAGGTTTTAGCAGCTCCTCTTTCGCAGTTTATAACTGTACATTTAGCTTCTAAAATCGTTATGCGTGTTTACCTATAATGGTATTGATGTGAGTTAGGCTTGGTCATAAAATACATTAGCTAACTTTACCTGACGGTGTCTTGCATAGCTAGCTGGTGGAGGATCAGGTTCTTCATTAGACTCTCATGACCCCATCTTCATCTTGTTTGATCCAGAATATTCTCTACTCAAGGCTTTGATAAAGATATCTGGGACTTGGTTGTCTATTCTACAAGACTTTTCGCAGATCAACCCTTTCTTCACATTGACCCTCAGAAGATAATCCCACCTCTCAATATGCTTGGTCCTCTTGTTTTGAGATTTTTCTTCAGTTGTTAACGAGGTCATTGAGTTTTACTTCCTTGTCCCCCAAGGGATGAGGAATGAACATGGCAAGTGAACCGTTCCAGAAGTACTTTTCCTTTCCACAGAAAAACCTGCACAGTTAAAATCATAATACCCAACAGAAAAAAACACTGTCACCTGAGAGGTGACACAGGACTAGGTCCTGAGTTCCCTTCAAGTATCTCAAAGTTCTGTAGGCAACCTTCAAGTAGGATTCCTATGGACTTTCACTTCGGATTCTATTCAAAGTTGATATATAGAAAGGACTAAGGAAAAGTGTCCCCCCCTTTTAAGTTTTTAAATACTTATCTAACTCTAGAATAAAAGAAAGTGATTAACTTGTCACACAGATGAGAACTTTTGTGTTTCCAATTTGGGACTGAAGTTTGATTGGTAGGGGACATTTGGAGGTTAATTTGATTTCCCCACACTCTGTGTTCTATTGCTAGTGGAGTGCTATGAGCTGTATCTCCACTCTTTCTTCAGCTTCAATGGTAGTAAGTGAAGTACCAGGTTCCTTATGAGAAGTGGACGATGATGTTGCATTGTCTTTCACCAGTCCCCTTCATCTTACTCATTTTATCAGTCTCCCTATTTGAAGTCTCAGATATTTTCCAGGTACCAGAGTTGGTTCATCATATTGATCATCACTATTTCTTCCATGGCTAGAGGAAGGTGTCTTGTTGAATACCCCATGAGCACTTCCTTCCATTTAGTGTGCCCTTTGTTGTAGACCTTGTGGCCTTGATTTGTGGAGAGTAACCCAAAATGATTCCTTCATTTGATTCGCCTTTTGCATTGAACTTCCCAAGCTGGTCCTTCCCGTTGTCGAGAACATGGCATTTTTAGTTATGTAGGTTGTCAGATGAGTTGTCTTTTAGTCAAGAAGGCATTTTCTTCCATTTGGCAGCTCATAGTGGGTTTTGATTCAGGAGAGACTTGATCAGACACTTGTTCACCAAGTAGAAAGCAGCATTTACTACTTTTGCTCAGAGTTTCTTGGCAATTCCATAATCGATGAGCATTTTCCATGCCACATCTTCCAGTTTCGTTCATTCTTTAAGCAATATCATTTTGTTGTGGGGTCCTTGGTGTTGAGAAATTATGCGTGATCCCTTCTTTTGTGGTTTTACTTGAATTTTTCTTGACAAGAACCATTAATACCTCGAGAGTCTCCTCCTTTGTTTTGTAAACCCATGTCCAGGTGACTCTTGAGTTTGGCAGACCATGGACCACGTCCTTCTGAGTTAATTTATTCGGAGGTGATAAGCTTACATACACCAATCTTTCATGCCAATGTTCCAACTTCACCCATCTCATACCACCAGCTTTTGGAGATTCATAATTGACAGAGTGGATGTTCTTGTTTCCTTTGTCCACTGAGATCACTTGGCCAGTTATCAGATTGGTACTTGTACTTTAGGCCATACACATAGCACACGTTCTCATCTAAGCGTCAGAGAACCTTTCCAACTTTACATTTACTGAGAATGTACCCTCTCCTTTCTTTTTAAGACTACATTCCCTTCCTGCAAGGCTTTCAGTGAAAAGAAATTCATGATGTTTTCAGTCACGTACTTTGAACATTCACAGTTCATAGTCTATCGCATTCCGCTTTCTCTCACTGTTCCCTGCACATGCAAATCAAAGATTAGATTTAGGAATCCAAACTAGTTTGGGTCTCTTGTTATGATAGAAAGGATGAATAAGGGCTTTACTAGTCCATGTAGACAACATCCGTTTCTTGCGAGTGGTACCTGGTCCCTTGTTAGTAGTCACTTTATTTGTAAACACTTTGTTTTTTTGAACACACTAAACCCTGGCCCGGAAATTTTCTTTAAAGTGCCCATTATTCCCACAGTGGGTACATAGCCAGTTATCAAGGACAGTGACATACTTGCTGTGAGGGTTGTAAGGAGTTTTCTCCCTTTGGAACCCTATGCCCTGCTTGTTTCCACTATTGTTAAGATACATGGCAGTGACAGCAACTGAGGACCAGATCCACTTTAGAGATTTCTCAAGATCAATTCTTACTTTCTCCAATTCAGCTTGAAGTTGTTGATTCTTCTCGAGTTCACTACATAGACTGGTTTTCACAACAGTTAATTCCTTTTCAAGCATGATGTGTGTCTCACTAGCTACTTCCTTCCCTTTCTCAAGACTCACATTCCTATGTTCTTTATTGAGTCCCTCAATGGTTTCCTCTAGATCGGTGCATATCACTAAAAGGTCATCCCTCTCTTGCTCAGTATTTGCAATTTTTCCTTCTAAGGTATGTTTCTCATTGCTAAGACCTTCTATTATTTCTTTTAGATCAACAACTACTACCATCAGGTCATCTCTCTCATTTTTCATACTAGTAATTCTTTCATTCAAGGCTTCCTTTTCTTTTTCAGTATTAGCTATGGTCTCATTTAGGTCCACTACACAGACCACCAGATCATCTCTAGATTGTTCGGCTTCTCCTAGTTCTGTGGTCAGGATCTCTTTATCATTAACAAGGCTATAATAGGCATCAATTAGGACATTTGCTAGCGACCTTAGCTTCTTAGAAGAGTAGGATTTCAAATTTCTCTGAACATCCCTAAGTTTACCTCATCGTCTTCATCTTCTTCATCATCATCAGACTGAGTCATCAGCGCAAACAATGAATCATACTTCGTTGCTTCAGTTTCTACTACCATCATGGAGCTATTTTCTGCATCTGGTTCCCTTTCGAATTTACTAGAGGAGTCTCCCCAAGCAGTAATAGCCTGCTTAACAATATTGTCAGCAGCACCTTTTCGAATGAATCGTTTGTCTGGAACTAGGTTCCTTTTTGCTGCTTTGTCAAGATTTTGTTTGTATTGCTCCTGCTTCGTGAGTGGGCAGCCTTTGATGAAATGCCCTGGCTTTCCATATCTGTGACAGATATCGTTGTTCCTTGCTTTACTTGAACTGTCCCACTTTGGTATACCACCATTTCTTCGAACCATATTTTGAAATCTCTTAGTAAGATAGGCCATGTCACTATCTTCATCACTTGAGTCACTGCTTTCATCTTTGAGTACCAGGTTCTTTTCCTTCTTAGTCTCTCTTCTTTCACTATCTTACTTTCTTTTCATCTCGTAGGTTTTCAAATTACTAATCAACTCATCCATGGTCAGAGTTTGTAGATCTTTAGCTTCATTGATGGCATTTACCTTACTTTCCCAAGAACCAGGTAGAACACTGAGGATTTTCCTTACAAGCTTGTTTCTGGGAATGACATCTTCAAGTGAATGAAACTCATTTATGATGGAGGTGAATCTAGTGTGCATATCTTGTATAGACTCATCATCTTTCATCCTAAAGAGCTCATATTCTATGGTGAGCATGTCGATTTTGGACTGTTTGACCTGAGTACGTAGTTCCTTCATGTGCGGTTTGCAACACTTATCACAAGCTGAGACTCTATTGTACTCATCATGTCCTATGCCACACATCAAGATTTTCTTGGCACGATAGTTCTTTTCTACAGCTTTTCTGTCAATGTCGCTGTACTCTTTTCTGCCTTTCGGCACCATTGGTTTTGTTTCTTCAAGTTTCTTCATGGGGACATGTGGACCATCACAAATGATGTCCCACAATTCTGAATCTTCTGCCATCATAAAATCATGCATGCGGGTCTTCCACCAACCATAGTACTGACCATTGAATATAGGAGGTTTGTAGGTTGATTGTCGTTCCTCAAAGTTGGGTGGAGCAGCCATTGATATCCTTTCTAGGTGTTAAACTTTTAGAAAGAACCTGCTTTGATACCAATTGTTAGTTTGTATGAGTCCACTAAACTATAGAGTACATGGTCCTATATGAGATAATGCTGAGAATGCTATAGAAACTGAAAGTAAAGAAGACAAGGGATTTTTACGTGGAAAAATCCCACACAAGGGAATCAAAAAACCAAAACCTACACTTGTAAGCTTTTAAATTCACTAACTTGCAATCTCTCTATTACAAGCCACTTTGCAATAACCCTATTACAAAGATTTCAACTAACTTGTGATGCTCTCACCACAATCCACTTTATAACTCTCCTAGTTACAAAGGGTTTAAACTTATGACTACTCCTAGTCACAACATAAACTCAGAAGTTTACGGATATTTGGTGTTTTCCTAAGACAAAGCTTCTAAGTAAGAAAACTAGGAAATACAATGAAGAGCAAATAACAAGATTACAACTCAATTACGGATGTACATAAACTCATTAAGAAACGGATCCTTGGTGGAGTTGTCTTCTAGTTCTTGACACACCAGTGACTTTATTGCCGGATAAAACACTGTTATGCTTGAGAGAATGTCACTGAATGCACAAAGATGTTGTGCCTTGCACCAGGTTGTTATATTACAAAAGATATCACAATAGATAGTGATGTCAATTCTTGATATATGCTTTTTCCCAATGAGAAGTGACCGATGTACTATCTGCACAGTCACTTCTGTGCAGTTGCATTCCAGCTGGATAGTTGGCTTGTACTTCTATCAGAGAACACTAACAGACCAGGTCCCCATTGTATTCCTCTTCTTTAATAGTTGCGAGATAGTCACTTTCTGTTATTACGTTCCAGCTGTTCAGTTGACTTGTACTTCTGCCAGAGAACCTTAAGGGACCAGGTCCCTGTTGTGTTCCTTTTTATAATGATTGCGGCCAGTCACTGACTTGTACTTCTATCGGAGAACCCTAAGGGACCAGGTCACCAGGTCCTTGTTGTGTTCCTCCCTATGGTCGTTAATTAATTTACTGATTTTCAGACTCGGACCGGGACAGTTGAAATGTGGGTCAGGTTCTCTATCTGGTTCTTAATAACAAGTTTGTTAGATCATCAAAACATAAGAAGTATAAGACAAAGACATTGAAAACCCATCATAGGGTCACCACTCCCTAGTTGATGCCAACATAGGGTCTCCACTCCCTAGTTGATACCAGCATAACCTGATGCCAACATAGGGTCACCACTCCTTAGTTGATGATTTTCCAATATAGGGTCTCCATTCCCTAGTTGATTCCAGCATTACCTGATGATTTTACAACATAGGGTCTTCATTCCCTAGTTGATGCCAACATAACCTGATAATTTTACAACATAGGGTGTCCACTCCCTAGTTGATTCTAGCATAACCTGATGATTTTCCAACATAGGGTCTCTACTCCCTAGTTGATACTAGCATAACCTGATGCCAACATAGAGTCACCACTCCTAGTTGATGCCAACATAGGGTATCCACCCCCTAGTTGATGCCAACATAGAGTCTCAACTCCCTAGTTGATGCCAGCATAACCTGATGCCAACATAAGGTCACCACTCCCTAGTTGATGCCAACGTAGGGTCACCACTCCCTAGTTGATGCTAGCATAACCTGATGCCAACATAGGGTCACCACTCCCTAGTTGATACCAACGTAGGGTTACCATTCCCTAGTTGATGTCAGCATAACCTGATGCCAACATAGGGTCATCACTCCCTAGTTGATGCCAACATAGGGTCACCACCCCTTAGTTGATGATTTTTTAACAATAGAGTCTTCAATCCCTATTTAATTTCATTTTAGATATAGGGTCTCCACTCCCTAATCTCTTTTTCCCAAAGATACACAATTTTGACTTTTATTGCTTTCAATAATGAAGTAGTATAGAGTTTTGGTTACAAATAACTCATGAAATTTCCTAGTGAACACTGGGGCAGAAAAATTCCGTTCGTTTGTTGTTTTCATGTCTGAGCAAGTTATACATCGAGAGACAGGTTCTGAGACGACCCAAAAGAAGAAGTCTAAATCCATAATAAAAAAAGAAGAAAAGAGAAAGAAAAGAACTCAAAGTGCAAAAGCGGAGAAAAGATGTGGACTGCTCAAGACATGATTGAAATCACAAGCATTGCATGTCCCGCCTTGATCCGAGAAGCTGAAAAAGAATAAACCAGCACCTGCAGCTAACGAGCATCAAGATTCAGATCAGAGTCTACATGAAGAACCAACCAAGACTCAAGATCAAGCTTTAGAAGACTTATAAATAGGAATTTTGTAACTCGTAGCTGATAGGCTTAGTTAGTCTTTTCATTTTGATTTTGATGTAATAACAGGGCCACGGACCGGAGCCTCGACAGAACCTCACTCGACTCTCGAACTCGGCATTCCATCATTCTCCTTGAACTACACGCAACCTGATTCCCTTACGACCCAGGATATGTAGGTTGTCCAAAACCAGGACTCGGTTGCACCCTTTCTTTTGTTTATTTTCCCTTTTGAATAAAGATTTGCTAAACAATTAGTCACACGGCTCACTTTGTCTTTGCCTGAAAACTCTTCATGCTTCCAAGCAAAGAGGGGCAGCTGTGAGCACCTAATTTTTGACTATATTTGAGTTTTTCATCACTTTTAGTAGATAAATATATTTTAAGTTTAATCAACATATTTTAGCTCTTATTTATCCTTATATATATATATATATATATATATATATATATATTTTATTTAAGAAATTGAAAATAATTAAATAAAAGGTCACATTTTAATATAAGCTTTATCTTCATTTACAAATAAAGAAAAAAGTTTTCCAAAAAAAAAATATATTAGTTTGTTAAGTAAATTTTGAGTGATTAGTATTTTATCTTTCTATTCAAGTCTAGGAGTAGTATTTTTATTTTCATCTATTAATCAATAAAAGAAAAAAAATCAAAATCACAAAAAGGAAAGAAGTTTTAATTTGAATTATTTCTCCTAAAGTCTTGCTTTGTCCAAATATCTAAGTCATGGCCCGAATTGGCCCAAAACTTAACCCAATTCACCTAGCCCAGTACCCAAAACCCAATATCCCCCATAATTTCCTCTTTTTAAAAGGAGGCTTTCCCAAAACCTAGACCTAATTCTAGATCCCCTCCCATAGAAGAGAACCAAAACAAAAGAACGACAGCAGCTTGAAAAAGAGAAAGTAGAGAACGGGAAAGAGAAACGTGAGGCATTAGCCTTTGAGAATTTTTCGTTCCTGCTCGTCTGTTTCCTCTACCTCAATCTAGCAGATCCATCCCCACAAAACTTCATTTTCTTCACCTTAGCTTCTTTGTTTTGACCATAGAAACCAGTAGCTCATACCTATGTGAACCCACTTCCATTACAACCTTAAACGCACCTCTAAATTCTCCCAAATCGCAGCTGAAACTAACTGCAAACACAACATTACACCATCTGAAAATAGGCTAAAAACCAGCCCCAAACTTTGCTAAAAACAACCATGACCAAGCTCCAAAAATCGAGCTCCGTCGCACCATTGAAACCGCCTAAAACATGGAAACAATCCCTTTCTGCACCAAATCAGCAGCTCCAAAGGTGAGTCCGCAGTCGCGTCCGAGCTCTATTCAGTTCCCGACGTTGCCCAGATTCTCTGGTTCGAAGGGGAGGTTCCACTCGTAGGTCCGATTGGTAGTAGCTCGTTTTATTTTTGTGAAAGCTCATTTTGAGGTCCAGTTTCTACTCTCTCTTTGTTCTTTCTTTCAAATTATGTTTTGGCTGGAATAATATTTCACTTTGATTAAGTATGTCATGCTCCATTTTGAACTTTAAATGCCTTTTGATGCCCTTTATTTGTAGTCAGATTCCATGTTTCATGATTTATTTTACATTATATTAGTTCATGTTATGTTGATCTTTTAGTTAGAGTTTATTTTGTCAAGATTCACTATAATAGTAGTTATCTGCCGAGAATTTATCATGAACCGTGCATTGCTAAATTGGATTTAAAAGTGAGGAGTTAGGTTTGGCTGTAATTGTAGAATGCTTGGATTATATATGGGCCTTATGTATATGTGGCTATTTTTTAAGGAATCTAGACCAAGATGTATTCTACGGTTGGCCCATTTCTTTATTAATTAGTTAGCCCCAATTCTTCAATAATGAATAAATGTCTATGCATGCTCCAAAAATATTTAGTCAACTTAAACTATTTAGAATATTTTTTCCAAATAATTCCATAAGCTCTTGAGCCTCACAATAATCTCAAAGATTAAGAACATAATTCAAATGCGCTAGTGGCTTTAGGCGTGATTAATACTAAATCATTGTGACTATGAGTACGATTCCCATGACATAGTCATGATACATAATCCCAAGTCAAGTGTGCATTTCACGTGACTCAACCATCACTTTAAATAATAAATAAAATAAATATGTTGTAGATGGTGGGTAGGGATCCCGTGACGCAATTTGCAATGTGTACAAAAACAAACAAGTGCACGACATCGTGGCTTGTTCAACAAATTCCATAATTGTTTAAATAATTAAAAGCGGTTAAAAGTTAAAAATGTACAATAGGTTTTAAATATGTAATAAATCAGATAATTAGGCCAATTATTAATAGTTGAGCGACCGTGCTAAAACCACGGAGTTCGGGAATGCCTAACACCTTCTCCCGAATTAATAGAATTCCTTACCCGGTATTTTGTGTTCGCGGACCAAAAATAGAGTCAATTTTCCTTGATTTGGGATTTAAAATAAACCGGTGACTTGGGACACCATATAATTATCCCAAATGGCGACTCTAAAAATTAAATAAATAATCCTATTTCGATTAATGTCACTTAAATTGGAAAAACTCTCTATCCCCTCGGGAAAAAAGAGGTGTGACAGTATAAATTTATACCGTCAATCAAATATAGTATAATTGTCACGACCTAAAATCCGCTAAGGTTTGTGATGGTGTCGAACACCGCTGTCAAGCAAACCAACCATAAATGCTTAATTTAATTCTTATCTTAATAATTTTGAAAACTGAAATTTTCCTTCAATTCAGATAGTAAAAGATAATCTTTATGAAATTAAATAAAAGAATGTTTAGAAGTAAATACAGAATACCCCATAATTATCCCAGACCCGGTGTCACAAGTGGATGAACAATTTTTAGGAAATAATGTAATACAACAACCGTCCGGAATACAATATTGGACGAAAAGTAAATACAGTAATCTGAAAGAGATTCTGCTGGCTGCGGGTCATCTCAAGAAGTGCAGCTCACCTAAGTCTCCGTATCAACCATGCTGTTATGCCCACTAGGCCACTAGAGAGGCATGTGCCTGTGCAACAAAAATGCACAACAAGTGTAGTATGAGTACGAAAATAACGTGTACCTAGTGAGTATCCCGTCTAATCTCGAAGAAGTAGAGATGAGAGGTCGACTTCGACACTTACTAGTGGTCCAATAATAATATTTGTAAAAATGGGAGGAGATCATGGATTTATAAAGCAATTATAAACTCATAAAGCCGGATAGTAGGTAAACAACTTCTCAAATAATAATGGGTTCCAAAGATTTACTTTTCATCATGTTTTATCAATTTATCTCCAGCCAGAAAAGGCAAATATCAACATTTATAAATCTCAAGCAAACAATACAAGCAGCACATATCATGCCGAGGTCGTACGATCCAACATAAATGTAATATGTGCATTGCCGAGGGTCGAACGGCGCGAACCATATATGCATCTATTACCCCGCTCGTAAATCATACATGCAGCGCGGTCAACATAAATAAACAAACACCCCGCTCACGAATCATACCGGGCACACATAGATACACACATTCAAACAGCCAATTAAGAATTTATCGGGGAACATTTATTCAATAAAAGCCAATTCTCTTTTAATGATTTAAGAAAATGAAGTTTAATCCTTTAAGAAATTCACTTACCAATTCGATAGGATTTAAGCAATTCAACTGTCAATAAGATTACAAATATTTCAAGTATAGCATGCTTTTGGATCCTAGACTACAAGGACTTACACATAATAGTAGCTACGCACGGACTCTCGTCACCTCGTGTGTACGTAGCCCCCATAAATAGAAGCACATAACCAATTAATTCACCTATAGGGTCAATTCCCTCTTACAAGGTTAGAAAGGAGACTCACCTCGCTCCAAAGATCCATCACCAGCATTCCCTGCCCTTCTGAAGACTCAAATTGATGCACAACGCTCCAAAACTAGCCAATAATTATGCAAACTCATTAATATATGTTCAATTACTCATTATAATTCAATTTATAACAATTCCTAAAGCTCTAAAATCACCCAACCTGAAGTGAAAATGGGTAGAAATGAGCCAAAACTCAATTTTTAAGGAGAGCTCACTACCTCTCGCACCTGCGGTCTCTTAACCGCTTCTGCGGTCCCACAGGTGCAGACAAAATACCGCTTTTGTGGTCCAGGTCTCCCAGCCCACTCCCGCTTCTGCGTCCTCTCCTCAGGTGAGGTCTCGCTTCTGTGAAAAAATGACCGCATCTGCGGTCCCAGCTCTCCCCCACTAAAATCGCATTTGCGATCCTATGGCCGCTTCTGCAGCTCCGCACCTGCGGCCAAAACCTCGCAGGTGCGGTTACACCAGATACCACCTGCATCATACCTTCTCCAAATTCCATTTTTTTGATCCGTCAACCATCCGAAATACACCCAAGGCCCCCGGGACCCCGGGACCCCAACCAATCATACCAACAAGTCCCAAAATATATTACGGACTTGCTCGATGCCTCAAATTATATCAAACAATGCTAAAATCATGAATCGACCTCCAATCTATTCTTAATGAACTTTGGAATTTCAAACTTCTACATTCGATGCCGAAACATATCAAATCATGTTCGATTGACCTTAAATTTTGCACACAAGTCACATTTGACATTACAGACCTATTCCAACTTCCGGATTCGGAATCCGACCCCGATATCAAAAAGTCCACTTACGATCAAACTTCTCAAAAACCTTCAATTTTCTATATTTAGCCAAATGACTCCAAAACGACCCACGGACCTCCGAATTCACTTTCGATCGGGCTCCTAACACTAGAATCACCATACGGAACTACTTCCAGACTCGGAATCCCAAACGGACATCGATAACACTGAAATGCACTTCAACTCAAACTTATAAAATTCTTCCAAAAATGCTAACTTCTACAATAGGTGCTGAAACATTTCCAGGTCTTCCAAAACACGATCCGGACATACGCCCGAGTCCGAAATCATCATACGAACCTGCTAGAACTTTTGAATCCTAATCCCGAGGTCGTTTACTCCAAAAATCCAATCTTGGTCAGTTCTTCCAACTTAATGCTTCCAAAATGAAAATTCTCTTCCCAAATCAGCTTTGAACTTCCCGGAATTCAATTTCGACCATGCGTACAAGTCATAATACCTAAAGCGAAGCTGCTCATGGCCTCAAACTGCTGAACGATGCGTTAGAGCTCAAAACGACCTGTCGGGTCATTACATTCTTCCCACTTAAATATACGTTCGTTCGCAAACATGCCTCAATGCTGGATTTGTCCGAAATCACGTTTTAACACCTCGAGCACCTACCCGTGCTACCACAACTCAGTTGGGCACCCTAGCTTGATCAATCTAAAGATATCCTTTTTCACTTAAGCAAATAAGCCTTAGAGCCCAATTCTAACATCCGTAATTCTCTGCTATACTTGTTTCCAACATATGCTCAGCGTATCAATCACTACACGCAGCACCAAAACATGATTGCATACCTTTGCTGAATTCACACCTTGCACCACTTTACTCACAGGACCACAATAACATTCTCTGATCGAATTAGTCGAAATTCCACGAATCTGACGCTCCCAATGCATCTCATGACCTATATACATATTGCTCTAACTCTTACAATACCACCATGACGGAAGATGCACGTAGAGATTCATAACCAACTACCGAATCAATAAATCATTGGGGTTATAGTCATGACAAGAATCATTACCTCCTTCTGCACCAAATAATGGTATTTGCTCTTTAATATTCTTCATGTAATCCGATTGCACTGATCTTGGTTTCAATAATCCCATCTCACCCAGTACGAACTGCTCAGGCAATAAGCTACCCAGACATGACCAAAAGTCTCATATAATGCCGCAATGTGCCAATAGGCTACCAACTCGAACGTGATACATAAGGAAGACGAACTCTAGAAGGGACTACTCAACTCACGCAACTGCTATGAACTTTCCTCAGAAAATGAAAAACAAACACTCAAACACAGAATATAGAAACTGTACACAACATCACATTGTTGTGGCGTGCAACCTGATCCAAATAGCATACCCATGACGGCGTGCCACCCGATCCACACATAAAATTCACATAAGGAGATACACACCGAGCTAAATTGCTTGTTACAAAAAAATACCGAATATCAATCACAAGGATGCTAAGTGCTTAATACCATCCCTAGGGAGACATATAGCGCCATAAGCTAACAAACTTAAGCACAACTGAGGTGTGATATATGATCTGAATCTCAAGAGCCATCCTGCTCACATAACATTATCGCTACGCGGAACCTCAACACACAAGAAGTTTATCAATCCATTTCGCAACTCACACAGCACAATATAGCATTACCTGAAATAGTCGACGACGAAATAACATTCAACGTCTGAATACTCCTCCATAAAGAGCGTTATGCTGAAATGAACACATATGGCCCAACATAAAGCCCATATTCATATCTAAATCCATTCACGTCCCTCAAGCCGATTCTGATCGTACCGAACTAGGCCAATAATCTTTCCTGGGTCCATAATAACCCCCTTTTTCCCATAACACACAAGAACAACCATCATAACCGGGGCAATCCCCCACAGTCCACAACCCAATAAGTCGATTGCCCTCCAAGCATAAATTCTCAAATTAATGATATCACCACTATCTTCATACTTGATTTAAATTCTTCAATCAATCAAGTGACTACATGCCACACTTATACAATCTTCATGTGGGGCACGCTCCCACGATCTTCCGTAACAGACAACAAGTCTACGCATCCTTACCACCAGCCGTACTAACACTGAGAAAGCGTTCAAGAATCAATAACCAGGATGCATGGCCCTTTAAACACCGATCTCAGGTGATGCTGAAGACAATGCTAGCTTACTTTAAATATTCAAATCCCTTTCCAGCTCATCCGAGATCGTGACATCCTTGTCAATACCGAACCGCAACCTTGATCCTCACTTCAAAATACATACCACTCTTTGCATCCAACATGCCAATATACGATAGAACACAATTTTCATCATAACTCCGGAACTGCTAATAGATTAACACTTCTTCATATAGAAACTTTTCACTTAACTCACTTCAGGAGAACCATAGCAACACACAAGTGAATTCTCATAACCATAGAATATGCAAATCTCTAAGTAGTGGTCTAAGCCACCATAGCCCTTCCGGGATCCGCCTACACATAACAGGCCATAATAGTAGAATACTTCTGAATAACATCAATTACGGCAGACGACAAGCCTCACATGTACCGTCACAAATCACTTGCATAACTTGATCACGCTGAAGGAACTGGTCACTACCACCAATATGCCAATTCGACTATGGCTAACCAATCTAGCTTCTTCCAATTTATCCTTGATTGCCTTAGAAATAATAATAACTCTATTCAACACATAACATACTCCATCCGCACTCATCCCAAGTGACCTTGAATCACGTGACCATATTGTCTCAAATCCCACGAACCATTTCATACCTCCCTTGTGCGCACATTCGCATCCTCAACTGGTATGCCCATTCTGATAATCCCTCTACAAATCCGAAGTCTTTTCTTATTTTCCTCCCAAATGCTACCATGCAAGTCGAAAATATCATAGAACACTCCAAGCCTCTTATCATAATCTTCTACAAAAGCTCGATTCTTAACCATACTTATAGGCTCGAAATCATTAGGCACCACACTTTAACTTTTAAATTCACTAGGACCGTGGTTGAGAGCCACCCACTCTCACTTGGTCCCAAATATAATCAATTCCATGAATCTTCTAGCACATGAATACCCTCTCGACGGAGCACCCGACCGAATAACTTTCATTGAAAACCGCATCTATACAAGGCATAAATCCTTAATCCTTCCCCAAGTCTGAACATGAGTCAATAAGGCCAACTATAGTACACCTTAATAATTCCTTTACTCAAATTACCTCTTATGTTCTTTTCCCTTAGCTGAGATAACCCATCAATATCCCAATTACTAGAAATCTCATGAATAGATGACTATGCAACCCAACCATAGGCGGTAGGACTCTACCACTTAGCTTGGGGCCACTATTACACAACTCTGAAACCCACCAAGATTCTTTACCTATTATTGACATGACTTTGCGCAATCAAAGCCAGATTCCTTGAAATCCTTCCGTTAGCATTTCATGAACACTCTGAATCTCTATCGACATTCACATACTCAACCTCTTACCGAATGGCCAGTAAAATCCTTTGCAGAAGCTTCGCCAACCATGCGATCGCTAATCTACTCACAGGGGATAACCCACTTGTGGAAATCACTTATCGATATCTTCCAATGTCGCTGCATGAGGTACAGTCACTATGACATCTATAACCCCTTATGAGCACGTGCTCCTTCACCAGCTGCACAAGTCCATTCACTCCTCGTGGATATCAACCAAATGTGCTACAATATCTTCCAATTCAAAGTTATGTTGTATCCTTCTTCATATCAAGCAGCTCCTTTCCGTCATATCAAGTCTCCTACCGTATGCTGGCCAATATTTCAAATTAAGCTCGTAGGCCCATTCACCGTCCACTAAAATTCCTCAAATCACTCCAAACTTTCTTAAGGTACGTAGTCATCCTACCACAAAACCCATATGCAACTCTGCCACTCTCTCAATTTGGCCAAACTCACTCCTTTAAACAACTATTCGACCTTCGCTTCTTACACCTAGTCTTCTAGAAATTTAACCGCCGCCTAACACTTCCCACAAGTCCTCCCTTATCCTTTGATGCCTGATTGATGCCTTGATCCAATCTCTATCTCTGTAACATTGGAACTAATAGATCGTTACTAACTCTAAATCTTTTCGAAGATCATCTTTCTCAAGCCGTCAACATTAGAAACATTGATTCCATCCTGAACAACTGCACCCCGCGATCTCTGACAACCGCTCCTCAAATACTATTTCACAATATCCTGCCCTAAATGTGAATTGCAGAAGACCATAACATCGGCGAACTTAACTCATTCAATTGAGGACGACGACCCCACATCGCAAATGAAAATTCCACCACGCTCGAAGATACCAAGTCTCGTTACTTCCTCCACACAAATCTGGACATTCATAGGCCAATTGCTTTTCCTCTACCAGAAATAAGATACTAAATATCGGAACCATGCACTGAGTAAATCTCCTTTCAAGTCATTCACTACCCTAACACATGGGCATGCATCCTACCATCACGTCGCTACTGTGCGATAAACATTCAAGAGCATCCAAGCAACCTATGCATAGCCTCAAAGCTCTCAGAAGTACAACTACTAATCTAAAAGGACAAGATAATCTTTTGCAAGGCGACGGTAATAGCCTAATCAACTATGCAGGGAGAAACATCTCGCACCACATCTATAGTTCCATTAAAATCCTTCAATTCTCAATTTATAATAAGCATTTCACATCACATGAGATTTAATAGGAAGGAAATAAAGGTATAATCCTCAAAGGAATCAAACCACACGATGAGGAATCAAGAAGGGAAGTACTCCTAACAGCCCCGTAGCCACTCGAAGATAAGTACAGACGTCTCTATACCGATCCGCAAGACTTTACTAGACTCGCTCATGACTCGTGAGACCTAAGGGAACCTAGGGCTTTGATACCATGTTGTCACGATCCAAAATCCGCTAAGGGTCGTGATGGCACCGGACACCGCTGTCAGGCAAGCCAACCATAAATGCTTAATTTAATTCTTATCTTAATAATTTTGAAAACTGAAATTTTCCTTCAATTCAGATAGTAAAAGATAATCTTTACGAAATTAAATAAAAGAACGTTTAGAAGTAAATACAAAATACCTCATAATCATCCCAGAATTCGGTGTCACAAGTGCATGAGCAATTTCTAGGAAATAATGTAATACAACAACTATCCGGAATACAATATTGGACGGAAAGTAAATACAGTAATCTGAAAGAGACTCTGCTGGCTGCGGGTCGTCTCGAAAAGTGCAGCTCACCTAAGTCTCTGTATCAACCATGCTGCTACACCCACTAGGCCACTAGAGATGCATGTGGCAGTGCAACAAAAATGCACAGCAAGTGTAGTATGAGTACGAAAACAACGTGTACTCAGTGAATATTCTGTCTAATCTCGAAGAAGTAGAGATGAGAGGTCGACTTCGACACTTACTAGTGGTCCAATAATAGTATTTGTAAAAATGGGAGGAGATCATGGATTTACAAAGCAATTATAAACTTATAAAGCCGGATAGCAGGTAAACAACTTCTCAAATAATAATGGGTACCAAAGATTTACTTTTCATCATCTTTATCAATTTATCTCTGGCCAGGAAAGGTAAATATCAACATTTATAAATCCCAGGAAAACATATAAGCATGCGCATATCATGCCAAGGTCGTAAGGCCCGATCCAACATAAATGTAAAATGTGCACTTCCGAGGGTCGAACGGTGCGAACCATAGATACATCTATTACCCTGCTCGTGAATCATACATGCGATGCGGTCAACATAAATAAACAAACACCCCGCTTGCGAATCATACATGCGACACGGGCACACATAGATACACGCATTCAAACCTCCAATTAAGAATTTATCGGGGAACGTTTATTCAATAAAAGCTAGTTCTCTTTTAATGATTTAAGAAAATGAAGTTTAATTCTTTTATAAATTCACTTACCAATTCGATAGGATTTAAGCAACTCAACAGTCAATAAAATTACAAATATTCCAAGTATAGCATACTTCTGGGTCCTAGACTACCCGGACTTACAAATAATAGTAGCTACGCACGGACTCTCGTCACCTCGTGCGTACATAGCCCCCACAAATAGAAGCACATAAAAAATTATTTCACCTATGGGACAATTCCCTCTTACAAGGTTATAAAGGAGACTCACCTCGCTCCGAAGATCCATCACCGGCATTCCACGCCCTTCTGAAAACTCAAAGTGACGCACAACACTCCAAAACTAGCCAATCATTATGTAAACCCATTAATATATGTTCAATTGCTCATTAGAATCCAATTTATAATAATTTCTAACCCCGATCAAAAAGATGACAAAAACGCCCACGTGCCTGGATTCCAAAATTTTTTGAAGATTAAGTTTACCCATAGCCTCACGAACTCAATTATATAATTCACTCTCAATTTCATACCCAAAATCGTAGTCAAAATCCAAGAATATCAATTTTCTAGGTTTTCCCTCAAACCCCAAGTTTCTATCAATTTTCATGCTCAAATCCGTAACAAAACCATGTATTTAACGTCTAATGAGTGGGAACAACTTACCTTGACGTAGATGAAGAAAATCTCTCTTCCAAAAGCTCCAAAATCCCCCAACCCGAAATGAAAATGGGTGGAAATGATCCAAAACTCGATTTTTAAAGAGAGCTCACTGCCTCCAGCCTCTTCGCACCTGCGGTCCCGCAGGTGTGGACTAAACGCCGCTTCTACGGTCCAGGGCTCCCAGCCCATTCCCGTTTTTGCATCCTTACCTCCGCAGGTGCAGTCTCGCTTTTGCGGCAAAATGACCACATCTGCGGTCCCAACTCTCCCCCACCAAAATTGCATCTGTGACCCTATGGCCGCTCCGGCGGATCCGCATTTGCGGCCAAAGCTTCGTAGGTGCGGTTACACCAGATACCAACTGCATCAAACCTTCTCCAAATTCCATTTTTTGATCCGTTAACCATCTGGAATCCACCAAAGGTCCCGGGACCCCAACCAATCATACCAACCAGTCCCAAAATACATTACGTACTTGCTCGAGGCCTCAAATCATATTAAACAATGCTAAAATCATGAATCGACCTCCAATCTAAGCTTAATGAACTTTAGAATTTCAAACTTCTACATTCAATGCTGAAACATATCAAATCATGTCCGATTGACCTCAAATTATTCACACAAGTCACATTTTGCCATTACGGACCTATTCCAACTTCCGGATTCAGAATCTGACCCTGATATCAAAAAGTCCACTTCCGGTCAAACTTCTCAAAAACTTTCAAATTTCTAGCTTTAGCCAAATGACTCTAAAATGACCCACAGACCTCTGAATTCACTTCCGATCACGCTCCCAATACAAGAATCACCATACAGAGCTACTCCTTGACTCGGAATCCTAAAAGTTCATTGATAACACTGAAATGCACTTCAACTCAAACTTATGAAATTTTTCTTAAAATGCTAACTTCTACAATAGGTGATGAAACATTCCCGGGTCTTCCAAAACCCGATCCAGACATATGCCCAAGTCTGAAATCATCACACGAACCTACTGAAACTTTCGAATCCTGATCCCGAGGTCTTTTACTCCAAAAATCCAATCTTAGTCAGTTCATCCAACTTAAGGCTTCCGAAATGAAAATTCTCTTCCCAAATCAGCTCCGAATTTCCCGGAATTCGATTCCGATAATGCGTACAAGTCATAATACCTGAAGCGAAGCTACTCATAGCCTCAAACTGTTGAACGACGTGTTAGAGCTCAAAACGGTCGGTCGAGTCATTACAATAATTTAGTACCACAATTTATTCCACCTTATCCCGCGTACCAAAAGACAGGTATCGGGTTCATATGAACGAGTACTTTCCATAAAAGAGTTTTGTGGTGCATAAAGCATCCCCCATTCACACAGGATTAGATTAATGACCCCCACCCAAGATGTGTGATACAGACAACATACTCTAATGCAAGTATTAGTGGCCGCTTCCAAGGTTCGAACCCGTGACTTATACGTCACACGGAAGCAACTTTATTGTTGCTCCAAGGTTCTCCTTCATGAACTGTATACATGTAATTTTTGACCCTCCACGTCTTCAAGCTATATTAGTAGTTTCACCTATTTTATATATTTATTTATCTGAGTTATTTAAATTTTTCTAGGATTCTAATATATTATCTTTATTTTTATTTTATTCGGTTTGTTTTAGAATTTTTAAAATCAAAAACACAAAAATATTTTCATTTCTATTGAGGTCATTAGTCCTTTTATAATGATATTATTTTAATTCTAGAAGGATTCTAAGTTACTTATCTTCACTTTTATTTTAATATAATTTCGTAAAAATACAAAAAAAAAGTTTCATATTTTAATATAGTTTAGTTTAATTAATTAAAGTTAATTTTTGCATTGTGTAGTATTTTTATCTCATATAAAAGGAATTTAGCTAAGGTTTTAGACAATAATTTTTAAAGTCTTGGAACCCAATTTTAGAACCCAAATTTGAATCTTCCACCTGAGCGCAATCTCTTGACCCATCAGCCCTTTTGGAGGAATTAATCCAAGCCATTCACCCAATCCCCATATAATGGATAAGATCATTTTTTACAGCCATATAAAAATATCATCTAAACCCTAATAATCCTAAAAGAAGTCAGTCGTCCCCCCCCCCCTTGAGAGTTCAAGTTTTCTCTCAAACTTTGAGAGCAACAACAGCCCATCTCCGCCCATCTCGCCGGAAACCCGAACGCCCAACCACCCTAACCTATATCTCCTTTAGCCGCCAACCTAACCCCCCATCTTCACCTTAGAGCAGCCATCACACACACCCAAGAACAGAGAAAGACCTAACTCCCAAAAAATGGCCGCACCCTCCCATCTCCATCTCCCAGACAAAAACCAGCCGCACACCACCCCAATTCCTCCACCCTATGACCAGCGGCCGCCTCCGTCATTCTTAAAAATTCCATCACCACCCAACTCTAAGAGAAAACAGAGCACACCTAATTTCAGAAGCCTCTGCCGCCGTTACTCCACTCCCGCCTGCTCACCTTTTTCCTTTTTGGTGAAATTTCATTAAATCCCCCTTCTTCTATGGAGTTAGATTTGGCGATTGGCAAGTGAAGTGAAGCATGAGCTATTGAGGCATTGAGCAGTTTTCTCTTTGTTAAGTTAGTAAAAGGTAATTGATGTTTGATCGCTGATTTGATACCAAAGCTAAAAAAACAGAAAAAAGAAGGGAGGATAACGAAAGGGAAGGGACAGAGATTAGACAAGAAAAATGGAGATCTGGAGGAGCTGACTATTAGACATAAGGAATTTTTTCTTTAAATTTGAAGCTGGCTTGGTTCGATTGATGTCGAGGTGCCGTTCGAGGTTATTTTCATGGTCCGCAGATCAATCTTTTAATGTTGTTGCATTTTTCAGTCAGATTTAGTTCGTCGAAGATTTTCATTACCGAGTTCTCGTTAATTCTAAGGAATTTATTATTGAGGTCCGTCTCTTTCCATATCTGTTCATTTTTTATTAATTAATAGATTTACTTTCTATTTCAATAAGTTTGAATATGCATTGATCTGTTTAATCTTGGTTGGTTTTCTTGTCACTTTTTTAATTATTTTTTTGAATTATTTTTTATAAATATGTCCTATAAATTTTTTTAAAAAAATGAAGACAAATAATTAAGTTGAATGAAGGTGGTGACATATTGAATTAATTGGATCGTGAGGTTCGGGATGTTAAAAAACAAAATATGGGTTTGCATTTCCCAAAACAAATTAGTAGTAGTTGAGAACTAAATTTGTAACGATTTGAGCTTTAGAGGTTTTTTTTTTGTTTTGATTTATTAGTTTAATCGCTAGGGGCATGTTTAGGCCGTTAATGTTTGGGTGGGCAAATTTTAGGATTTTGTTTGTTAAATTTTGAGGTGAGAGTTCGTTCTCTTTAGTTATATTCAGGGGAATGCCCCGTGGATTCTGTATATATTTTTGTTCAGGGATATGCCCCGAAGTGAGTGTAAATGGGGGTCGTGGCATCATTGTTAGAGGCACAAGATAGGATAGAGAGACTTAGTCTTTTTGTTTTGTTTTCTTTTATTAGGTGGGGAAGACCTCGATCCTTTTGTGTTTACTGCCGCTTTCGTGTGTTTTTACCTCAATTTGAATATTTTAAAAGCCAATTTGATCGGGTACGCAACCTGACTTTCATGGGACTCGGGGAATGCCTAACACCTTCTCCCAGAGTCAAATGAACCCCCTTACCTTGAATCTCTCGTGAAAACTTGTTTAAGAGTCAAACGTGTTTTGAAGGGAAATTGTTATTTTAAAATAAAATGGTGACCAGGCACACTGAAACCAAATATTTGGTGGCCACTCTGAAAATCCTTATAAAACACAATCTTTTGTCACTTTTTCTAAATGAAAACACTTTTTGATCTTTACAAATCTTTTTATTATTTTAAAAGGGTTAGTAGAGGTGTAAAAAAAAAAGGTGTGACAGCTCTGGCGACTCTGCTGGGGAGTTGCAGGTTCGAGCTGATACTTGATCTTGTTGGCTTTTAGGATATTCAATTGAGGTATTTGTTTTCTTTATTCGCTTTGTTTGTCTTATTTTCTGTTTTGTTGGTTATTTGTTTATCGCTTTTCCTTATGTGGTTACCGTTTTATAACTGTCAACATATGCATAATCATGGGTCTTCTTTCTGCAACAAGTCTTGTAGTACGCATCGGGTACACAAACTCTTTGTTGAATCACCCTTATTTTAGGAGGGGGGCCGTCGAACGTATGGAGTGGGTGGAAAGCTTAAGCAACCACTATCGACCATACGCTCCCCCGAATTGCCTTGTTAGTGAACCCCAAACGTAGGTCAACCTTTAGGTCATTTTTTTTGCATCATATCATTATGACCTAGTAGGGCCCGGTCTAAGGTGTTGTGTCCTTTGTAGAAAACATGTCCAAATTGTGTCAAATGGGCCCGCTGGCCCAAAGTGACATTCAATCATCTTATCTGCTAAATGTTACATCTTTGAGGGTAGAAATGTCATTTGATGGACAGATGTTTGGGAAAGAAGGGCGAAAAATAAAGCAAGAGGGCCCACTTTTATTTTCTCTTTCACAATTGTTTTCAAAAAAAATGAAAGAAAAATTCCAAAAAGATTTTACACCTTCATACCATTTTTACAAAAAATCAAAAAGAAGCAACTCATTTTTTCAAGTTTAATTGACCCTTTTGTAAGTCTTTTCAATTTTGGCCAATCTTCCCGAACTACACATACCTAATTCTCATTCTTGGCTTCGGGGGTGGTAGCCAAATCTTGCATGTCTAGCCACTTTTGGCCACATCGGCCTTTTTATAAAATAGGGCTATTTTGCCAAGTGACTTGTTGAACTGTGTTTGGGGAGTCTAGAATCCACAATTAGCTGTCTCCTTACTTTAAGGCCCGTCCTTGTTGAATTTGCATACCTAGCCGCTTTTGACCCATCGGTCGTTCTTGCAAAATGGGATCATTTTCGCAAAAGTGGTTTAGTGATTCATGTCTTAGAGTCCTAAGTCCACAACAAAGTGTCCTCTTTGTTTAAGGTGCATTTTGTTGAGTTTGTACTTCTAGCCACATTTTGGCCACGTAGGTCATTTTGCAAAAATAGCCTTAATCGTGCCTTGCATGTGTCCAATACAAGGTGTCGTGGCATCATATAGTGTCTTGAGTCACTAATCATTTGGTCTTGTTTTTCTCATTCAGGCATGGATCCATGTACCAGAGCTCGAGCATGACAGATACTCCAGGACCATTGCATTTGAGAGCTTGTTTGAAGAGACTTTTTATATTTTGAGTCTGTTTTCATGTTTTCTTTTACTTTCTTGTCTTGTCTAGTATTTTTGAGTCTTTTAGGTGGTGTAAGAGTTTTCCGAGTCTTTTGTCATCGTACTTCCCATTTGTATTTGAAAACAAAAAAAAGTTTTAAATGAAAAATCCAAAAAGATTTTTGTTTTTTAGTTTATTTGTCTATTACTTTTCTAGAACTACGCTTGGTTTGATTCATGTGTCACATGATACGTAGGAAACCTACATAGGGTTCGATCGAATCATTTTTAAAATTAAAAAGGAAAAAAAGGATGATGAAGTTGTGGGATATGAAAAATGAGAGGAAACTGCTGGATGAAAGAAAATAGTGATTAATAGAAAGAAAAGAGAGGAAAATGAGCAAGACAAGAAGTACTAGAAAAGAAAAAAAGAGAAGATTGAAATGAACAACATTGGGATGATGCGAAATAACCTTCTGACCCTCCATGTCATTCTAGAACAATTAATTGTTGCTAGTGGTATTGAACGCAATGTGATATTTCTATATGATAAATGACCTAACGCGAACATGTTGGATTTGTTTTCCTCCTTTTTGGTACTTTCATTGTTATCATAACGGAGGGTGGTTAGTTTGTGGCACTTTGGCAATTCATCCATACAACACAAGGTCAAAGAGCAAGGTAGCCATGGCTAGAAAAGACTTGGACACAAAAGTTATTGACCCGTTGAGGGAGTTTGTGGAGTCAGAATCTGAATTAAAAGAGGAGGTCCAAGGTTGAAACAGTAGATGACAGAAATGTATCAGTCTTGGATCAGGGGGCAACCTCTACCTTCATTCCCCATTAACTACACTGAAAACCCTGCAACTATCCCACAACAATCGCAAGCCCAGGTTCCCAATACCATTGATCTTTCCCCTCAACACGCACCAGGCTTCACCCCTTACCACTCCTACCTCGGCACTTTGTCCCAAATTTTTCATGTTCCACCAGCCAAAACTACCTCATACCCTCCCATTTTTGTATCCCCTCCACAAGATACCCTCTACCGATCCTCTAGTGAGCCCGCATTCCAAGCTCAAGATACCCAATACTATGCTCCAGAACCAACCTTCAAAGTTCCGGATCCTTACTCCTACACCCCTCAGTTTGAGCCTCATGTTGAGACCGAGAAACCATCCAAGAACGTGGAACAAGATGAAATGTTCAGGAAAGTGAAGAGTCTGGAGCAATTATTGATGAATATGCAAGGGATAAGAAGCCAAGTAAGTGTGGCTTACAAGGGCTTGTGCTTGTTCCCTGATGCCAAACTGCCTGCCGGGTTTAAGATGGAAAAGTATGATCTATACGACGGACATGAGGATCATGTAGCCTATTTGAGAGGATTTTACAGTAAGATGAGAGGTGCCGGTGGGAAGGACGAATTATTAATGGCATATTTCAGCCAGAGTCTGAGTGGGCGGCTTTATAATGGTACACCCGCCAGGACGGCAGCAGGTGGTACACATGGGACGATTTGGCTCAGGCCTTCGCTCGGCATTTTCAGTACAACATAGATATTATCCCGGATTGCCTATCCTTGACCAAGATAGAGAATAAACCCAATGAAAGTTTCAGGGAATATGGTTTTAAATGGAGAGAGCAAGCCGCGCGAGTCAATCCTCCGATGGAAGATGCTGAAATGATCGAGTAATTTCTTCAAGATCAAGAGCCTACTTACTTTGGGCATTTGATCTCGGCTGTGGGTACGCCTTTTAATGATGTGGTAAAAATGGGAGAAATGATAGAAGAAGGGCTGAAGTCAAGCAATGTCACGACCCTAAACACGGACCCGATCGTGATGGCACCTATCGTGAAGACAAGGCCAGCCAATACACTCCCAATTCATATTTAAGCAATTAAATAATAAAAACTAAGTCTTTAACATAATGATAATAATCCCAAAATAAGATAAATAGTACAGATTGTGGAATAGACATAGCCCAGCATCGGGGTGTCACCAGTCATGAGCATCTATCATAAAAACTACAAGTCTGAAAAGAGTCTACACAACTATTACATAACTAAAACAGGAGAAAGAAAGATAAAGGGAGAAGCACTGGGCTGCAAATGCCGAGCAGCTACTTAGTGAATCTCTGAAGTCTGCCAGAAGCTCTCAACCCTCGCAAGCAGGACCTGATGCGCCTGAATCAGCACACGGGGTGTAGGGAGTAAAGTGAGTACTCCAAATTAGTGAGTAATAACAATAAATGTAGGCTGAGTAATAAGAAGTCCGTAAAGGCATATCAGGAGGCTATAAAGAAGCATTAAAGGCCAGTAAAAGTAATAAAATAATGAAAATATGTAAGGTCACTTTAGTTCAGTTTAAACTTCTTTGAAATGCCTTTCTAACAGTTAAGCAAGTAAATGACAGGCAACTAGAAAAGATAATCACATAAAGAAGCGCCCCTCGAGCACAATACCCACAGCTCCGGCCCCTCAGGCAACACATGGAACAATACCAGCCCCTCGGGCTATATCTCATATCATAGGGGGTACCAGCGCTCACTAGGGTGTGCAGACTTCTGCAGGGGCCCCTTATGGCCCAAGCGCACTATCAAGCCATCTCGTGGCATAATCAATAGGCTCTCGGCCTCATATCAAGCCACCTCGTGGCGTACAACTCAGGCCCTCGGCCTCATAATCATAATCAGTGTATCCTCACACACAGACCCTCGGCCTTACTCAGTTAGAATCTCATAAGTCACTCGGGCAATAGTAAAACATGATGCTCAACCCAATTTATCATTGAAAATATCATTTAATGTTTAAAACAAAGTAAACATGGTTGAGTTAGAAAAACAAAAGAATATAGCATGACTGAGTACAAGTATAAAGTCAAAATAGTGCGGAAATATCAGTAAAGATCCCCTAAGGGTTCAAATGATTGGCACGAGGCCCAAATATGGCATTTAGCCCAAAACATGATGATAGCAAATAGTTTTCAATCAAATACATGGTAAAACAGTCATTCGGGATGGATAAGTCACACTCCCCAATGGTGCACGACCCCACGCTCATTATCTAGCGTGTGTGTCACCTCAATATAGCACCACGATGTGCAAATCTGGGGTTTCATACCTTCAGGACAATATTTACAATCATTACTCACCTCTACCTGGTCCAAATCTCTAGGTCGCGATGACTTTGCCCCTCGAATCGGTCTCCGGATGCTCCAAATCTAACCAAAATCAGTGCAAAACCATCAAAATATGCTAAGGTAACAAAGCTCACTCGAAAGAAATCAAATCACTCCCCGAGTTCATTCATACCAAAAGCATCAAAATCCAACCACAAACGACCCCTCAAATCCCAAATTCTAGGTCTCCAATTACAAGCCCTAGTTCTTCAATATTAAGCTTAAATTCCATGATTAATTAGGTAGAATCCACATTAGAATCGAGAATTAAGTCCATAAATCTTACCTCCAAGTATTTCCCCTTGAATCCCTGTGTTATCCTCTTCAAAAAGCTCTAATATCGCTCAAAAATGGTGGAAGTTAACCCATAAATCGCTGACCAAATGGCTATTTAAACATTCTGCCCAGGCATCAAATCCTTCTTCGCGAACGAGGTCAACGCCTCGCGTTCGCGAAGCACAAACTTACTTAGATCGAAATTCCTTCATCGTGATCGCGACACCTATCTCGCGAATGCAAAGGCTTAGCTCCCTAACTCACCTCGAACGCGAAGAACAAATCAACCTCAACCCAGCCGCTCAACTTTCCTCTACGTGAACGCAGCATTACCTCGCGAACGCGATGCACAAGACCCCAGCCCTTCGCGAACGACGAGCCTCCCTCACGAACGTGAAGGCTAAATCCTCAGCCTCACCTGCTAACCCTTCGCGAATGCAAGGGCCCACTCGCGAACGCGAAGGTCAACTTTTCTGCAACACTCCAACAGATTTTCTACAATTCTCCAAAACATGAAATGGTCCGATTGACCACCCGAAACTCACCCGAGGCCCCCGGGACCTCAACCAAACATGCCAACATATCCCATAACATCATTCAAACTTTTTTCAATCTTCGAAATGCTCAAAACGGCACCAAAACACCAAATTCGCATCGGAATCAAGCCTAAGAATTCCAAAATCTTCTAAAATACGCTTTTGATCAAAACGCCTACCAAACCATGTCCGAATGAACTAAAATTTTGCACACACATCCCAAATGACACAACGCAACTGCTACAACTTTTGGAATTCCAATCCAATCCCTATATCAAAATCTCACCTATCAACCAAAAAAATTCAAAAATCCAATTTCGCCAATTCAAGCCTAAATCTACTCCGGACCTCCAAAACACATTTTGATCATGCTCCTAAGTCCCAAATCACCTCCCGAAGCTATCTGAACCTCCAGTTGACTTTTCCAACTTAAGCTTCCTCAAAAGAGACTAAGTGTCTCAAACCTTCTCAAAACCTCTCTGAACCCGAAACAACCAACCCGATCACATATAGAACCGATAAACAAAGCAATAAGAAGCAGAAATAGGAGAAACGGAGCGGTAACTCAAGAGATTACTGGTCAGGTCGTCATATCATCCCCCTCTTAAACAAACGTTCGTCATCGAACGAGTCAAGAAACATACGTGAAGCCTCAAACAGGTGGGGATATCTGCTCCGCATCTGCCGCTCGGTCTCCCAGGTAGCCTCCTCCACGGGCCGGCCCATTGCACTTTCACTGAAGATATATCCTTTGATCTCAACTTTCGAACCAAACGCCCCAAAATAGCTACTGGTTCCACATCATAAGTCAAATAATCATCTAACTGAACCATGCTGAAATCCATAACATAAGACAGGTCCCTAATATACTTCTGGAGCATAGAAACATGAAATACCGGATGCATACTCGACAAGCTAGATGGCAAAGAAAGCTCATAAGATACCTCCCCAATCCTCCAAAGCACCTCAAAAGGCCCAATGAACCGAGAACTCAATTTACCCTTCTTCCCAAATCCCATAAAACCCTTCATAGGCGAACCCTTCAATACAACCTTCTCACCAACCATGTAGGACACATCCCGAACCTTCCTATCAGCATAGCTCTTTTGTCTCGACTGCACTGTACGAAGCCTCTCCTGAATTACCTTCACCTTTTCTAAAGCATCCTGCACCAAGTCATTCCCCAATAGCCTATCCTCATCCGGCTCAAACCAACCAACTGGAGATCTACACCGCCTACCATACAAAGCCTCATATGGATCCATCTGAATACTCAACTAGTAGCTGTTGTTATAAGCAAACTATGCAAGCGGTGAAATGGATCGCATGACCCTCCAAAATCAATAACACAAGCACGCAATATGTCCTCCAATATCTGAATAGTGCCCTCGGACTGTCCGTCCATCTAAGGGTAAAAAGTTGTGCTCAACTCAACCTGAGTACCCAACTCTTGGTGCATAGACCTCCAAAACTGTAAAGTAAACTAAGTGCCCCTATCTAAAATGATAGAAATTGGGACACCATGCAAACGAATAATCTCACAGATATAGATCTCTGCCAACCTCACTGAAGAATAGGTAGTACATACAGGAATGAAGTTCGCGGACTTGGTCAGCCGATCCATAATCACCCAAATAGCGTCGAACTTCCTCAAGGTCCGTGAGAGCCAAACTACGAAGTCCATGGTGATCCGCTCCCACTTCCACTCCGCAATATCCATCTGCTGATGCAAGCCACCCGGTCTCCGATGCTCATATTTCACCTACTGACAGTTGAGACACCGAGCTACAAATCACACAATGTCTTTCTTCATTCTCATCCACCAATAATGTTGTCTCGAATCCTGATACATCTTTGCGGCACCCGGATGAAAGGAATACCGTGAGCTGTGGGCCTCCTCCAGAATCAACTCTCGAAGCTCATCTACATTGGGCACACATATCCAGCCTTGACTCCTCAACACCCCATCATCACCAATGGTCACATCTCTGGCATCATCGTGCTAAACTCTATCCTTAAGGACAAGCAAATGTAGATCATCATACTGGCACTCTTTGATGTGATCGTATAAGGAAGACTGAGAAATCACACAAGCCAATACCTGACTGCGCTCCAAAATATCTAACCTCACGAACTGATTGGCCAAGGCCTGAACATCAACTGCAAGAGGTCTCTCCCCAACTGGAATATATGCAAAACTCCCCATACTTACCGCCTTTCAACTCAAGGCATCGGCCACCACATTGGCCTTCCCCGGATGGTACAAGATAGTAAACACCTCACAAGACACACCATATATTGGCCACCACATTGGCCTTCCAACCATCTCCGCTGCCTCAAATTGAGATCCTTCTGCTTGAACAAATGCTAAAGGCTACGATGATCAGTAAACACCTCACAAGACACACCATACAAGTAATGCCTCCAAATCTTTAACGCGTGAACTATGGAAGCCAACTCCAAATCATGAACGGTGTAGTTCTTCTCATGGGGCTTCAACTGACGAGAAGCATAAATAATAACTTTACCCTCCTGCATCAATACACACCCAATACCAACTCTCGAAGCATCACAATACACGGTATATGAACCTGAAGTTGATGGCAAAACTAACACTAGAGCTGTGGTCAAGGCTGTCTTGAGCTTCTGAAAGCTCTTCGGACACTAATCCAACCATACAAATGAATCACCCTTCTGAGTCAACATGGTAAAGGGCGATGCGATAGATGAGAATCCCTAAACAAACTGGCGGTAATAACCCGCCAAACCAAGAAAGTTGTGAATATCTATGGCTGAGGACGGTCCGGGCCAACTCTGAACAACCTTTATCTTCTTCGAATCAACCTGAATACCCTCGCTGGAGACCACATGCCCCAAGAAAGCCACTGAACTGAGCCAAAACTCACACTTGGAGAATTTTGCATAAAGCTTCTCCTCTCTCAATATCTGCAACACAACTCTCAAACGCTTCACGTGCTCTTCCTGACTATGCAAATACACCAAAATATCATCAATGAAGTCTATGACAAACGAGTTGAGATAAGGACAGAACATGTTGTTCATCAAATGCATGAACGTTGTTGGGGCATTGGTCAGCTCAAAAGACATCACCAAGAACTCATAATGACCATATCGAGTCCTGAAAGTTGTCTTAAAGATATCCGAGTCCCTGATCGTCAACTGGTGATAACCTGAACAGAGATCAATCTTGGAGAACACTCTCGCTACCTGAAGCTAGTCGAATAAATCATCAATGCGAGGCAAAGGATACTTGTTCTTAACTGTTACTTTGTTCAACTGCCTATAATCAATGCACATCCTCATAGTGAAATCCTTCTTCTTCATAAATAGAACCAGCGCACCCCAAGGTGACACACTAGGCCGAATGAACCCCTTATCCAGGAGTTCTTGAAGCTGCTCCTTTAACCCCTTCAACTCCGCAGGTACCATACGATACGGAGGAATAGAAATGGGCTGAGTGCCCGGCACCAGGTCATTACCAAAATCAATATCACTGTCAGGTGGCATGCCCGACAGGTCTGTAGGAAACACATCAGAAAACTTCCTCACAATTGGAGCAGAATAAATCCTGGGAGTCTCTGCACCGACATCCCTCACAAAGGCTAGATACGAAAGACAACCCTTCCCAACCATACGTCGGGCCTTCAAGAATGAGATTACTCTACTGGGAACATAATTAGTCAAACCTTGCCACTCAATTCATGGCACACCAGGTATAGACAATATGACTATCTTGGCATGACAACCCAGAATAGCACGACACGGAGATAGCCAATCCATGCCTAAAATAACATCGAAGTCCACCATACATAATAGTAAAAGATCCACTCGGGTTTCCAGATCCCCAATAGTCACCACACACGACTGGTACACACGGTCTATGATAATAGTATCGCCCACCAGACTAGATACATGAACAGATGAAATAAGAGACTCACAGGGCGTATCCAAATAACGAGCAAAGTATGATGACACATAAGAAAAGGTGGAACCGGGATCAAATAATACAGAGGAATCTATATGGCTGTCACACCTCCTTTTTACCACCCCGCCAAGGGGTATAAGGGAGTTTTTTCCAACTTAAAGTGACAATCAAAACGGAATTATTTATTTTAAATTCAGAGTCTCCACTTGGGATAGTTTATGGTGTCCCAAGTCACCGGTTTGAATCCCGAATTGAGGAAAGATTGAATCTGTTCTATAGTCCACGAAAACAGAAATTCGGGTAAGGAATTCTGTTAACCCGGGAGAAGGTGTTAGGAATTTCCTGGTTCCGTGGTTCTAGCACGGTCGCTCAAACTATTATAATTGGCCTATTATCTGATTTTAATACATGTTTAGACCTATGTGCATTTACACTTTTTAGCCGCCTTTAATATTTCGGGAAAATTCAAGGTTATTTAAAACATATCGTAAGCCACGCTACATGAAAAGCACCCGTGGTTCACGACACGTTCTATTTAATCTTGTTGGAAATTAGAACCGGGTCACATGAAATGCACCCCCGGATTTCAATAGCCATGATAATTATTATTCAACACGCCTAAAGCAAATTACGAGGTTCATATGTTTCACACATAGCTTAGTCTCAAATGTGGTAAATAAGAATCAATGGCTTAATTTCTCAATCACGGTGAGGTAAATCACAATAAACAAAAAAGTACTTGTAAACGTGATTCATCCATTCAAATTATCATGAGTCGACAAACAAACAATAGTGATGCAGCAATAAGTTCATACATTCTTAACGCTTTGTGTAATTATAGTTGCATAACTTTTTTATCTCTATCATTTGTTTGAAATCACATATAAGCCAGAAAAATTTTACTCATCCCATTCAGTCACTGTAGTATAAGAATCTAAGTTCTGACAAACAAAAAGGAACACACATCTTTTACGGCCAATTCACCAAACATAAAAACTAATATGTAATATGATATTTTTTAAAGATAAAACAGTGCAATCACATGAGTAGGAAATTTATTACCTAAACCAATAATGAAGCTCGTTAACTAAATGAAAGTAAAACAAGCAGTAAGAGAACATACTTCATTTTTATAAACTTCACAAGAAAAGCAAAAAAAGGGTATGTATTCATATACATAGTAATAGAACAAACAAAAACAAAATTGAATGAAATAGATCTCAAAACAAACCTTCACAAAAATGGACTGAGCTACTACTCACCGGACCAACAATCGAAAGCCTCGAACGGAACATGACAACTTCGCCGAACCTCGCTTTCATTAACGGGATGTAGAATAATGGAAGTGAAGGAGTGATGTCGTTTTTTGGTCGTCAATGGCGCTGCTTCAATCGATGTGGAGAGGACGAAGCCAAGGGAGGTCAGGTTTTTGTGTACTGCGGCGCTTTTAATTCTCATGAAGAACAGTGCTGCCAGCTTTTCCGTTCCTTTTAGGTCAGCTTTTTTTGGTCTTGAGAATTTCGACTGATCTCTTTTCAAATGAAAGAAAATGGCTGATTGAAGAAGCAGCTGGAGAATTCTCTTTGTCTCTTCTCATATGGAAAAACGACGGATTCAATCTTTTTGGGGTCTAGGGGTGTTTACGGATTAGGTACTATTATATAGGGGTAGGGATTATGTTAGGGGTATGGGCTTAGGAATTATGGGCTTGTGAGTTATGTGCTAGGTCCAAAATTAAACCTAAAAATGGGTTGCTCGAGCCCAAGTTTTATTCTTTCCACGCGAATGAGATTAAAATACGATCTCATTTATTAATTAGTCATACTTAAATAAAATAACTATTAAAATAAGACTGACCATTAAAACAACACTATTTTTGGTATTTTTCAAGATTAAGAATAACTACAAAACATTAATGAAATTATTTTTTTGTAATTTTTGTTTTCTTGTAGTAAAATAAAGAAAAAGAGTCAAAATTAATTAAAATAGCTATATTGGGCCTAAATTAAATATCTACGTGCTAAAATATGAAAAATCTTGAGGAGGGTCAAAAATTACATGTCTACAACTGCCCCTCTTTGACTGGAAACGCGAAGAGTCTTCAGACAAAGAATGACTAGACAGGTTTTTGACCCGACCCTTATTTGGAGAGACCAAAAGCTACAAGAAAGGAGAATGTGACCGAGACCTGGTATCTAAGCTGCCTACATATCCTTGGCTATAAAGGAATCAGACCACGTGTAGTTCAGAAGTGAATGAGGTGATGGAGTACCAAGGTGGAGAGCCGGTCGAGGTACCGTTCCGCTGATGTTCCGGTCCGCGGTCCCGTTACTACATCAAAATCAAAAATAAAAAAGACTAACTAAGCCAATCAGCTACGAGTTACAAGATTCCTATCTATGAGTCTTCTTAAGCTTGATCTTGAGTCTTGGTTGGTTCTCTATGCAGACTCTAATCTGAATCTTGATACTTGTTAGCTGCGGGTGTTAGTTCAATCTTCCACGCCTTTTTCGGATCAAAACCGGAAATTCAGTGATTGTGACCTCAGCCATGTCTTGAGTAGATCACATCTTTCATCAACTTCTGCATTTGGATTCACTTTTTGTTTTTTTTTCTGGACCGTGACTAACTTCCGTTGATCATCTCGGACTGTTGACTCGCATTCTTGCCGAGAGCTTCTTTTGTGGCTGGCTTGAATTGCATTCTGAAGTGAATTCCCTTATTTTTCAGGTGGTTTCCTGATTGCCAAAACTTGAACTGTCTTCCTTCGAAACTTGAACCGTTTTCCCTTGCACCTTGAACCATTTTCCCTTGAAACTTGAACCATCTTCCTTCGAACTACTTTCCCTTGAAGCTTGAGTTGTCTTCCTTCGAAACAGCTTTCCCTTGAAACTTGAACTACTTCCCTTTGTTCTTCAGGTGGCCTCCTGATTGCTGAACTCCTTTGAACCTCGCTGCTTCCCTTTGTTCTCCAGGTGGGCTCCTGATTGTTGTCTTCCTTTGGACATCGCTGCTTCCCTTTGTTCTTCAGGTGGGTTCCTGATTGCTGTCTTCCTTTGAACATTGTTGCTTGTTTCCCCAAACGGGTTCCTGATTGCTTGACCCCAAACTGCTTTCTATCGTTAAAACTCGTGTTGTTCTCCCTTGCTCTCCAGATGGGTGCCTGGTTTCAACAAAACAGACAAAACAAAGAAAATTTTCTGCCCCAGTTTAGTAGTTGGGCACATCTGCAAGTGTTAATTGAATCATGTTACCAAATATCACTAAGAATTTGAAAGTTAGATCTCATTATCCAGGAGGGTCCTGTAAGTTTTAAATTAAGTCTCATTATCTAGGAGGGTCCTGATTTCAAGACAACTAAAGATTGATAACTTAAGAAAACTAAAATTGACCCCTTTTTTCTTTTTCTTTTTTTTCAAATCTATACCTCCTTTTTTTCAAATTATTCTAGGAGAAAATTCGTCAGACTAGGTTTTTTGTCTTAGGAGAAAGATTCATCAGACTAAGACATTTATCCTAGGAGAAAATTCATCAGACTAGGTCTTTTTTTTTTTTTTACCTTTTTTGGTATCTTAGGAGAAAGGTTCATTAGACTAAGATTTCTATCCTAGGAGAAAATTCATCAGATTAGGTTTCCTATCTTAGGAGAAAGATTCATCAGACTAAGATTTCGATCTCTTTTTTGTTTGTTATCTTAAGAGAAAAATTCATCGGACTAGGTTTTCTGTCTTAGGAGAAAATTCATCAGACTAGGTTTCCTATCTTAGGAGAAAGATTCATCAGACTAAGATTTCGATCTCTTTTTTTGTTATCTCAGGAGAAAAATTCATCGGACTAAGACTTCTATCCTAGGAGAAAATTCATTAGACTAGTTTTCTTATTTTAGGAGAAAGATTCATCAGACTAAGATTTTGATCCTAGGAGAAAGTTCATCAGACTAGGTCACTTTTTGGTATCTTAGGAGAAAGATTCATCAGACTAAGAATTCAATCCTAGGAGAAAGTTCATCAGACTAGGTTTTCTATCTTAGGAGAAAGATTCATCAGACTAAGACTTCGATCCTAGGAAAAAATTCATCAGACTAGGTCCTTTCTTTTTGGGTATCATAGGAGAAAGATTCATCACACTAAGATTTTTATCCTAGGAGAAAGTTCATCAGACTAGGTCTTCTATCTTAGGAGAAAGATTCATCAGACCAAGATTTTTATCCTAGGAGAAAGTTCATCAGACTAGGTCCCTTTTTATTATCTTAGGAGAAAGATTCATCAGACTAAGTTTTCTATCTTTGGAGAAAAATTCATCGGAATAAGATTGCGATCCTAGAAGAAAATTCGTCAGACTAGGTTCCCCTTTTTTTGGTTATCTTAGGAGAAAGATTTATCAGACTAAGATTTTGATCCTAGGAGAAAATTCATCAGACTAGGTCCTTTCTTTTTGGGTATCTTAGGGGAGAGATTCATCAGACTAAGATTTTTATCCTAGGAGAAAATTCATCAGACTAGGTCTTTTCATCTTATGAGGAAAAAATGTGAAGATCAATGGCAACATTTTATGCACAATAGCAAGACAAATACAAGATTTGAGAAACTTTTCTTTGTCGTTTTTTCTCTTCTTTTCTTTTTCTTCTCTTTTCTTTTTTGTTTTTGTTGTTTTTTTAACCACTTTCCTTGCACTACTTTGTTCCTGTTTCACACAATGAAAAATTTGTCAGTTTTGAAAATGGTGGTCGGTTTGTGGCCTTAAGTCTTGGGCAGCTTGGCTTCTGCTCAATCAGCTTGAGTCAGTTTTAAGTGACTTTTGCTCTACATCAACCCTAATTGTTTCACACCCAGTACCATTTGTATTTGCGGCTCAATCTGTCTTATCTCAACTGGAGATCTTTGCTTAGGTGACCTTTTTTGATATCTTGAATGACTTCCTGCTTTTTGAGTAACTTGTCTGTCAGAGAGAATCACCAATTATCTTTGCTTGCGCCAAGTAGGCTGACAAGAGTCTTTTGGGGGGAAGCCTTTGCATGAATGCTCAAGTCATGTTGACTGTAACAGCTTAGTGTGCTGGCCAAATTTACTTTGTGCAACTGAAAAGCTGGTAGCAGATTTTGAAATCTCATCTTGCTTGTTTTGACAAGGACTGACTCAGAGTGAAGGACACAATGACACAAAGAAACAATATTAACAAGAAATGCCCCTATCGGGAGGACAGAAGGAAAAGTTTTTTTTCTTTTTTTTTAATAACTAGCCTTAATAATCATGACATGCATTTTGGACTTAACGGCTGATCTACCAAACTAATCCAATCTTCCCTTTAACCATTCTTATGACCTTTGAAGTCGGGCTTGTTTATGCCAATTCTTCGTATCAGCTTCATGACTCACTTTCGACAAGTAGTGCCCGAGGGGTTTTCACCAACAAGTCTCTCTCATTTATTCATATCTGCTTACCGTCGTCTTACAGTGCCCGTGAAGGTTTTCACTAATAAGACTCACTCATTTTCTTTTTCTTTTTCTTTTGCTTTCTTGTGCGAGAATCTTGACACTGTTCTATGTCACGTGACAACCGTTGCTCATTGCATGCTTCTTTTAGCATTCTTGAAGGCTGATTAGGAGGTTTTTATTCGGAAAGTTTTTGGATAGGGTTGGAAAGAAAGGACGGCATGAAGGCTCAAAGTAGACTCAAAATGAGGTGTTGTGGACTTACAACTCTTGGAATCGACTCTTTCAAAAGTGAAATAAAATCTTTGCCTCAATTTCAGATACTGGGGATTTTTAGATTTTTCTATTTTTTTTCTTTTTCTTTTTCTTCTAAATTCTTATTTGGTTGGACCAAACCGTGAGGCTACCTACGTATCCTTATTTTTAAGGAATCAGGTCGAACGTAGTTCAAACATCTGACAATTTTTTTATTCTTTTTTTTCACTTAGAACTTTCTAAAAGCTACCCCAATTTGTGCTCTTGGGACGTGGACTTTTTTCTTTTTCGTTTCACTTTTTTTTTATTCTGACTCTTGACTCTAAACTTGATTCCAAAAGAGGGTGGTCAAAGAAAATAATACAGGCTCAAAGGGGTAGCGAAGGATATGAAGTGTTTGGATAGCAGAAAAAGGGCCTCCCAACCTTGAGAACGCCAAACATAGTATCTTTTCGTGACCACAACATTGATGAACAGGTTTGTCTTCTTGGTGTGTTGTGGTCACAAGACACTTTCCATCCCTTAATGTCAAACTTTCAAAACAAACTTCAATTGATTAAACATCTTCAAGCCCGATCTTAACAATGATTTGAAGGTGAATTTTATTCGACCTTAGTTCCAAAGTACTTCAACTATTTATTCATCTTCAAAAGTGTTTTTTTATCCAATTCCATATTAAATCAGTTTCTAAGCTTTGGCCAAATTTTCTGCATGCATGTCATGTCATTAGAACTAGCGAGAAAAGAACTAGACATAGAATGACACAAAAGGACAAACTGTATTTTATTGAATAAGGATGAAAGGGTAAAAACCTAAAATCCGAGTTACATCCCTAAAGTAACCCAGACAATGAAAATATAAACTGAATAGACAAACAAGACTCACACAAACAGAATGGAGGGATAGAAGAGTTTGACTCAAAAAAACAAATAAAATCTGGATGACAACCCTGAAATAACACAGATAGTAGAAAAAACATCAAAACAAGCTACCAAGATTCATTCCTAGTAAGGAAAGAATGACTTTTCAATTTCTAAGCTCGACATTTAGCCACAAATTTACTCATGAGAATCACCATGGCCTTCTCCAATTTTAGTCGGCAAGCTCTCGAGAGGATTCTCATACTCCATTTCACCGGGCATCATCCCCACAAAGTGTGCATCATCATGTGTAGGTAAAGGGTTCTGCACGATATTCTGGGTGTCACTGTCTTTGGTCACAATTAGTTTTTACTGGATCATCCTTTCTATTTCTCTTTTCAAATCCCAACAACTTTTAACATTGTGCCCCTGGGCATTGGAATGGTATTCACACCTTTTAGAAGGGTCAAAGCTTTTTGCACGTGGGTCCACATAATTTGGAGGAATGGGTGCAATTATGTCATGATGCCTTAACTTCTCAAATAAGCTTACGTAGGACTCTCCTATTGGTGTAAAATTATCTTTCAGCTTTTGTTCCCTTCTATACCCCTGGCTTGGATGTGGGTCGTATGGCACTTGAATATTTTGTGGAGGCTGGTGGAGATTTTGTGATGCTCGTGCTCACCTTCTTAGGTGATTTGGTGGTTGGGAAACATACTGAGGTGGAGCAACAGAGTATTGTGGCTTCTAAGATAGATAGTAATGCTCAAGGGAGTTATCGGAAAACAGACGAGGTTGGCCATACCTTTGAGACATTCTCCTAGGACCTCTTCACGACCCTGATGTCATCATGATTTCTTCATCTTTCTCATTCGAGTCACTGAATTTATCAGATTCAACTCGGACAGCTTGAGTTATGGCTTTAAGAACTGCTTGACTTATAATTTTGCCTGTCTTAAGACCATTCTCTACTATTTCTCCCATTTTGATTGCTTCCAAGAAGGATTTTCCCACTGTGGACATCATGTTTTGAAAATAATCTGGCTCTTGAGCCTGAAGGAAGACAATGATTAGCTCGTGGTTGTCCATGAGTGTCTTAACTCTAGCTGTTTGCTCTCTCTATTTAATGGCATATTCCCTGAAACTTTCAGTTGGTTTCTTCTTCAGGTTTGAAAGGGAATTACGGTCTGGGCGATGTCGATGTTGTATTGAAACTGTTTGACAAAGGACTGTGCTATGTCATCCCAGACATACCGGCGAGATGTGTCTTGATCCATAAACCATTCGGAGGCCACACCCGTAAGGATTTCCCCAAAATAAGCTATTAACAATTCTTCATTTCTTCCCGCACCTCTTAGTTGATTGCAATACCTTTTCAGGTGGGCTATGGGGTCTCCATATCCATCATACTTTTCAAATTTGTGAGTCTTAAAACCAGGTGGCAAATGGACATCAAGGAACATACATAGATCCTTGAAGGCAATACTCTTTTGACCTGCCAACCGTTGCATGCTTTTCAACTGTTGTTATAAGCTTTTCACTCTTTGGGTCATTTCTTCCTGTACCATCTTTTGGGCAGGCTTCTCAATGTTTGCAGGAAGATCAAACGAGTATGAGTGGTACTACTCTTGCTGTGTAGCAAATTGTGACTCATGACGAGGTTGTCCTTGACCACTGGCCCATACTTGACACATTTCGGTCATTTGCTATTTTAGTATTCTATTTTTTCTCAAACACAGTAGACTCTTGTTGAACCCTCTGGACCTGAGTCTCTTGATCACTTGTAACAGCTTCGATGTTAGTTATTATTTTTCCTTGGATCTTGTGTTTCTAGCTTACCACAAATCGACCATCTCAACTTTCTTCACAATTCAAAACAAAACATGTTAGAATAGACTCATTCGGTCCTTATTATTATCAATATTTTTTCATTTCTTTATTTTTTTTCATTTCTTTTTAATGGTGATCGAACCTGATATAAGTTGCCTACGTATCATGTGGGAAGATGAATCAGATCTTGCGTAGTTCGGGAAGATCATGAATAAAGTAAATAAACTAACATGTTTTTGTATTTTTTATTTTATTTTTTCGAAAGAAAGACTTATAAAGAAGAAAGGGAATATTTTTGGATTTTGATTTTTCTTCAGCTTTTTTGCAAAGAAAGACTTCTAAAGAAGAAATTTTTTTTCTGGAATTTCGAAAGAAAAATTTCTAAAGAAGAAGAAAATATTTTGGGAATTTTATTTTGAATTTATGAAAGAAATACTTCTAAAAAAAAGAAAATATTTTTGAATTTTGAATTTTCTTTTCAATTTTGAAAGAAAAATGAAAATATTTTTGGATTTTTGGAATAAATTAAAAGAAAATATTTTTGTATATTTTTTTTCAAAAAACAATTAGGGTCTAAAAGAAAGGCTTTCTAAAAAAGCAAGTAATGGAAAATATTTTTGGATTTTTTAAAAATTGGGGTCTCAAAGAAAGACTTTTCTAGAGAGGAAGTAAAGGAAAATAATTTTGGATTTTTTGAAAATTATGGGCCGGAACCGATGAGGTTTGCCTACGTATCTCACATCCGGTGAGAATCAGACCCGCATAGTTCGCCCAGTTTTGACGGAACAAAAGAAAATATGACTTATTTTGAAATGACTTTTCTTTTTTTCAAAATTTCAACAGAATTTCAGGGTAATTCAAATACCTACCTCTCACTCTATTTTCTTTTCTCTTTATTTTTTGATTTTTATTTTTTTTTCATTTTCTTTCCCTATTCTAGAAGCATGCAAGCTGAAATAGACAGATACGCAAGTAGCACGTAAGATGTATCAGGATGGTCGTTTAATTTGGGTGCACCTGTACTAGACGGACACAACCCCTGTGTTGATCCCCAAAGTCAAATGCACATGATACAAACAAAAATTCCTACTAGGGATCTGGCATGAGGCTAAGTTATTCTAAGCTAAAAACCTGGGTATATTGTTCTAGACTTGTGTACCCGAGCAGACAACTCGAGCCGAGGAGGGGGCAACGTACCGAGAACCAAAAGCCCATCCGACTTTGTAACTTGTCCGAGCCTCTTTATTATTTCAGGTATGACACTAACAGAATAGGGAGTCACGCCAGCGTGTACATCCCCGAAGATGAGAAGAGAAGGGTTTCATAACAGTTTATATACAGTTCACATAATATCAAAGCGGTAAAAAGCAGCACTTAGCACATTAGGCCCAAACATGTGAATAAAATCAAATAATAAATAAAGACAAATATAACAGTTATTCTAAGCTCGAATTCTTGAACCATCAATTTGAGATTCTAGGTTCTGATCCCCAGCAGAGTCGCCAGAGCTGTCACACCTCCTTTTTACCACCCCGCCAAGGGGTATAAGGAAGTTTTTTCCAACTTAAAGTGACAATCGATACGAGATTATTTATTTTAAATTCAGAGTCGCCACTTAGGATAGTTTATGGTGTCCCAAGTCACCGGTTCGAATTTCAAATCGAGGAAAGATTGACTATGTTCTATAGTCCGCGAACACAGAAATCCGGGTAAGAAATTCTGTTAACTCGGGAGAAGGTGTTAGGCATTCTCGAATTCCGTGGTTCTAGCACGGTCGCTCAAACTATTAAAATTGGCCTATTATCTGATTTTAATACATGTTTAGAGTCATGTGCATTTACACTTTTTAGCCACCTTTAATATTTCGGGAAAATTCAAAGTTATTTAAAACACATCGTAAGCCACGCTACATGAAATGCACCCGTGGTTCACGACACGTTCTATTTAACCTTATTGGAAATTAGAATCGGGTCACATGAAATGCACCCCCAAATTTCAATAGCCATGATAATTATATATTCAACGCGCCTAAAGCAAATTACAAGGTTCATATGTTTCACACACAGCTCAGTCTCAAATGTGGTAAATAAGAATCAATGGCTTCATTTCTCAATCACGGTGAGGTAAATCACAATAAACAAAAAAGTACTTGTAAACATGATTCATCCATTGAAATTATCACGGGTCGACAAAGAAACAATAGTAATGCAACAATAAGTTTATACATTCTTAAAGCTTTGAGTAATTATAGCTGCATAACTTTTTTATCTCTATCATTTGTTTGAAATCACATATAAGCCAGAAAGATTTTACTCATCCCATTCGCTCACTGTTGTATAATACTCTTAGTTGTGACAAACAAAAAGGAACACATCTTTTACGACCAATTCACCAAACATAAAAACTAATATGTAATATGATATTTTTTAAAGATAAAACAGGGCAATCACATGAGTAGGCAATTTATTAGGTAAACCAATAATGAAGCTCGTTAACTAAATGAAAGCAAAACAAGCAGTAAGAGAACGTTTTTCATTTTTATAAACTTCACAAGAAAAGCAAAAAAAAGGTGTGTATTCATATACATAGTAATAGAACAAACAAAAACAAAATTGAAAGAAATAGATCTCAAAACAAACCTTCACAAAAATGGACTGAGTTACTGCTGTCCGGACCAACAATCGAAATCCTCGAATGGAACATGACAACTTCGCCGAACCTCGCTTTCACTGACGGGATGTAGATTAATGGAGGTGAAGGAGTGACGTCGTTTTTTGGTCGTCAATGGCGCTGCTTCAGTTGACGTGAGAGGACGAAGCCAAGGGGGTCAGGTTTTTGTGTATTGCGGCGCTTTTAATTCTCATGAAAAATAGCGCTGCCAGCTTTTCCGTTCCTTTTAGGTCAGCTTTTTTTGGTCTTGAGAATTTCGACTAATCTCTTTTCAAATGAAAGAAAATGGCTGATTGAAGAAGCAGCTGGAGAATTCTCTTTGTCTCTTCTCGTATGAAAAAATGGCGGATTCAATATTTTTGGGGTCTAGGGGTGTTTAGGGATTAGGTACTATTATATATGGGTAGGGATTATGTTAGGGGTATGGGCTTAGAAATTATGGGCTTGGGAATTATGGGCTAGGTCCAAAATTAAGCCTAAAAATGGGTTGCTCGAGCCCAAGTTTTATTCTTTCTACGCGAACGAGATTAAAATACGATCTCATTTATTAATTAGTCCTACTTAAATAAAATCGCTATTAAAATAAGACTGACCATTAAAACAACACTATTTTGTATTTTTCAAGATTAAAAATAACTACAAAACATTAATGAAATTATTTTTTTTGTAATTTTTGTTTTCTTGCAGTAAAATAAAGTAAAAGAGTCAAAATTAATTAAAATAGCTATATTGGACCTAAATTAAATATTTACGTGCTAAAGTATGAAAAATCTTGGGGAAGGTCAAAAATCACATGTCTATAGCGGCAGACTGAAATAATACCTGTAATAACAGCATCAGAAGCAATAGCATCGGGTCTAGCTGAAACTGCATAGAAACGGGCCTGACCGCCACCTGATCAACCTCCCCCTCTAGGGTGGCCCCTAGCTGACTGACCTTCACCCCTAGCTGGCTGGGCGGGTGGTGGTGCAGTAACTGGTGCTGAAGCCGATGGTTGACTCCTCTGTTGAGATGAACCCGCAAGACGATGAGGACACTGCCTCCACATATGACCCATCTATCCACACTCATAGCAACTCCCAGGTGCTAGAGACGGGGACTGAAGGGAACCCCTAGCACTGGAATGACTAGCAGATGCACCTGGCATAGAAGAGACCTGAACTAATGGAGCACGGGATGAACTTTAAGCTGGCAGGGAACTAAGTCATGACTGGCCCTGATGAGAACTGTGAGAACCTTGACCCGATGACGCCCCATGATAACCTGGGTAAGTTGGCTAAGCATGCCTGAATGGACGGCCTCTGCCATGCTGAAACTGACCTCTTGAAGGAGCACCACCATAACTACCCGATTCTCGAGGCCTCTTGGCCTCCTTCTCCTCTCGCTCCTAGCGACAAACTGACTTAATCTCATGTGCAATGTCTATAACCTCCTCAAAAGTCACACCAGGCACCCTCTCTCTGGTCATAAGAATATGAAGCTGATAAGTGACGCCATCAACAAACCTCCTAATCCTCTCCCTATCTGTCGGAACCAACCAAATTGCATAGCGAACTAACTCAGAGAACCTCATCTCATACTATGTCACAGTCATCTCTCCCTGACGCAACCACTCGAACTGCCTGCGCAGCTCTTCTCTGCGAGACTACGACACATACTTCTCTAAGAAGAGAACAGAGAACTGTTGTCAGGTAAGGGGTGTTGCACCAACAGGCCTACGCTATTCAAAAGCCTCCCACCAAGTGAATGCAGCTCCAGAAAACTGATAAGTAGTGAAAGCGACCCCGCTAGTCTCCAGAATACCTGCTGTACGAAGCATTCTCTAACACTTATCTAAGAAACCCTAGGCATCCTCGCCCGCACCACTGAAAGTCGGAGGCTGAAGTCTACCAAACCTCTCCAACCTACGTTGCTCATCCTCTGGCATGGCAAGAACTACATAGTCCTGAGGAGCTACAACTGGCTGGGCTGGATGCGCCCCCGGTGTCTGAAGTGCCTGCACGACCTGCTCAGGTGTGCGAGTGGTGGGATTCTGAGTGCCTCCCTTGGCCTGAGAAGTAGTTGTGACTATAGTAACTGAAACCACCTGAGCTAGGCCAGTGCATACTGATAAAATCTGAGCCAAAGACTCCTGAAGACCCGGAATCACTATAGGCACAACTGGTGCCTGAGCTGGTGTTGTTGGAGCGTCCACAACTAGGACCTGATCCTAAACTGGGGCGGCTAATGGATCTGTAGGTGATGCCCTAGTCGCTGCGCGGGCCACACCCCTGCATCCTCGGCCTCTAGTGGCCACAGCTGGTGGAGCTAGTGGTCGTCCATCCTGACCGATAGCATGTGTCCTCACAATCTGTGAGAGAATAGATTAATAGAAGTTTAGTACTCGGATCAGCAAATTCGCACGACAAGAATTTCAAGAATATGATGTTTTTCCTAAAGGTTCTGCAGCCTCTCGAGGATAAATACAAACATCTCCGTACTGATCCGTGAGTCTCTACTAAATCTGCTCATGACTCGTGAGACCTATGTAAACTAGGCTATGATACCAACTTGTCACGACCCTAAACCCGGACCCGGTTGTGATGGCGCCTCTCGTGAAGACAAGGCCAGCCGACACTCTCCCAATTCATTTTTAAACAATTAAATAATAAAAAATAAGTCTTTCACATAATAATAATAATAATCCCAAAATAAGATAAACAGTACAGTTTGCAGAATAGACATAGCCCGGCATCGGGGTGTCACCAGTCATGAGCATCTATCATAAAAACTACAAGTCTGAAAAGAGTCTACACAACGATTACATAACTAAAACATGAGAAAGAAAGATAGAGGGAGAAGCACTGGGCTGCGAATGCCAAGCAACTACCTAGTGAATCTCCGAAGTCTACCGGAAGCTCTCAACCCTCGCAAGCAGGACCTGATGCGCCTGAATTTGCACACGGGGTGCAGGGAGTAAAGTAAGTACTCCAACTCAGTGAGTAATAATAATAAATGCAAGTTGAGTAATAAGAAATCACGTAAAGGCACATCAGCAGGCTATAAAAAAGTAGTAAAGGCCAGTAAAAGCAATGAAACAGTGAAGGTCACTTTAGTTCAGTTTAAACTTCTTTGAAATGCCTTTCTAATAGTTAAGCAAGTAAATAACAGGCAACTAGAAAAGATAAACACATAAAGAATTGCCCCTCGGGCACAATACCCACAGAACCAGCCTCTCGGGCAACACATGGAACAATACCAGCCCCTCGGGATATATCTCATATCACAATGGGTACCCACGCTCACTAAGGGTGTGCAGACTCCTGGAGGGGCTCCTTACGGCCCAAGCGCAATATCAAGCCATCTTGTGGCATAATCAATAGGCTCTCGGTCTCATATCAAGCCACCTCATGCCATACAACTCAGGCCCTCAGCCTCATAATCATAATGATTGTATCCTCAAACACATACCCTCGGCCTTACTCAGTCAGAATCTCATAAGCCACTCGAGCAACAGTAAAACATGATGCTCAGCCCAATTTATCATTAAAAATATCATTTAGTGTTTAAAACAAAGTAAACATGGCTGAGTTATGAAAACAGCAGAATATAGCATGACTAAGTACAAGTATAAAGTCAAAACAGTGAAGAAATATCAGTAAAGATCCCCTAAGGGTTCAAATGGTTGGAACAAGTCCCAAATATGGCATTCAGCCCAAAACATGATGATAGCAAACAGTTTTCAATCAAATACGCGGTAAAATAGTCATTCGGGATAGACTAAGTCAAACTCCCCAATGGTGTATGACCTCACGCTCGTCATCTAGCGTGTGCGTCACCTCAATATAGCCTACGATGTGCAAATCTGGGGTTTCATACCCTCAGGACAACATTTACAATCATTACTCACCTCTACCCGATCCAAATTACAAAACAAATCCCAAAATTGGCCAAACCCGACTCCTGAGCCCATGTCTCGGATTCCGATAAAATTTACATCAATAGACTTCTTATCACTCCCGGAGTTCATTCATACCAAAAGCATCAAAATCCAACCACAAATGAACACTCAAATCCGAAATTCTAGGTCTCCAATTACAAGCCCTAGTTCTTCAATATTAGGCTTAAATTCCATGATTAATTAGGTAGAATCCACAATAGAATCGAGTATTAAGTCCATAAATCTTATCTCCAAGTATTTCCCCTTGAATCCCTCTTCAATCCTCTTCAAAAAGCTCCAAAATCGCTCAAAAATAGTGGAAGTTAACCCCAAAATCGTAGACCAAATGGCTATTTAAACATTCTGCCCAGGCATCAAATCTTTCTTCGTGAACGCGGTCAACGCCTCGCATTCGCGAAGCAGAAACTTACTTAGACCAAAATTCCTTCATCGTGATCGCGACACGCATCTCGCGAACGTGAAGGCTTAGCTCCCTAACTCACCGCGAACGCGATTCCCCTTCCGCGAACGCGAAGAACAAATCAACCTCAACCCAGCCGCTCAACTTTCCTCTATGCGAACGCGGCATAACCTCGCGAACGCAATGCACAAGACCCCAACCCTTCGCAAACGCGAAGGCTAAATCCTCAACCTCACCTGCTAACCCTTCGTGAACGCAAGGGCCCACTCATGAACACGAAGGTCAATTTTTCTGCAACACTCTAGCAGATTTTCTGCAATTCTCCAAAACATGAAATGGTCCGATTGACCACCCGAAACTCACCCAAGCCCTCGGGACCTTAACCAAACATGCTAACATATCCCATAACATCATTCAACCTTGTTCCAATCTTCGGAACGCTCAAAATGACATCAAAACACCAAATTCGCATCGGATTCAAGCCTAAGAATTCCAAAATCTTTTAAAATACGCTTTTGATAAAAAAAGTCTACCAAACCATGTCCGAATGACATGAAATTTTGCACACACATCCCAAATGACACAAAGCAACTACTACAACTTCTAGAATTCAATTTCGACCACTATATCAAAATCTCACCTATCAACCGAAAAACTCCAAAAATCCAATTTCGCCAATTCAAGCCTAAATCTACTCCGAACCTCCAAAACACATTTCGATCACGCTCCTAAATCCCAAATCACCTCCCAATACTATATGAACCATTGGAACTCACATCCGAGGCCTCTAACACATAAGTCAACATCTGGTTGACTTTTCTAACTTAGGCTTTCTCAAAAGAGACTAAGTCTCTCAAACATTCTCAAAACCTCCCTGAACCCGAAACAACCAACCTGATCATATATAGAACCTATTAACAAAGCAATAAGAATCATAAATAAGGGTAAACAGTGTGGTAACGCAATAGATGACTGGCTGGGTCGTCACTAGCAAGATCATGAGCTATTCTGCCTTAAAAGCCACAACACAAGTAATTTAGAATGACACAGGAAGCTTGCCGGGTCAGAAAAAAACGATGATGTTGCCATGGTTGTCTCAAGATCACGGCATGGCCCAACGGGTCCGCCTTACCAATATGCTCAGCCTCAACCTCGACCCCAACCCCAAACCTTTCCTCAAGCTCTACATAATCCACCTCAATATTATCCTACAAATAACGTCCGGTCATCTGTCCAACCACTAGGTCACTCCTTATGGCGAGCGTCAGCACCGCATAATGCACTCTTGCCTTCACAATATTTTTGAGCATCCAACAACCCTAGAAAATAGGGGCATGGAGGGGAACAAAGGCAAAGAAATATTTTCATATCAATCGGGAAATCCTACATAAGCTTGTTTGAAAAGTTAAAATATTCTGGCCTAATTGAGCCGCTCCTCGGCTATACTCCAGACCCATATGCAAAAGGTTTTGATCCTGTTGTACGGTGCATATTGTGGAACTATAAGAATGAAGCACAATATATGTGGACTTTGAAGATTATTGTGGAAAAGGATACCATTGAGCCAGACTGATATCATGCAGGTCACTCATACGTTTACCCCTCGTGGTTGGAGGACAACATAGCCGGGATCTTCGAACCAAGGGTTGGTCCAGGAAACAGGGTTATAGACGAGGTTGCCGAGGCAAAGGTGAAGTATAACAACCTTCGCAAAAGGGTTCGTGAGTCTGAAGCTGAGCATTTGGAGCAGCATAAGGCCGACATAGAGATGATCAATGAGTGGAAAGAGAGAGCTGCTAAATCCAGCAAAAGGCTGGAATATCTAGAGTATAGTCTGATGAAGTTAGAAGGGAAGATGAGAAAAAGGGTCACCGATTGCCAGAATGCTGAGGGAAATGAAGGAGGACATTTGTTAAGGGCTTTCTTACTGCTGAACTTCCGAGCTGGGGGAACTGATCGACAAGAGCATTCAGTCTGGAGAGGGTCCTTCTGGGACCAAGTAGATTAGGTTTACTTGCTTTTATCTTAAAATGTAATTAGGCCAAATTCCATTAGTAACATTATCTTATTTAGTGTCGTTTTGGGTCGTTTATTTTTACATTAATGAAATGAGGCAATTATTGGCACTGAATTTCTCCAAACCTATTTGTCGTTAGGCCTACCTCGGGCACAATAAGGCTCCCAAATTAGGATGCGGATTTATATTCCCGCAATATGTGTTTAAATACTACAAACATTTCAGAATCCTTACTGATTGGTTTACCTTTTCGCTTTTCTTTATTCTTTATTATTCTCATCCCTAAGGTTGGTTCGCACATACTGGCATCATCAACATATCACACCAGATCTAGAGGCCCTCCACCTTCTCCTCCTCCAAGTAATATGAGAAGCAAAGGGAAGGCTAAAATGGACGACTTAAGTGGTATTCGGAAGGAAAATGCTGAGAATATGGAAACTTCAGATGGTCAGAGTACTCCGACACCAAATGATTTGGTTTTACGGTTGGAAAAAAAAGATAATGGAACTATAGGGAGAACTTGAGAATGTCCGTAACTTAGAAAACCTATCCCCCACTCTGAATATCCCTGATATCAACCAACAAAACACCAAAAACCTAGTGCCTCCACAAAACGCACCAAACCAGCATCCACAAAACCCTCCCGCACCATATCAATACGCAACTCCACCTCAAAATCTCAATCCATTAACGATACCAACTCCACCACAACACCATCACCAACCTATCCAGTACACACAAACCACTACCTATCATACTTCTCAGAACACACCACGGCCCATTCCCGATTCTCAAAACTCTACCAACAATCACCATTACACCCAAGTCCCTGGCACTCACCAAAATAACCCTATATATGTGGAAACCATACCTCACTCTACCCTACAAACCTCCTATACACCGGAATCCGCTAAGAAGGACCTATTCATCAAGAACATGGCCGAGGAACTCATGAAATTGACAAGTCAAGTTCAGGGCTTCGAAGGAGGTAAAGGGATATAAGGTTTGAACTATGAAGACCTATGTATACAACCAGATGTAGAACTATCAAAGGGTTACAAATCCCCTAAGTTCGAGATGTTTGACGGCACAGGTGATCACAGGGTTCATCTAAGGAGCTATTGTGACAAACTTGTTAGGGTCGGAAAGGATGAAAAGATCCGGATGAAGTTTTTTATGAGGAGTCTTACGGGAGATGCTTTGTCCTGGTACATCAGCCATAATCCTAAGAAATGGTCAAATTGGGTGAGCATGGCGTCTGATTTCATGGACCGATTCAGGTTCAACACAGAAAATGCACCAGATATTTTCTACATTCAGAGTCTTAAGAAGAAGCCCATCGAGACTTTTTGCAAGTATGCTACTCGACGGAGGTCATAAGCAGCCAAGGTCAGGCCAGCATTGGACGAATAATAGATAAACAAGTTCTTCGTCAGAGCACATGATTCGCAATACTATGAAAGGTTGATGGTTATTGAAAACCATAAATTCTCTAATATCATCAAACTTGGTCAAAGGATCAAAGAAGGCATCAAGAGCGGGATGGTAACAAACTTTGAAGCACTATAGGCCACAAACAAAGCACTACAATCAGGCGGCATATCAAAGAAGAAAGATGTTGGGCCAGTAATGGTGGATCAAAGCCCAAAATATCAACTCACATACCAAACACCTCCACCCACACACCAAGCACCTCCGCCCACATACCAAACACCTCCACCTACATATCAACCCTCACCTCCAAGATATTCCCAACTAGCCACTGTCTATCACACCTATAATTCCCAACCATCTCATTTTTAGTCACCTCCAACTCATCAAAATTACCTACGACCATGACCTAATTTCGACCGCAAACCACCCAGACAATACACCGCTATTGCTGAACCCATCGACCAGCTGTATGAAAGGTTGACGGCCACTGGTTATGTCACTTTTATTCCCGCTGTGGTAGTGGATAATCCCTCTCAATGGGTCAACCCAAACAAAACTTGTGCATATCACTCTAGTATGAAGGGGCACACCATCGACGAATGCCGAACATTTGAAAGACAAAATCCAGACACTGATTGACAACAAGGTCATACATGCAAAAGAAATTGCACCCAACGTCCACAACAATACTCTCTCGGATCATAGGGGCGGTGGAATACATATGATAGAGATAGATGAAGAATGCGATCTTGAGGGGTCAATCGGGATTATTCAAGAAGGCGATGACTTTAAACACGTAGTCACACTTACTCCTATTATAAAATAGACTTAGTCACCAGTCGAGATTGAGTTAGTTACACCGGTTCCATTTGAGGTAGAGGTAGCTCCACCTACGGCCACCCCTGTTCCATTTGAAGTAGAAGTGGCCACACCTTTCATAGTGACAATATCAAACACGCCTCCTTTCGATTCAAAAGCAATACCTTGGGATTATGTTGACGAAGCTAGGCGAAAAGGAAAGGCAAAGATGGAAGAGTCTGATATTGCACAAGGAATGATTAGAACCGGAAGAGTCTGTACACCTGAACACTTTGGAGGACCAAGTAAGGATGCCGCTACCAAGCAGCCTATCATTGAAATAGGGCCAGATGACCTTTGGAGGAAAGTACAGGCGAGAGAATACTCCGTCGTTGATCATTTGAACAAAACCCCAGCCCAGATCTCCATCTTGTCACTATTGCAAAATTCAAAGGCTCATAAGAGTGTTTTGATGAAGGTGTTAAGTGAAGCTTACGTACCCAACAATATCACCTACGGAGAGATGGACAACATGGTAAGGCAGGTGCTGGAAATTCATAAGATAATTTTCCACGAGGATGAACTATCGCCTGAAGGGTTGAATCATAACCGAGCATTGCATACACGGTACAATTTGAAGACAAATTCATTGCTAGAGTCCTGATTGATGGAGGTTCAAGCCTCAACATTTATCCGTTGGATACTCTGAAAAGATTGGACAAAGGTTTCCATGAAATACAGGCAAGAAGCATGAACGTAAAGGCCTTTGATAGGTCTTAAAGGGCCACCATTGGGGAGATTAATATTGTCTGTAGATGGGGCCAACTTGGTTCGACGTTGAATTCCAAGTGCTTGACATATCAGCTTCATACAATCTTCTGTTGGGCCAACCTTGGATACATGCCGCTAGGGTTGTGGCTTCCACACTACACCAGGTCGTAAAGTTCGAATGGAACCATCAGGAGGTAATCATTAACGGAGGCGGGAGTAACCCCATTTACAACAGTCAAACCATCCCGGTTATCGGGAACATAAGAAGGCTTGGAGGGGAACTTATCATCACATCGAACGTGTCAATGCCGTTGAAAAAGACAAATAGTGGAGTAATAAGATAGAAAGCACACTAGCATGGTCTGGGTATGAACCTGATAAAGGGCTTAGGAAGAATCTCCAAGGCATCACCAAACCAATACAGCTGAAATGTCATGGTACTACCTTCGGGCTCGGATACCAGTATACATGACAGGAGTATAATGATTGGTCGCCTCCATGGTATGGACCTTATTACCCTCTCGAGCAACCAGTGCCATATCTGGGTCAGACTTTTCACCAAGCTGATACAATATGGGGAACTGCAGAAGAAGAAGCATTAGCTGGGCTAAGGAATCTATTCCTGGAGGACTAAGACATGGATTGCAGTGCAATAATTGAGGAGGAGGAAGAGGAAGTCCTCACCATTCAGACTGTGGAGAAAGGATCTATTCTCAGGAACTGGACTGCCACACCATCCCGAGCCCGCCGAGCCCCTAGGTAGCTTGGCAATCAGCCTAATTTTATTTCTATAGCCATGCTAGGCATCTAAGCTATTTTCAGTAATTTTGTTTTAAAGACTCATTTGTTTCAAATAAATGCTTGATTTATCGAGCCATACTTGCTTTGGATGTTTTCAGTTTTAATCAATGCATTACAATTTTTTTACAGTGAAAATGTTAATTACAATTAAATTTGATTTTGTGGTTCTAAAAATACGTGATCTATTTTTATGCTAGTTGTTAGGCAAGGGATGCTAAGTAAAAGATTAGAAAGCAAGATTATAGCTTGAAAACGATGTAATTGTCAAACCAAACGGCTGGAGATCTGGGCCTCGAGCTGGCGTATATGGGGCCTCGAGGTCGAGTCCGGTGGCCGGCTTAGGGGAGGGAGGATTAACAGTTGTGAGAGCAACAATGATGGCTCTTTATGATCAATGATAAGGAATAAACGAAGAACAATAAATAGAACACAATGAATATAAGAAATAAATGAAAGTAATGAGATCAAGAGAATATGTTAGAGAGCAGAGAGAATGTTCTTGTGTATTTAGTATTGAATATCAGATCCTTTTACAAAATGGCAAGGGCCCCCTTTTTATATGAGGGGGAACCCCAACATAGTACTAATGCATTTATTACAAAGTAAGATTGCTGGCACAGCTACCTAGTAAGCTAATGCAGACTGGTACTTATTCTTGCAGGTGACGCCAGTTCAGACCACATGCCTAGGGAACTTCCCGCTTACCCTCGATAACCACTGACTCCCGCTGCGTCGAGGTCAAGTGTGAAAAGCCTTTGAGGTCGAAGCCTCAAGCTATGCCCCTAGATCTTCGGGGCCTTTTTTAGTCTAAGGGAGAGACACAGTGATCGTGAAGTCTGGCCTCCCGATTTCACTCGTATACATATTTACTATTCATTATTATCTTCCGCACTTTTCTTTTTACAGCGTTATTATTACTTTTCCTGATGAACCGGTGACTGTGACATGTAATGAAACAACACAATCTAAGAATAGTGACTCGGAGGAAGAAGACAAAATACCTGAGGAAGTTGTCAGAGAGGTTGAGAACTTCGAGAATAAGCCTAAGTCCAATTTGGACGAAACTGAAGCAGTAAATTTTGGAAATGCCGAAACCGTCAAAGAGACTCACATAAACATTCATTTATCACCGCCAGAGAAGGAGGGGTACATTCATTTCTTGAAGGAGTACGAGGATATCTTTGCATGGTCATATGATGATATGACCAGTTTGAACAAATCCATAGTGGCTCACAAGTTGCCTACCAATCCAATGTGACCACCAGTGAAGCAGAAACTCAAAAAGTTCAAACCAGATATGAGCTTGAAAATCATGGAGGAAGTTACTAAGAAGATCAAAGCCAAAGTTCTCAGGGTGGTCGAGTATCCAACCTGGTTAGCCAACATCGTGCCATTTCTGAAGAAAGATGGGAAAGTCAGGGTATGTGTTGACTATCGATACTTAAATAGAGCAAGTCCCAAGGACGACTTTCTACTGCCAAAAATACATATCCTGATTGACAATTGTACCAAGCATGAGCACCAATCCATTATAGATTGCTTCGTGGGTTATCACCAGATCTGGATGGATGAAGAAGACGCAGAGAAAATAGCTTTTATTATGCCATTTGGTCTAAAGAATGTTGGGGCCACTTACATGAGAGCCATGACCACCATCTTCCATGATATAATACACAAAGAAATAGAGGTGTATGTGAACGATGTCATTATTAAATCCAAGAGGGTCGCAGATCACATAGCAGACTTGAGAAAGTTCTTTGACAGATTGAGGAGCTACAACTTAAAATTGAACTCCGCAATATGTGCATTCGGGGTTCCTGTAGGAAAGTTATTGCGATTCATTGTCAGTCGTCGAGGGATCGAGCTGGACTCGTCCAAAGTTAAGGCTATTTAGGAGTTACCGCCACCTAGGAGCAAAAACGACGTGATGAGCTTCCTAGGACGTCTCAACTATATCAGTAGCTTCATAGCGCAGCCCACAGTTATATGTGAACCCATCTTCAAGATGTTGAGGAAAAATGCTGAAACAAGCTAGACCGAGGATTGTTAGAAAGCTTTCGACAAAATCAAGGAGTACCTATCCACACCACTGATCTTGGTCCCTCCAGATCCAGGTCGACCTTTGCTACTCTATCTATCTGTATTAGATAGGCCTTCGGATGCATTTTGGGACAACATTACGAGACGGGAGAAAAGAGCAAGCCATATACTACCTAAGTAAGAAATTCACACCTTATAAAGCATGATACTCTCTGTTGGAACGCACTTACTGTGCTTTGACCTGGACACCTCAGAAATTGAGGCATTACTTCTGTGCCTATACCACATACCTCATATACAGAATGGACCCTCTAAAGTACATATTTCAGAAACTCATGCCGACTGGGAAGTTAGCCAAGTGGCAGATACTGTTAAGTGAGTTCGATATCGTCTATGTTACTCAAAAGGCGGTCAAATTACAAACATTGGCAGACCATGTTGCCAAAACTCCTATGGGAGGAGAATACAAACCCTTGAAAATGTATTTTCCTGATGAAGAAGTGTTGTTTGTTGGAGAACACATTACTGAAGCATACGACGGTTGGAGGATGTTCTTTGATGGAGCCACAAATTTCAAAGGAGTGGGCATTGGAGTTGTCTTGGTATCGGAAACTGGCCAACATTATCCGGTATCTGCTAAACTCTGATTTCCCTGCACCAACAACATGGCAGAGTTGAAGCCTACATACTTGGGTTCAACATGGCAATCGACATGAATATTCAGGAGTTGCTGGTAATCGGCGATTCAGATCTGTTGGTACACCAGGTACAAGGAGAATGGGCCACCAAGAATTCCAAGATATTACCATATCTGCACCATGTACAGGAATTGAGAAAGAGGTTCATGAAGATAGAGTTTCGGTATGTGCCCAGAATTCAGAATGTGTTTGCCGATGCATTGGCCACCCCGTCATCCATGATATAGCATCCTGATAAGAACTTCATCGATCTCATCCCAGTAAGGATCCATAGTCAGCCTGCGTATTATACCCATGTTGAAGAAGAAACGAACGGGAAGCCTTGGTTTCAAAATATCAAAGAATATTTGGCAAAAAGAGAATACCCGGAGCATGCGAACCATACTCAAAAATGCACACTCCGGAGATTGTCCAATCACTTCTTCCACAGTGGAGGAAACTTGTACAGAAGAACTCCTGATTTGGGATTGCTAAGGTGTGTCGACACAAAAGAGTCTACTAAGCTACTTGAGGAGATACATGCTGGGACATGTGGCCCGCATATGATTGGTTTTGTCTTGTCCAAGAAGATACTTAGGGCCGGTTATTTTTGGATGACTATGGAGACAGATTGCGTCCAATATGTTCGAAAATGCTACCAATGTCAAGTGCATGCCGATATGATAAAAGTTCCACCAAATCTCAATGCAACAAGCTCACCTTGGCCATTCGCCGCCTGGGGAATGGATATCATCGGTCCGACTGAACCCACTACTTCAAACGGGCACAAGTTTATTCTAGTAGCCATTGACTACTTCACAAAATAGGTAGAGGCTACATCCTACAAAGTTGTAACCAAGAAAGTCGTCGCAGACTTTGTCAAGGGTCATATTGTCTGCCGATTCGAAGTTCCCGAGTCTATTATTCTGATAATGCCATCAATCTCAACAGTGATCTAGTGAAAGCCATATCTGAAACTTTCAAAATCAAGCACAAGAACTCCACAACATACAAACCTCAGATGAATGGAGCCGTAGAAGTTGCCAACAAAAACATCAAGAAGATACTAAGGAAGATGGTAGAAAACCACAAAAAATGGCACGGGAAGTTACCCTTTGACATATTGGAGTACCGCACTATAGTCCGCACATCAACTGGGGCAACTCCCTACTTGCTGGTTTATGGTACCAAAGTTGTCATCTTCTTTAGGGATCATACAGAAAGTCGAACTCAGCGATGCAGAATGGATAAGGAGCCAATTTAAGAAATGAATTCAGTATGTCACGGTCAGCTTTATTAGAATAGAATGCCTAGAGCTTTCAACAAAAGGGTCAAACCGAGGCAGTTTGCACCAGGACAGTTGGTACTCAAGAAAATCTTCCCGCATCAAGATGAAGCCAAAGGGAAATTCTCTCCCAACTGGAAAGGTCCCTACATGGTTCACAGGGTACTAACAGGAGAAGCACTCATACTCGTAGAAATGGATGGAGAAGTTTGGTTGAAACCAATCAATTCAGACGCAGTCAAGAGATACTATGTTTAGACTGTTTACATTTCTTCATTAGATGTAATTGAACTATGCTTGACCTGATTTCCATTTAAGAGGGGATACGTAGGCAGCCCTGTAGGTTCGGTCATATCATAATAAAAATTTCATTTCCCCCTAGAACCAGAAACTGGGGTAAAATTTTGAGGAGGGCCCTCAAAATTTCGGAGCAAGTCTAGCCGACGCCATCACATGCTAGAGAGTCAAAAATTGGTTAAGAAACTGGGGCAGAATTTTGAGAAGGATTCTCAAAATTCTGAAGAAGGTTCAACAAGTTCGTTGCTCGCAAATGGCCAAAGGATTATCTACCAAACAAGGGTAGAATTTTGAGAAGGACCCTCAAAATTCTAACACAAGAACGCTGCAATTGTCTCTGAAATATGTTACAGTCACTAGTTCGTCTAAAAATCACTTGATATTTCATTATGTTTCTAAAATAACTCTATTTTTCATCAATAATTGCATATTTTCAAAAAACTCTATTTCTGTAACACCCAGGTGATACTCAGGGAAACTCAAACAAGGCATCCAGAATGGAGGAGCAAGGCCAGCAGACAAAGACACGAACCAACCTCCCCTTACGAAACTTACAATTTTTCTTTGAGCGCAGGCACATCTGACGTAGCAGTAGCATTCGCAAATATATATACATACATCGAAATCACTATCAATCATTCCACCGGACACCGAACATATCTCCAGCTAAGAAACATTCTACTCTTATTTGCTATTTGTTCTTTGCATGGGACTAAGCCCTGTCTCGCACCTTGCATGAGGCTAAGCACTGCCTCCATATTTGCATAAGGCTAAGCTCTGCCTTCCAATCTGCATGGGACTAATCCATGTCCTGCATCCTGCATGAGACTAAGCTCTATCTCCAATCTTGCATAAGGCTAAGCCCTGCCTCGATATTTGCATAAGGCTAAGCTCTACCTTCCATTTGCATGGGACTAAGCCATGTCCCGCATATTGCATGAGGCTAATCCCTGCCTCTATATTTGCATAAGGATAAGCATTGCCTTCCATTTTCATGGGACTAAGCTCTGTCCCGCATCCTGCATGAGGCTAAGGCATGCCTCCAAATTTTCATAAGACTAAGGTCTGTCTTCCATTTGCATGGGAATAAGCCATATCCCGCATCTTGCATTAGGCTAAGCCTGACTCCATATTTTCATAAGGCTAAGCTCTGCCTTCCATTTTCATAGGACTAAGCCATGTCCCACATCCTGCATGAGGCTAAGACTTGCCTCCATATTTGCATAAGGCTAAGCTCTGCCTTCCATCTGCATGGGATTAAGCCATGTCCGGCATCCTGCATGAGACTAAGCTCTGTCTCCAATCTTGCATGAGGCTAAGCCCTGCCTCCATTTCGCGTAAGGCTAAGCTCTACCTTCCATGGGACTAAGCATTGTCCCTTCTTGCATAAATGTTTCTCTATTCCAGCACTATCTATTTGCTCCTCTTTCGGGCTAAGCTATGCCCTCAGCCTCACAAGACTAAGCTTGTTCTTGTTAATTTTAGCATCATATTATTACATCTCATGGGCTGAAATATCGCCAACTTGTCCAAAGGCATCATTGTCTAAAGGCATCATCCTCATAGCCGAAAGACACCATGCCATGGCCTAAGGATCCCTCAAATTTGCATATCATTATTCAAAGGCGTCATGGTTCAACAACACCATTTTCATGGCTCAAGAACATCATTTCATGGCTGGTGAATCTCCTATCTCACAATTCATGGCCCAGGACATCATAGTCTAAGGACGTCATCTGCACCGTCCAAAGGCAATCTTTCATGGTCCAAAGGGAATTTGCATCACGTTTAAATTTTCGCAGTAATCTACGTACTTGCATGCATTGTATTTTGAGGTTGCAGGCGATTTCGAAGGTAACCGTTTTTCAAATAGGAGCAACCTTCGTTCCGGTTTTCGCTCATACCATTTTCACTTCGCCATTCATAACTGATTATCATCGGCTACCCATCTTACCTCATAATATCCAGCTATTTGCCCTATAATGCATCTGATACACTCTAGACCTATAATCATAACTCCATCCGACATTACCTTTCATAAAAGAGCCTTTGCCGAAATTGTCTACCATTCCTATAACAACTCTATCGGCTTCGTTCACCGGTGGATCCGAAACTACACATGGCCTGATTCCTGTAAAACCAGGGATATGTAGGCAACTCAAAGACTAGAGTTCAGCCTTTATTTTTCTAAAAACATCCCATTCGGTAAAAATTGGCCATTATTTCTTTACCCGGAAACTCTTTCATCTTTTCCGGGTAAAGAGGTGCAGCTGCTGATACCCAATTTTTTCCTTATAATATTTTAAAGTTCATATATACCTTCAAAACTATGCATTAGCATCAACTGATATTTTTCCATAATTTTTGTATTTTTAAATTAATTTATTCTAGTATTTTATTTATATAAAAAATTACAAAATTGCATCACAAATGGCTCTCTAACATTTCATTGATTTAACTTTGCCATTATAGCCATATTAAGTTCAAACTACTTCACAAATGGCCAGATTTATACCTTTTAATCACAATTGTAATAATTTTGCAATTATAGCCCATGCATACATCACTGCATTATTTACCAAAAATTGGTCCATTATATTTTAAAATATTGAATAATTATTTTGAAGCACTTCTGTGCATGAAAATATTTTTTTTTTACTCATCTTTAATTATTTTAAAAAATAATATTTATTCAATACTTGGGTATTTAACAAATAGTCTTTTATTCCTTTATTTTTTTGGACCTAGCCTATTAAACCAGGCCTAAACCAATCAAACCTAACCCAACTCAGGCCCCTCCTAATCCTGGTCGTTGATCTCTGAGATCAATGGCCCTTATTTGTTCTTACCATTTTTAACCAAACAAACCCCCTAACCTAATTCATTCTCACAAAACAGCTGCTCTAGAATCCCTAATCCTCTCAATCTCTCTAAGACCCAACCTTAACCCTAGCCACCGCCACCCAAAACCAGCCCTAATCCCTTTGATTCCTATTCGATCCATGGATTTTCATGGTCGTATGAGACTTCTACTTGCCTCATACTTCCCATGGTTGCTAGATTTTGTGATTTCGTGGAAGGACCTCGAAGAGACCTAGTCCAGATCTTGTTGAAAACTCTCCAAGAGTCTGTCTATGGTCTGTGAGTGCTTTTTATCGATGTTTTACGGTTCAAGACCAGATTTCCCTTTAGCCTTTCTTTTTTCTTCAAAAAACCTAATGTTTGGACCTGAATCGGTTCAGATCTTTGTAGATCTGGAGCGATTGTGAGTTCATCACTGATTTTCTTTAAGATTCTCCTACTTCCTTACTGTTAATAGATTTTCAGGACTATGTTATTCTAAGGTTTTTGTTTTCTCTATTATTTGTTGTCTGGATCCGTGCCTATTTGAAGTATTTCAAGTTTTCATGGTAGTTTTCTTTAAGGGTCCTTTGATTTCTATACTGTCAATCAACCTTAAGTGTTTTCAAATTAAGGTTCTTCCTAGACTTCTCTTCAATAGGTTTTTCTACTTTTAATGTTTAATTTGTTCATCTCTTTACGTATTTGGTTAATCTTTGTATGTATGCTCGAACCCTAGATGTTTCTAATGGTTAAACTGATTTCTTCTATTATGTTAATTTCTGTGAATTAGTTGCACTCACTGATTTTATTTAGGGATTCAAATGTTTTCCTTGTTAAATCCAGTATTCTTTGGGATTTTGCCCTAATTGATCTCTATTGATGATTCGAACCAACTTTTCTTATTAAATCCGGTATTTCTGTGAGGTTTTACTTAATTGATTTCTATTTAGGGAATCTGAATAACTCTTTTCTATAAAATCAGTATTCTTTGAAGATTTTGTTGATTGATTCCTATTAAATGTCCTGTTAAAATCAATGTGTGCTGAATTCTATATGTTTCTTTATTTATGACCTTAATTGATCATAGTTGCCTTAATTGGTTATCAGTATGGTTTTGGGATTTCTACTGACTCCCTACATGGAAAGTTTTTGAGTCTGTACCTTAATTGGACCCCCTGTCGTGACCGTTAACTGATTTGCCCCAATTAAGGGGTCTATTTCAGGCTCCTCTAGGGGAATTGATTCTGTGACTGATTAATTGCTCTTAATTGATTGAACTGTGATTATTTTACCTTATTTGTTTTACCCCCTAAAGTGTTATATATACACTCTCATTCTGCTCCTTCAACACACGAACAATGTTCAGAATACACACACATACATTTAAACTCTCTCTTCTCTCTTTGCAACTTGTGCTAATTGTTGGTCTAGCCGACTGAAAGCTAAGGCTAGATAGTGGAATTGCCTGTTTTTTACATTCTGCATTCTCTTCTTTAACTGGTATGTCTCTAGTTAAATTTTGAAACTCAACATTATGTGTTCTATGTCTATACATCCATGTTTATTCATGTGATAGTTATTCAACTTGTTTCTTTGTTTGCTATTATTAAGCATGCCTAAATTATGCCTTATGTGTAATCAGCATGTTTACTTAGTTCCCTTATCCCCCCCCCCCATTAATTGGTATGACTATGTAGTTACTTAGTTTTCTAGTGCATTCGATTGGCCTTGATTGTATGTCCAATTTTGTTCAACACATCTTTGTCTTTAACAGGATCCTGCTACATTCCTTCTCTATGCCTTAACTGTCTATTACCATGATTAACTTGATTCAGTAGACTCCTAGTAGTTCTGTACCTTTGTTGTATCAAATGATTTCCTTGTTTATGTGGTTTCAAGCTTATGTGTTCCCAATCCCTTTTCACCCCTTGTTTGTAAGTCTACTGGATACTCTATAATTAATTGGGTTGTTTGCTGAGTATATTTTCCTCAAAATGATTTCAAAATTGTTGCTCATGTTCCTAGCATTCTTCTCAAAACTAGTCACTGTTTCTGAATCTTTTCACTTCTAACTATTTTACTAAGTCTTTCAACATTATGTCAAGCACTCTCACCCTACTCTTAGACTATTACGTTCTGCCCCTCTGGTATGTGTACTGCTTAGGGATCCTTGAGATCTCTCTGAACTCTGGTATACGGGGGTTGGCCCTTCCACACTACACATAATCAATCCTCTACTTGAGATAGGTCTTGGTGTGAGTACTGCCCGGGATCCCTGAGGTCCTTAGGGAACTCTGACATACCAAGACACACTATTGGCTGTGAGATCTTTGGCTAGGCCTGGCATCCCCAGGTTTACTTTGGGCCTGATTTAGGCTTCCTATAGTAGAGTTTCATTTACTTATGTAATTCATTAGATCCTGGTCTATTATAATATTATTTGTAAACAGATGTCGGGGTGATTAATAAAAGTGGAGGGTTCCTATATAATGTTTGTGGGAAACTGGGTAGATATCATGCTTTAGGTTGATGCATAGTAGAAATCATGCTCTTAGTTTATATATATTTGCAACAGAAATCCTGCTTTGAGTTTATGTTATGATAGAAATCAAGCTTTAGGCTCATATGCTATGTTACTTGCATCAAAACATGTCATAAGTCTATAATATTTGCATTAGCAAACCTGTCTTAGGATACTCACGTTTATATTTTGCATATTAGAAACATGTTATAAGTTCATCATTTCTTTCTCCAACTCTGCATAAGTTATTCTCACCTGGAAATCATGTCATTAAACTGTTGATGTAATCATGCTTAATAAAAATGATCATCTCTACGTGCATTAGAAATCCTAATTTAGGACTTTGTTTGCATTGGCTCTAAATCATGTCTACGCCGCTCAAACGAATAATTGTCTATAAAAGGTTTTAAAAATAATCCAACACATAGATATCATATCCTAGTATAAACATGCATGAAATCAGTTTTGTAATATTAGTCGCCTAGATCAGCATGCCCATAGAATTAGATAACCTCAAGTTATTTCAATTAGTTCTCAGAATTATGATCACACAGCCTATACCTAGGCAAGCCTTAGGTAATTAATGGTCTAAAACTGTAAAGTTATACTCTGCTTATTTGTAAAATTGCCCAGGTTTAACAGGCTATAATTAATAGGCAAGATGACTAAGAGTTCTGCCACTTTGCTTTAAGCAAAATTCTGCATATTCTGTGTTTGTGATGTTCGTCATGCTCTAGGGCCTTTTGAGTTTCTTTAAAATCAGTTGTTTGAGACGTGCTATGTATCTGTTTATGTGTGGAGGCAAACATGAGCCCCCTAATTGCTTTCCTATTTGACAGTCCTACGTGTTCTTTGTTGTCGCTTAGATTTTACCTTTTAAATACCTTAGGAGTGTCTAGAACTACCTAAGTATAGAGGTCATAAACGTCTCCGGGACCACAAGGAAGGGATGGGTAAAGCACGCTTAGAGTTCATTAATTAAGCTCACTTATATAACCACTAAAGGGAGGGTAATGGGTAGTAAAAGGATATGACGACCTGCGCGTTAATATCACGTGTAGCCCCTTTAGTTGAGGAGGATTACCGGGCATTACACAGATTGATCCTATAGGCTAACCAACTTAGGACTTCCCTTCTTTTATTTACATATATATGTTTAAACTTCCTAAACTTCCCTTCTTTTATTTATATATATATGTGTTTGAACTCCCTAAACTTCTTTTACTTACTTATATGTGCTTAAACTACCTAAACTTTCTTTATTTGCAAATGTGTGCTTAGACTGCTTACCTACTAATGACTAATTCACATAACTAAGTTCGACTGGGACCCACCATTGTGGACCGCGAGGGGTACCTAACACCTTCCCTCAAGGTTATTTCGATCCCTTACCCTAATCTCTGGTAATGCAAACTAGTTACATGAGTTAATTGCTCTAGGTTCCCCAACGCACCTTAATCCGTTAGGTGGCGACTCTTTAGATACCCAATTCCCAAAAGAAAATGAGTTGTTCCTAATGAATGTCAAAACCCGAACTCTGTGGAGGAAAAAAGGGGCGTAACAGGCCGCTTAGTCCAAAATACATGTCATTGTCAGTGGAGATGTCCGTCAAATCAGATTAGTTTCTAATTTGTTCTTTTTCTAAGGTAAAAATATTTTCTGGTTAGATACCATCTCTTCTCGCTTTTTCCCTTGTTTTGTTCCTCTTGTTTTGTTTGAGTCCCTTTTGAGTCTGTTTTTGTCGAAACAAGTGATAAATGACTTCAAAATATGCTACCAACTTTTTAATCACACAAAGCCGAGTCTGGAAAGCACATCAAAATGGCATAAGATGCAAAGATGTTATTTGGGATTGATGTAAAATGCAAAAATTTGGTGAATGTTAGAACACGAGTGCAATGGGTCGAGAACTCAGTGCACACACTGTCTTCCAAGTTGAAGTCCAAGTTGATCGTGACAAGTGACAGAGAAATCGCCCTCGTAATCAAGGCCACAAACTAACCACCATATTTTAAACTCACAAATTTTCTTTGTCTGAAACAGGGATTAAGGCTATGTTCATATCAAAGCTTGAAATTTTCAGGTGTAATGCCCTAATTCTGCTTATGCAAAGGCTATTGAGAAGATCACACATCACCCCTAGGAGATGCACTTCCTAGTCTGGGTCTTTCAAGTTATACTTTTGTTTTAGGAGACGCACTTCCTAAATTGAGATTCTACCCCTAGGAGATGCACTTTCTAGTTTTGGTCATTTAAATTCATCCCTAGGAGATGCACGTCCTAGTTGGAGTCATTGAAGTTTTACCCATTAGGAGACGCACTTCCTAGTACGGGTCTTTCAGATTATGCTTTTTAGGAGACGCACTTCCCAACTTTTGGTCATTTAAATTCATTCCTAGGAGACGCACTTCCTAGTTTGAGTCATTGAAGTTTCATCCCTAGGAGACGCACTTCCTAGTTTGGGTCTTTTAGGTGATATTAATGTTTTAGAAGACACACTTCCTAAATTGAGATTTTACCCTTAGGAGATGCACTTCCTAGTTTTGGGTCATTTAAGTTCATTCCTAGGAGATGCACTTCCTAGTTTGGTTCATTCAAGTTTCACCCCTAGGAGATGCACTTCCTAGTCTGGGTTTTTCAGGATATACTTTTAGGAGACGCACTTCCTAAATTGAAATTTTACCCCTAGGAGATGCACTTCCTAGTTTGGTTCATACGAGTTCACCTCTAGGAGACGCACTTCCTAGTCTGGGTCTTTCAGGATATACTTTTAGGAGACACACTTCCTAAATTGAGATTTTACTCCTAGGAGACACACTTCCTAGTTTGGTTCATTTAAGTTCATCCCTAGGAGATGCACTTCCTAGTTTGAGTCATTAAAGTTTCACCTGTAGGAGACGCACTTCCTTATGGGTCTTTCATGTTATTCTTTTAGGAGACGCACTTCCTAAATTGAGATTTCACACCTAGCTAGGAGACACACTTTCTAGTTTGGGTCATTCAGGTTTTATTTTTAGCAGATGCATTTGCTAGTCAAATTTTCTTGGTTTTACTCACAAGAGACGCACATCCCAGTCAAGTCCTTAGTTTTACTCTAATCATTGCATCAATAGCATAGGTGATTTATAGTTTTGCTAACAACTCACAAATCTTCCTAGTGCAAACTGGGGCAGAAAATTTTGTTTGTTTTGTTGTTTTGATTGCAGGCACCTACCTGGAGAACGAGGGAAGTCATTTCAAAATTCAATTCAAGTTAGAAGTAGCAGAAGCTCGCCTCAAGAATGAGAGTCAACAGTCCGAGATGACCAAAAGAAAAGTCTCACTCCAGAAAGAAAGAAAAGAAGAAAAAAAGTAAATCCAAATGCAGAAGCAGATGAAAGATGTTAACTGCTTAAGACATGGTTGAAGTTACGAGCACTGCATATCCGGCCTCGATCCCAAGAAGTCGTGGAAGAATGAATCAGCACCTGCAACTAGCAAGTATCAAGGTTCAAATCAAAAGTCTGCATGAAAAACCATTCAAGACTCAAGATCAATCTTCAGTAGACTTATAGATAGGAATCTTGTAACTCATAGCTGATAGGCTTTCTTAGTTCTTTTAGATTTTGATTTGATATAATAACAGGACCACGGACTGGAACCTCGGCAGAACGGTATCTCACTCAACTCTCTTATTCTCTCCACACACTCCATCACTTCATTCACTTCTAAACTACATGTAACCTGATTCCTTTATAGCCAAGGATATGTAGGAAGCTCAGCTACCAGGGCTCGGTCACATTCTCCTTTCTTTCAGTTTTTGGTCTCTCTAAATAAAGGTCATGTCAAAAAACCTGTCTCGTCGTTTTTTGTCTGAAAACTCTTTGTGTTTCCAGTCAAAGAGGGGCAGTTGTAGACATATAATTTTTGACCCGCCATGTCTTTAACCTATATTAGTAGTTTACCTATTTTATATATTTATTTATCTGAGTTATTTTAGATTTTCTAGGATCCTTATATATTATCTTTATTTTTATTTTATTCGATCTGTTTTAGTATTTTTAAAATAAAAAACACAAAAATATTTTCATTTCTATTGAGATCATTAGTCCTTTTATAATGATATTATTTTAATTCTACTAGGATATTAAGTTACTTATCTTCACTTTTATTTTAATATAATCTCCTAAAAATACAAAAAAAAAAGTTTCATATTTTAATATAGTTTAGTTTAATTAATTAAAGTTGATTTTTGCATTGTGTAGTATTTTTATCTCATATTAGAGGAATTTAGCTAAGGTTTTGGACAATAATTCTTAGAGTCTTGGAGCCCAATTTTAGGACCCAAATTCGAATCTTCCACCTGAGCCCAATCTCTTGACCCATCAGCCCTTTTGGAGAAATTAATCCAAGTCATTCACTCAATCCACATCTAATGGCCAAGATCATTTTTCACAGCCATATAAAAATATCATCTGAACCCTAATAATCCTAAGAGAAGTCAGTCGTTCCCTTCTTTGAGAGTTCAAGATCTCTCTCGATCTTTGAGAGCAACAACAGCCCATCTTTGCCTATCTCGCTGGAAACCCGAACACCCAGCCACCCTAACCCATCTTGCCTTTAGCCGCCAACCTAACCCCCCTTTCACCTTAGAGCAACCATCACACACACCCAAGAAACAGAGAAAGACCTAACTCCCAAAAACACGGCCGCACCCTCCCATCTCCATCTCCTAGACAAAAATCAGTCGCACACCACCCCAATTTTTCCACCCTATGACCAGCGGCCGCCTCCGTCATTCTTAAAAATTCCATTGCCACCGAACTCTAAGAGAAAATAGAGCACACCTAATATCAGAAGCCTCTGCCGTCGTGGCTCCACTCCCGCTGCTCACCCTTTTCCTCTTTGGTGAAACTTCATTAACTCTCCCTTCTTCTATGGAGTTAGGTTTGGCGATTGACAAGTGAAGTGAAGCATGAGCCATTGAGGCATTGAGCAGTTTTCTCTTTGTTAAGTTAGTAAAAGGCAATTGATGTTTGATCGTTGATTTGATACCAAAGCTAAAAAACAGAAAAAAGAAGGGAGGATAACAAAAGGGAAGGGATAGAGATTAGACAAGAAAAATGGAGATCTGAAGGAGATGACTATTAGACATAAGGAATTTTTTTAAAAAATTTTAAGCTGGTTTGGTTCGATTGATGTTGAGGTGCTGTTCAAGGTTGTTTTCATGGTCCGCGAATCAATCTTTTGATGTTATTGCATTTTTCAGTCAGATTTAGTTCATTGAAGTTTGTCATTACTGAGTTCTCCTTAATTCTAAAGAATTAATTATTGAGGTCTGTCTCTTTCCATATCTTTTTATTCTTAATTAATTAATAGATTTACTTTCTATTTCAATAAGTTTGAATATGGATTGATCTGTTTAATCTTGGTTGGTTTTCTTGTTACTTTGTTTAATTTATTTTTTGAATTATGTCTTATAAATATGTCCTATAAATTTAATAAAAATGAATACAAATAATTAAGTTGAATGGAAGTGGTAACATATTGAATTAATTAGATCGTGAGTTTAGAATGTTAAAAAACAAAATATAGGTTTGCATTTTCCAAGACAAATTAGTAGTAGCTGAGAAAAAAATTTGTAACGATTTGAGCTTTAGAGGATTTTTTTTTTTTTTGGTTTTGATTTATTAGTTTAATCGCTAGGAGCATGTTTAGGCCGTTAATGTTTGGGTAGGCAAATTTTAGGATTTTGTTTGTTTAATTTCGAGGCAAGAGGTCGTTCCCTTTAGTTATATTCAAGGGAATGCCCCGTGGATTCTGTATATATTTTTTTCAGGGGTATGCCCCTAAGTGAGTGTAAATAGGGGCCGTGGCATCATTGTTGGAGGCATAAGATAGGATAGTGAGACTTATTCTTTTTATTTTGTTTTCTTTTATTAGGCGGGGGTGACCTCGAACCTTTTGTGTTTATTACCGCTTTCGTGTGTTTTTACCTCGATTTGAATATTTTAAAAACCAATTAGATCGGGTATGCGACTGTAACTTTCACAGGACTCAGGGAATGTCTAACACCTTCTCCCGGAGTCAAATGAACTCCCTTACCTTGAATTTCTCATGCAAACTAGTTTAAAAGTCAAACGTGTTTTGAAGAAAAATTGTTATTTTTAAAAAAAATGGTGACCTGGCACATCAAAAACCAAATGTCAGGTGGCGACTCTGAAAATCCTTTTAAAACACAATTTTTTGTCACTTTTCTAAATGAAAACCCTTTTTGATCTTTACAAAATCTTTTTATTATTTTAAAAAGGTTAGTAGAGGCATAAAAAAAGAGGTGTGACATGAACCAGTACTTTCAAAGCATAAATTTATGTATAAAGATTAACTAATGTTATGATAATAATAGGAATTAATCATAACTCTAAAATATAATACATTTAAGACTAAAAATTTTAAAGATTGAATTTATAGAGCTTAAATCCTGAATTTACCTTGACGGGTTTGTCCTTGAAGCAAGAAGAGTACAATTCGGCACACTAGTGTAGGAGGGGAAAAGGAGCATATGATTCATGACAAAAAGAAAAAGGCCGTAATAAGCATACCAATAATACGTAAGTGTAATCCTGTTTTAAGCATGCAAATTCCGAACCAGGTTTTGTTCGAGAAAAATATGGAGAATTAGGTGAATTGAATTTGAGTAAGAAAACTGTTCAACCATGTGGGTGGCTAGCTCTTTTTTATGATTATTTGGCAGAAAGTGAAAAAAGAGTCATTCAATCCCCTTCTTTTTTTGTGTCCCCTAGTCAGATTAAATGTACACAGATTGAACTTTTTTTCTTGCTATTGTCTTTTCAAAAGTCAATATTTTGGAACTCAGCCCCCACCGTCCGTGTGCTAAAGTGAAGTTCATAGTCGTCCACCTTTATTTAATATCTCCATCAGAAATTTAACTATGGCAAAAATTAGTCTTAATAACATAATTAGTTATTAGTACAAAAGTAGCTTAAATGATGTGAATGCTGGTCAAAATAATTAATTTGTCAAAGTTTCATTCAAAAATTTAGTGGGAAAAGAAAAGCTAACGTTAAGTCGGGGTCGAACATTGTGTAACGACTGAAAAAGAGTGAGTTGAAGTTCAATCCAATTTGGGATGATCAAAATGGGTTGAACGAACAAATGAGTCATTTATTCAGTCCGTCCAAAGTTTAATTTAAGCTAGGTCAAGATAGGGTTAAACAAAAACGTGTCCTATTTGAGTATTCAAGTTTTATTCTTTCATTTTACGAAGATCGATATATATTTTCACCAACTCTTAACCGAAATACCAAATATTACACGCAAATCATAGAAATCTCTTAGATAAAAATACTGAATCTTATGTGATAGATTAATTCTAATTTCTTTTCAATTTCTGGTAATTTAAAGTGAGAAATGATGTTTAAATAAAAGAATTGACAATTTGGCATACATGCATGAAGTAAAGAATCATTAAAAAAAACTTTTCGAAATACACAAAAGCATATTACTAAAGATATATTGTGAATTATTGGTATAAATTAAGGGAAGTGACTAATTTCATCATCTCAGGATTGTTCAAAGATTGCTTGGAGATGGAATTGAGTGAGTCAATTTAGCAAATTTTAAACTATGTTTTTCTTCTCTTCCCTAACTAATTATTACTTACTATAGTAAATATGATGTGCAAACTACATAATATGAAAATATATGAAGTTCGAAATGTAAACTTAAACGTTAAACGTACATGCTAAATCATCTAATAACTAGTTTAATTTACGAAAGACAAATGCCATACAAATTTTGAAAAACATTCTACTAGCAAAAAATTCACGAAAAATGACAGATAAAAAGTCAAAAGTAGTTTGAACAACTAGCAATAATACGAGTCAAAATAATGTGCTTAAAAGAGTCGCGAATATTTGGAAAAATGGAACTAGATTTGAGAAAGAAATCACTAAAAGAACTGGGCTAATTCAAATTTTGCAGTAACCCTGGAAATATGAAACTGAAAATAAGAACGCTAAAATAGATAATAATAAATTATTAATAATAATAATAATAATAATAATAATAATAATAATAATAATAATAATAATGTTGTTACAATTTTTAAGAAGGTTTAAGAGCACGTGTCACAAGCTCTCAGTCATAAAGTGAGCTCTGAACTAGGACCAGAACAGTAGAGAAAAATTGCTACAGTATCGACATCTTCATACATCACTGTCTGGGCATCTTCAAGGTCAATATAGGGCATTAAACAAGTTTATTTGGGCTGTTATTTTCGACGGATTACTTTGGGGCGATTTGCGCTCGTACCTTATATTTATGTCATCTTTTAATCAGTATCATATTTTTAAAAACTATTGATTTGGTAGCCAGCTAACAAAAAATCCGTAATAATATGACCATTATACCCCTGACAAAATATATAAAATATGCATCACACATAAATCAATTTACGGTTCTCCTCCATCACTCTGTCTTTCCTCAGATCGTCTCTCGCAAACTAGAAATTTGAACCAAATTCAAATTCCAAATTACAAATTACAAAATACATTGTAAGTATTCCAATTCATCTTCAGAATTCAAAATAGTTTTTGAAACTGATTGATTTCATGATATATGTTTCTATAATTATTTTCGTAATTCACACTTGAATATATGTTTCTGATTGATTGATTGAAGTTGTTTGACGGATGAAATATGAACTTTTCACTGATAGATTACACTGACGAATGAATTTGCATTCTAAATCTGTTTCACGTTGAATTCTAACATTCTAATCCGACAAATTCAAATATGCTGAAGTTTTTGGTTTATTTGCTAAACAAGCTGAGTTTTTACATATACTGAAGTATTTGTCTTGTAGTGTAATCAAGCTGAAGTTTTTAGTTCATATGTAAAAATTTCAGGAAAACGAGCTGAAACATAAATTAAAAATATATATTGCACAAAAACTTCAGCATAAGATGCTGAAGTTGTTTAGTTCATATTTAAAAACTTCAGAAAAACGAGCTGAAGTTTTTCTCCTGCACTGGGTAAAAATAAAACATAAATTAAAATTACATATTGCACAAAAACATCAGCATGGGATGCTAAAGTTGTTTAGTTCATCTTTAAAAACTTCAAAAAAATGAGCTGAAGTTTTCCTCCTGCACTGGGTAAAAATAAAACATAAATTAAAATTACATATTGCACAAAAACTTCAGCATGGGATGCTGAAGTTGTTTTGTTCATCTTTAAAAACTTCAGGAAAATGAGCTGAAGTTTCCCTCCTGCACTGGGTAAAAATAAAACATAAATTAAAATTACACATTGCACAAAAACTTCAGCATAAAGTGCTGAAGTTGTTTAGTTCATTCTTAAAAACTTCAGCAAAACGAGCTGAAGTTTTCCTGATGCACTATGTATTTTATTATGATTTTTTGGTAAAACTTCATGCCAAAAAATGCTTAAGTTTTCCGGAATATGTAAAACATTTTTAGTATGCCGAAGTTTTTTAGTTCATTTTCTAAAACATGCTTAATATTTTGTCCTGCAATATGTAATTTTTGGATGAGTTTTTGTTAATTCATGATGAAGTTATTTAGTTCATTTCCTCTATTATTTTTCGAGTTTAAAGAGAATTAATATTAAAAAAACGCACAAAAAACTTAAAACAAAAACAGAAATTTTTATTAAATAAAATAAAAGATAAATTAAAATTACATAAAAAAGAAATAACATAATAACCCTTTAACTAAAAGGATTATCCAAAAAAAAAACTAATCGTCCATATCGTCATCGTCGTTGTCATTGTTAGATGGGCGAGCGTTTTCGTCACTAAGACTATCAAATTTGGCCAGCATCTCAAGCCTGTCAAGTTTGTTATTGATTTCTTCTAGCTCCCTGTCGTACTTCTCTATCAGCTCATCCAGCTTCAACTCAAACGCCTCTATGATGTCTTGGTTAATTTCGTCAACTATTTGCCTGATGACAGCATTCATTTTTCTCCCTTTTGTATTTTTATCTGCTAAAATATATGTGTTTCAGTGAATAAACTCACAAGGCATAAAGTACTTATATAGGCGAAAAAAACTTCTGCATGGTATATGAAAAGGCATAGAGGAATTTTAAACGTCTAATGAAAAGCATGCACGAATGTGATAGTAATGTAATTATTACACTAACACATACACCCAACGCAATATAATTACTACTTTAATTGTGTTTGTTACGTTTACTCATGTATACTATACAATTAATGCACACTAAAACTTTATGCTGAAACATGCTAAAGTTTATTTAGTTCATTTGTTAAAACTTCAGCCCAATGTGCTGAAGTTATTTAGTTCCTTTCTAAAACTCAGCACTTAATAAGCTGAAGTTTTTGTCCTGGATTCATTAATTTTTTCATACAGCTTTTGTCACGACCCAAAATCTAATAAGGGACGTGATGGAGCTGAACACCATTGTCAGGCAAGCCAACAACAAATAACTAGTAACTTCTCGTTTTAAATATTTCTGAAATTATTTCTTTTATACGTTTAAACAATAAGGAATAAATTTCCACTGAATACATAATGATATCTTTAATAATTTCAAAATACTGACTACTTCCATAGACATCCCAGAACCCGGTGTCACAAGTGCATGAGAATTTACTAGGGAATGAAATAAAATACAGTAATTGTCCGGAATACAAGTGGACAGAAATGAAAATACAGTACAATACTCTAAAGGAGATTCTGCTGGCTACGGACGTCTCGATAAATGCAATTCACCTAAGTCTTTGTATCAACCATGCCGCTATGCCACTAAGCCACTAGCCACACATAAACTTGTGCAACAAAAATGCACAGCAACTGTAGTATGAATACGAAAACAACGTGTACCCAATGAGTATCCCGTCTAATCTCAAAGAAGTAGAGACGAGAGGTCGACTTCAACACTTACTAGTGGTCCAATAGTAATATATTATTAATACGAAAAATCATGGATTTATTAAGAACGATAGTAATTTCAAATAAGTCACGAACAGGTAAAAGTTTCATTTTATATTAAAATCTCCTGATTCATAATCCATTAATTTTCAATTATCTCAAGGTTAGGAGGGCAAATATCAATATCAATAAATTTCAAGGCAAGCAATACAAGCATGCGCAAATCATGCCGAGGTCGTACGGCCCGATCCAACAATATTTAAACTGTACACTGCCAGAGAGTCGGATGGTGCGAACCATAGATGCATTTGTTTAATCTACTGAGGCGTTCGGCCCGTTCCGAAATTAAACACACACAGACAGTCAATCAAGAAGTCAACAAGGAAAAATTATCCAAAGAAACGCCAAATCTCTTTTAAAGATTTTTGAAAATGAAGTTTAAATCTTTTTAGAAATTTATTTACTAATCCGATATAATTTAAGCAATTCAAACTGTCAACAAGGTTACAAATATTCCAAGTATAGCATGCTTTTGAGTCCTAGACTACCCGAACTTACACATAATAGTAGCTACGCACGGACTCTCATCACCTCATGCGTACGTAGCCCCCACAAAGAGGATCACTTAACCAATTCTTTCACCTATGGGGACAATTCCCTCTTACAAGGTTAGAAAGGAGACTCACCTCGCTCCGAAGCCTATATTCCGATTCAAGAACGCGCTCAAACCTCCAATTTGGAGCCGAACGATCAAAACTATTCAAATAAGGTAAGAACTAGTCAATACATGCTCAAAAGTTCATATTCTAATTATTAAACCAATTTCCCAACCCTAAATGCAAGGTTCCTAAAATTTATCCCCGGGCCCACGTGCCCGGATTCTGGAAATTTTTGAAGAAAGTTGTTACCCATAACCTAAGGATCAAGAATATATGATTTTTACTTCATTCCCTAACAAATTTCGTGGTTAAATCTTGTTTTTACATAATTCTTGGTTTTTCATCTACAACCCTTGATTTTCCCTAATGTTCACATGTTAATCTACCCATAATCCATGTATTTAACTTATGATGTGTAGAAATTACTTACCTCTTTAATGACGATGGAATCCCTCCTCAAATGCTCTCAAAAATTTCCTAAGGCCAAGTGGGAAATGAAGGAAATGGGCTAAGTCTCGGGATAAAAATCCCTGAGTTCCAGTCATAGATGTCACATTTGCCACATCCGGCATGCAAATGTGATGTCGCATTTGCGACAATTGCATCGCAAATGTGACCTCGCAATTACGAGTTCCTGTTCGTATTTGCGACAAGATTCTTCGTAAATATGAAGGTGACAACCTCGCAAAATCGATCCTTCGTTCACAAATGCAAACTTTCCCCTAGAAGCCTAGGCTCGCAAATGCGAATAGGAACTCACAATTGCGAGGTCACATTTGCGACCAATGCATCGCAATTGCGATCATATCAGTACCAACAATCCTATTTCTTAGCAAATCACTCCGAAGCTATCTCGGATCACACCCGAGCCCCTGGGGCTCCAAACCAAACACCCGCACAAGTCTAAAAACATATCACAGACTTGCTTGAAGCCTCAAATCACATCAAACAACGCTAAAACCATGAATCGCACTCCAATTCAAGCTTAATGAACTTTAAGATTTCAACCTCTACTTTAGATGTTTAAACTCGTCAAATCACGTTCGATTGACCTCAAATTTTGCACACAAGTCATATTTGACATTAAGGACCTACTCCAACTTTCAGAATCGGATTCCGACCCCGATATCAAAAGGTCCACTTCCGGTCAAACTTCTCAAAAACCTTCAAATTTCTATCTTTTGCCAAATGACTCCAAAATGACCTACGGAACTCCAAATTCACTTCCGATCACGCTCCCAATACTAGAATCACCATACGGAGCTATTCCCAGACTCGGAATCTCAAACAGACATTGATAACCCTAAAATGCACTTCGATCCAAACTTATAAGATTGTTCCAAAAATGCTAACTTCCACAATAGACGTCGAAACGTTCCCGGGTCTTCCAAAACCCAGCCCGGACATACTCCCAAGTCCGAAATAATCATACAAACCTGCTGGAACATTCGAATCCCGATTTCGAGGTCGTTTGCTCAAAAATCCAACCTTAGTCAATTCTTTCAACTTAAAGCTTCCGAAATGAGAATTCTCTTTCCAAATCAAATCCGAACTTTCCGGAATTCAATTCCGACCATGCGTACAAGTCATAATACCTAAAGTGAAGCTGCTCATGACTTCAAACTGCTGAATGGCACGCTAGAGCTCAAAATGACTTGTCGGGTCGTTACAACTTTTTCAAAAAACTTTAGCCGAATATGCTGAAGTTATTTTGTTTATTTCTAAAAACTTCAGCACTTAATAAGTTGAATTTTTTATCCTGGATTCATTAATTTTGTCATACAGCTTTTTCAAAAACTTCAGCAGAAGATGCTTAAGTGATTTAGTTCATTTGTAAATACTTCAGGACAAACAAACTAAAAGTTTTCCTCCTGCACTATGTAATTTTCTCCTGCATGCTGAAGTTAAATTTAGTTTATGCTTAAGTCTTGTCCTGCATTAATCACCTTCTTCATGAGCATTTTTTCTAAAACTTCACTATAAACAAGCTAAAAATGTTCTAGTACATTTGCTCAACTTCAGCTTCAATGTGCTTACATTTTTTATGAACTTCATAATTAAATTCTTCTGTTCACTTTCCTAATACTTGGCACTAAACATGCTTCTTGTCACGGCCCAATTCCATTATAGGTCATGATGGCGCCCAACACCTTTGTCAGGCAAGCCAATGCGGAAGTATTAATAAGTTCTCATTTTCACTTTACTAAAACAAGTACGGAAATTTCTAAATTTGAAGTTAAAATCATGTGATAATTAGTAATATACTAACATAGTTATACAATCCCCAAAAGAATAGTCTGTCAATGTATGTGCCAAGACCTGGTGTCACAAGTTTATGGGCAACTAGTAGAATATATAAAAGAATAAATCTATCCTACTGTTTGAAATAGAATAGACAGCCAAAATAAAGAGAGACTCCATCATGCTGCTGAACGGCACAAGAAGGGAGCAGCTCACCGTGGAAATCTCAGACACTAATCAAGAATGCGCACCAGACTAGTAACCAGATGTACCTGCCTTAGATCCTGTACAATTAAGTACAGAAGTGTAGTATGAGTACACAAACAATATGTACCCAGTAAGTATCATGTCTAATCTCGAAGAAGTAGAGACGAGAGGTCGACTTGACACTTACTAGGGTCAAATAATATGAGAAATGAATCATACTGAGCATGGATAGAACAAATAATTAATAGTTTATAGTAAGAAAATAACAAGTCTTTTTATAGATAATATCGCAATTGGCCACTTACATTTCAGGGCATATAACAAAGATTAATCCATCGAAAAATACTGAGTAAAAGCATGTGCAAGTAGTGCCGAGGTCGTACGGCCCGATCCAACATAAAAGTAAATTGTGCACTGTCGAGGGTCGAACGACGCGAACCATAGATGCATCTATTACCCCGCTAGTGAATAAAACATGTGACGCGGTCAAATGTAATTAAACACAACAACAAGCAGACAGGGATATATAACTGAGGAGCAATCACTCACAGAAATATCAACTTCTCTTTAAAAAGCCAAGAAAGATAATGTTCCTCTTACTAGTCTCATTTACCATAATCACCATGATTTAATCAATCCAAATTAAACATAAAGTTGCAAGAATATCACATAAAGCATGCTTTTGGGTCCTAGACTACCCGGACTTAGCATAGTAGTAGCTACGCACGGACTCTCGTCACCTTGTGTGTACATAGCCCCCGCATTTAATGGCAAATTATTTGATTATATTACCTATGGGGACAATTCCCTCTTATAAGGTTAGATAGGAGACTCACCTCACTCCAAAGCACACTTCCAACACCAAGAACGTGCTCAAACCCTCAATTTGGAGCCGAATGATCCGGAACCAATTAAATGAGGTAGGAACTAGTTAATACAAGCTCAAGAGTTCGCATTTTAGTTGCTAAATTGATTTCTCAATCTTAAATACAAGTTTCCTAAAATCCGACCCTGGGCCCACATGCCTAGATTCCGAAATATTTCGAAGAAAGTTGTTCTTTATAGCCTAAGGATCAATAATATATGATTTCTACTTCATTCCATAACATATTTCGTGGTTAAATCTAACTTTTATCAAAACCCTAGGTTTTCACTCAAATCCCATGATTTTCACAAATTTTAGTATGTTAATCTACTCAATACCCAAGTGTTAAACTCACACTAAGTAGGAATAACTTATCTCACAATGCTAGGTTGAAATACTCTCTTTGAAAGCTTCTAAATCGCCCAAGTGTAGAAGTGAAATGAAATAAATGGCCTAAGTCCCATTTTTAACAGCTCTGTCCAGGCCTCTAAAGTCCCATTTGCGACATCAGGCTCGCAAATGCGAAGTCATATTGTGATAAAATGTTCACAATTGTGAACTAGGCCTCCCTCTGCCTTGGTCGAAATTGTGATAGACGAGTCGTAAATGCAGACCTTGCTGGGTTCGCAAACGCGAAGAACATGTCGAAAATGCGACCAGTACCCCCAACCAGCTTCATCGCAAATGCGATGTTCACCTCGCAATTGCGAGTTTGCAATTGCGAGATCTGCAGCAGCAACAAAAACACCAGAAATCTGGTGTGTTTTCTACTCCCAACCTATGCCCGAAACTCTCCCGAGCCCTCGGGGCTCCACTCCGAACACTCACACAAGTCCAACAACATTGTACAAACTTGCTCAAGTGATCAAATTGCCGAAATAACACCTAAAACCACGGATTCGACACCAAAATGCATGAAATCCTTAAGAACATTCAAATTCCTATCTTTACAACCGGAAGTCCGAATCACGTCAAATCTGTCCCATTTCTCACCAAATTTCACAGACAAGACTAAAATATTATATTGGACCTCACCGGGCTCCGGAACCAACATACGAGCCCGATACCAACATGATCAAGCATTATTCATTTTTATTAGATCCTTAGAATTTTAGTTTAACAATTTCTAACAAAAAATCACTACTCGGTCTAGGGACCTCGAAATTCGATTCCGAGCATACGCCCAGGTCCTATGTTTTCCTACAGACCCTCCGGGACCATCAAAACACAAATTCGGGTCTGTTTGCTAAAAATATTGACCAATGTCAAACTTAGTTTTTAAGAAAATCGTAAGAATCAAGTGAGCCCATTTCAACCCAAACTCTTCCAAATCCCGAACCAACCATCCCCCAGGTCGTAAATTAGTTAAAGAAAGCGCGGGAAGTTTTATTTAGGGGGACATGGTTCTAAAAAGCAAAACGACCAAGCCGGTCATTACATTCTCTACCTCTTAAACAAACGTTTGTCCTCGAATGGTCATTGAAAAGTACCTGAGCTATGAAAAGATGGGGATATCTGCTTCGTCTGTCCTCCTCAAACTCCCAGGTCGCCTCCTCGACTGGTTGTCCCCTCCACTGGGCCTTCACCGCAGAAATCCTCTTAGATCTCAACTGGTGATCCTACCTATAAACAATGGCAATTGGATCCTCCTCATAGCCCAAACTCTCATCCAGCTGAATAGTACTGAAGTCTAACACATGGGAAAAGTCGGCATGATACTTCCGCATCATCGATACATGGAAAACTAGATGAAATCCCGATAATCTGGGGGGGTAAAGCAAGCTCATAAGCAACCTCCCCAACTCGCCTCAACACCTCAAATGGGCCAATAAACCTTGGGCTCAATTTGCCCTTCCTCCCGAACCTTATAATGCCTTTCATTGGCGAGACTTTCAAGAGGACCTTCTCGCCAACCATGAATAATACATCATATGCCTTCTGATCCGCGTAACTCTTCTGCCTGGACTGAGCTGTACGAAGCCTTTCTTGAATCAACTTCACCTTATCCAAGGCATCTTTCACCAAGCCTATGTCGTATAACTTAGCCTCACCAGGATCAAACCACCCAATAAGAGAACGACACCGCCGACCATACAAAGCATCGAATGGAGCCATATCTATGCTGGACTGATAGATGTTGTTGTAAGCAAACTCTGCCAAGGGCAAGAACTGATCCCACTATCCTCCAAAATCAATCACACATGCTCTAAGCATGTCCTCTAGGATCTGAACTGTTCGGTCCGACTGCCTGTTTGTTTGAGGATGGAATTTTGTGCTAAGCTCTACACGGGTCCCCAACTTACTCTGAAAGGCTCTCCAGAAATGGGAATTGAAATGAGGGCCTCTATCTGATATGATGGAAACAGGCACACCGTGCAACCGGACTATCTCTCGAATGTAAATCTGAGCCAATCTCTCTGAAGTGTAAGTAGTCACAACCGGAATAAAGTGAGCCGACTTGGTTAACCTGTCAACAATGACCCATACTGCATCAAACTTCCACAAAGTCCGGGGCAACCCAACTACGAAGTCCATAGTAATGCGCTCCCACTTCCACTCTGGTATAGGCATCTGTTGAAGTAGGCCACCCGACCTCTGTGCTCATACTTAACCTGCTGGGAATTCAAACACTTAGCCACATACTCCACTATGTCCTTCTTCATTCTCCACCACCAATAATGTTGTCTCAAGTCACGATACATCTTCGTCACACCCGAATGAATGGAATACCACGAACTATGTGCCTCCTATAGTTTTCTCTCCCATAGACCATCAACATTAGGAACACATAGGCGACCTTGGAGTCTCAAAACACCATCCTCGCCAATAGAAACCTCCTTGGCACTACCTTGAAGCATTGTCTCTCTGAGAACCACCAAATGTGGATCATCGAACTATCAGACCTTGATCTACCCCAATAATGAAGATTGAGCAACAACACATGCAAGAACTCGGCTAGGCTCCAAAATATCCAACCTCACAAGTCTGTTAGCCAAGGACTGAATGTCCGAAGCTAGTGGCCTCTCCTCTACTAGAATGAATGCCAAGCTACCCATACTCTCTGCTTTCCTACTTAAGGCATCCGCGACCACATTTGCCTTGCCCGGGTGATAAAGAATAGTGATGTTATAATCCTTCAGTAACTCAAGCCATCTACGCTGCCTCAAATTGAGATCTCTCTACTTGAACAAATGTTGTAAGCTGCGATGATAAGTATAAACTTCACATGACACCCCATACAGATAATTCCTCCATATCTTAAGAGCATGAACAATCGTGGCCAACTCCAAATCGTGCACAGGATAATTCTTCTCATGGATCTTCAGCTGACGCAAAGCATATGCAATAACTTGCCCCTCCTGCATCAATACACATCCCAATCCAATGCGCAAAGCGTCACAATATACCATATACATCCCTGAACCGGAAGGCAACACAAGAACTGGTGTTGTAGTCAAAGCTTTCTTGAGCTTCTGAAAGCTCGCCTCACAATCATTGGACCAATGGAAAGGAGTATCCTTCTAGGTCAATCTAGTCAGAGGTGATGCAATAGATGAAAATCCATGCACGAATCGTATGTAATAGCCTGCTAACCCCAGGAAACTCCTGATCTCGGTCACTGAAGTAGGATGTGGCCAACTCTGAACTGCCTCAATCTTCTTGTGGTCCACCTTAGTACCCTCTCGTGACACAACATGCCCCAAGAATGCCACTGACTCTAGCCAAAACTCACACTTGGAGAACTTAGCATATAGCTTTTGCTCTTGCAAGGTCTGAAGCACTACTCTCAAATGCTGCTCGTGCTCCCCCAAGCTACGTGAGTATATCAAGATGTCGTCAATGAAGACGATGACAAAGGAATCAATATAAGGTCTGAACACCTTGTTCATCAAGTTCATAAATGCTGTTGGGGCTTTAGTCAAGCCAAAGAACATCACCAGAAACTCATAATGGCCATATCTAGTCCGAAATGCAGTCTTCGGAACGTTCGAGTCCCGAATCTTCAACTGATGATATCCTGACCTCAAGTCGATATTAGAGAACACCCTAGCACCCTGTAACTGGTCAAATAAATCATCGATACGAGGCAATGGATAGTTGTTCTTGATAGTGACTTTGTTCAACTGGTGGTAATCAATGCACATCCACATAGTCCCATCCTTCTTCTTCACAAATAACATCGGTGCACCCCAAGGTGATGCACTGGGTCTGACAAACCCTTTTGCTAATAACTCCTCAAGCTGCTCCTTCAATTCCTTCGGGGCCATACGATATGGTGGGATAGATATAGGCTAGGTGCCTGGAGCCAAATCAATACAAAAATCAATATCACGATCCGGTGGCATGCCAGGAAGATCAAAAGGAAACACATCGACGAACTCCCAGACTACTGGAACTGAATCAATCATTGGAGACTCTTCGGTGGTGTCCCAAACATAAGCCAGATAAGCCAAACACCCCTTCTCGACCATATGCCGAGCCTTCAGGAAAGAGATAACCCGACTAGAAGTATCAACTATGGAACCCTTCCACTACAACCTTGGCAACTTTGGCATTGCTAATGTAATAGTCTTGGCATGGCAATTTAGGATGGCGTGATATGGAGATAACCAATCCATGCCCAGGATGATCTCAAAGTCGATCATATCAAGCAACAGGAGATACTCTCTAGTCTCGAAACCACAGAATGTGACCATACAGGACCGGTAGATCCGATCCACAACCACAGAAAGGGAACACATGAACAGGAGTGCCCAAAGGCGTAGGAGGAATAACCAGGAAACGAGCAAATAGAGATGATACATATGAATAGGTGGACCCTGGATCAAATAATACCAAAGCATATCTACCGTAGATGGAAATAATACATGTGATGACGACATCTGAGGCCAATGCATCTGGCCTAGCCAAAAGGGCATAGAATCTGGCTAGAGTGTCGGTTGGCTGGCCTCCACCTGACTGAGCAGTAGCTAGCTGACCTCTCCCTGCCTGGACGGCCTCTACCCATCTGTCCCCTACCTCTGGGAGGCTGAGCAACCTGTGCTGAAATCATAGGTTGCTAACCCTACTGTACTGCCTTGCCCCGAAGTTTGGGGAAGGTCCTCTTCATGTGAATAGGATCTCCACACTCGTAGCAACCCCTCGGCACCATAGCCTGCTACCCTGAAGTTTGAGCTTGCTGACCCGAATATCCACTAGAAGAACCCTGAATGGCTGGGGGCAATATGAACTCTCTGGTATAACACTAAAGTAAGCACTGGAAGAACCCTGATGACCAGAATACCCGCCGGAGGAACCCTAAATAGCTAGTGAATGGTAAGAACTCTCCGGCATCGCACTGAAATAAGGTCTCACTAGAGAACCTCAAGGAGGTGGTGGTGGTGCTGAATACGGGGGCCTGCTAGGCTGACCCCTCCCAGAGTGCCCCCTACCACTAGTTGGGGCACCTCTGAACTCTCCAAAAAATTGGGCCTTCTTGTCCTGTTGAATCTACTCTCTACCCCTCTGGCGATAACCCTCAATCCTGCGAGCAATCTCTACTACTAGTTGATACTCAGTGCCCATCTCCACCTCTCAGGCCATGCTAGCTCGAATACCAGGGTGCAACCCCGCAACAAATCTCCGCACTCTCTCTGTATCTGTGGAAAGTATCATGAGTGCATGGCGAGACAACTCAGAAAACCTCACCTCATAATCGGTCACGAACATCTGACCCTACTCAAGATGCTCAAACTGATACCGTAGCTCTTCCCTCTCAGAGGCTGGAATATACCTGTCAAAAAATAACTGTGTGAACTGACCCTAGGTGATGGAAGGAAAACCTACTGGCCTACCAAGAACATAAGATTGTCACCATCTACGGGCCCTGCCCTCAAGCTGAAAAGTAGTGAAGTCAACCCCATGCGACTCCAATATCCTCATGTTGTGCAGTCTATCCCTGCACCTAACTATGAAGTCCTAGGCATCCTCATGATGCTCACCCCCGAAGATAGGAGGGTGAAGTCCAGTCCATCTATCCAATAACTTCTGTGGGTCACCATCCACAGCCGGTCTGGGCTCGGGCATCACTACCGCAACTGGCTGAGCCCCATCTGCAGGTAGTGTAACCGGAGTCTGATACACTGCAGCTGTGTAACCAGAAGCCTGAGCAATAAGGGTCTGTGCTCCCTCTCCTGCCTGTGATGTAGCTGGATCTGCTGGAAATAAACCAGCCTGAGTCATGGTGTCCATGAACTGCAGAATACGGCCCATGATCTCCTGGAAACTTGGTGCTGTCATAAAGTCCGCCAGGGTAGGCTCGGCTGCAGGCACCTCGCCCTGTTCCTCAATGATAAGATCTCCCGCAAGATCTGTTGGTGGTGCTACTGGGACAGCTTTAGGACGCCCTTGTCCCCTACCTCAGGCCGATGCCCTCCCCCAGCCTCTGCCTTGGCCTCTAGCAACGGGGGGAGCAGCTCCTCCCGGGTCCGGAACATCAGTCGTGCGTGTCCTCACCATTTGTGAGAGAATAGAAGAGGGAAATTTAGAATACCAACCACTGCACGATAGGAAATGAATAAAGAGTAGTTTTCCTAACACCCTATAGCCTCTCGAAGATAAATACAGACATCTTTGTACCGATCTGTAAGACTCTATTAGGTTTACCCATGACTTATGAGACTTACGTGAACCTAGTTCTCTGATACTATGTTGTCACGACCCAATTCCGTCATAGGTCATGATGGCACCCAACACCCTTGTCAGGCAAGCCAACGCGAAAGTATTAATAAGTTCTCATTTTCACTTTACTAAAGCAAGTACAGAAATTTCTAAATTTGAAGTTAAAATCATGTGATAATTAATAACGTACAAACATATTTATGCAATCCCCAAAAGAATAGTCTACCAATGTGTGTGCCAAGACCTGGTGTCACAAGTTTATGGGCAACTAGTAGAATATACAAAAGAATAAATCTATCCAACTATCTGAAATAGAATAGACAGCCAAAATAAAGAGTGACTCCATCATGCTACTGAACGGCATAGAAAGGGAGCAGCTCACCATGAAAATGTCGGACACTGATCAAGAATGAGCACCAGACTGGTAACCATATGTACCTGCCTCAGATCCTGTATAATTAGGTACAGAAGTGTAGTATGAGTACATAAACAATATGTACCCAGTAAGTATCCTGTCTAATCTCGAAGAAGTAGAGACGAGGTTCAACTTGATACTTACTAGGGTCAAATAATATGAGAAATTAATCATACTGAGCATGGATAGTACAAATAATTAATAGTTTATAGTAAGAAAATAACAGGTCCTTTCATAGATAATATCGCAGTTGTCCACTTACATTTCAGGGCATATAACAAAGCTTAATCCGCCGAAAAATACTGAGTAAAAGCATGCGCAAGTAGTGCCGAGGTCGTACGGCCCGATCCAACATAAAAGTAAATTGTGCACTGCCGAGGGTCGAATGGCGCGAACCATAGATGCATCTATTACCCCGCTCGCGAATCAAACATGCGACGCGGTCAAATGTAATTAAACACAACAACAAGCAAACAAGAATATATAATTGAGGAGCAATCACTCATAGAAATATCAACTTCCCTTTAAAAGGCTAAGAAAGATAATGTTCCTTTTACTAGTCTCATTTACCATAATCATCATGATTTAATCAATCCAAATTAAACATAAAGTTGCAAGAATATCACATAAAACATATTTTTGGGTCCTAGACTACTCGGACATAGCATAGTAGTAGCTACGCATGGACTCTCGTCACCTAGTGCGTACGTAGCCCCCGCATTTAACGGCAAATTATTTGATTATATAACCTATGGGGACAATTCCCTCTTAAAAGGTTAGATAGGAGACTCACCTTGCTGCAAAGCGCTTTCAACACCAAGAACGTGCCCAAACCCTCAATTTGGAGCCGAACAATCCGGAACTAATTAAATGAGGTAGGGACTAGTCAATACAAGCTCAAGAGTTCGCATTTTAGTTGCTAAAGTGATTTCCCAACCTTAAACACAAGTTTCCCAAAATCCAACTCCAAGCCCACACGCTCGGATTCCAAATTTCTTCGAAGAAAGTTGTTCTTTATAGCCTATGTTACACCTCATATTTTCATACATAAAAGTATGCCATAAGTAAATTGATGAAAGCTCAAAAATGAGATATTATATCCCGTATTGTCGTATGTTAAAGTTTTGTCGTAAGCTAATCGATGTAAGTTCGGGAATGAGAATATTTTGAGATAATTCTTAATTATGTGGATAATCAGATAATTATTGATTTTATTGGGAGTTTAACTATTTAATTAAGACTTTTGGATAAGCCTTAACGTAGCAACAAGACAAATGGGTAACAATGACTCTTCATTCATGTGCTATGTGGCTTTAGAAGAATTGGTGACTCTTATTTCATGAAACAATGTGGCATAATTAGGAAATTTCAACAAAATTTTATTCTTATCAAGTGGGGCCCACACCACTATAATAAGGAACCTTTTCAAATTCATTCATTTATTCTTTGAAAGAGACCTTACGGATCTGCCATGGCAATCATAAAATTGCTTTCAACATTTGCTTGATTTCTACATGAAAATTGCCTTGAGTTTCAAATGGAAAAAGGCTTCAAAAGGGGTAAATGATGAGATCTTCAACAATAGTAACGGATCTATTTTAGCAAATTCATATAATATTATGTAATAGCAGTGTAAGATGCAATTCTAAGAGAACAAGGTACAATCTTCCGCAAGAATATCATACGGATTTTTTCCTATTTCGATCTCGCCATTACGTGTTTAATTGTGATTGGCATATGTTAGAAGGACTGTCAAGAGAATCGGTTCAGGTATGTTAAGGCTATCCCTTCTTTCTTTTAGCATGATCTATACGATACGAACAAAACATGCAAATGCACAAATTCCATAAATGATTCTATTCATAGAAGTATTAGAGATATCTATGTTCTTGAATTTCCATGTGTCATAATATTTTATCATCTGTTCATGGGTCTTAGAAAAAATACAAAAGTTGAAAAGAGTTTATTTTATGATATTACTCAAAGGCAAAATGGTCTTATGACATTCCGAAAGATTTTATTAACGTATTTTTCATGCATTGCATTCATGTACATTGACCCGTGACCAAATGGTGTTATATACGCGTATATATGTATATGGGATATGGGAAAGGTTATGGCATTATATACGCACCACCACCTGATCAGCTGGTATATGTTGATGATTTTGCCCATAGTGGTCGAGATGATGTGATGGGATGCCCTCAGAGGCTGATGATGTTATGAAACATGTACCTATGCACGACATGACATTGATACGCATATGCATGACACTATAAGTATTTCATGATTTACAATGTTTTCCAAACTTACAAGTTGAGTCATTTACTACATATTTCTTCCATGTCTGTTATGTACTTATTTATGTGCCTTACATACTCGGTATATTATTCGTACCGACATCCCTTTTTTTGGGGGCGTTGCGTTTCATGCCCACAGGTCCTGATAGACAGGTCGAGAGCCCTCCAAGTAGGCTATCAGCTCAGCGGAAGATGTTGGTGCGCTACATTTGCTTCGGAGTTGCTTGTTTGGTTAGTATGATTTAGACTATACTTTTGGTATGGCGGGACTCTGTCCCGACCTTTATGAAAATTATGTATTCTTAGAGGCTTGTAGATAGATGTCATGTATGTAAAAGATTGTATGGTCTTGTGGGCCTATGTTCAGTATACAAGTGGTTATTTTTGTCTTATAGGCCCGTATGTCTTATGTATAAGTTGGTGTCACATATTGTATTCTACTTATCTCACGGTAGCCTTACGGCTCAATTATATATGATAGTATGGCATGAAAAGATATGTTATGTTGGTACTCGGTTGAGTAAGGTACCGGGTGTCCGTCGCGGCCCAATGGTTTGGGTTGTGACAAAAGTGGTATCAGAGTAATTCTGTCCTAGGAAGTCTACAAGCCGTGTCTAGTAGAGGCTTGTTTATGGGTGTGTCATGCACCACACTTATAAGCAAGAGGCTATAGGGTATTTAGGATTGTCACTCTTTCTTCTTACTTTAGATCGTGTAGTAGAGCTCACTTATAAGAATTAAAATTCCTAATTTCTACATCCAGAAAGACGGTTGGTAAGAGACGTGTCTACGAAAGAATTGAATCAGAAGAACCCGTTGAGCTTCTGGAAAAGGAGCCTTACGGAAAGAATATCTATCCACCTTTATGGTGAAAGAAAATGAGAGATTCAGAAGGTAAATACAAGTTTGAATGAGTAAAAAAAGCAAGGTGAATAAGGGTATGAGGTACCCAGTTAATAAAGATTATCCTTATTTACCATTCAGGAAGAGAGATATAAGCATTTTGAGTTACCTTCAATAGTAACAGAGGTATGTATAATTGGCCACACCGATCTAAGTTATGCTCTATGGAAACTAACAAATATGGTTTAAGAGAAGGACATAATATCACGATCCGACTGGCGTTAGAGTAACCCAAAATGATGGATGGATTGTTTGCGTCAATTAACATTTTCAAAGAATATTACAATTAGATGTGAATCCTAGCATGATCGAAAATATTTCCGAAGATAGGCACTGAAAACTTGGAAGGGATAAATATTACCTTAGTCTGACTCTCGTCCCTAGTAGAGCGAGGATGTTGAGCAACCCGAAGAACCGATGAATGAAGCAAGGAGAGCTAAAAGCAAAAGAATGTCTTGCTGAAGTTATCAGAAGAAAGGGATAGGAAGAAATATTAGCAGAGTAATGGGAAGAGAGATAAGGAAGAATTATGAGTAAGATGTGATACGTGGATGACAACAATAGATAAAAAAGAAAAGAAAAGATGACTTTATTACCGGGTTCATAGTCTGGTAAAGGAAGAGACAAAATGTGATAGGCCTCAAGAAAACAAGAGAGTATAGGCTATGAAGTCATATCCTTATTTCAAGAAGTAAGTTCGCGACTCTAACGTGATTACCAATAGGAAAAGCTAGACCCAAAATAATAGAGATCGGTATGGGCTGGTGAACTAGATAAAGTAAACATGGATTAGGGATTTAGTGATTTGATAATGGTAAACATCATGAAAATTTCAGATTTCATGCCGGAAATAATAGGATAGACAACAGAAGAAGATTCATGAAAAATTCAGAGAATGGTCATTCGGGAAGATGCTTCCTTAAATCAAGCAATGTTAGCAAAGTTAAGCTTAAGGGACTGTATGTACCAGTTACACTAAGTGTCACCATTGCAAGCGAGGGATTTTGTTATCCTTGGTATAGAAGGATTACCTCAAGGCGAGTAAGGGTCATTGATGATGTGAAAGGACGCCAAAGATAAAGAGGAAAAACATCTATAGGCAGGTCGTCATAGCTCCAAGTCTTAGTACTCCCCTAAAGGGGGGAATATGGAATAATAAAGTAAGAATGCAAAAAAAATGAGAAAGAGATGAGATTGCACCTATCCAGATGTTACAGATATGCTATGATTCCAGAACGCTATGTAAGCATGACGTCAAAGAAAAAGGGGGAGTAAGGGTTCCTACACGGGATGTTACTGATAGATAATGAGCCAGTACATAAGGTAAGTTAAGACAATAAAATAACCCAAGAAAGATTACGTGAAACATTGATATGAGAATGAGCCAACGAGCAGTTGGTAGCTAATAGAGCCTATTTATGGCTAAACAGGAGGTTACAAATGAGTCAGTAGATCGTGCAAGATAAACATGGTAAAACCTAATATAGTGAATTTAGCCTCGCAGTGATATCATCGTATTATTTGAGAAATATTCAGCTAGGAGTTGGGGTAGTTAAAGGTATCATATGAATGTTATGGAAATAAAAGAGAGTGTCACTAGGAAGACAGTCAAAGTATCAGTTCAAAAGCAACCCTACAAGCACAAGGACGTGAAGGCAAGAACTACAGATAAATATAGGTGAGTACGAACATTAAGAATTCCATTGGGTATGCGATGTATTAAGCTCGCAGCTTTACAAGAGTCAGAAGGTCTTCCCTAAGTACTACAACGAAAGACTAACTGAGGAAATAAGGAAGAAGCCTTCAACCTAAACATGGTAACTTGAAGAAGAAAAAAATGGTCATGAAAAAAAGGGTCTCACTATAACATTATATGCATGCTATAAAAGAGTGGCACCTACTGTGGCTAACGAACAGGGAGTGAAAACCAAAAGTAATATTCGAGATCATATGAGTTGCACGAAAATTCCGGCATGCGAGGGAACTAAGATAAGCTAAGTATGCACACAACAAGGAGGCAGAAGACCAGGAAAAATAATAGCTTACGTTTAAAGAAAGTTGAGCAGGAACTATTCGATCAATGATCCAGAGTTGGTTACGTTATGAATGCACTTGAAATTTCGGAGTATACATATATGTTGACAATCATATAGTCATAGAAGACTCTGATATAAGTTAAAAGAAAGAATTGAGTCCAGGTCATAGGCAAATAATTGAATTATTAGAAGATTATATCCTGGGTATTTTATAGTGTCCAAGAAGGACTAAAGTAATAACTAATACCAAGTGCCACAGATTTGAAGATAGATTAAGCCTACATAAAGGCATCACAGAAGGAAGAGGAAACTAAAGATTTACATCAACTAAGTAAATCAAGAGTCTGATTATTGGACCCAGAAAACTATAGACCTAATGATTGAGAATATTACAAGATCACTCTTAAAAACCAGCGGTACAAGAGAGATAGTACAATAGCCATATTCTATAAGGGCATCAGAAGAATACCAGCCTCATAAGAAGTCAGCATGAAGCACCTCTCGAATTATGTATGCACTAGAGGTGCAAGTATTATAATAGAGCTTCAAGTTATGGACGTGAATTATACCTAGGTAGAAGGGAGGTCATAAAAGAGATAGAAGATACAATGCAATATTTTAAGGTAAGTTAGGTAAATGTGAACAACGTACGAGATACTCAAATGCAAAAGGTTGTGAATACTCCATACTTTGGATAAAAGGCTAGAAGCGCGAGGATTCAGTATCTAGGAATGATAGCAGCATTGTCAGTAGCATATCTTCTAGCCTATGGTTTCTAGGTACTGAGAGATCTGGCCAAGAGAGTAAAGAAGAGTTAGAGACGATGGATGTCTCGCTTGATGTTCCAGAATAACATAAGGAAATCTATGGTGCAAGCAAGTTGAAGGAAGGTTGCGAATAGTATAAATAGATATGTATAGGTCGCAAGCTAAAATATAGTAAAGCGACAAGGTTTTATGAGAGGAGTAAGGATGAGAAAGGGCGAGTGAGAATGTGACGAGAATGGATAAGTCCTCGGGATTAAGCCCATGCAAAACAAGAGAGTTGATGGTTCCTCTAAGTTATAGAAAGTTCAGTATAATTTGGATGAACTCAAAGGAGTCTACGACTAGTAGCATTTAGAAGAGATGAAATGCTACCCTGGTAATAGAATAATAATGTAATCGTGATAGATAAAGGATGACGTTTGGGCCTTCAATTAAGTAACGATCTAACAAAGAAAAGAAAGGGATCTCATGAATTGGACATGATTAAAATACCCACACAAGGTGAATCACATTGGGATGATATAAAGTACAGTTATGGAAGTATAGTATCACCCTTAGGTGGATCAATCTAATTACTTCAGGTGCCCCATGAGATGCGAACCCTAGCGGCGGTTGTTACATAAGAGATCAAGTTATCAGTGGTAGATGATAGATCAACATAAAGGTGAATCAATAATGGATGGAGAAAAGTCACAAAGTACAAGGTCAGATTAGGCCGTCATTTTTAAGATGAACAGTAATGAGGAAGCATTAAAGGACATAAATTTGTACATATGGGATAAGCAACTAAAGTAACCTAGAGTTTGGTAGCAGACCTCAGTGACGATAAATCGAAGTAAGAGTTATGGTATAGTATTACCTACTTAGATGCAATAAAGTCATACTGATGGATAAACGGATCTATGAAATAAGATATAGCAATATCCGTAAGTTCAATAAAGTACCGAGCGAAGAAATTCAGTATATCTATAGATGCCCAGAGGGACATCTTGTCAAACTCTGTATATGTTTACAAAGTGAGGCCTAAAGGTAGGCTAAAAATTGAAGGAAAAAGGAGAGAAGAATTGCATAGACACACTTACAAGGTTAGAGTCGTACTGGCTATATGATAGAAGGTAGCAACACGATATTGGAAGGATTCCGACCACAAGTCATGATGTGAGAAAGAGTCCTAAAGGGGGGAAAAGCCCTGGCCTTTTGATTTATTCACATAACAGGATGGAAAGAGCAGTATTAAAACCATTCGTAAGAGCTATCCGGTCATATGACCGATAGGTGCATTAGTCAACATTCGAGGACGAATGTTTCAAAGGGGGGAATGATATTACACCCCATATTTCATACGTAAAAGTATGCCATAAATAAATTGATGAAAGCTCAAAAATGAGATATTATATCCCGTATTGTCGTACGTTAAAGTTTTATCGTAAGCTAATCGACGTAAGTTTGGGAATGAGAATATTTTGAGATAATTCTTAATTATGTGGATAATCGGATAATTATTGATTTTATTGGGAGATTAACTATTTAATAATGGCTTTTGGATAAGCTTTAACGTGGCAACAAGACAAATGGGTAACAATGACTCTTCATTCATGTGCTATGTGGCTTTAGAAGAATTGGTGACTCTTAATTCATGAAACAATGTGGCATAATTAGGAAATTTGGCCAAAATTTTATTCTTATCAAGTGGGGGCCACACCACTATAATAAGGAACCTTTTCAAATTCATTCATTTATTCTTTGAAAGAGACCTTACGGATCTGCCATGGCAATCATAAAATTGTTTTCAACATTTGCTTGATTTCTACATGAAAATTGCCTTAAGTTTCAAATGGAAAAAGGCTTCAAAGGGGTAAATGATGAGATCTTCAACAATAGTAACGGATCTATTTCAGCAAATTCATATGATATTATGTAATAGCAGTGTAAGATGCAATTCTAGCAGAACAAGGTACAATCTTCCTCAAGAATATCATACGAATTTTTTCCTATTTCGATCTCGCCATTACGTGTTTCATCGTGATTGGCGTGTGTTAGAAAGATTGTCAAGAGAATCGGTTCATGTATGTTAAGGCTATCTTCTTTCTTTTGGCATGATCCATACGATACGAACAAAACATGCAAATGCACAAATTCCATAAATGATTCTATTCATAGAAGTATTAGAGATATCTATGTTCTTGAATTTCCATGTGTCATAATATTTTATCATCTGTTCATGGGTCTCAGAAAAAATACGAAAGTTGAAAAGAGTTTACTTTATGATATTACTCAAAGGCAAAATGGTCTTATGATATTCCGAAAGATTTATTAACGTACTTTTCATGCATTGCATTCATGTACATTATCCCGTGACCAAATGACGTTATATACGCGTATATACATATATGGGATATGGGAAAGGTTATGGCGTTATATACGCACCACCACTTGATTAGCTGGTATACGTTGATGATTTTGCCTACGGTGGCCGAGATGATATGATGGGATGCCCTCAGAGGCTGGTGATGTTATGAAACATATACCTATGCACGACATGACATTGATACGCATATGCATGACACTATAAGTATTTCATGATTTACAATGTTTTCCAAACTTACAGGTTGAGTCATTTACTTCATATTTCTTCTATGTCTGTTATGCACTTATTTATATGCCTTACATACTTGGTACATTATTCGTATTGACATCCCTTTTGCCTGGGGACGTTGCGTTTCATGCCCGTAGATCTTGATAGACAGGTCGAGATACCTCCAAGTAGGCTATCAGCTCAGCGGAAGATGTTGGTGCGCTACATTTGCTTCGGAGTTGCTTGTTTGGTTAGTATGATTTAGACGTGTACTTTTGGTATGGCGGTACTCTGTCCTGGCCTTTATTACAATTATGTATTCTTAGAGGCTTGTAGACAGATGTCATGTAAGTAAAAAATTGCATGGCCTTGTCGGCCTATGTTCGGTATACGAGTGATTATTTTGGTCTTATAGGCCCGTATGTCTTATGTATAAGCTAGTGTCACATATTGTATTCTACTTATCTCACGCCAGCCTTACGGCTCAGTTATCTATGATAGTATGACATGAAAAGATACGTTATGTTGGTACTCGGTTGAGTAAGGTACCGGGTGCCCGTTGCGGCCCATCGGTTTGGGTTGTGACATCCTAAGGATCAATAATATATGATTTCTACTTCATTCCATACCAAATTTCGTGATTAAATCTGACTTTTATCAAAACCCTAGGGTTTCACTCAAATCCCATGATTTTCACAAATTTTAGTATGTTAATCTACTCAAAACCCAAGTGTTAAACTCACACTAAGTAGGAATAACTTACCTCACAATGCTAGGTTGAAATCCTTTCTTTGAAAGCTCCCAAATCGCTCAAGTGTAGAAGTGAAATGAAATAAATGGCCTAAGTCCCATTTTTAACAACTATGTCTAGGCCTCTGATGTCGCATTTGCAACATCAAGCTCTCAAATACGAGGTCGCAATTGCGACAAAATGTTTGCAATTGCGAACTAGGCCTCCCTCCGCCTTGGTCGAAATTGCGATAGACGGGTCGCAAATGCGGACCCTACTGGGTTCGCAAATGCGAAGAACATGTCGCAAATGCAACCACTGCCCCAGCCAGCTTCATCACAAATGTGATGTTCACCTCGCATTTGCGAGTTCGCAATTGTGATCAATATCTCGCAATTGCGAGATCTGCAGCGGCAACAAAAACACCAGAAATCTGGTGTGCTTTTCTACTCCCAACCTATGCCCGAAACTCTCCCGAGTCCTCGGGACTCCACTATGAACACTCACACACGTCCAACAACATTGTACAAACTTGCTCGACCGATCAAATCGCCGAAATAACACCTAAAACCACGGATTCAACACAAAAATGCATGAAATCCTTAAGAACATTCAAATTCCTATCTTTACAACCGGACGTTCGAATCACGTCATAATCAGTCCCATTTCTCACCAAATTTCACATACAAGACTAAAATATTATATTGGACCTTCATCGGGCTCCGGAACCAACATATGGGCCCGATACTAACATGATCAAGCATTATTCATTTTCATTAAATCCTTAGAATTTCAGTTTAATAATTTCTAACAAAAATTTACTACTCAGGCTAAGGACCTCGGAATTTGATTCCGGGCATATGCCCAGGTCCCATATTTTCCTATGGACCCTCCGGGACCGTCAAAACAAAAATCCGGGTCCGTTTGCTAAAAATGTTGACCAAAGTTAAACTTAGCTTTTAAAGAAAATCTTAAGGAATCAAGTGAGCCTATTTCAACCCAAACTCTTCCAAAACCTGAACCAACCATCCCCGTAGGTCGTAAATTAGTTAAATCAAGCGCGGGAAGTTTTATTTAGGGGGATGGGGTTCTAAAAATTAAAACGACCAGGCGGGTCGTTACACTTCTGCAGGATGAGCTCGATTTGCATTGTTATTACTTTCAATGGGAGGTGGACTCTTGATTTCAAATACTTGGATCAAGATACAAAACTTGTTCTACTTAATAAGCAAGTATCATTCAATACTTTCCTAAGAAAATTAGTGAAGTTACAAATATTGATTCAAGCAGATATTCACTAAAGGTATGGTTTGATATCAAACTATATACAAGAAAAGGAATGCTTGTAACATCAGATGAAGAACTCAGTACCTGTATACATTTGCTTACAACTAATTCAACTTACAAGAATGTCATTTCGTCGTCAAAAAATACAACATTGAGAATCTGCTGCATTCAAACAATCTCTTGCATATGCAATAGATTCAGAACTTTTTGCTGATTATCAACATGAACTAGGACAGCCAATAATGGTAGTAGACAACGAGCAACAACCTTCTAACATTACAGCTGCTTCAAAATATATAATGCTGCAACAATTAGCCGCTCCTCCAATAAATTAATACTAGTTTGTCGATGACAAAGAAGAAGAAGGACAGGTAATAATACAAATTGACAACCAACACACAATCCAACAAAGTTTTTTGTTACCTTCTGCAATGATAAGCAACAACGAAGATGAAATAAACATGGAGCTTACACCGATAACATCAGATAGAATTGAAGAAATTGCTGAAACTTCTAGTGCTTCTTAGAAATCAAGAAAAAGAGTGAGGAAAAAGCTGAAAGAATCTCCACCATGTAAAATACTTAGGCACGATGCGTTGCCTGAGGAAGTAAGAGTAGGATCAATTTTTGAGAACAAACAAAACATGACTAAATTTTCTGCAGCTTGGAGATAAACTAGAAAGTTGAATTCACTACTATTAGATCATGTTAAAAGAGATACGAGCTGAAATGCATCGTGGAGAAATGTGGTTGGAATGTACGTGCTACCAGAATAAAAAATTTCATACTTTTCAGGGTGATAAAATATCATAACAACCATGAATGCTCGGTTGATGCAAGAAAATCAGATCAGAAGCATGCTATATCAAATTTTATAAGTAAACAAATTATAGAACATGTTTGTCACGGCCCCAAATACCCCGGTCGTGATGGCGCCTATAACATTACTAGGCAAGCCAACCCAACAAGTAACCACAATCAATTCCTTTTAATAAAAACATTTTTCTAACATTTAATTAAGTCTCAATTTTCATAAGGAATACATAAATCACTTAAATGTGTGGAAAACATTATGAAAAATAGACCAACACAGCCCAAATATATGGTGTCATGAGTCTAGAGCCTCTAAATACAACTAGTCCAACTGTCTATTACATAATAAGTCTAAAAATGCGGAAAACAAGGATAGAAAGGAAGAAAGCAGAGCTGCGGACGCCGTGCAGCTACCTTGCAGTCTCCGATAACCTCCAAAAATGTTGGGGACCCTCACTCTGTCACTCGGGCACCAGGATCTTCTCACAAGGTGCAGGGAGTAACGTTAGTACGCCAACTCAGTAAGTAACTAAAGTAAATAAGGTATGAGTGTAGTGACGAGCAGTTAAAAATCATATATAAGAGTACGCAACAGAGTATCAAATCAAACTCAATAGTTTAAAAGTCAGTTACTTCGTAAAAACTTCAGTTTCAATTGAAATACTTTGAAATCATTTACTTAGCAGCTTTCAACAGAGGCTCATTTTAAAAGAGGAGTGAAATCAGCAAAGATATTATAAATGGGCCCCTCGGGCAAGGTATCACTCACAATTATAGCCTCTCGGGCAAGCCTCTCAGTCACTCGTGACTCAACTCTCGTCACTCAGTACTCACACTTAGCACTCAGGCTCAATAATATCTCATAATAGTAATAATCATAATAACCGCTGCGGCATGCAGCCCGATCCATAGTTTATAGTTGACTATGCTCACTGGGGGTGTACAAACTCCGGATGGGCTCCTACAGCCCAAGCGTCCTATCGTTGTGGCACGTAGCCCGATCCTCTCTCTCTCTCTCTCTCTCTCTCTCTCTCTCTATATATATATATATATATATATATATATATATATATATATATATATATACATACATACATACATATCACTGCGGCGTGTAGCCCGATCCATAATATATACATATAATATTGTTGTGGCATGCAACCCGATCTATAATATCTATAATCCTCACCATTAGGTCCTCAACCTCTCTCAGTCATTAACCTCACAACCACTCGGGCATAACAGTGGAAATCAGGGAAACTTAGCCCAAATAGTTTTCACATTTTAAGAAGTAGAGTGATAAAACCATTTTTAAACAATAAACAAGTGAAACATGACTGAGGATATGCTTTCAAACAAATAGAGTGAGGAAAATAGTAAAAATGCCCCTAAGGGTCTCAACAGGTCGGCACAAGGCTCCAAACATGGCATATAGCCCATAATATAGTATCAACCTCTAAAATAAGTGATATCATAAGATTTAAAATCAAATACGCGGCTTAATAGTCGCTATACCAAGTCACAATCCCGATCGATGCACGCCCACACGCTCGTCACTTAGCATGTGTGTCACCTCATTTAACAAAACAATACAAAATACCGGGGTTTCTACCCTCAGTTCCAGATTTACAATAGTTACTTACCTCAAATCGGATGAAATACTACTCCGCAACTCCTTTGCCTCTCGCCTCGGCCTCAACTCGTGCCGAATCTATCCAAAATGAGAATCATAACATTAGAATATGTTAAAGGGACGAAGTCCATGCGAAATTAATCAAATTATACCAAAAATCCTGAAATTTGTCCAACCCGACCCCCGAGCTCATGTCTCAAAATTCGATAAAAATCACATCAACGTAATCCTTATCCTCCCACGGGTTCATACATACCAAGAGTACCAAAATCCGACCACAAATGGCCCCTCAAATCCCAAGATTAAAGTCTTAAGTTTCCAAGCCCTAACTCCCCAACTTAGGCTTCAAATTCCCCAAATTTCATGTTTAATTAGGTAGTATTAAGTCCAAAATTGTTACCTCCAATAAATTCTCTTTGATTCCCTCTTCAATCTCTCTAAAAAAACTCCAAAACCGAGTCAAAAATGGTGAACTTAGGCCAAAAGTCGCGAAAATGGTCTTTTAAATATTCTGCCCAGCGATTTGAAATCCTTCTTCACGAACGCGGTCAAAGCCTCACATTCTCGAAGCACAAAAATACCATTGACCAAAATTCACTTATGCGAACGCGACCAGCCCATTGCAAACGCAATGCCTCAGCCACACGAACCTTTGCGAACGCTATATCCCCATCGCGAATGCGGTGAACAATGACCCAGCCCTTCGCGAACGCGTGACCCTTATCGAAAACGCGAAGGCCAATGCTCCTGCCTCACACCCCAATACTTTGCAAACGTGAGGGTCCACTCGCGAACGCGAAGCACCATTTGTCTGCAACACTACAATAGATTTTTTGCAATCCTTTTTTACTTGAAATGATCCGTTCAACCATCTGAAACTCACCCGAGGCCCTTGAGACCTCAACCAAACATGCCAACATATCCCATAACCTCATTCAAACTTGTTCCATCCTTCGGAACGCTCAAAATAACATCAAAACACCAAAAACACATCGGATTCAAGCCTAAGAATTCCAAAAACTTTCAAATTCCGCTTTCGATCAAAAAGTCTATCAAATCACGTCCGAATGACCTGAAATTTTGCACACACATCCCAAATGAAACAGCGGACATACTGCAACTCCCGGAATTCCATTCCGACCCCTATATCAAAATCTCACCTATCAACCGGAAAATGCTAAAATTCTAATTTCGCCAATTCAATCCTAAATCTACTCCAGACCTCCAAAACACATTCCGATCACGCTCCTAAGTCCCAAATCACCTCCCGAAGCTCTCCGAACCATCAGAATTCATATCCGAGCCCTTATTCATATAAGTCAACATCCGATTGACTTTTCCAACTTACGCTTACTCAAAAGAGACTAAGTGTCTAAAAATCTTACCAAAACCTCTCCGAACCCGAACCAATCAACCCGATAACATATAATACAACTGACAAAGAAATAAAGAGCAGAAATGGGGAAAATGGAGTGGTAATTCATGAAACGACCGACCTGGTCGTTATATCTTCCCCCTATTAAACAAACGTTCGTCCTTAAACGAGTTAAGAAACATACCTGAAGCCTCAAATAGGTGAGGATATCTGCTCCGCATCTCCGGCTCGGTCTCCTAGGTAGCCTCCTCCATGGGCCGACCTCTCCACTGTACTTTCACTGAAGCTATATCCTTTGATCTCAACTTTCAAACCTGACACTCCAAAATAGTCACTAGCTCTACATCATAAGTCAAATCACCATCTAACTGAACTGTTTTGAAATCCAAAACATGAGACGGATCCCCAATATACTTACGGAGCATAGAAACATGAAATACCGGATGCACACTTGAAAAGCTAGGTCACAAAGAAGCTCATAAGCCACCTCCCTAATCTTCAGAAGCACCTCAAAAGGCCCAATGAACCGAGGACTCAATTTACCCTTCTTCCCAAATCTCATAACACCCTTCATGGGTGAAACCTTCAACAGAACCTTCTCACCAACCATGTAGGACATGTCGCGAACCTTCCTATCAGCAAAACTCTTTTGTCTCGACTACTCTGTACGAAGCCTCTCCTGAATTACCTTCACATTTTCTAAAGCATCCTGCACCAAGTCTGTCCCCAATAACCTAGCCTCACCCGGCTCAAACCAACCAATTGGAGATCTACACCGCCTCCCTTACAAAGCCTTATATGGAGCCATCTGAATACTTGACTAGTAGCTGTTGTTATAAGCAAACTCTATGAGCGGTAGAAACTGATCCCATGACCCTCCGAAATCAATGACACAGGCATGCAACATGTCCTCCAATATCTGAATAGTGCACTCGGACTGTCCATCCATCTGAGGGTGAAAAGCTATGCTCAACTCAACCTGAGTACCCAACTCTCGCTGCACAAACCTCCAAAACTACGAAGTAAACTGAGTGCCCCTATCTGAAATGATGGAAACTGGGACACCATGCAAGCGAGCAATCTCCCGGATATAGATCTCTGCCAACTGCTCTGAAGAATAGATAGTACACACAGGAATGAATTGCGCGGACTTGGTCAGCCGATCCACAATCACCCAAATGGCATCGAACTTCCTCAAAGTCCGTGGGAGCCCAACTACAAAGTCCATGGTGATCCGCTCCCACTTCCACTCTGGAATATCCATCTGCTAAAGTAAGACACCCAGTCTCTGATGCTCATATTTCACCTGCTGACAATTGAGACACCGAGCTACAAATCCCACAATGTTCTTCTTCATTCTCCTCCACCAATAATGTTGTCTCAGATCCTGATACATCTTCACGGCACCCAAATGAATGGAATACCGCGAACTATGGCCCTCCTCCAAAATCAACTCGCGAAGCCCAACTACATTAGGCACACATATCCGGCCCCGCATCCTCAACACCCCATCATCACCAATAGTCACATCTCTGGCATCATTGTGTTGAACTTTGTCCTTAAGGACAAGCAAGTGAGGATCATCATACTGGCGCTCTCTGATGCGATCATATAAAGAAGACCGAGAAATCACACAAGCCAATACCCGACTGGGCTCCGAAATATCCAACCTCACAAACTGATTGGCCAAGGCCTAAATATCAACTGCAAGAGGTCTCTCCCCAACTGGAATATATGCCAAACTCCCCATACTCACTGCCTTCCTACTCAAGGCATCGGCCACCATATTGGCCTTTCCCGGATGGTACAAAATAGTGATAGCATAGTACTTTAGCAGCTCCAACCATCTCCGCTTCCTCAAATTGAGATCCTTCTATTTGAACAAGTGCTGGAGGCTACAATGATCAATAAAAACCTCACAAGACACACCATACAAGTAATGCCTCCAAATCTTCAACGCGTGAACAATGGCAGCCAACTCCAAATTATGAACAGGGTAGTTCTTCTCATGGGGCTTCAATTGACGAGAAGCATAAGCAATAACTCTACCATCCTGCATCATTACACACCCAATACCAACTCTCGAAGCATTCCAATACACGGTATAGGAACCTGAAGTTGATGGCAAAACTAACACTGGAGCTGTGGTCAAGGAAGTCTTGAGCTTTTGAAAGCTCTCCTTACACTCATCCGACCACCTGAATAGAGCAACCTATTGAGTCAACTTGGTCAATGGTGATGCGATAGATGAGAATCCCAGAACAAACCGACGGTAATAGCCCGCTAAACCAAGAAAGTTGTGAATCTCTGTAGATGAGGATGGTCTAGGACAACTCTGAACTGCCCCTATCTTCTTTGGATCAACCTGAATACCCTCATTGGACACCACGTGCCCCAAGAATGCCACTGAACTAAGCCAAAACACACACTTGGAGAACTTTGCATAGAGCTTCTCCTCCCTAAATCTCTATAACACAACTCTCAAATGCTCTGCGTGCTCCTTCTGACTACGTGAATACACCAGAATATCATCAATGAAAACTATGACAAATGAGTCTAGATACAGCCGGAACACGCTGTTCATCAAGTGCATGAATGTTGTTGGGGCATTGGTCAGCCCAAAATACATCACCAGGAACTCATAATAACCATATCGGGTCTTGAAAACCGTCTTAAGAATATCTAAGTCCCTGATCTTCAACTTGTGATAACCTAAATGGAGATCAATCTTGGAGAACACTCTCACTCCCTGAAGCTGGTCAAACAAATCATCAATGTAAGACAGGGAATACTTGTTCTTAATTGTAACCTTGTTCAACTGCCTGTAATCAATGCACATCCTCATCGTGTCATCCTTCTTCTTCACAAATAGGACAGGCACACCCCAAAGGCGACACACTAGGCCGAATAAACCCCTTATTAAGGAGTTCCCAAAGCTACTCCTTCAACTCCATTGGTGCCATACGATATGGTGGAATAGAAATGGGCTGCGTGTCCGGCACCAAATCAATACCAAAATCGATATCCCTATCTGGTGGCATGCCTGACAGGTCTGTAGGAAACACATCGGGAAAATCCCTCACAACTGGAACAAAATCAATACTAGGAGTCTCTGCATCGACATCCCTCACAGAGGCTAGATATGAAAGACAACCCTTCCCAACCATACGCTAGGCCTTCAAGAATGAAATTACCCTACTGGGTACATAATCAGTCAAACCTCGCCACTCAATCCGTGGCACACCCAGCATAGTTAATGTCACTCTCTTAGCATGACAGTCCAAAATAGCACGACATGGAGATAGCCGATCCATACCCAATATAACATCGAAATCCACCATACATAACAACAAAACATCCACTCAAGTCTCCAGACCCCCAATAGTGACCACACACGACCGGTACACATGGTCCACAACAATAGTGCCGCCCACCGGAGTAGATACACGAACAGACTAAACAAGAGACTCATGGGTTGTGGACCAAGAGGCATCTTTCCAAATAACGAGCAAAGTATGATGATACATAAGAATAAGTGGAACCGGGATCAAATAACACAGAGGCATCTTTGCGGCAAACTGAGACAATACCTGTAATCACATCATCTGAAGCAACAACATCTGGTCTACCTGGGAAGGCATAGAAATGAGCCTGACCACCACCTGATCAACCTCCCCATCTGGGGTAACCCCTAGCTGACTGACCCCTACCCCTAGTTGCATGAGCGGGTGGTGAAGTAACTAGAGCTGAAGTCGAGGGCTTACCCCTCTGCTGAGATGGACGCTCAAGAAGACGAGGACACTGCCTCCTCATATGCCCAACCTCTCTACACTCGTAACAATTCTCTGGTGCTAGAGATGGGGATTGAAGGGAACCCCTAGCACCGGAATGACTAGCAGATACACCTGGCATAGAAGAGACCTAAACTGATGGAGCACGTGACGAACTCTGAGTTGGAAGGGCACTAAGTAATGACTGGCCCTGATGAGAACTGTGAGAACCATGACCCGATGATGCCCCACGATAACCTGGGCGAGCTGGCTGAGCATGCCTGAATGGACGGCCTCTGCCGTGCTAAAACTGACCTCTCGAAGGATCACTACCAAAGCTACTAGATCCTCGAGGCCTCTTGGCCTCCCTCTCCTCTCGCTCCTAGCAACAAACCGACTCAATCTCGTGGGCGATGTCAACAACCTCCTCAAAAGTAGCACCTAACACCATCTCCCTAGTCATGAGAATCCAAAGCTGATATGTGAGGCCATTAACGAACCTCCTGATCCCCTCTCGATCTGTGGGAACCAACCAGACCACATGACAAGCTAACTCAGAAAACCGCATCTCATACTACGTCACAGTCATGTCTCCCTGACGCAACTGCTCGAACTGCCTGCGCAGCTCCTCTCGGCGAGACTATGGCACATACTTCTCTAGAAAGAGAACAGAGAACTGTTGATAGGTAAGGGGCATTATACCAACAGGCCTACGCCTCTCATAAGCCTCCCACCAAGTAAATGCAGCTCCAAAAAACTGAAAAGTAGTAAATGCTACACCACTAGTCTCCAGAATACCCGATGTGCAAAGAATTCTTTGACACTTGTCCAAGAAACCCTGGGCATCCTTGCCCTCAATACCACTGAAAGTTAGAGACTGAAGTCTACCAAACCTCTCCAATCGACGCTGCTCGTCGTCAGGCATAACTGGTACCACATACTCCTGAGCTGGTGCAACCGGCTGGGCTGGAGGTGCCCCCGGTGTCTGATGTCCCTGCACAACCTGCTTAGGTGTGTGAGTAACAGGAGTCTGAGTACCTCCCCCGGCCTGAGAAGTAGCTACAGTCGTAGTAACTGAGACCGCCTGAGCCAAGCCAGTGCACACTGATAGAATATAGGCTAGAGCCTCTTGAAGGCTTAGAATCACAATAGGCATTGTTCGTGCCTGAGCTGGTGCTACTGGAGCGTCTGCAACTGGGACCTGATCATGAACTGGGGTAGCTGGTGGTTCTACAAGTGCTGCCCTAGATGTTGTACGAGCTACACCCCTGCCCCTACCACGGCCTCGACTGTGTCCTCGGCCTGCCCCAGTTGGTGGTACTGGTGGTGGTCCATCCTGACCGGTAGTACATGTCATCACCATCTGTGAAAGAATAGAATAACAGAAGTTTAGTACTCGGATCGACAAATTCGCACGACAAGAATTTCAAGAAAATGAAGTTTTTCCTAAAGGTCTGCAGCCTCCCGAGGATAAATACAGATGTCTCTATACCGATCCGCGAGACTCTACTAAACAGACTCATGGCTTGCGAGACCTATGTAACCTAGGCTTTGATACCAACTTGTCACGACCCCAAATACCTCGGTTATGATGGTGCCTATCACATTACTAGGCAAGCCAACCCAACAAGTAACCACAGTCAATTTCTTTTAATAAAAACATTTTTCTAACATTTAATTAAGTCTCAATTTTCATAAGGAATACATAAATCATTGAAATGTGAGGAAAACATTACAGAAAATAGACCAACACAGCCCAAACATCTGGTGTCAGGAGTCTAGATCCTCTAAATACAAATAGTTCGATTGTCTATTACATAATAAGTTGAAAACAAATACGGAAAACAAGGATAGAAAGCAAAAAAACAGGGATGCGGACGCCGTGCAGCTACCTTGCAGTCTCTGATAAGATCCAAAAATGCTGGGGACCCTTACTCTACCGCTCGGGCACCTAGATCTGCACACAAGGCGCAGGGAGTAATGTGAGTATGCCAACTCAGTAAGTAACTAAAGTAAATAACGTCTGGGTGCAGTGACGAGCAGTTAAAAATCATATATAAGAGTGCACAACAGAGTATCAAATCAAACTTAATAGTTTAAAAGTCAGATACTTCGTAAAACATTCAGTTTCAATTGAAATACTTTGAAATCATTTACTTAGCAACTTTTAACATGGGCTCATTTTAAAAGAGGAGTGAAATCAGCAAAGATATCATAAATGGGCCCTTCGGGCAAGGTATCACTCATAATTATAGCCTCTCGGGCAAGCCTCTCAGTCATTCGTGACTCAACTCTCGTCACTCAGTACTCACACTCAGCACTCAGGCTCAATAATATCTCATAATAGTAATAATCATAATAACAGTTGCGGCGTGAAACCCGATCCATAGTTTATAGTTGACTACGCTAACTGGGGTGTACAGACTCCGGAGGGGCTCCTACAGCCCAAGCGTCCTATCGCTGCGGCGCGCAGCCCGATCCAATATACATATATCGCTGCGGCATGCAGCCCAATCCATATAAGTATCGCTGCAGCGTGCAGCCCGATCCAAAATATATACATATAATATTGTTGTGGCGTGCATCCCGATCCATAATATCTATAATCCTCACTATTAGGTCCTCAACCTCTTTCAGTCATTAACCTCACAGCCACTCGGACATAATAGTGGAAATAAGGAAAACTCAACCCAAACAGTTTTTACATTTTAAGAAGTAGAGTGATAAAACCAGTTTTAAACAATAAACAGGTGAAACATGACTGGAGATATGCTTTCAAACAAATATAGTGAGGAAAACAGTAAATATGCCCCTAAGGGTCTATACAGGTCGGCACATGGCCCCAAACATGGCATACAACCCATAATATAGTATCAACCTCTAAAATAAGTGATATCATACGATTTAAAATCAAATACACAGCTTAATAATCGCTATGGGATGGACCAAATCACAATCTCGACCGGTGCACGCCCACACGCTCGTCACCTAGCATGTGTGCCACCTCATTTAACAAAACAATATGAAATACCGGGGTTTGTACCCTCATGTTACATCCTGTATTTTTGTATGTTAAAGTTTCGTCATAAGTTAATCGACATAAGTTCGGGGATGGGATTATTTTGAGATTTTAAGCATTATGCTATTTCAAACAAAGTGATAAGTAAATTCGTGAAGGTGAGAGGGGAAGCAAGTCAAAGAAAATGAATTTTCGTCCAAGTTTGGCATGTTGGGATAAAATACGTCCCGAACTAAAATACTCGGTATTTATGGACTAGTACCATACGAGGTACTACGTGACCATGATAGTAAGGTGTATAAGATATGTGAAAAGTGAGTAGTATTTTAAGTAAGTGGGAATAATTCTCAATTATGCAGGTAATTGGTTAATTACCGGGTAACGGGATATTACTTAATTAATAGATTAAATTGTCAGATAAGATCAAAGAATCCCCCTAAAACGTGGCAATAGGCCACTATTAATGCAAATGACTAAGTAGCCACATAAACTTAGGTGGCAAGTAAGATGTGTAGTACCAAGACACATCATTTCTAGTCATTTTCCTACACAAACAAGATCCAAAAATGTTAGCCTTGCGTTTGTAGATATGAGCTTCTTTCAAATGTAAGTTTCTTTCTTTACTTAGCAACAAAGATTCCTTAAGAAAATTATCCATTACTTACTTTTTATTAACAAAAAGGACACGTTCTTTTCTCTGTTAGAAGCCAAGGAAGTTAGGCATTATTTCTTACCTCTTTAAACCCACGTAACTTCATCTTTTTCTAAGGTAATCTCTTGGAAATCTTGGAAGAATTAAGGAAACATATGATTTATGGTGTAGAGGGAAATATCTCCCTTTTGAGAGGGGCAAAGAATTAGTGATAAAGGGATAAGAGTTCAGATACTTTTATTTTGGTACTAATTGGTCTCTTGGACATAAGAGACATTATCGAGTACGCTGATTTTGGCCAGACACAGAATATCAGGTATGTTAAGGCCCTCCCTTCTTTATTTTGGCATGGTCCAAATTATATTGAAAAAACGAGCAAATACACAGTTTTCATAAATTACTCTATTCATAGAATTATTAGGGGTGTCTATATTCTTGATTCCCCATAAAAAATATTATTATTTTCTGTTCATGGGTCTTAGAATAATACGCAGTTGGAACAGTTTATCCGGAAGGAATATCGAGATTATTATGTATTTTTCATACATTTCACTCATTTATACATGTGCATTGACCCATGACCAGATGGCGTTATATACACGTATATATGTAAATATATGTATATGGGATATGGGAAAAGGTTATGGCGTTATATATGCACCACCACCTGATCAGCTGGTATATGATGATGAGGTTGCCCACAGTGACTGAAATATGATTTAAACGACGTTATATATGCGTATATATGTAAATATATGTATATGGGATATGGGAAAAGGTTACGATGTTATATACACACCACCACCTGATCAACTAGTATACGTTGATGATATTGTCCACAGTGGCCGATATGATATGATGGGATACCCTCAGAGGCTGATGATGTTATGAAACATGTACCTATGCACGACATGACATTCATACGCATATGCATGATGCTAAAATTAATTTATGATTTACAAAGTTATTCAGACTTACAGGTTGAGTCATGTACTCTATATTTCTTCCATGTCTCTAATGTATTTATTTATGTGCCTTACATACTCGGTACATTATTCGTACTGACGTCCCTTTTGCCTGGGAATGCTGTGTTTCATGCTTGTAGGTCCCGATAGACAGGCCGAGAGCCCTCTAAGTAGGCTATCAGCTCAACGGAAGATATTGGTGCGCTCTATTTTCTTCGAAGTTGCTCGTTTGGTTAGTATGATTTAGACGTGTATTATTTGGTATGGCGGGACTCTGTCCCGACCTTTATGACATTTATGTATTCTTAGAGGTATGTAGACATATGTCATGTACATAAAAGATTGTACGGCCTTTTCGGCCTATGTTTTGAGTTTATAAAGGATCATGTTGGCCTATTAGGCCTGTATGCCATGTGTATATGATGATGTAATAACAAAGATATATTATGTTGGTACTCGGTTGAGTAAGGTACCGGGTGCCCATCGCGGCCCATCAGTTTGGGTCGTGACAAAAGTGGTATCAGAGCAGTTCTATCCTAGGGAGTCTACAAGCCGTGTCTAGTAGTCTTATTTATGGGTGTGTCGTGCACCACACTTATAATCAGGAGGCTACATGGCTTTCAGGACTATCACTCTTTCTTCTTACTCTAGATCGTGTGGTAGAGCTCAGTTGTAAGAACTCAATTTCCTAAACTCTATCTTATTCGTAATACAACGATGCCTACATCCAGAAAGATGGTTGGTAAGAGATTGAACGTGGATATGAAAGAGTTAAGTCAGGGGAACGCGATTTTTCATGATACTTATGATGAGTAAATGTACGATCTTTAGTAGATCATGTGCGTACTAAGATGTGTAAGCTTCTTGATAAGGGTCCCTAAGGAAAGAATGCATATCCACCCTTGCGGTAATAAACGGAATAAGAGAATCGGGAGGTAGACACAAGTTTCAACAAGTAAAAGAAGCAAGGTGAAGAAGGGTACGAGGTACTCAGTTAATGAAGGTTAACAGTATTTACAGTTCAAGCAGAGAAATATAAGCATTTCGAGATACCTTCAATTGTAACAGAGGTATGTACAATTAGTTACACCCAAATGGTACACTCTGAAATAATACAGCTAGATATGAGTACTATAAATATAGGCACTGGAAGCCTTGAAAGAATAAATGGTACCTTAATATGGCTCCTGTCCCTAGTAAAGAAAGAATGTTAGGCAACCCGAAGAGCTAGTAGATGGAGCAAGGGGAGCTAAAAGCAAAGGAACGTCCTGTTAAAATTTTCAGAATAAAGTGATAGATAGAAATGTTAGCAAGAAATAAGAAGAGAGTTATTGAAGCATTAAGAGTAAGAAGCATTAAGAGTAAGATGTGATACATGGATGACAATGGTAGATCAAAAAGATGATAGAATCTATAGTCAAGTGAAGGAAAAGATGAGAGGTGACATGCCTTGAGACAACAAAAGAGTATAGGCCATAAAGTTATATCCTCATTTCGAGAAATAAGTTTAAATAATCCTCAGAGTAATAGAAATCAGTATGGGCTGGTAAACAAGATAAACTAAATATGGACTAGGGACTGAATGATCGAAAAGTACTAGGCATCATGGGAATTTCAGATTTCGTTCTGGCGGTAATAGAATGGACTAAAAAAGAAAATTCATGATAAATTCAGAGAATGGCATTCAGGGAGACGCTTCCTTAGAGCAAGCAATGTGAGTAAAGTTAAGCTTAAAAGACTTTATGTGCCAGTTACGCTAAGTGTCACCCTCACGAGTAAGGGAATTTGTCATCCTTGGTACAGAAGGATTGCCGCAAGGCGAGTAAGGATTATTGATGTTGAGAAACGATGCCAAATATGAAGAGGTAAAACATCTATAGGTAGATTCTCGTGGCTTTAGCTTTTAGTACACCCCTAAAGAGGGGAATATGGAGTTTGTGGCATTAAGTCAAAATTAAGTAGTTCTAGTGACTATGAAATGGTAAAGGAAGAATGCGATAAATGAAAGAGGAATGAGATGGAACTTATCCAAATCTTACAGATACTCTACGATTCAAGAATATTGGTCAAGCACGACGTCAAGGAGAGAAAGTAAAGGTTCCTGCCTGAGCTGTTATTAATAAATAAGGAGCCAGTGCGAGACGTAAGTTAAAATAAAGTAAATAACCCAAGAAAGAGTACGAGGAATATTGATATGAGAATGGGCCAACAAGTAGTTAGCAATTGGTCACGAAGATCTCAGTTATGGCTAAACAGGAGGTTACAGACGAGTCATCAGATCGTGTAAGATAAACATAGTAGAACCCAACATGGAGAATTCATCCTCAAAGAATATCATTATAATATTTGAGATATATTCAAATAAGAGTCAGGGTAGTTAAAGGTGTCGTATGAGTGTTACGGGGATAAAAGAATGTTCCACTGGGAAGGCAATCAAAATACCAGTTTAGAAGCAACCATATAAGCATAAGGGCATGGAAGTAAGCAACTACAGATGATTATAGGCAAGTAAGGACATCAGAAAAGGTCTGTAATAAGCTCACAGCTTTACAAGAGTCAAGGGTTCTCCCTAAGTACTACAACGAAAGACTAGCTAAGGAGATAAGAAAGAAGGCTTAAACCTAAGCACAACGACCTAAAGAGGAAATGGTCGTGTAACAACAATCTCACAACAACATTGTAAGCATTCCAAAGGAAAGTGTCACCTATCGTGGGTAATGAACGGGAAGTAAGAATTAAAAGTAATATATGAGATCATATGAGTTGTATGAAATCTCTAGCAAATGTGGACACTAAGATAAGCTAAGTATGGACGCAACAAAGGGGTAGAAAGACCAGTAAAAGTAATAGCTTACGTTGAAAGAAAGCTAAGATGGAACGAAAGAATTATTTGATCAATGATCCAGGGTTACTACGTTATGGATACACTCAAGATTTTGGAGCATTATCCAGGCAGCATATTTGTTGACAATCATAAAGCTATAGAAGACTCTGGTATAAGTTAAAAGAAAGAATTGAGATAGGGCATAGACAAAGAGTTGAATTGTTAGAAGATTGTATCATGGATATTCCATAACGCCCATGAAAGGCTAAGGTAATAACTGATACCATGAGCCATGCATCGAAAAATAGCTTAAGCTTACATAAAGGCTGATCAGAAGGAAGAAGAAACTAAAGAATTACATCACCTAAGTAAATCAGGAGTCTGATTATTGGACCTAGAAAAATTATAGAATTTGTTCTTGAAAACATGATAGAATCACTTTTAATATCAGATGTTCAAGAGAACTAACACAACAACCATAATCTATAATTGCTCTACAAGGAAGCCAATTAGAAGAAGTACCAGCCTCATAAGAAGTCAGTACGAAGTTCCTACCGGATTGTGTATGTACCAGAGGTGCGAGTATTATAATAGCGCTTCAAGTTATGGACGTGAATTACACTTAGGTGGAAGGGAGGTTATGAAAGATATAAAAGATATGATACGAGATTTTAAGTAAGTAAGGTAAAAGTGAACAACGTATGAGATACTCAAATACAGAAAGTTGTGAATAGTCCATACTTCGGATAGAAGGTTATAAGCCCGGGGATTCAATATCCAGTAATGATAGTGGCATCGTTAGTGGCATATCTTCCGGCTTATGGTTTCTATGTATCGAGAGGTGTAGTTAAAAGAGTATAGAAGAGTTAGAGATGATATGATATTTCGCTTGATGTTCCGGAATAACACAAGGAAATCTATGGTGCAAGCAAGTTGAAGAAAGGTTGCAAGTAGTATAAATGGATATGTATAGGTTGCAAGCTAAAGTATGGTAGAGCAACAAGGAAAGCTAAAGTATGGTAGAGCAACAAGGTTTTAGGAAGACATGAGTTAGGATAAGAATAGGCGAGTGAGAAGGTGACGAGAACGGATTAGTCCTCAGGATTAGGCCTATGAAAACAAGGGAGCTAATGGCTTCTCTATGTTATAGTAAGCTTAGTATAGCTGAATGGACTCAAAGGAGTTACTCTTCATAAGTAGCATTTAGAAGAAATAGAATGCTGCCCTAATAGTAGAATAAGGGTGTAATTGTGATAGATAAAGCATGACGTTTGGGCTTTTGATTGAGTAATAATTTTTTTTAAAAAAAAAGAGAAAAAGAAAAGGGATTCATGAATTGTACAGGATTAAAATACCCACCTTGGGATGCTATAGAATACAGTTATTGCATTACAATATCGGCACTAAATGGATCAGGAAAATCACTTCAAAGATTCCTCGATGCAATATAAGCCCTAGTAGCAATGTGTTACGTAAGAAGTTTCAAGTTATCAATGGAAGATCGTAGATCAACATTTAGGTAAATCGACAATGGATGGATAAAAGTTACAAATTACGAGATGAGATTAAGCCATCGGTCTTAAAATGAGCAGTAATGAAGAAGCGTTAAAAGACTTACCTTTATGCATATATGATGAGTAACAAAGAGTAACTTGGAGTTGGTTGCAAACCTCAGTAACGATAAATCAAAGTAAGAATTATGGTATAGTATGACCTACATAGATGCGGTAAAGTCACGCGAATGGATAACCAGGTCTATGAAATAAGATATAACCATATTCGCAAGTTCTACAAAGTACCAAGCCTAGAACTTTAGTACACCTATTGATGCCCAGAAAGACATCCTATTAAGCCTTGTATATGTCTACAAAGTAAGGTCTAGAGGTTGGCTAAAAGCTGGAGGAAAAATAAAAGAAGAGTCGCACAGGCACACTTACAAGGTCAATATCGTAGAGGCTGCATGATTGAAGGTAGCAACAGTTACGAGATTGGAAGGAATTCAATCACAAGTCGTGGTATGAGAAAGAGGCCTAAAGGAGGAATGCCCTGGCCTTTATATTTAATCACAGAACAGTTACCCAGATGGCAAGGAGAGTAATAAAGTATTCGGAAGACATAGGCTATGAAAATGATAAGAGCACCAGTCAACATTCGAGGACGAATGTTCCAAAGGGGGGATGATGTTACATCTCACATTTTCGTATGTTAAAGTTTCGTCATAAGTTAACCGACGTAAGTTCAGGAATGGGATTATTTTGAGATTTTAAGCATTATGCTATTTCAAACAAAGTGATAAGTAAATTCGTGAAGGTGAGAGGGGAAGCAAGTCAAAGAAAACGAATTTTCGTCCAAGTTTGGCATGTCGGGATAAAATACGTCTCGAGCTAAAATACTCGGTATTTATGGACTAGTGTCATACGAGGTACCACATGACCATGATAGTTAGGTGTATAAGGTATGTGAAAAGTGAGTAGTATTTTAAGTAAGTGGGAATAATTCTCAATTATGTGGGTAATTGGTTAATTACCGAGTAGTGGGATATTACCTAATTAATTGATTAAATTATCAGATAAGATCAAAGAATCCCCCCAACACGTGGAAATAGGCCACTATTAATGCAAATGACTAAGTAGCTACATAAACTTAGGTGGCAAGTATGATGTGTAGTACCAAGACACATCATTTCTAGTCATTTTCCTACATAAACAAGATCCAAAAATGTTAGCCTTGCATTTGTAGATATGAGCTTCTTTCAAATGTAAGTTTCTTTATTTACTTAGCAACAAAGATTCCTTAAGAAAATTGTCCATTACTTACTTTTTATTAACAAAAAGGACACGTTCTTTTCTCTGCTAGAAACCAAGGAAGTTAGGCATTATTTCTTACCTCTTTAAACCCACGTAACTTCATCTTTTTCTAAGGTAATCTCTTCAAAATCTTGAAAGAATTAAGGAAACATATGATTTATGGCGTAGAGGGAAACATCTCTCTTTTGAGAGGGGCAAAGGATTAGTTATAAAGGGATGAGAGATCAGATATTTTTATTTTAGTACTAATTGGTCTCTTGCACATAAGAGACATTATCGAGTACGCTGATTTTGGCCAGACATAGAATATCAGGTATGTTAAGGCCCTCCCTTCTTTCTTTTGGCATGGTCCAAATTATATTTAAGAAACGAGCAAATACACAGTTTTCATAAATTACTCTATTCATAGAATTATTAGGGGTGTCTATATTCTTGATTTCCCATGAAAAATATTTTATTTCCTGTTCATGGGTCTCAAAATAATACGCAGTTAGAAAAGTTTATCTGGAAGGAATATCGAGATTATTATGTATTTTTCATGCATTTCACTTATTTATACATGTGCATTGACTCATGACCAGATGGCGTTATATACGCGTATATATGTAAATATATGTTTATGGGATATGGGATATGGGATATGGGAAAAGGTTACGGTGTTATATACGTATCACCACTTGATCAGCTGGTATATGATGATGAGGTTGCCCACAATGACTAAAATATGATTTAAACGGTGTTATATACACGTATATATGTAAATATATGTATATGGGATATGGGAAAAGGTTATGGTGTTATATACGCACCACCACCTGATCAGCTGGTATATGTTGATGATATTTCCCATAGTGGCCGATATGATATGATGGGAAACCCTCAGAGGCTAATGATGTTATGAAATATGTACCTATGCACGACATGACATTAATACGCTTATGCATAATGCTAAAAGTAATTTATGATTTACAAAGTTATTCAGACTTACAGGTTGAGTCATGTACTCTATATTTCTTCCATGTCTCTAATGTATTTTTTTTATGTGCCTTACATATTCGGTACATTTTTTGTATTGACGTCCCTTTTTCCTGGGAACACTGTGTTTCATGCCTGTAAGTCCCGATAGACAGGTCGAGAACTCTCTAAGTAGGCTATCAGCTCAACGGAAGATATTGGTGCGCTCCATTTACTTCGAAGTTGCTCGTTTGGTTAGTATGATTTAGACGTGTATTATTTGGTATGGCGGGACTCTGTCCCGACCTTTATGATATTTATATATTCTTATAGGCTTGTAGACATATGTCGTGTACATAAAAGATTGTACGGTCTTGTCGGCCTATGTTTTGAGTTTATAAAGGATCATGTTGGCCTATTAGGTCCGTATGTCATGTGTATATGATGATGTAATAAGAAAGATATGCTACATTGGTACTCGATTTAGTAAGGTACCGGGTGCCCATCGCGGCCCATCAGTTTGGGTCGTGACACCTCAGTTCCAGATTTACAATGGTTACTTACCTTAAACCGGATGAAATACTACTCCGCAACGCCTTTGCCTCTCGCCTCGACCTCAAGTCGCACTGAATCAACCCAAAATCAGAATCATAACATTAGAATATGCTAAAGGGACGAAGCCCATGCGAAATTAATCAAATTATACCAAAAATCCCGAAATTGGTCCAACCCAACCCCCGGGCCCACATCTCTAAATTCGATAAAAATTACATCAACGGAATCCTTATCCTCCCACGAGTTCATACATACCAAGAGTACCAAAATCTGACCTCAAATGGCCCCTCAAATCCCTAGATTAAAGTCTCAAGTTTCCAAGCCCTAACTCCCCAATTTAGGCTTCAAATTCCCCAAATTTCATATTTAATTAGGTAGAAATCACAATAGGATCGAGTATTAAATCCAAAATTCTTACCTCCAATAAGTTCTCTTTGATTCCCTCTTCAATCTCTCTAAAAATCTGCAAGACTGAGTAAAAAAAATGGAGAACTTAGGCTAAAAGTCATGAAAATGGCCTTTTAAACATTCTGCCCAATGATTTGAAATCGTTCTTCGCAAATGCGGTCAAAGTCTTGCATTCGCAAAGTACAAAATTCACTTATGTAAACGCGACCACCCAATCACGAACGCGATGCCTCAGCCACATGAACCTTCACGAATGTGATATCCCCATCGCGAATGTGATGAACAATGACCCAGCCCTTCGCGAATGCATGATCCTTATCATGAATGCGAAGGCCAATGCTCATGCCTCACACCCCAAACCTTTGTGAACTTGAGGGTCCACTCGCGAATGCGAAGCACCATTTGTCTACAACACTACAACAAATTTTCTGCAATCCTTTTTGACTTGAAATGATTCGTTCAACCATCTGAAACTCACCCGAGGCCCTCGAGACCTCAACCAAACATACCAAGATATCCCATAACCTCATTCAAACTTGTTCCAACCTTTAGGACGCTCAAAACAACATCAAAACACCAAAAACACATCGAATTCAAGCCTAAGAATTCCAAAAACTTTCAAATTCCGCTTTCGATCAAAAAGTCTATCAAACCACGTCCGAATGACTTGAAATTTTTCTCACACATCCCAAATGACACAACGGACCTACTGCAACTCCCAGAATTTCATTCCGAATCCTATATCAATATCTCACCTATCAACTGAAAAACGCCAAAATTCTAATTTCGCCAATTCAAGCCTAAATCTACTCCGGACCTCCAAAACACATTCCGATCACGCTCCTAAGTCCCAAATCACCTCCCAAAGCTATTCAAACCATCGGAATTCATATTCAATCCCTTATTCACATAAGTCAACATCCGGTTGACTTTTCCAACTTAAGCTTACTCAAAGGAGACTAAGTGTTTCAAACCTTACCAAAACCTCTCTGAACCCGAATCAACCAACCCGATAACATACAATACAGCTGAACAAAGTAATAAGGAGCGGAAATGGGAAAAAGGAGTGGTAACTCATGAAACGACCGGTCGGGTCGTTACAATGTTCGAGACAAAAAGATAGAGGTTACACTAGCCTTTGTAGAAAATGAAATGAAAAAGAAATTTGAAATTGACATTGGTTATCACAAGCCATGGTGCACTATTCAAAAAGCTATTTCTTGCATAAGGGGAACACCAGAAGAGATCTACCAGATTCTTCTTTCATATCTACACATGACGGTGCATAGAAACCCAGAAACATAACAAGCATAAAAAGAGATTAGCAGAATAGGTAAGCAAAACAATACTAACCATCAACCTAAAGTTTCAAATGTTCCTATTTGAAAAACTTCACACCTTATGATTTGTTTTTTGTGTTTCACTGTACAGATTTCCTTACATGTTCTTTGTTCCTGCGGTATCAATAGCTGGTTGGTCCTACTATAGACCCGTTATTGTAGCAGATGCAACATTTTTAAAGTCAAAATATCGTGGCGTTTTATTTGTTGTTGTATCAAAGGATGCAAACAATCAAATCTTTCCTCTATCTTTTGGTGTAGCAGATTCAGAAAACAATGAGGCATACATTTGGTTCTTCAGGAAAATGAGAAAAGCAATTCAAGTCTGTCGTGAACTGGTTTTCTTGTCAGATAGAAACCAATCGATCACAAATGGGATTAAAAAAGTTTATCCTGAAGCTCACCATGATATCTGCCTCTATCACTTTAAGAAAAATTTAAAGCAAAGACATGCAAAAGCCATGGTAATAAATCTTTTTCAAAGTGCTGCAAGTTCATACAAATGTGAAGATTTTAATCAGTTAATATCCCAACTCAAAAGTGTTGACAAGAAAACATACAATTACATAATGGAAGAGCCTCTAGAGAGATGGGCTCGATCGTGGTTCCCACGGCGACGTTATGATATGCTGACAACACACATGATAAAATCAATGAATTCCATGTTACTAAAAGAGAGATATATACCTATTTTAAGAATGTTAGATTTCATCCAAGAAAAGTTGGGAGAGTAGTTTTACGAACGGAGAAAAAAAGTAAATAAAACTTTTCACAAAGTATCAATATGGGCAGAAGAAGAGATGACTAAAAAGATGGACTTGGCTTGCAAAATGCTTGTGAGCATATTTATTAACTTCAGGATTTACTTCAGCGTGTTCTCTCTAAAGTAATTAAATAATGCATAATCACTTCAGCTTTTTATATCTGCTGCAGTGATTTACTACTTACATATAAAAAACTTCATACTTTTTCTTTTTGAAGCAATAATACACTAATATAGTTTATCTTAATGTTTTATTCCTTCTTAGGTGTTCAACCTTGATTCAATGTTGTTTAGAATAAATAGTGAAGGAATTAAATTCATTGTGGACTTAAAGAACAGAACTTGTGACTTCTTGGAATTCCAACTTGATGTATTGCCCGGTCCACATGCAATTGCTACTATTAATAAGAGATATTTGCATAAAACTGATTACTACTCAAAATGGTATTCAAAGGAAACATGATTCAAAACATATGAAGGACATGTGAATACCGTGGGAGATCTGTTTACCGTGAAAATGGTAACAACAATTAAATTTATAAATGGGATTCTAAAAATACATGATCTATTTTTATGCTAGTTGTTAGAGCAGATGATGCTAAGAATATGAAGTTTAACGGTGAAATCCGAGCTAAAACGAAGCAATAGTTAAACTGAAAGGCTTGTTGTCCGGGCTTCGGACTGGTCGATGGAGGACCTCGGGGTCGGTATCTGGGCTCGATCTTGTGCTATCGGGGGTAGTCAGGAATGGGATAACAGTTAAGATATGATTAATCAAGGCTCCTTATAGCCAATACCAAGCAATAAAGGAAGAAAAAGTAAGAAAGCGACAAATGCTAAAGTGGCCTCGAGCCAGTGAGAACGAGCAAGTTAGAAAGAAGAGAGAGAGAGAGAGAGAGAGAGAGAGAGATTATTGCACTTGAGTAGAATAGTTGGAGCTCTGCTTTACAGGGTGTTAGCGACTCCCCTTTTATAGGAGGGGGAGCCCAAACTTAGTACAAGATATGTTGCTTGATAAAGGAAATAGGATGGGACAACTGGCTAGCTTTACGACGTATACGTGGGCCGATATAGAGCTGCTCAAATAGACCTGATCGACCCCGAATGCATTCTTTGGGAGATTCCCGCGTTCGTCGGGACTTCGGTCGGCATTATCCTTGGCTGGGCATCGACAGATCTTGAGGGAAGTGACCAGCTCAAGATCTCGGGCCTTCGAGATCACCCTCTGAAGCATTTTATCAAGGAGGAAACGGCCTCCCCGATTTCACCCCACACATATAGTCTCCATGTTTCTTAGAGGGAAGTGATAAGAAATTATTCTAACACCCCACATCTCGGTCACCCATAATGATGTCGTGCTGATGGCGCAACCCCCCTTTTACAAGTGCCGAGGCGTTTTGCCATTCCGTTCTCTAGGATCATCCAAAATACCGCGACTCTTCATTCTTCGGGGTTGTGTTATTGCTATCAACTCGGCTTCCATAAATGCATTGATTATGCCTGCTGTTACACTTTTCGAGGGCGGTAATGGCGCCGTCGGGTACTTTACCCTCCCCCTATAAATGGGGCTTCTTGTGGTCGGCTTCTCATTCAAACTTCCTTTGATACCCATATTTCCCTCCTTTCCTGCTATCTTTAGTCTTTGCAAGCTCGTTATGTTTGAGGCCCATGGCCTCAAGATCTTACGTCATTCGTGCCTTGGTCTAACTCCCGATCCCTTTTTGGTTGGACGAAGTTATGCCATTGTGATGCTATTGTTGTTGCTATTGTTGCAGTCATTGTTGGCTCGGGACGATGAGGTAGAGGGTCGATTTCCTCCGACCCTAGGAGATACTTTGGATTATGCACCGTTGCTCAAGAGGGGGCTCGGATTATACACCGCTGCTCACCCTCCTCCCTCGGCTCGGAGTGTTACACCTCTTTTGGATTCCTGGGGGGTATGGCGGCAGTCTTTGCTGGTTGTTGCCTCCTAGGCTGAGGCAACGTCTCAAGAAGTGGCTTCAAGATGGTAGTACTGGCGGATTTCATACTAGCCAAATTTTTCACCCAGCCATTTCTTGTCATCTTCTGGCCTCTCCCTCGTCATTTTGCTCTTCTCCTCTGCCTTCTCCTTCTATATCCTTCCCTTTGAAGATGCCATTCCGGGAGGATTAGGATGGGGTCCCCGAGGGGATTGGACTTGGAAGATATTGTCTTTGAGGTTATACGCCTGAGGGGATGATGACGGAGATGCCGTATTTAGGGAATAGGCTAGATTCTTAGGCTCTTGTTGTATGCATATCCTTTGAACTTCTCCACTTTTATGTAAGGATCCCCCTGCAGGCTTTTGTAATCATATGTAAGGACCCCTCGAGGGTCATTGTAAGCGAACATTTTTATAAATACAAAGATATTTCCTTTATTCCTTCCTTCAATATTTGTTGTATTTCTTTATGTTTTTGGAAGCTCTGAATGTATGGTCTTGTTTTGTCATCTGTGATACTGACCTCGAATGCAAGTATTCTTTCCGACCTTTGGTTGATAAAAACGGCTTTGCGTGGGGTCCTTCGTGATTTCTCGAACCGAACCCGAATAAGGCCAAAAACCTCGGGCCGTCGGGACCCCATCCTTACATGGAGGCGCGGATAATGGTTTTGGGCCTCATAATAACCCTCTAGAAGAAACTTGCTCAAGGACCCACGGATCAGGGACGTCGGTGACTTCCTGAAAGCGGTCTCTGATCGGAGGCCTGCCCGTGCTCGGACCATCCTGGATAGCACCCGGAGCCCGTTTCGTACGGGTGTTTGTTAAAAAATGCCTATTTCTTTGCAAGCTAGTTTTTCTTCGCAGAGGCCTATGAAGTTGTGTGTCAATCTTGTGTTGGTAAAGGCGTTGTTGGCCCTCTAGAGCATCGTCTTACTATGACGGAGGTCTTCAGGGTTGAGTATTACCTCGAGATTGGAGGTGGCGCTGATGGTTGGTGTCTTTGGTTGGATTTGAATTGTTGTTGCTCTTCCCATATGTCACGTGAGGCTGCTTCTGCCTCCCCGGGGATCATCGGAGTCTGCTGGCTCCACGGTGCCGGTGGATCATGCCCTTAACGGTTGTTATTTGGGGGCGGCAGAGACTGGGCACGGACAAGTTGCTCCGCTCGAGTGTTAACCGCTAATACAATACCTTTGGAACTCGCATTATTTGTTTGAAAAATGGAACGATACTCCTTAGGTGGCATGCCCAGTGCTTTGCCAGTTCTGCTTACGGCGATAGCAAATTTAGTAGCCATGCCCTCCTTCCTTTGCCACATTTGTATGTGCGTTGTTGGTATCGGACGGTCCCTCAGGGGTGAGGTCGTGCCCCCTCTGGAGAGGGGGAGGGGTTGTAGGCTTCTGAGCTAGGGTACGACGGCGATAAATGAGATATGCACTCATAATAAAATGGAGCTTTCAATGGGGCAGGACGGGCATGTGCTTCTGAGAAGAGCGCATCATCCAAGCCTGTTGTTCCTGGAGTCCTTGGTTCCGGAGTGGTGGTTCTTTCGAGTAATTACGCCCCGCCCGGGGTTGGTTTTTCCGGGCCAAGAAAGGTTGGGCCAATAGGAGTGTGCTCAGCCTTCGTGGAGGTCTACCGACTTCATTTCGTGGTGAGTTTCAGCATGATTCTTCCGCAACTCGGATCTTCCCTTTCTTATCAGGTTTAACCTCCATAAGACTTCGATAGGCTCAGGCTTAAGCTGCTCCGCCAAGGGGCTAGACTTCGGGGGGCCTTGGGTGAGGGTAAGTCCCTTAGGCTTCTTGGCGAGGAGAAGGAGGGGCTGAGTTGGTGCACCGGCGGTTTGGAGCGTATCGGAGCTCACATTACAGAAGCCTTTTGATGAGGCATGAGCCTTCTTGTGGTAAGCGTTTCGCCTTTTCAACCTTTTAGGCTTTTGCTTATATTTTAGTTGCAGAAAAAATGCGAAGGCTCAGGAGTACCTTAGGGGCGAAGCCGACCAAGCCAAGAATGCTTGTGGTGAATTGAAGGTTCAAATTCAGGCTCAAGCTTCGATTTGAGTGGACATGATCGTGAAGCTGTAGTCTGATTTCTCAAAAGTCCGCATTGAAAAATAATCGGTGCCCGGACTGATGTAGTACTGAGTCAAACTGAGGACGATGAGGGAGTGGCGACCCATTTAAAGGACGTCACTAATGTTCGAGCTAAGTTGGAGCGGGCCCTCAATCGTGAGAAAACAATGGATACTTTCATCGTGGATCTCGGGAAAGACACTTGAAGAGACCCGCGCTAGGGGTTTCGTCCTCTTGGAACCGTTTGCTTGAGCGAAGGCGGTCGAGCGTGATGTTTGGTTGCTTCTTGCCAATGCCACAGAGAGCAAGGCTGAGGCTGATAGGCCGTAACCTTTTGGGGTGGAGCATAGATTTTGCCACCTTGTATTTGTTGTTTGCAGAGCATGTTTGTAGATGGAGAGCGCGCCTTTCGCGTATATATAAAACAAGAGAAAACTTGAAGCTTTATCTCCTTTGTATCTCTTCCCACATTGCCTTTGACCAGGCGGGCTGGTTTCGGTGTTTGGCGGGAATCTCGTGGGTCCGGAGCTAATTAGGCAGGCCCGAAGGCTTTTAACTGTGACTTTTGTCGTAAGTAGGCGTTGGGACCTCTGTGCTTTGCTCATCTGTTTAGGCTCAATCTTTGAGCCCGACCTTGACTCGAGCTTACCAAACCTCCAATCTCTTGTGCCTGCATGAGCAGATGATAATCGTTTTTATTTTTCGCCCTCGAGTGTTTGTTGTTTCCACTATTTTGGGTTCGGTCTCCGAGTCGTGTTGTGACTCGAGCTTCTATTGTCCCTCAAGTTTTTTCGTGCCTGCATGGGCGGATGATGATGGTTTTCATTTCTCGCCCTTGTTCATTTGTTGTTTCAACTAGTTTGGGTCCAGTCTCCGAGTCGCGTTGCGACTCGAGCTTCAATTTACCCTCAATTGTTTTCGATTTTCAAGCTGGCGATAGTGGCTGTTACACTATTTGGTCATTGAGATCTTTTAATATGCGGCCCGGAGGATTGTATAGTTAACTATTTTGGATCCGGTCTCTGAATCAGGTTATGACTCGAGCTCATTTTAATCCTCAAGTTGTCAATTTTCAAGCTGGTGACAATGGCTCTTACGTTGTTTGGTCGTTGAGACCTTTTAGAGTGCGGCCCGGAGGCATATTTGGTTGGCGACAATGGCTCTTAAGCTTTTGCCCGTAGGTATTTTGTAGGCTTTGTATTCCTCTCGTTAAGGTCTTTTTGAAATAATTTTGCCTGACCCATCGTCGGTTCAAGAAGAACCTCGATTTCAAGTCGTTAGCGGCGATGTTTGAGCACCTCGGAAGGTTTTTAGCTCGTAGGCTGAGTAGGTCGAAGCCTTGTGATTTGGAGCTGACATGGTCAAAGCTCGTTTTCCTGTTGAGGGAAGCCTGTTTTAACCGGTTCTTTCCGAAGTATATTCGAAGTAATGGCCTGCGATTATGTTTAGCGACGGTCGGGCATCCCCGAGTTGCATTAATTTGGCTGGATCAGCCCTTTTAACCGTAGTCATATGTGTTTGGCCGGAGCCATTTTGATTCCGAGTGATAGTTTAGGCATTTACACTGAGGGTATGCCCTTTCGAGATTCTTACAAATGCGACGTATAGCCTAAACTTCGGGATTTTGAGTTTTATGCCTGTAGTAAGGTCTTACAAAAAAATTTCATGCCTATTGAGGTCTCATAGTTTGTGCTGCTTTATAGAATAGATCTGGTTATACCGAGTCTACCCGCTCGGGGTCTTACGGCCTCGGGTTTCCCAGTGTAAGGCGTTTGGTGACAGTCTCCGAGTCATCGAGTTTGCTTAGGCTTGAAGGTCATTATTCGTTAGCTCGGAGTTACCTTGCTGGGGCTTTATGAGCCTGGAGTTTCGTCCTGGGTCGTGCGGGTGCCAAATTGTTGACACTAAGTCTCCGAGTACCTCGGGGTGCATTTGGTGGAAGGATCCCCGCTGTGAGTATGCCAAACTTTCTTTTGTTGGAGTACGAGGTGCTTTTGGTGGCAGATACCCTTCGATTCATTTACGTAAACATATATTGTTGTGTTGAATCGATGGATTTGATCACTCGACGATTTTTATGTTGCCTCGCCTGAAGTTTCTGTGGCTTCAGAGCTGCGACCTGGAGGCTGTCTGAGCGTTTGAACTGCTGGCGTCCATTCCTGAGTTTTCGGGACATTTCTGGTGAAAGAATTTGTTACCTTACTCTGAGGAGAAGTCTTCTTTTTTCTTTTGACAAAAGGTATTCTTTGATTGCTCAATAATACATGTATTCGCCGACGGGGGCCCGACTATATGGTCATGGCTCGTTCGACCGTTCGATCCGATACATTGTTTTCCTATAGGAACCTTATTTGGCATTTCTAAAACTCCTTCGAGCGGGTGGCTTTCCGGGGGAATCCCCATCGCTATTCAAAAGTCGGCCGCAAGGGAAGTCTTGAGCATTTTGCGGAGTTCCCCCTTAAGCAGCTCGTAGATGTTGCCCCATTAAAAACCTTGCCGGTAAAAACCCTTCTTTTGGGACAAAAACTCGGTCGAAGGAAAAGAGTGCAACGGGTGCGTTTTTAGAGCCTTGAGGTCTTCCGATAGTGCTAGTGTTCCGGCAGCTCTGGTCGGGTGCCTGCATAGGGGTTAGTTCCAAATTTGAAAATAAAAAGGGAGATGGTTGTACCTTGAAGTGAGATATGATGATGATGCCTCGGGATTGGTTCATTATAATTGCCTGGGGTGGAGATGCGGCGTGGATTTCTACTTCATTTTGTTAAGCTCGATCGAGGGTGAGGCCCGATTTACCTTTTGGTTTATTTGGGGGCGGAGGTATGAGCATTGGTGCCACGTCGTGTATTGCGAACATTTCCCTTGCCACGTGTTGTTCCCCGTAGATGGTTTTGATCCCGTCCTTTGTTGGGAATTTTATCATCTGGTGGAGGGTAGATGGTACTGCTCTCATGCAGTGTATCCACAGCCGCCCAAATAAGGCGTTATACCTCATATCTCCCTCGATGACATGGAATTTGGTATCTTGGGTCGTGCTGGCCACGGTAACCAGAAGGACGATTTCTCCTTTCTTCATTTTGCTCGCCATGTTGAATCCATTGAGGACCCGAGTGGCGGGCACAATCTGGTCGAGTAGTCCGAGCTGTTCTATCACCCTTGACCTGACAATATTGGCCGAGCTACCTGGATCTACGAGTACATGTTTTATCCGAAAAGAGTTTATAAAAAGGAAATTACCAGGGCATCGCTGTGGGGCTGAGATAGGGCCTCAATGTCCTCTTCGCTGAATGTGAGGGCATCTTCGAGGATATATCCCCGAGTCCATTTTTCTCTGGTGATGGATATTTTTGTTCTTCTTATCACGGGTTCCTACAGGGCATCAACGCCCCCCATGATCATGTGGATGACATGTTGTGGCTTGTTTGCCTCGTTTGTCTTGGTTGTTTCTCCTTCTCGCGATTGATTTTAGCTCGGTTGTTGAGAAATTCCTGAAGGTGCCTGCTATTGAGCAATCGGGCCACTTCCTCTTGGAGCTACCTGCAATCTTCGGTTCGATTCCCGTGCAAGTTGTGAAACTCGCAAATCAAATTGTAGTTCCTGTGGGAAGGATCCGAATGTACCAGTGTAGGCCATTTGGTGTTTCTGATTTTGCTAATGGCGAACACGATGTCTGACACATCGATGTTGAAGCTATACTCTGATAGGCGGGGTGCCCCGATTAGTCCTGCATACCCGCCGAAGCCACCCCTGTTGAGGGGTCCTCGAGGGTTCTGTCCTTGGTTTACCAATTGGCCGTTACGGGCGGATTTTCTTTGGAGCGTTTCTCCGATCATCGGGGTATGGCTGGTACCTTTCTTTATTCGATCTTGACTCATTTGCCAAGAGCCTACTCGGGTATACTGAGCCCGAAGGGGCTCCCAGCTGGTCATCCTTGACCCTGATCTATGACTGGTATCGGTTGTGGACGTCTGACCAGGTTATGGTGGGATACTCGATCAGATTCTCTTTCAGCTGCCTTGATGCCACCGAGCTTCGTTCATTCAGTCCTTGAGTAAAGGCCTGCACTGCCCAATCGTCGGAGACCAAGGGGAGCTCCATTCATTCTGTCTGAAAACGAGACACGAATTCTCGCAGCATTTCGTTCCCCCTTTGCTTAATCTTGAATACACCAGACTGCCTTATTTCTACCTTGATGGCTCTAGCGTGCGCCTTACGAAGGAGTCCCCCAGCACGGCGAACGAATCTATAGAGTTGGGAGCCAGGTTGTGGCACCACATCATGGCCCCCTTCGAGAGCGTTTCTCCAAATTTCTTCAGCAGGACTAACTCGATCTCATCGTTCTTTATGTCATTGCCCTTCACCGCGCACGTGTAGGCGGTGACGTGTTTGTTGGGATTCGAGGTCCTGTTGTATTTTGGGAGTTCTGGCATTCTGAACTTCTTTGGGAAGGGTTTCGAAGCTGTTTCCTCTGGGAACGACCGTTGTACAAACTTTCTTGAATCTACACCTTTCAGGACCAGGGGCACTCTCGGGATCTGATCGACCCTAGAGTTGTAGGTCTCGACTTTTTATCGTTGGCCTCTATCAATTTCTCAACCGATTTGATCCTTCTGATGAGGTCCTCAAGCATCTTTACAAGGGCAGGGTCGGCTATAGACCCGTTATTGCTTGATCTTTCGAGCACTTGCTCGGCGGGGAGAGTTGTTTCCGGCACTGCTGTATTGGGAGTCTTCGGATGGCTTTGCAACTGAGCAATGGCCAATTGTTGTGCCTGCAACATCTCAAAAATAACATGAAGACTAACTTCTTGTTCTTCTTGGGCTGGGGTTTTTTGGGCTTCATGTCGGTCGTTGTGCCATATGCTCCTGTTGGTGTGGGAAGTTTCGTTGACTTGTTGTGCATCCTGTGAATCCACGTCCGCTAGAATCGGTTCGGGCGCGTTATCATAATTCTGTGGCAGCGCACCAGCGGCTGGGACAGCCACACCATTTTCCCCTTGGTTTTCGAGGTTGTCGTTCTCGATTCTGTTTACCGAGCCAGACATTTTGACCAGAAATCAAGAGATCTTGGACAATAAAAAGTGTGAAAGGTAACTTGCGTTTGTGCAATGAAACTAGCAAGAAAATAATCACTATTATTGTTATCCCCACGGTGGGCGTCAAACTGTTTACTGTGAAAATGGTAACAACAATTAAATTTATAAATGGGATTCTAAAAATATGTGATCTATTTTTATGCTAGTTGTTAGAGAAGATGATGCTAAGAATATGAAGTTTAACGGTGAAATCCGAGCTAAAACGAAGCAATAATTAAACCAAAAGGCTTACTATCCGGGCTTCGGATCGATCGATGGAGGACCTCGGGGTTAGTATCTAGGCTCGATCTCGAGTTATCGAGGGTAGTTGGTAATGGGATAACAGTTAAGATATGATTAATCAAGGCTCCTTATGACCAATACCAAGTAATAAAGGAAGAACAAGTAAGAAAGCGACAAATGCTAAAGTGGCCTCGAGCCAGTGAGAACGAGCAAGTTAGAAAGCAGAGAGAGAGAGAGAGAGATTATTGCACTTGATTAGAATAGTTGGAGCTCTGCTTTACAGGGTGTTAGCGACTCCCCTTTTATAGGAGGGGGGAGCCCAAACTTAGTATAAGATACGTTGCATGATAAAGGAAATAGAATGGGACAACCGGCTAGCTTTACGACGTATACGTGGACCAATATCAAGCTGCTCAAATAGACCTGATAGACCCCAGATGCATTCTTCGGGAGATTCCCGCGTTCGTCGGGACTTCGGTCGGCATTATCCTTGGATGGGCATCGACAGATCTTGAGGGAAGTGACCGGCTCGAGATCCCGGGCCTCCGGGATCACCCTCTGAAGTATTATGCCAAAGAGAAAATGGCCTCCCCGATTTCACCACACACAAGATCAAAAATCATGGGATATTCCACAAAATGTAGAATCTGAGATCACAAAACCTCCCGATGTAGAGATTTTACAAGGAAGAAGAAAAAAGAAGAGCATATCCCTGCGACTGAATCAGTACCATTGAAGTCTACCAAATGCAGTCGATGTAAACAAGTTGGGCATAACAAAACAACTTGCTTGTCTTCTCCAGCACTTCATCCATATTCCAAGAAACACGCTGAAAAATACTCCAACGTTCAATAATCCTTGGTCTGAATTTAGACTTTCATTGTTGTATGATATATTTGAAATGTGATTTTTTTCGTAGGAATAAAAAAAGAAGCTCTTGGACTCTTTTATATACTGTTGAAGTAGAAACCACTCATTTTTCTTGTGCAGGCTTACAGGTTTGGTTGCATTTTAAAAAAGTACGCAATGACTTCAACGAGAAAAAACTGTATGTGAAATACATATCCTTAACACACACATACACACACATATGCTAACTTCAGCATTCAATATTTTAAAAAAATTATACACAAAAACATAACAAAGATTTTCATTTATATAACAATATAAAACATTAACAAAACACGTCCATCATCAAAACATTGACAAAACAAAAAGAAGAATCATAAAAACATTAACAAAAAAGCACAACATAAAAACATAAAAAAGGATTAAAAAAACTAAGCATCATCACCATCATCAGAATAGTACTCATCAATTTCTCGAAATATCTCATCATCATCAGTATCGGAGATAACTATCGGATACTGGGCAAAAGACAACAAAGTCCAATGAGATCACTTTTCAACTTATTAAATTCATTACGCAACTGACTTTGCTCAACTATTACTCTATCCCTAAGAGAAAGAAGAATCTTCAGGTTGTCTTGCAGCTTGGCATAGTCATCTCAGATGGGAAACTTAAAAGACTCAAACTGCTCGATGACCTTGTCAAACGAGGTCTGATTAGGCCTGTTCTAGAATGATTCATGAGCAAAAAACTGTGGCCTGATTCTCTCCCAATCAGTTTTTATTTGATCCCCCTTATGCATAAGATTACACATCGGTATGTTATTGTACCACTCACACTTCAAACTCTCTCACTTCTACATAATTTCATCCATTGTAAGCTTCCTACTTCCGCTTGCACCAGACATTGTTTCTTTAGAAAAAGCTAAAAGGCTAAGGATGAATATAAATTAAAAGAAATATGATAGAAGTCTATGGATGACTACGAAATTTTCAAGTGAAGAGATTGTTAATATAGCCAAAGAGTGCACCTAATCAATTTAATATCTATAAATGTAAAAGTAACTTTTCAGGTCTGTTTACTATTTTATATTCAGAGAAATTGAATGTAACAAGATAAGTAGGTGGTAAATGCAAACAAAAAAATGTAACTTCAGCCCTAATAAGTCCACAGTTTTTCTATAGTAAAAAAATAACTTCAGCCTGAAAAATTTTCAGATAATCAATATAAATGAAAAAGTAACTTTTCGGGTCATTTACAATATGGTCAGACAAATTTAAATGAAAGATGAAGTAGGTGATAAAAGACAAAAAGTAGCTAGTAAATGCAAAAAAAATAAGTATCAAGTTAAAACAAAATACCAAAACATGCTGAAGTTTTTGTCATGAGCTTTTTCAAAAACTTCAACAAAAGGTGCTGAAGTTATTTAGTTCATTTCAAAAAAACTTCAGCACTTAATAAGCTAAACTTTTTGTCCTGGATTCAATAGTTTTGTCGTAAAGCTTCATCAAAAACTTCAGCAGAAGGTGCTGAAGTTATTTCATTCATATGTAAAAACTTCAGCACTAAATAAGCTGAAGTTTTTGTCCTGGATTCAATAGTTTTATCATAAAGCTTTATCAAAAACTTTAGCAGAAGTTGTTGAATGTAATGACTCAACCGGTCGTTTCATGAGTTACTGCTCCGTTTCCCCCCCCCCCCATTTCTGCTTATTATTGCTTTATTTATCGGTATTATGTGTTATTGGGTTGGTTGGCTCGGGTTCGGAAAGAATTTGGTGAGATTTGAGACACTTAGTCTCTTTTGAATGAGCTTAAGTTGGAAAAGTCAATTGGATGTTGACTTATGTGAAAAAGGGCTCAGATGTGAATTTCGATGGTTCGGATAGCTTCGGGAGATGATTTGGTACTTAGGAGAGTGATCGGAATGTGTTTTGGAGGTCCGGAATAGATTTAATCTTGAATTGGCGAAGTTGGAATTTTGCTGTTTTCTGGTTGATAGGTGAGATTTTGATATAGGGGTCAGAATGGAATTTCGGGAGTTGTAGTACGTCCGTCATGTCATTTGGGATGTGTGTGCAAAATTTCAGGTCATTCGGACGTGGTTTGATAGACTTTTTGATCAAAAGTGGAATTCGGAAGATTTGGAACATTAGGTTTGAATCTCAAGTGAATTGGTTGATTCATTGTTGTTTGAGGTATTTTGAAGATTTGTATAAGTTTGGATAGCAATATATGACTTGTTCGTGTTTTTGGTTGAGGTCTCGCGGGCCTCGGGGTAATTTTGGATGGTTGACGGGAGGTTTTGGAGTTGAGTTTGGCAGCTGAAGTGTTATGGTTGCTATCATAACCGCATCTACAGTTGGGAGGTCACAGGTGTGACTCCCGCAGATGTGGAAGCAAGCCGCAAAAACAGCCAAGAGGTGAGTCAGGCGGAGCCGCAGAAGCGGACATCTGGACGCATCTGCGATAGCGCAGGTTCGAGAGAGTGACCGCAAGTGCAGTCCCAAACCTTAAGTGAAAATCGCAGGTGCAGTGGGATAGACCACAGAAGCCGGACCGCGGAAGCGAGAAATTACCACAGGTGCGGAATCCCTGGGTCAGAAGGTATATATTTCACCCTTCACGATTTTTGGCCATTTTTCTCAATATTTCATTCGGGGTGAAGCTTTTGGGAGCCATTTCAAATGAGATTTTCAGATGGATTCATTGAGGTAAGGTCCTTGGTTCCTAAGTTTGTTATTATGGTGATTTTTATTGTTGTTAGCATGAAATTTAAGGGAAAATCAGTGGCAAATTTGGGGATTAGGGTTTGGTTAATTGGAGAGCTTTGAGGTAAGGTCCGATTTTGGTACTCTTGATATGCATGAACTCATGGCGGAATAAGGGTTCTATTGATGTAAAATTTGTCGAATTCTGAGACATGGGCCCGGGGGTCAGGTTTAGTTAATTTCGGGATTTGTGTTGTAATTTAATTATTTTCACATGGATTTCGTTTCCTTAGCATATTTTGACGTCATGATTATAGATTCGACGCGAATTAAGGCCGAGACGAGAGGTAAAGGCATCGCGGACTAGAGTTTGGACCGGATAGATGTGAATAATGATTTTAAATGTTGTCCTGAGGGTATGAAACCCCGGATTTCACATCGTTGTGCTACTTTGAGGTGACGCACATGCTAGATCACGAGCGTGGGGTCGTGCACCATTGGGAATTATGACTTAGTCTGTCACGTATGACTGTTTTACCGCGTATTTGATTGAAAATTATTTGTTATCATCATGTTTTGGGCTGAATGTCATATTTGGGCCTCGTGCTAACTGTTTTGGACCCTTAGGGGATTTTTACTACTGTTCCTCACTGTTTTGACTTCATATGTGTACTCAGTCATGCTGTATTCTACTATTTTCATGACTCAGTCATATTTACTCTGTTTTGACATCTTAAATAATATTTTGGGCTGAGCATTATATTTTACTATGCCCGAGTGGCTTTTAGAGATTTCTGACTGAGTAGGGCCGAGGGCCTGTGTTATGAGGTTGTTATGAACCGGGCTGTGCGCCGCAACGGTACTGTAGTTATTCATGATTATGAGGCTGAGGGCCTGAGTTATTATAAGGTGGCTTGATATGAGGCCGAGAGCCTGTTAGATTATGCCACGAAATGGCTTGATCGGAGTCTGTACACCCCTAGTGAGCGCGGGTACCCAATGTGATATGTGATATAGCCCGAGGGGCTGATGTTGTTCCATGTTATTGCCCGAGGGGCTAATACGAGTGATTGTGAGATAGCCCGAGGGGTCGATTTATGTTTCTATCTGTTCTCATTGCTTTTCATTCACTCGTTTAAACTGCTAAAAGAGGTTTTGTAAGAGGTTTTCACTGAACTAAGATGTTTTTACAAGTTTTCACTAGTTTATTTCATTGTATTGGTTTTATACTGCCTCGTTGTAGCATTTTGCTGTGTTTTACGTATTTTCTTATTGCTCAGCTGTCTTTACTTTTATTACTCACTGAGTTGGCGTACTCACATTACTCCCTTCACCCTATGTGTAGATTCAAGAGTCTCGGATCATGCTAGCGAGGGATGACTGCTTCCAGCAGGTTGTTCGGAGTTTACTATGTAGCTGCTTGGCGTTTACAGCCAGTGCTTCTCCTTCCTATCTTTATTTTCCTTGTACTAGCCTTGTACTAGACTGTGTAGACTTGTCATACTCTTAGACGGATGTTTTAGATGCTCATGACTGTTAACACTCTGATGTCGGGCTGGGTTTGTTTTTCCACATTTGTTCTATTTCACTCTATTTTGGGATTTATCACTTATTAATGACTTAATCATGAATTATTATAACTGTTAACTGGATTGGGGGTTAGTGTCGGCTAGCCTTATTTCACGAGAGGCGCCATCACGACCGGGTCCGATTTGGGGCCGTGACATTGAAGTTATTTAGTTCATTCTAAAAACTTCAGCACTTAATAAGCTGAAGTTTTTGTCCTGGATTCAATAGTTTTGTCGTAAAGCTTTATCAAAAACTTCAGCAGAAGGTGCTGAAGTTATTTAGTTCATATGTAAAAAATTTCGCACTAAATAAGCTAAAGTTTTTGTCCTAGATTCAATAGTTTTGTCGTAAAGCTTTATCAAAAACTTCAACAGAAGGTGCTGAAGTTATTTAGTTCATTTCTAATAACTTCAGCACTTAATAAGCTGAAATTTTTGTCTTGGATTCAGTAGTTTTGTCATAAAGCTTTTTCAAAAACTTCAGTAGAAGATGTTGAAGTTATTTAGTTCATTTCTAAAAACTTCAGCACTTGATAAGCTGAAGTTTTTGTCCTACAGTCGACACTTTTGTTATGAGTTTTAACCAAAACTTCAGCCTAAAAAGCAGAAATTATTTACTTCACGCTGAAGTTAGCATGCTGAATTTCAACAAAAATATACTTAAAATTCATGAAAAAAGAGACAAACATATTTGATACAACCCAAGGCAACTAAAAAACTAATTAATGTGAATAGAACAAAAATTTAAAAGACAGACATCATATAATTCATACAAATTAATGTATATTCACAAAATCCAATTTTGTTTTCAGTTACACCCTTGAAAACAAAGAAAAAATTTATTTTTTGTTTACAAGTTATTCTCTATTCAAAAAATTCACAGAGTGTCTTCATATTCTCCATAGTCATGTCCTAGTTGCTCTTCTGGAGTTTCATAACCGCTATCTTGTTTCCACTTTCCATTAGTCCAAAAATTTACAGCCAATTCTCTATTGAATATCAATGCATGTCTTTGGTTATAGAACTCTAAAATTCTCTTCCATTTGAACTTTAATACTATGATTTTTTTAGGAATTGTCGTCTTCTTTCATAAGAAAAAACAAGAAAATATTGGCAAAGACATGCTTACTGGTGTGTAGCTGGGAATTCGTAGGAAGCAAAGATAATGAAGAAGAAGTCCAAAATACTTCATATGTAATGGAGAGTGGCCACATTTTGTGGTGCATCAAAAACTCGAGCTCCATGACATTTTGCTCTTTTTACTAGTTGATAAATCTAACTTTTATGTCATGCCCTACACCAAGAGCAAAATGTCCCCGAGCTCGAGTTTGTGATGCACCACAAACTGTGGCCACTCTCCTTCACATATGAAGTATTTGGACTTTTTCTTCATTATCTTTGCTTCCCACGAACTCCCTGCTACACCCATAAGGCCACAGTTTTTATATAGTAAAAAAATAACTTCAGCCTCAAAAGTTTTCACATAATCAATGTAAATGCAAAAGTAACTTTTCGGATCATTTACTATATGGTTAGACAAATTTAAATAAAAGATGAAGTAGGTGATAAAACACAAAAAGTAGCTAGTAAATGCAAAAAAGATAAGTATCAAGTTAAAAAAATACCAAAATACGCTGAAGTTTTTGTCGTAAAGATTTTTCAAAAAACTTCTAGCAGAAGGTGCTGAAGTTATGCTGAAGTTATTTAGTTCATTTCTAAAAACTTCAGCACTTAATAAGCTGAAGTTTTTGTCCTGGATTCAATAGTTTTGTCGTAAAGCTTTTTCAAAAAACTTCAGCAGAAGGTGTTGAAGTTATTTAGTTCATTTCTAAAAACTTCAGCACTTAATAAGCTGAAGTTTTTATCCTGAATTCATTAGTTTTATCGTAAAGCTTTTTCAAAAACTTCAGCATAGATACTGAAGTTATTTAGTTCATTTGTAAAAATTTCAGCACTAAATAAGCTGAAGTATTTGTCCTACAGTCGACACTTTTGCTATGAGTTTTAACCAAAACTTCAACCTAAAAAGCAGAAGTTATTTACTTTATGTTGAAATTTAGCATGCTGAATTTCAACAAAAATATACTTAAAATTCATGATAAAAGAGACAAACGTATTTGATACAACCCAAGGCAATTAAAATACTATTTAATGCAAATAGAACAAAAAAATAAAAACCAGACATCACATAATTCACACAAATTAATGTATATTCACAAAATTCAATTTTGTTTTCACAAAATTCAATTTTGTTTTCACAAAATTCAAGTTATTCTCTATTCAAAAAATTCACACAGAGTCTCTTCGTATTCTCCATAGTCATATCTTAATTGTTCTTCTGGAGTTTCATAGCCGCTATCTTGTTTCCACTTTCCATGAGCCCAAAGATTTGCACACAATTCTCTCCTGAATGTCAACGCCTGACTTTGATCGAAATTGGAGACATATTCTTGCTTCAATCGCATATCCATGAACTTAAGAGCAAATATACCACAATCAATACTATAAAAAGAACATGAAAAAGAATTGAAGAATTTTTAACACAAGAAGAAAAAATAATAAACATAAGATGCATGGTAAAACATATGCCAAACACGTACTTGTTATCCTGTAGGGGTGTTTTCATCCACTTAATATTCAATTTTTCCACAGTATTTTGCCCATACTTTTATTGTGTGTGGCAAACTCCAAGCATTGGAGACAGTTGGGATCAACCGGGTATAATTTTGGACATGTTCAAGTGCACCCTCATATTTTATATTGCCCATGGAATCATATATAGTTTTCTCTTTAAAGTTCAGAATTCCAAAAAAGTAGTGCATTGATCTCTGGCCCAACCTTGGCTTAAGTCGAAATGGAAAGAATACTTCTTCGGCAGATGCTCATGTGATACCACAGGAAAGGTCGAGGCCTTTTACGTAGTTGGCCACCTTTTCATCCGCTGATTCTTCAATAAACCAACTAAACTCGGTAAGTTCCTCAATAACCACTTCTTCTTCTTCTTCTTCATAATCCTCACATTCTTGTTTTTTAGATGTCCTCTTTCTCATTGAATTGCTCTTTTTTTTATCCTCCATTCTTTTTTCCTTACTTTTTCTAATTTTCTCCTTCTATTCATCTGAAGGATTACCACTATCCAACTTAGTCATATACTGATAAAAAACTAAATATGTTACTATACATCTTGATTTTTGATAACTTGGAAGGTGATAGCAATATTTTTTGCGCAAGAAATATATGCCCACTTCCATATGCTGCAAATGAACAACAGCAAATGAAAATATGTGAAATAAAAACTTCAGCATGCATAAGTATGAAGTTTAGAAAAAACGCATTACAAAACTACAAACAACATGACAAAAACATAAGCATATTCAGTTTGAAGTATTAGGAAATAATCTAAAAAACTTCAGCATGTTTGATTTAAAAGTTTAGAAAAAAACTAGAGAATGCATGTCAAAAACTTCAGCAAGGTTATGCTGAAGTTTTAGCAAATAAGCTAAAAGACTTCAGCAGTTTTACTATGAATAAAGCTGAAGTTTGCCAAATTACAGTACAAAACTTTACTAAATAAGCTGATGTTTTGGGAAATACAGTTGAAAACCAATTCAAAAAATAAACTTAATAACTTACTTCATTCGAAAGATTAGAGGTAGGATCCACAAGCTCGATAAAGAATGATTTTTGAATATCAATTCCAGCTAATCTGAATGGATTGGAATTATATTCACTGGCATCCGTCTCCAACCACTCTATAAATCTTTGCATCAATCCACTTTTCTTGATTAACATAATGGAAGGGACACCTTCGTGTAGTCTTTCCTATTTTCCAATCTTGACCCCTTCGCTTTTGTTTAGGAATGACGTAAGGAGATCTCAACCAAATACTCTCCACACGAATCTTTTCCCTTTTTTATCTGGTTTTCTTTTTGCTTGCTTTTCCTGCTGTTCCGTCACAACTAACTGCTGATGTTCAGCAGCAGGGGAAAAATCCACACCCATGGTGGCAGATACTTGACCAACTCCTCAGGATGTTCTTGTCTCTCTTCACCAACAACAACAGTAGCAGAATTACCTTCTGAACCAGTCCCTTGTGTACTACCCAGCGAAAATGAACGTAAATTGAATTTGGGGATATCACTGGTGTCACACAAAACATTAGGAGAACTGGGTATCTTCCTTCTCTTAGGATTTGAAAAAAGTTGTGATGCATCAGATGAGATCTGCAAAAGCAAGGAAAATATAAACATAAATACAACTGATACAAAAACACATTCGGCAAAAAAAAACACCTTGAAATCGAATTGCAAAAAATAATTACCCAGTCTAAGTGTTGAGACACAGATGGTGTTTCCATTCCAATAGGTCCACTTCCTTTACCTTCAGATACGCCTATATCTTCATGCAAAAAAAATCTAGATAATACTGACTAAATTTTATAAAATAATACAAACATACTTCACACCTGTCTGTGAGCCAACAGGTATGAATAGATGTATTTCTCCTTTTTCATATAGCCGAATAAGCTCACCAATTTCTTTTTGAGCTGCATTGAGTCTTTCTAAATAATCATTCAAAAACATAAAAAATAAAATAAAGTATGTAAAATTTCAAACTGTAAAAAATATACTTGGATCAAATGTAATAAATTTATGATCTATAGAATACCTTGACGTTTGTCTTCCACTGTGGTTGCGCCAGGCTGCATGCCTTTGTCTATATTAGCAGCTCCAGCTTCATTCAATCGTGCACCAATGTCGAGGAACATTGGAGTATTCTCTGGAAGGTTTTTATCAACTCTATCTTCATTCAATTCAGCATCATTAGAGAGTTTTTGAGTTGTATCAATTGAAGCACAACTATTTTCAACTTCCACTGCATATTCATAAAGAGGGGGGATGGATCTTTCTCTCTCTCTCTCTCTCTCTCTCTCTCTATATATATATATATATATATATATATATATATATATATAACATAGAAAAAATTTATACCTGTAGTGAAATATCCTGTGTATCTAGACCTACAAGTTTCTTGCAAATAGCTAATGTGTCTGCAAACCGATTCCCTTTCCCAATAGTGTTATACACATCACTCGATGTAAGTTCTAAAGCACCAATAGGTGTATAATCTCCATCGCCAAACAAATTGCCTTTTGCAATATCACTGCCCAAAGCACAACTCGGTGCATGTTTTTCAGTATCAACAACTTGATCATCTACACCTTTCTCAGTTGATAACTCTTCATCATTTACATTTTTACTCAGTCTATCAGCACTGGAATGTTCCTCTCCAACTTGTTGTTGAACATGTTGATCACCTTCAAGAGCCGTTTCCTCACGTGTAACATTTGCATCTGCGACTTTATGTGATGCATCATGAGTAACATGTTCTTCAATATCAACAACCTGATCATCTGCACCTTGCTTGCTTCCAACATTCTCAGTTGATAACTATTCATCATTTCCATCTCTACTCACTCTATCAACACTAGGACGTTCCTCTTCAACTTGTTGTTGAACATGTTGATCGCCTTCAAGAGCCGCTTATTCATGTGTTGCATTTTCATCTGCGACTTTATGCGATGCATCATGAACAGCATTAAGATCCGATAGATGTTCGAAATAGTCGTTCATCCTATCATATTGTCGATAGTTCATCAAATCAAAATTGCCATCGTCCATTCCATTTGATTTGTCGACAATCTTAAATAACTTTTCAAACTTCTCATCAAAATATTCCTAGAAAAAAAATTACTAACAATGATTAATCTGAATAACATTAGCAGAAAAAAAAAGACTTCTCTATAAATTAGCATACCTTGACTTTTACAAAAATCGCATCCATAATCGCAGATCGCTCATCCTATTTAAACTGATCGACAACTTCTTTCGCGATCTTGCTTCTTTCTTTTTCTGCATGCCTTTGAACCTCTATCGTTACCCTCTAGTATAGAGACACAGAACAAAACTTCAGGTATAAAAGAATGTTGAAGTTCAGCAAATACAGAACACAACTTCATCTATTATAATGCTGAAGTTCATCACAAACAAAACAAGGCTTCAGCTCAAAAACATGTTGTAGTTTTACAAAAACACAAACAAGAAACTTCAGCTCAAAACTTATAGAACATATTGTGTTGACTAATTCATTGTCAAACGTTGTTGTAGAACGGTTAGAACGATTTTGGGTACGAGATGATTCGCCAATAACAGGAGTTCAATTCGCTTCTTTTGATCAACTCCGACTACGTGGTGATTCACCAGTTGAAGGAACCGCATTAAGTACCTTTGAACGAATATGGTTGCATGGTAATTGTCCAATTAAAGGCATTGAATTCAATTCCTCTTTTGTAGGAATTATATCCAATACCCTAAACGTGCGATATCTCTGTTTAATACAAAAAAGTATATTACGAAAAAAATAAAACTAATACGTCAACATATTAACACAAAGACAAAAATAAGAAAACATTAACTTACAGCATGATTACTAAAGTAATCCTCAAAAAGTTCGTTATATTTAGGCTCTCCCACACATACATAACATAACATCCTGGGAACCTGAGGGGTATCAAGGTACTCATCCTCTCTTAAATACTTCTCCCGAATATCTGGGAAGCGCTCATAGAACCAAGCATATAACGGATATGGAAATCCACCAACTTTATACTCAGTTGAATGAAATTTATTTTGCTTGTCCAATGCATGTTTCAGTGAGGTAATGAGCTTCTCATAACACACATTACCCCAAGGATATTCAGCATAAGCCTTATCATCTTCAACAGTAGCTGCATACTCCTCCAGCACAGATGATTCAGTCTTTTTTCCAAACAAAATAGACTCCACAACAAGAATTTCCATAAGCTTCACAACATTTTCATCACTCTCGCATACGTGTTGGAAATTCACATCATTCTTTTGAATTGCATTCCGAGTCATAAAATCTCGAATATCTTTCAAGGTCACACTCTTAGACTTCCCAAAATAGCGCTTCAGAATATTGCTCTCTCGACTAATTGGTTTTTCAACATTATGTGCTATGATCCGCAAACTGCACATAATGTCAAAGTCTTCAAGGGTGAAGGATACATCATTGCCAAAAATCTTGAAACTAATGCAGTCTCGATCATTGGTGAATATTTGAGAAAGACACAAACAATGAACCAACTTCATGCTGCATTTGAAATTCTCCATAGCCATAATATATCGAAATGTACCATTATTAAGTTTATCCAGTTGTGCATGAGTCAAGAAACTTGCAATTAAACTCTTCAAATCGTGGTTCCCCTTCCAATAACCACGATAGTTAAACCAATCTCGAAACTCATAATATATATCCCTTGGTTTTGTATGTGGAGCAGCAGGGACTGAAGGACCTGTGGATATTCTACGTTGTTTAGGTGCTTTAGGATCGTTAGGTGCATTAGCTTCTTTATGTGCTTTAGCTGCTTTAGGATCTTTAGGTGCTTTAGGATTTGTAGATGATTTGGATTTTCTAGATGCCATTTGTTCAAAAAAAGTAAAAGATACAAAAAATAACATCAGAACATTATCAAAAAAATCAGTAAAAAATTCAGCTCCTAGAGGTGAAGTTCAGCAAATACAAAACAAAAACTTCAGCTCTTAGAGCTGAAGTTCACCAGTTACAAAAATAAAACCTTCAGCTCCTAGAGCTAAAGTTCACCAGTTACAAAACAAAAACTTCACCAGTTACAAAACAAAACCTTCAGCAAAAACATGTGGTAGTTTTTACAAAAAAACAAAACATAAATTCAACTCCAAAATAATGCCGAAGTTCATAAAAAATATAACAAAAAACACAAAACACGAAACAAAACTTCAGCTCCTAAAACTAAGGTATCATTGAAGTATTATAAACTTCACACTTTAACAGTGTCATCTATTTAACTCTCAAAATTTTAAAAAATTTCGACGTCTCCAAAAATCACTGAAGAAATTATAGAATTTTCATCAAAAATACAAACACACGTTCAAAAACCCTAAAAACACAATCGTAAAAGTAAAACTAATGCACTTATCAAAGTAAACCCTAAGAAACTATTTTATCATAAATACATGACTATCAAAACCAAAAGTAATGGGTAAATTGCATGGGGCGCCCTATTTGGTCGTCCCTTTTTAACCTGTAGCTGCTTTATTTTTCTGTTTGCACCCGTACCCGTTTTTTATTAAAAGCCTTTCAAAAAGACTATTTTGCCCTTCTTTATTAAAAGACTACTTTCTCTCCAAGTATACACTAGTCCTCTACTGTCTCTCTCTCTCTCTCTCGTTATTCGCATTTTTGATTTGTTCTTCTCTGAAATCAAACGATTTTCGTCGTTGTTTTTGATTTTTCAACTGTTTGTTCCACAACAACATTACGTATAATCACAGGTACATTGCATTAACTTGCTGGGTTTTATTTTAGTATTAATTTTTACGATTTAAGCTAAACAACCCATTAAGAAAAAACTTATTGGCCAACCCGTTAAATTTCGAAATGTTTATATAATTGAGGAATTTTCAAAAATGACTATTGTTTAGTGGCTATTAACTTGTTATAGCTACCATTTACTTAATTACTTCCTATATTTATGTTTTCACTTGTTATAGAGTGTATTCGATGTATTCAAGCTAATGTATTCATGAATACAACTGCAAAACTCGGCAGAAAACAAGGAAGTCCAGCTAAACATAGACTATATTCATATGTATTCGCGAGCTGTATTCGTGAATACAATAATGAAAATCTGCGAAAAAAGGTCTTTTTTATATTGTTGTTATTTTATTATGATTCTATTGATAGTACTAATATATCGTCTCTTGTCGTATTCTTGAGCTGAGGGTCTCCTGGAAACAGTCTCTCTACCCCTCAGGGTAGAGGTAAGGTTTGCGTACATATTACCCTCCCCAGACCCCACTAGTGGGATTACACTGGGCCGTTGTTGTTGTTGTTGCGAAAAAAAGGTCTTCAGCCGTTTAAAAACGGTAAGTGAATCAATTAACGCGATAGACTCCTAATATAACTCAAAAAACTCAAATATAACATGCAAAATTTGTATTTTCAGTTATACAAAAGATTCCCAGCCGAAAAACATCCCAAAAACAGAGCAATCTTCAGAGATTCAATCCATCCTTTCTTTTTTTAGTGGTATCTTTACTAAAATATTTTTTAGTGGTATCTTTACAAATAGATTTATATATTAAAATTATATAATTACTTTGAATACAGTTAAATATATACAATACATTGAATACATGAAGTATAGCAGAACATCTATAGTGCAAAACATATGAATACATATTGCAGATACGTTTGAAGACATATATACATCTGAATACATAAAATATATTAATTAAAAAAATATATGAATATATTCTATAATACATTGAATACATACTGCTGAATATATACTGCTGGACAAAACAGTGAAACAAAGTGAAGCTTTGAAATTATATAATTACATAGAATACAGTTAAATATAGTGAATATACTGAAAAAGTAGAAAAAACTAAAGACAATGAATACAATGAAATACAGCGAGATACATTGAATACAATGAAAATAAAGTATCTTTTCTCTTAACCCCTGAATCATCATCCATATTTTTTCTTCTCTTTTCCGCATCAGGAAGTGTTGATTTTTTCGAAGATTTCTCAAATTGGGCTTGTTTCGATGTCGGGTAACCCTCTTGTGAGTTGTTGAATCAGCCATTGGAGATGAAATTTCGAGTTTTCTGGTGAAAGCATAACAATGATAATTATTTCAAAAAAATTAGTAAAGAGAATCAGAAGAAGCAATGTACCAACGAAAATCTAACAACTTTAACACTTACCACAACTTTTTGGAGCAAAAAAATTTGGCAATTTCGCGAGACAATGGAGATGAATCAGTAGAGAATCGTAGTTGTATTCATGGAGAAGAGACTGACATTGAGAGAGAGAGATTGTGGAGAGATCCCGTGGTTTCTGAAGTTGTATACTATATGGTGGTCTTGTGAGAGAATGAACAGAAAGTAGAGAGAGAAAAATATTACACAGCGTATTTAATGGCTAAACGGTAGAAAGTACCATAAATACATACCTTGTTATAAAACCTAAAAGGTAGCTATAGAAAATAATATTTTAAAAGGATATTTATTTATAATAAATAAGGTGTAAAGCTTTGCTATAGGAGGTAAAATTTCCTATTAGATTAATTTGCCACCCATAAATATATTCAAGATTGGTGCGCTGGCAAATTCAGACACACTAATGTCAAAGGTTTTTGTAAGCCACTAAGAATAAAATTCAACTTACCTTCCCGCACTTGCATGTGTCATTCTAGGGTATGCTACAATTGGAGAGCAAATACTCACTCAAATATTCGAAGTATCCTCCCAAACAGAAATATATCAATTAAGTCGATGTTAGTTATCTTAACATTTATAACATGCAAGTCATAATCAATCTTCAGCGTAGATCATTCATAGAATCATTACAAAGTCATACATTCCCAAAGTCAAGCTCAAAATTATGTGATTTGAGTAATTAACTAAGGTCAATGCCCAAGAGCATTCTTCATTTTATTAGTACAACATTTTAAGGGAGTACTATTTAACAATGTCATTATAGGGAAAACAATTCATAAATAATGTCGCATCGTCCCACACTTGTTCTTGTGTGCCAAAATCTCATAGACACCTTTAGAAAATCACTTATTATAATAAAGGGTAGCCTTGTGCACTAAGCTTCCATTATACGCGGGGTTCGAGGAAGGGCCGAATTATAAGGGTCTATTGTATGCAGCCTTACCCTGTATTGCTGCAAGAGGCTATTTTCACAGCTCGAACTCGTGACTGTATGGGTCAAAATCTGACCACGGTAGTCGACCCCGCTGGGATTCCTCCTAAGTGGCGGATAGTGAGAAACACCATGACCGACTTCAGTCCAAGCACCTACGGTGTATATTAAGTTAAAAGTAATACTCAAGTGACAACAAAAAGGTGGCAGTGTGAAGGTACATCGACCAGAGAATATGGCAAGGGTCCCAGAATTATATATAGAAGAGGAATTCTCGAAAAAGGGGGGCTTTTTCTCTCTCTTTATTTTCTCCATCAATTTCTTTCTGAAAAGGAAGAAAAAATGGATCATCCTCTCTGTCTCGTGAAATAGTGCAAACATCAATAAAGATTTAACACTCTTATTTTATTTTACCCATTATTTTCCGATTCATCTTCAGATCTGGAGTTTATTATGCTTGACTAAGATTTACCTCATCACTATCATTAATTATTTTAATCAAAAAGGTTTTGACATCTTTTGGTAAGACAATTTGACGTTGTCTATGGGGATTTCTTAGTCAAATTTCCTAGTCTCTTCCAGATCAAAAATCGGAAACATAATCACCCACCAAAAAGAGCGGTAAGTAAACCTCACGTGCTAATCTGGATCATGATGCTACATGCAAGCAGAAGTTACAACCAACACCCTCCCCCACACACCGGACAGTCCATGAACAAGCTAAAGCGAGCCCAACCTATGCGGAGATAGAGCACGAAAAAGAGGGGAAAAGAGAGCTGAATACGGCCACCGAGTTTAGAAACCACCACCCCATCAACCATTTAAGTACCAGGAAAAGCAAGCAATGCTATAGATCCACCCTTATTCACCGACTCATCGGATCGGGGTAAGGAAAATATCATTTTGGCTCACCTTCTATTGTTTGTTCAAACAGGAACACATGCGCCGCGCGAGCAAGCGAGCAAAGGAACATCTCAACTAGAGAATGGGAAACTACTACAAAATAATTGAAATATCGCCCACCTGACACTTCAACTTCTAGAAAATGACATCCCTTAAGTCGTACTCTCTCTCCCTCACCCAGCAGTAGGGTCTTCCCGGGGAGTTTCGGACCAAGCCGATGAAGGGGACATTCCGAGTTCGAAGCATAATTCATCGCCCCGCCTGCCAATGACATTTCTAGACCGGAAAACAAAATTACTAGACAGGGAAACTCCAATATATGTATGAAACAAACGTGAGCGAAATAGCAATGTTTTATACCCTCCGAAATTACACTCTCCGGTGCAAATAAAATCAAGCGGATTGGGACTCACCCAGAAAACACAGAGGTTGAGCAAAACTAGGACCCCTCCAGAGGATATCCGAAACTCTCCAAAAAAAATTGGGACTCACGACGGGTTAACATTTCAATGAAAGTTTGAAATAACACTCTTAAGGCCAAGGACCATCGCCAAAGAAAAGAGTTCGACCTTGATCGAACAACGACAGTTAACATTTCAACGAAAGTTTGAAATAACACCTTTAAGGCCAAGGGCCATCGCCAAAGAGAAGAGTTCGACATCGATCGAACAACGACGGGTTAACATTTCGACGAAAGTTCGAAATAACACCCTTAAGGCCAAGGCCCATCGCTAAAGAGAAGAGTTCGACCTCTATCGAACAACGACGGGTTAACATTTCGACGAAAGTTCGAAATAACACCCTTAAGGCCAAGGGCCATAGCCAAAGAGAAGAGTTCGACCTCGATCGAACAACGATGGGTTAACATTTCGACGAAAATTCGAAATAACACCCTTAAGGCCAAGGGCCATCGCCAAAGAGAAGAGTTCGACCTCGATCGAACAACGACGGGTTAAAATTTCGACGAAAGTTCGAAATAACACACTTAAGACCAAGGGCCATCGCCAAAAAGAAGAGTTCGACCTCGATCGAACAACAACGGGTTAACATTTCGATGAAAATTTGAAATAACACCCTTAAGGCCAAGGGCCATCGCCAAAGAGAAGAGTTCGACCTCGATCGAACAATGACGAGTTAACATTTCGACGAAAGTTTAAAATAACACCCTTAAGGCCAAGGGACATCGCCAAAGAAAAGAGTTCGACCTCGATCGAACGATGACGGGTTAACATTTCGACGAAAGTTCGAAGTAACACCCTTAAGGCCAATGGCCGTCGCCAAAGAGAAGAGTTCGACCTCGATCGAATAACGACGGGTTAACATTTCGACGAAAGTTCAAAATAACACCCTTAAGGCCAAGGTCCATCGCCAAAGAGAAGGGTTCGACCTCGATCGAACAATGACGGGTTAACATTTCGACGAAAGTTTGAAATAACACCTCTAAGGCCAAGGGCCATCGCCAAAAAGAAGAGTTCGACCTCACTCGAACTACCATGGATTAATATGTCGACCAACCCGAAATAACACCTTTACGGCTAAAGAACCATCGGAAAAGGAAAAATTCAAACTCATTCGAGCCCGATAATGCCTTTGCAGCTGTTGGCCGCCGTTGCACTTTTTTCCCTTCCCTACTTACAAAAAATTGATTTCACTACATTCTAAGTTCGACCTCGCTCAGATATGAGTACAAAAAAAGGGAAGCAATTTTGCCTGAGTCAGCAAAAGTTTGATCCCACACGAGCGACTCAAGTCAAGACTAACTTCGTCCGAAACGACGAAATTATATCAACTTGGTTGAGTCAAAGGCAAATCTGCTTAAAGCAATAAGCCACCAAGTCAATTTCGCCCCAAATAGGCGAATCAAATGTGACTCCATTAGGACTCACGATGAAGTCCCCCTCAGTCCGGATAAAATTGGTTCCCTTGAAAAATCAGGAATCCACCATGCTAAGATTCGAAAATTTACTCCAAAGATATGTAAAGCAAAGGCGGAAAAGAAACAAAGGATGTACAACAACGAAAGCTCCTTTATTTAAATAGTTGTGCAAATAGCCGCAGAACACACACGGCTAAAACCGATCTAGTACAAAGTAAAAAAATGGAAACAACGATAAACAAAAAAAAAACACCGAAGATAACTTTTCACTCGGTGCCATCACCGCCGTCCTCCTCATTGCCGTCTCCAAGAAACTCCTCGTCAGCATCAGCATCCTCGTCAGCCTCCAGCATCGCGGGATCATAACCACAGTTAACATGAGCCTCTTGTGCCTTCGCCCGAGCTCCTTCATAAGCAGCCTCAGAAACATTGTCCATCTTTCACAAACTCTTGTATATGTCCCGCTGGGCTTCGGCATGAACCCAAACTTCGTGCAAATAGCGAGGAACAACTGCGGAGGCAGACTCAACTTGGGCCAACAATTGTGCCTTTTCGGCCTCAAGAGCAGCGATCTGATCTCCCAAAGTTGAGGCTTCTTGGTCAATGTCACCAATACGTTCTTCGAGCCTTGTCTCCCTGAGCATTGTTGTCGCCCTCTCAGACTCCTGCTCGGATTGAAGAACACTGATAGCATCCTCTAAAGCCGCCACCCTAGCCAAAGCCGACGCCCGAGCACTCTCGACACTCTCCAACTCCGAGACCTTTCTCTCCAGCTCGGCTAATTTCCCCATCTACTCTGTGCTCAAAACCTCGACTCTGATGACATTAAGGTCCAACTCGGATTGAAACGACCGCACCTTCGCCTGAAGATGCTCACACTCTGCGGCGACCCCTTTGCCCAATTCAAGTTCTTCGTCCTTTGCATGAAGTTGCTCCTCGAGCACGCTATTCCTGCGAATAGCCTACATCAACTCCTGATCCCTCTTCTCCAGTTCCTCGCCAAGGGATTAATTACCATCATTGAACCTCAACCGTTCATGCATCTCACGGCACCTATTGCGGTAGCACCGATACTTCTCCAACATCGGAAGAAATTTTTTGGCCCGAGTGTTGGCCCTACGAGCACTCTTAATCTCCACCGTGTATGTCTGAAAGACGAAAAAATTTGTTAGGGTCAAGGTCGCCAAATACAAAAAAAAAAAGACACAAAAGAAAGGAGAAACTTACCCTCATGCCCATAAAGGCCACTTCATGCATCAAATCAATATCATAGACGTCCCGGAGAGCCTCGCTCTCGGTGATAGAACACAAAAGGTCAAACTGTGGTACCAGGTCTTCCATATCCTCCAGGAGGTTAATATCCGACGAGATTTCAAGTATACGGGACGGGCCTCCCGCATGTACCACCGAACAAGTAAGGCCCTCTTCAAACATCCTGACGTCATCAGGATCAAGATCAGACTCGGATTCGTAGTTATCGACCGCGACGCCTTTTCCCCTCTCTATGGACGAAGAAAAAGCATGACCCGGTCCAGAAGATGAAGGCCCACCCAAAGTAACAACAACGGCCTCGGGACTTCGACTCCCCGTTACAGTAGTCTGTTGGTCACTTATAACGGCCGGAGTTTCTGTCAATGAGTTGGTTACGGTGACCGGCTCTGCCTCTACGGACAAATTAACATCGTTCCCTGTCTCAGACTCCATCAAAGGGATGCCGCCCTCTGAACCTACCATGGCTGATGGAGCCATTTCGGACTCCACTCGTCATCTCTTTGACGACCCCTCACCATCCTCAGCACGGGAAGACTCCCCCGTTGGACAGATAGTAGAAGTCAGAGCCCCGAATTGAGGAACAGTTTTTGCGCACATGGCTATGGCCACAGATTCAACTAGAGCAGCCCTTGCCGTAGGTCGAGCAGCAGGCCTCGATACGGGCCGAGCAGAGGATGTCGGATGACGAAATGCAAGTGGAGGAGCCCTCGCCCTTCGCACTCTCCCTACTAATGATAAACGTCATATAAGCAACAAAGCCAAACTACAAAGTGGAAAATAGAGACTGCGATAAAGCTACTTACCAGTAAAGGGCTTACGCCTATATTTCTCGCAGAAGGACGACCATTCGCGAACTCCCATCGTATGAGGAAGAATGGCGTTCACCCATTCGTGGATATCATCGACAGGCGTAGGGGGCAGTTTCGCGGCTGCAAAAGTAAAAATAGTTCAATACCGCCCAAAGAAAAGCAGTCGACTATCATTCCAACCAAAGATACAAATACTTACGTGCGAAGTTCTATCTCTCAGGGAATCCTGCTGGATCCGCCAAAAGGTGCTCGGTCCGTACATAAAAATAGTTTTCATAGAAGCGACGGTTGGCCCTATCGTCCATCTTCACCACCAGACTCTTCGTCCCGCAATGACGCATGTGGATCATCGTGCCTCGAATGAGTTGAGGGGCGAAAATATTAATCATGTGTCTCAGAGTGATCTCCCGACCAGAAAGATCCACAAGCTTAAGCAACATAAGGAACAATTTGTACAAGTACGGTGAAAGCTGAGCCGGACATACCTCGTAGAAACGGCAGAAATCTACCACCAAGAGAGGGAGAGGAAGCGTGTACCCGACAATAAAGGGATAGGCGTAGAATGCACAATATCCCGGGCGATCGAAATGTATAATATCATCTCCCACCACCGGCAGCATTTCAACGTGGTGAGGGATCCCCCATTTGGCCTTCAACTCCGCGATCCCCACCGCAGTCATAAGAGAGGAAGCCGGTTCCGGCTCTTCTCTGGCATAACTGTGGAATCATTCCATGGCTTTCCAGGGCGAGGAAATATTTCGGCCGCCGTCGGGACCCCCTCATCCTTTATCACTTCCACTCCTCCGGGAGCAGGAACATCACTTTCCGGCGTCGGAGTTGCGGCATGATTGTCAGCAAGGGAAGAACTACCAGGCATTTATACCAATTTAATAGAACAAAGGGATTGAGGAAAAAGAAGAGATTGGGATGAAAATTTCTGGCTAACCAGAGAGAATCGAAAATTTGAAGTATCGGAAAAGAGGAAGATCTACAAAACTCTTTCAACAAATGCAAGAAAGTGTGCCAATCGAATGGTGTTTTTCTCCTATTTATAGGGACATAAATTCCCCAAGCGGGAAACCCAAGAGTCGCGAATCGAAACTGATAGGGTATGAAATGGTTCAATCCCCAAGAAATATATGTCATAATGGTAGTAGCCACAAGCGATGTTTCGAATCGAACAACACTCCGTTTCCAAACGGTCATAGTGGTTCAAAGGCATCGTTAGAGCACCGTGCCATTATCTCGATCTAAAAACCACGCCCAAGGCACGAACAATCAGATTTCTTCTAAGTGTTCAAAATCATAATCTGCCTACCGGGCTTACCAATAGACGACCCCGACGGACGGAAGGACTAACTGTATGGGTCAAAATCTGACCACGGTAGTCGACCTCGCTGGGATCTCGCCTAAGTGGCGGATAGTGAGAAACATCACGACCGACTTCAGTCCAAGCACCTACGATGTACGTTAAGTTAAAAGTAATACTCAAGTGACAACAAAAAGGTGGCAGCATGAAGGTATATCGACTAGAGAATATGGCAAGGGTCCCAGAATTATATATATAAGGGGAATTCTCGAAGCAGGAGGGGGGGTGCTTTTTCTCTCTCTTTATTTTCTCCATCAATTTCTTTTTGAAAAGGAAGAAAAATGGATTATCCTCTACGTCTCGTGAAATAGTGCAAACATCAATAAAGATTGATCACTCTTATTTTGTTTTACCCATTATTTTCCGATTCATCTTCAGATCTGAAGTTTATTATGCTTGACTAAGATTTACCTCATCACTATCATTAATTGTTTTAATAAAAAAGGTTTTGACATCGTTTGGTAAGACAGTGACCTCCTGATCACATGACAGCAACTTTACCAATTACGTCAGAGCTCCCCTTCTGAAAATTAAATCACTTATTATAATCTCAGGTAATACAAGCTTTAGCACACATGCATTCTGAAGAAAACCTCTTATAAAACCTCGAGCTAGCTTAGCGAAATAGTGCTACAAGGTCAATATCGTGCTCACAATGCTCTCTACAACATTAATTATTATCCAACACAACCACAAGTGGCTTGGGGTTTGGACCTAAGCCAACCTAACTCCATCACACGGCCATAAGATTGAGTTATGGCTCAAGCCTCCTCCAAATCATCCAAACCAACCACATTTAGTATATCCATATCCTACTCAAGCCACAAACTTAAGCTAAAGTGACAGAACTATCTCTAGCGATCAAAATGTCAATTTCTCGCTTGAAGAATTTGAATGAAGTTTGAAAATTTAGACAAAATTATAAAATTTTGGTGTATAGTTCAGGATATATAAACATTAATTTTACTCCTAATGATGATTTTATATTTATAAAAATCTCATGGTATATTTAAGAGCATAAGTTATCAAAATTTTTAAATTTCGTGTTTTGTCAAACTATGCCTCATAAATTAAAAGGGGCAATTTTTTTTATTACCAAAAATTATGTGGTCTGAAATGCTTGCCTCATAAATTAAAAGGGGCAATTTTTTTAATTACCAAAAATTATGTGGTCTGAAATGCCCTTGGTCCCATCCGTTGACAGTCAATCTTAGCTTATTGTGATCTGGGTAAATTCGTAAACTCATAAAATATCCAGTTCGAGAAAACCCGCTAACAGACAACACCACAAGCGGGTCGAAGCACCAGCAAAGCTCCTGCTAATTTCCAAAAACGGATAAAGCCACGTGGATACAATTAGTACGACGTGTCAAGTGGATTACGCTGATGACAACCGCACCCGAATATCCCCACCGACGGAAATGAAACTCAATTCTCACTTTCCTCATTTTCCCGAAAAGTATAAATACCTCTCATTTCTCAACCCTCAATTTTTTTCCTTGCCCTAGACTCTTTTTCTTCAGCCGCAACATGTTACTCTCAGCTAGAATCCATAAATTCTCTCTTGTTTTCCGTTCGAATCTTCTATTTATCCTTAAAATAAGCTCAAGTTAGCTTTTTCCAGCTTAAATTTGTTCAATTCGCTGTTCTTTTGATATGATTGTGTTGAATTTATGTGAGGGTTTTGTTTGGTGGGGTTTGGTGAGGTAATGGAAACTTTGCAGGGTTCTGTTCTGGTGGAGGTGGACGTGTCTCAGCTTATGGGATCGGAAAGTTTCAGCGGCCGTGCTCGTAAATTGGATAGGTCTTCTGTTGTGACTGCTCCTTCTGTTGATAGGAGCGATGGTTTAGTCAGACGAAAAGGTATAATTTCCCTTTCTACATTTTCCGGTTGAGTTAACTTATATACCTGACAGTTTAAAAGATTTTTAGACTATTTCTGGGTTTCTATTCATGTTTGATACAGAAAGTTATCTGTAATTGATTATTAAGTGATCTGGTCATGTAAAAATTCACTGTTACTGTTTAAAAGTTGTATTTAAGTTATATAGACTGACAACATAGTAATCCTCGATTTTTTTACACCATCACTGTAATTTAACTATTACCGTAGGTTACTTACCAGTTGTTTTAGGTTACCGTTATTTAATAGAGTTACCTGCAATCACCTTATGATGGACTTGATTGTGTAAATATTTTCTACACCGTCAATTAATAGAATTTAAACTCTAAAAAGTTAAACACTTTGGGGTTTAATATGGCTAACTTTTTTCTCCTTATGAGTAGAACTTGAGCTTGTGATGATTCAATGTAGAGTTTGTTCATTTTCTCCATTTTGGGGTAAAAGTTAGCTTTGGTCGTTATGTACAGTCTAGGAAGGTTTAGTGTTATTTTATTGCAAGATTTTCTGGATGCGTAGATATTATATTTGCATATTGTGTTGAACTAACTGAGACAGCTAAAACTGTTAGCCTTAAGTTAAGATATTGACGAATTTATTTATAAAAACATTTATGGTTGAGACAGACTGAGGAGGATACCCGGTCTTCATGGGAAATAATTTGGTGTCAGCTCAGTACATTGATCTTTCAGGATTTGAATGATATTACTATCTGTTATTAGCTGGGTATTGTCAAGAAAAAAAAATTATGAAGTATTGTAATGTTTACTATGGTGGAAGTTACTAACTGGTCAATTATGTAGTTCATCACAGTGCAGTTGAAATTATTAGTGGAAAGGGTGATTTGCTTGTAATAAGATGTCATATGCGCCTTAGAACATATCATATTATTTCTAATTCTCGGAACCCATTGAGGCAGAGAGCACAAATGCATGTATCTGTTTTATTTTAGTATTTCTTTTGAAACACTAAAGCAGGTAATGTCCAAACCTGGAAACTTTAAGTTATACTGCTAATGTTGCATCCAGTTTAACATATTGTTTTCCCAATATTATTATCTGAGATGTGATTCGTGCCATTAAAACCTCAGAGTTAGCTTTTTGGAGTAAGATGTCCGAGAGTGAATTCTCTGGTCATCAATCCATACATAATGCCGAGGATGCTTCAGAAGACCACAGTTTCAGGAGCATAAATACTAAGCTTCCATTGACACTTGGGTTAGAGGCTACTCAATCACATCGGAATTTTGGGAAGGTAGGCAGAAATAGTAATTCTAATTCTAAGAGATCAAGGATAGTGCAGATGGACGCTGCTGCAAATAAAATTGGTGAAGATGGAAAAGGCTTTAGTACTGAGTTTTCAGCAAATCCTACAAATTGCAAAAATGGAGGTAATGCCCAATATGCATGTATATTCTTCATCACAGTTATCCATGTGTTCGTATGAGTTGGCTGGACTAGTCTTAATTTTATTATGGCATCCACTCGCAGATGACACTGGAAATGCCTATGGGTCATGTATCTTGTTTTGATTTTTCAAGTCTGTGTAATGGTTTTAATTGTTGTTTCTGAAAATCACGACATTCCAATGATGCCTTGTGTAAGTTATGCTTAAAACCTTAAAGAAAGTAACATGTGGTATTAGTTTGAGAAAAATAAGATTCTAAAAGTTCCCCTTTCAAGAAGTGTAAGCAGTCTACGTAATAAACTAAATATTTGCCCTTTGGTACCTCCGAGGAACCTATTCAAATTACAAGGACATTAGACGTTGCCCCATGCCTTTCTCTCATTTCCTTTATAGGCTCCGCAAAACATTGTTCATTATGAAAGTAATATGCTTCTTTGTCACCTCCATCTTTGAAAGCATTGGTGGCTACCCGCTCCTACATAATTCATATTATAGAGAGTATAGAACAAATGAAATTCAACTTCACTGTTGGACCAAACTACAACTAGCTATTTATTTTAGTTGTCCCAAAAACAAAATGGGTTGCGAAGTTGCAATCTTATTGAAATATATATGACAGTGTTGCACCCAAGGGTATGGCTTAGCTGTCGACGAAGTTGGAACAAATCTCGAAAGACCAGGATCCAAATCCCAATAGAGGGGGAAGGTTAGGTGATTTCTTTCCATCTCTCTAAACCCTGGTGGAAACTAATCAAGATGTGGCAAAATACAAGTTACATATTAATTTTACATGGTGTCTCTTGCAAATTTCGTAAATCCATCAAGGTTTGGAGGAATTTCTGTTGGTGGTGGCGGAAAAGAAGCTTGTTTATCACCACTTCCGGGCGAAGCTGCATCCTCTGCAAGTTCAGCTAGCATTTCTTCGTAAGCTTCGTCTACCTCTGGTTGTGATTCAGCAAGTCCAAAATTTCTTCGTTCGAAACGGATCCAATTTCTGAAAAGTATTGATTTTTCCAAGCTCTCCCTCATAGACGCTCTATAATCACCGAGTTAAAGTCTTGCTTGACTGAAAGCGCTCTCCGATACCACTGTTGAAGCTTGAATGGTTAAAATATCTTGGGCCATCCTTGAAAGGGTCGGAAAGTTTTTTACTTTGTCCTTCCACCATTCCAAGAGATTAAATGAGCCGTCGGGATTCACTTCCTCAAGTCCCTGTGACAAATAAACTTCAAGCTCATTTAGTTGTGAACAATCACTAGTGGTACAACCTTGAGAACCCCTGAACTCGGTCCAAGCAGTAAGTGCTCTTACTCCTGCAGTTCTTTTAGATGATTGAGAACTAGAAGAAGGAGTTGGAAAATCTGGTCTAGCATTATCTAGTGCAATTTGATAAGCACTATAAATAGTTAGAGCATTTATTTTAATTGAAGCTTGTGCATCCGAAAGTGTAGACAACTCCTCAGGTTCAAGTGCTAAACCATTATAAATAGATCGATACCAATATTGAGGACCACCTAATTTCATAGTAGAATTTAACAAGGCAGCAATACCATAAATAGGGGGAATAGGGTAAAAATATTTTTTAAATTTCTTTCTCATAGAATCAATAGCTACTTCATAAATTTCCCCATCCTCTGAAAAATAAGCAAACAAATTTGCAAGATCTGCAAGATAAACTAAACAGTTCGAAATAGGACTATTGCCCAGAAAATTCATTTGTAGCAACATGAAATCTTTCTAAAAATTCTACAAGCATTTTAACATTAGCCCAATCCGCATTTGTGAGGTGCTCATCATCATCACTTATATGAGCATTAAACGTTGAGTTTATGGGGTTTTTATATTCATATGCAACAACTAAACTTTCATACATGTAATTCCATCTAGCTGGACAAGGTTTAGGAACCTTTCTTTCTCTTAGGCCAAATTCATCGCATCTTTTAAAATATTCTCTAAGTCTACTTCTACGGTTTGAATAAAAAAACTTTAACCTTTTCAATTTCAACATTTAAAATTCTCATACCATCACCCACAATTAAATGGTAAATATGACAAATACATCTAACATAAAAAATGTTACTAAATGCAGGATTTAGTTTAGTGGTGAGCAAGGCTACAACATTAGTGTTACTAGTAGCATTATCCATTGAAATTGATATTATTTTATCACTAATGCAAAAATATCTACAAATATCCGTAACCGTGCTAGAAATAAACTGCCCTGTGTGACATGAATTAATTATTCTATAAGCAATAATGCGCTTTTGCATTATCCAGTCCTCATCAATCCAATGACTTGTAACAGTAAGATAATCACAGTCATTATCACTTCTACCAATATCAGTAGTAATAGCAACACGACAATTAATATGAGTAAATAAATAGCGCAAATATTGTTCATATTCATGTTTATATTTATAAATATCGCTATTTACGGTAGTGCGATGACATCCTTTATAAGTAGGATTAAAAACTCTTCTAATATAATGCACAAAATGGAGATTAGACGGAAAACTATAGGGTAAGCACATAACAGTAACCATTTTTGCCAATTCTTCCTTATCTTTTCTTGGTTCATAATATAAAATACCACTGGTAACAGTGTTAATTCCCAGTTGAAATTGATTTGACCCGGTACTAGGGTTAGGCTGACTAGTTGGACTTGAACCCCCGGCCGCAGCTTTCATTTGAAAATATTTAGCTTTATCTTGAGGGTGTATCATTATGTGTCTCCTCAAACTTCTCGTCCCCCCGATCAACATAGTTAAAAGCTAACTCTTTTGCCACAAGTTTTACACTTAGCTTTATTTTTCTCTTATTTGAATAAAAAATGGCCAAACAAGAGATGTTTCGGCCCGTTTAGAAGGTTGTCTAGAAAAAGTAGGGGTAGTAATAGGGGGTGTCAACCGGGGCATCATTTAGATTAGTTGGGTTAACTTGAGCAACATGACTAGTGGGTGTATCATCATCCGGTTGCGTTTCATCTAAATCTATTTCCTGCTCATCTTCTTCATCAATAATTGGATTACCATAAAGAGAATTCATATATTCATGATCTAAGTTTTCACCACATCCAACATTATGCACATATTGACTCTCCATAAATTGTAATAAAGTATTATCACTATCAAGAATAGGAGCAGGTGGAGGGCGGGTATGGTGTTTGGGTAGGGGAGGCCGGGGAATTAGAGGAGGAATGGATTCGCCACTAGATTCACCACTCTTGGATTTTCCCTTATTTTTACTAAACATTTTTTTAAGGAATAGGCCATCTTAGTTATAATTATACAAAGTAATTAAATAAAACAAACAAAACTATAATACTAAAACTAAAGAGTTGGAACGAGTTTACCGAATTGACGAACAACTTGTTGAAAGTTAATTATCGTTGAAGACTTGAATACTTCAATTCACCAACTTCACAATTTTTTACACAAGTTGCAACAACAAAGTAACCAATTTTAGAAGAAAATTAGAGAGAGATTGATGATTTGGTGAAGAAAAATGAAAGAATGAAGGGGTATTTATAGTTAAAAATAGGGAAAAAGTGTAATTATAAAAAGCTTGAGGTTAAAACAAAGTTGGGGGGTTAAATGGCTATTTGGCTATTTTGACAGCAATAACGGCTACATTTTAAATGGGTAACAGTTAGAAAATTAAGTGGGAACTTTTTTTTTTTAAATTTCGCCGTTGGGGACCGGTTGAACCGGCCCACTTAGGACTCGGTACCGGGCCCAAACGGTCCCCCTATAGTGAACCGGCCCACATGGGCCTGTATATCTCCCTGGTCCCGGGCTTAAACGAGTAGGACCGTTTAGGCCCACTACCTATATGGGCTCGCGGGCTTGGGCCGGTCCCGGGCCTAACCGGCCCACTTGCCACCCTTAATAAGCACCAAGAAATTTTTTATGAGCATTGAATAGAGGAATTGAAAAAACGGCAATTAGGTGAAGTATAGTAAAAGCATCAATATCAAATTTAAAATCTTTTTAAATTTTTGATTAAATGCAAAAATATAGTTTTAAGATTCATGTTTATGTTAACATACTCACCCGTAACATTTTCTTACAATTAATATATTGCTTTACCTGCTATATTTATTCTTTAGTGTCCTCTTCTTCAATATAGAGCTCATGAACTTTGAGGAGCACGCCTTAGCGTTTTCGTGCATGAGCTGAAGCACCCCTAAGCAAGAACATACATACCTGCTTTGCATCTAGTTTTAGTGCTCAAGAACGCAAAAGGTGCACCTTTAAACCCCCCACCCCACCCCCCCCCCAAATAAAAACACACTGATGTATAAGAAATATAATAATGGTACATGTAGCTTACTCTAGCCTTCCTCTGCCTTGGATCATGTTTTTAATATGGCAAGCTAGAGTTCATAGTTCTCCTTTTTCCCCTTTTTTCATATAGAAGATTCAAAAGAGATTTATATCACTTGTATTTAAAATATTTATATTTTAGACAAAGCTCATAATTAATTGTCAGGAGCTTGGCACAGTTCAGTTGTTTAATTTTCATACATACCTGCTTTGCATCTAGTTTTAGTGCTTAAGCGCGCAAAGGTGCACCTTTAACCCCCCAAATAAAAAAAAAACTGATGTATAAGAAATATAATAATGGTACAGGTAGCTTACTCTAGCCTTCCTTTGCCTTGGATCATTTTTTTAATATGGAAATCTAGACTTCATAGTTCTCCTAGTTCTCCTTTTTCCCCTTTTTTCATATAGAAGATTCAAAAGAGATTTATATCACTTGTATAAGATTGCTTTTAAAGTAACTGCAGCTTGGATCATCTAAACTGACTGTAGCTCTTAATTAAAATTACTGTTTGGATAGAATCTAGGATCTCGATACACCAGGAAAGGCTTGCCAAGTGTATTATCACATGGGTGATATCATACATGGAATCCTGTAAAGATTGAATGAGAAATCCAATCAGCAATCTAGTTTTTTTCCGCATTTTCTTTCTTCGGAAGCAACTTCAATTGCAGATAGCAAATGTTGCAAATGTGCTGAGTTGCTATATATGCTGCCATAAATTTGACTAATGTTGAAGCTAAATTTATATCTTCTATGACATTAAAGCTAAATCGCTTTTATTTCCAACTAGGTCTATGGTTGGTGTGTTGCCTACTGACTTCACTGCTGACCTTTCTACGAAGTGCGTTGCTGATCAATCAGCTAAAATATATTGCTGGTTGTATATTTTTGGCTCTTAAGGAGTACAGTTAAACCACCAGAACAGAAGCTACATTACTTGTTTAATAGAAGCTTAAAATGTGGTTCTAGTTTAGCTTGTTTAAATGCCTCATGTGCTAAGAAATGTTATTTAGTTCATTTTCAGTTTCACTAAACCTTTTAAAGAGTCATAACCAAGCCCAATGAGTTCAGACGTATAGTACTAATCAAGCAATTCTCCGTCTTCCTTCTATTTTATAAGATATTCTAAAAGAGATATGGTATTAAATGATTAACCAAGTGCCTGCAGGGCCAAGTGGTAAGAGCATAGTGCTTGATGTGTGGGTTAGACACACGTTACGAGTTCGAACCCTGCCACAAAGAAAAGCTTTGTATTTACGCGGAGGAGGGTAGAAGGACGACATCCGCCGAGTTTTGGATTCAAGAATTTCTAGAGAGAGAGATTAACGATGTATTTTGAAGGATATAACCCATTTTCTCTAATCTCATAGGACCTCCTATCTGTACTCCATTGAAATTGCCCACTTGTTTGCAAATTGAAAGAATATTACAATGACAAATATGCAGCAGGGTGTTGGAATCTTCTACTGATAGATTAAGCTGATGAAGGGACTGTTTTAATATCTATTTAGATTTTCATGCCATTAACTCTTGAAGGGCGGCGTAATGATTAGGAGTTCAGCTTTCATTCATTCTTTTCAATTTGTTTTTGTGGTAGAAATATCTTTGAACTTATTTAATTTTGTAATGCTTTCTCGAGTTATCAGTTTTGAAGTATGTAAATGTATTAATATATCAGCTTTGTGTTTAAGTCTTTATTTGAATACTTCTAAAATATATAAAATGGTTCTAGTAAAATGATTTATTCGTGGAATCTATTCTAACTTTGTCAGAGAGGACTCAAGCGGTTAAGCAAAGGCAGAATTCTAGTGGCAAACGAAGCGATAAAAGAAATGGCAAAGTTACTAAAAGTAATTTCTCTTTAAAGAGCTTGGTTGGCTTCGGTTCAGCTGCTGGAGGAAGAAACTTTCTTGGTATGTATTATTCCGTTTCTTGCAAATACTTAAGAAGAATTACTATTCCGTGTGTATTCTAGTACTAGGTTTACGACCAAAGAACTTTGTTCCTTTTTTTTTTTAATTTAAGCCTGCATTCCAAGTTTTGAACTATGAAAAACATAAATCAAACTTTATTTTTTAACCTTCTGTTTTTGCCACTTACACCTGGCTTCCGCACTTTCCTTTTCCAAGGTCTTACGCTGGTATCCCTTGATGGTGCACTTGTTTCCCTTTAAGATGTTTAAAAACTGGAAACTGTTAACTACAGTTTAATTTCTTCCTATGTCATTTTTTTTCTTTTGGAATCTTCATATTCTTTAAATATCGTTAATTATCTAGCAACTGTGTTTTTTTGTTGCTGAGTGCTGTATATGAACTGTAAAATTATGGGCTTTGCCATGTAACACCATTTATCCCAAACCAATGCACCGAATTCTTTTCCATCATCTGCAAATTCTTCAATTCAGATGCTAAAGAGTTTCCCTTTGCCACACAGAGGTATGACTGAGTAAGGATATGGTTGGTTCACTTGGTCATTCTTCATTAAGTCCCAAAAGATGTAAAACATACATTTGATACAAATGTTACTTGATAATCTGTGTCAAATATATCTTTTTAAATTCTTTTTGCACATGCATGTTTGTATCACGTTCTTCCAAAGGAAAGATATTTTGCTAAGCATCATTGGTTCGGGCATGTGAATCACCACGTCGATGAAGGCCAAAAATACATACTACTATAACTTTAATTCGAATCATATGTTTATTTTGCATAGTCATTTCTGTGAGGAGATATATAAGCCAAAACCTACAAGAAGTCTCAAGTCACGGCAATCTGTTTATACTTTATACTAGATGTAATTTTATATAAGATACTCTAACTACCTAGCCAAGTGAAAGGTTGCACTTTCGCACTAGCACACAGTGTGATATACTTGTTTTATGCAGCTTTTGGACTCAGAATTGTCTAGGTAATAAGTCAGTGCAATGCATCTGATCATGTCAATACAATAGACCTGCATTTGGCAAAATAGCTTGTGTAAAGTATATCCGCTTTGTGGTACCCTGACATTTAATCCTTGATTTGTACATATTGTTTGATAAAATAGAAGCTTAAAGTATGTTCTTTCTAGCTTTTGCTGTACCCTGGAACTTATTCGGTTGATCAACAACATTCTTTGGTCGTTCTTGGTGTTAGCATTCACCAACTGGTTATATACATAGATGTTCTGAGGAACTGACAAGGGATATCTAATTCAGGAATGTATGGCTTGAAATCTGACGTCATGGATGTCACAAAAGATGTAGATGATCTGCCTTTGAGGAAACTACTTGATGGCAGTTATAAATGTGCACCTTCTCCCAAAGATAAGGGAAACAAAGCTTCAAGTTCAAATGACAGTCTCATGCGGTTGGTTAGAGATGCTAACTCCATGCTTCGACTTCAGAAATCTGTACAGACGCAGAATTATTCTGGTGTTGATAGCAAAGTTTCTTGTGTCCATGCTTGTACCGGCTCTTCTTCAGAAAGTCGAGACGACGGAGACAAGGAAGAGACCAGGATTGATAATCCGTCTTTTAATCAGGTGAGCTTTTGAGGTTATTTGTTACTGAAACTGAATCTTGACAGTCCACTTGGTCAAGCAAGTCTGCTTCATGTCCTAGTATTCTTGATTCTTTTTTTGGTCAAGCAAGTCTGCTTCATGTCCTAGTATTCTTGATTCTTTTTTTGGTCAAGCAAGTCTGCTTCTTGATTCCCTTAAACCCCTATTGTGCACTGGATCTGGATGTATGAAAATTGAAAAGCATTCTCACCCACGGAACTGAGGCTTGTCAAAACCATAGAAACCAAGATCCTATTATTCTGGTTTGGTAGCATCTATGCAAGTCGTATACTTAAGAATGGAGGAATTACTCCATTTGTTCTAAAAGGAATGGTGGAGCTTGAAGTACAAGGTCAAACCATCTATTTTTGGTATGACATTTGGACATCAGTCGCTTTATTTTTTAGATATAATCTGCATATTAGAAGCCTTACAAAAGTACTACAAATCACAATCAATTACAACTATAGTTACGAAAAGAATAGTTGAGAAAATTGTAGCCAAACGAGAAACTTTGACTCTTCGAATACCAATGTCATATAAAATGGGACATAGATAGTGTTTCTAGGTTCTCAAGGAAAAACAAGAAAATGCCAGTATCTTTAAATGCTCATCGCCTATGTATTTTCCCCTTTTCTTCTCATAGGCACAGGAACATTGTGGCAAGGTCCAAACAGTTGCGACAATGCTTCATGCTCCATCATATACGCCAGCGGATGTGTTGGAGCGCCTTGCCCTTGCTCCATCCAAGGATTTAGATTCTTTCCTCATGGACACAGTCAAGCCTGCATCTTCAAGAAATTGTAGTGATCTTCGTCTAAGCAAGCCATCATCTCAGCGAAATGGTTTGCCTCCCTTTCCTTGGTCACATACATACTCTGGGCATCCTAAAACTGTTCCTGATTCAGCTAAATTATCTACAAATAAGATGGTTTGCCAAGGCAGATGGGTAAGAGTGGAAAAAATTTTGACTCCTCTGAAAGGTTCTACTGATTTCCTTGTGGAATTGCAATCACTCACTGACAATCACAAACTAGTTCCAACAGGAGTTCAAGTTTCAGAAAATGTAAATGCTTCAACAAACTCTGATAGCCTTACTATGTGTGAAAGGATTTCATCGTCAATTGGAGCCATCAGCACTTCTGAAGTTCCCCCGGGTAATTTTCTCTGTGGCTTGAGCGGAGTTGCTACTTTTTTTGAATGAATATGCAGTTTCTGCTTTCAGCACTCTGCTAGTTGGATAAAAGTGTACATTTGTTGCGTGGTCCAGTTTTCTCTTGCTTTCTGGTTGTTTGATGTATCCCAATTTCAATATGATTGTGCTTAGTTGTGCGACCTGTAAGCGCTAACGAAAGAGTTATCCTAATTTGAAGTCTATCCATCACAAGTTTCTGGAATTATCTGCTATTAGTATGGATAGAGATTTCATATGGATCAACCTGTATTATTTGCATTCTTTGAGTTATATTTAATATCCATCACGTTGCATAAGTTGCTTTATTGATTGCTAGTTTCTATAATAGGTCACCAAGCATCATGTCGAAAGAGTATTAGATCTTGACAAAATCATATTGCATGATATGAAGAAATGATTCAGTATATGCATTGGTGCACATTCTCCATTTGGCTCCCAAGAATGTGTTAAATCTTGTCAAAACTCTATCTCATGCTTGTTGTGCGAGACGTTTTTATCCTTGCAAAGCTCATTATATATCTAATGCTAGCAGCTGACTCTCCAAGAATATTGGTTGCTGCTGAGACACTTTGCGAGATTGCGATGCATTCATTGAGGCAGAACACTGAAGAATCAGTCAAGTTGCTGAAAAGACCTTGTCAGAAGGTCATGAAAGCTTGTAAGTTGACGGAGAAATCTGAAAAACAATTCATAGCACCAAAACCAGTGGTGGGATCAAATAATCTGGTTGAAATTGCTGATGGGATACTTCCTTCGAAGAAGCTTCGTCTTTCAGTCAACTTTAGAAAACCTGATCGCAAAGGACCAGCACCTTGTTCAGCTCAATCAATAAGATCATCTCCTGTCAAATCTTTTAGGGACTCGGAAGGTTTCAGTACCAGCTTTGTAAATAAACCATGTATGATTCCCCCGTACACAAGGGTGATGGATAAGGCTTGTAGTAGTGAGCAGAAACTGAGGAAGGTAGCCAATGGAGTGGAACCTAGGAGATGACAGAATGTTGGACTGAGCTCATTATGGTATTGGAGCAGACAAGGACCCTTACTGTTTGCATTTGTCTATTCCTTCTAACTGCTGTTAGACATGCAAAATATGTAGGATTTGTATAGCCTGTCTCACTGGAAGAAATTAATGTTGTAATCTTATGCTGGGTTGGGGGAACATTGGGCTTGTACCATTACATGTAATATGGATGCCAGATACATAGTTTCGGCATTGCCTCAGTGTTGTACATCATTGACGAGGCAATAGTAGAAAAGTTCCCTCTTTAGGCTCTGGTTTTCTGGCCATTTCTTATGTATGTGTAAATGTATTCATCATGTAATATCACTGCGCAGGACATTTTCATACCCGTGTTTGTTATAGATTTTTTATAGATCATCTTATTTTATCTCCTCCGTCTGCTTTTCCTTCTTGGAATAGTTGGTACAGGCAGTGATTTGCTCAAAGGATGTAACTCATTGCTTATGGAAAATATAAATGCTTAATGGTTATTTACATTTTGCTTAAAACCCTTCTCGGTGTTCTCTAACGAATGATCCTTGCAATTTGAAAAGATTGAAACTATTATCACTATAATACCTGGCATAAAGAAGACTGAGAACCCAAACTCGATATGCTCCTCAACAGGGGAGAAATTAAAAAATAGCCAGATTTACAAGTGGTCATTCAAAATTAGCCACAGTTTCAAAAGTAATTGAAATTTAGCCACTTTTCATGTAAAGATAAATTTGAACGAAAATATTGTTCAAAATCCGGAAAAATACTCCAGTATATTACTATATTATACTGGAACTTTCCGCGTGTTGGAGTTCCAGCATAATATGCTGGAAGTTAATACACAGGTGCACTTATCTCCAGTATATTATGCTGGAACTTTCCGTATTGCAGCAAAATAGTGGTTATTTTTTAATGACTTTGCAAACGCTGACTATTTTTGAATGACCAGTCTGAAAACTGACTAGCCCTTGCTATTTTTGCTAAATTTTCATCAGAAATAAGAAATTTTGGGCCTTTTTTAATCCTCTATGCATGGCTCGGAATGGAATGACAATAACGAACTACCGTCACCATATTAGCGCCCGAGCTCTGGGATTATGCTTTGCTAGAGTGTATTATCCCTCGACTCCAAACATTCGGCTCCCTCGACTCCAGTATATTATGCTGGAACTTTCCGTATTGCAGCAAAATAGTGGTTATTTTTTAATGACTTTGCAAACGCTGGCTATTTTTGAATGACCAGTCTGAAAACTGACTAGCCCTTGCTATTTTTGCTAAATTTTCATCAGAAATAAGAAATTTTGGGCCTTTTTTAATCCTCTATGCATGGCTCGGAATGGAATGACAATAACGAACTACCGTCACCATGTTAGCGCCCGAGCTCTGGGATTATGCTTTGCTAGAGTGTATTATCCCTCGACTCCAAACATTCGGTTCCCTCGACTCCAGTATATTATGCCGGAACTTTCCGTATTGCAGCAAAATAGTGGTTATTTTTTAATGACTTTGCAAACACTGACTATTTTTGAATGACCAGTCTGAAAACTGACTAGCCCTTGCTATTTTTGCTAAATTTTCATCAGAAATAAGAAATTTTGGGCCTTTTTTAATCCTCTATGCATGGCTCGGAATGGAATGACAATAAGCGCCCGAGCTCTGGGATTATGCTTTGCTAGAGTGTATTATCCCTCGACTCCAAACATTCGGCTCGCTCTCAATACCAACTCATCAAAATACACGTGAAATCACCCATAAGAAGTTACAAAAACAAAAAGATTGTGCCTCTGCCAGATCGAACCCGGGTCTATTGGTTGGAAGGCAATTATCCTAACTGTTGGACTACAAACGCTTGCTGTTTGATGATGTCTAATATAACATATATTATTAGAAATTCATTTAGTTGACGTAAGGGTACGAATCAGGGCTTTGAAAGCAAATGCATGTTGAGTCAAACGATAAAAACTTAAAACGTCCTTTTTTTTTTTTTTTTATTTTCCCCTTCAAGAAAAACGCATTTCTATTGTTGAGCTATTCTCAGCAGAAGAATGTGATTATCCTGCTAATTTACATTGTGGATGCACCACTCAATTGTGCTTTCTTTTTTCACAGCCAGAAAAAGCTAAGGAGATTTATAGCCTGTTTGGCCAAGCTGCAAAAATCAGCTTATTTTGAGAAGTGTTTTTCTCAAAAGTATTTTTGGTGAGAAACAGTTTGTGTTTGGCTAATTAATTTGAAAAGCACTTCTGAGCAACAATTAGTGTTTGGCCAAGCTTTAAAAAACTACTTCTAAGTGTATTTTTCTCAAAAGCGCTTCTCAAAAAAGTGCTTTTGGAGAGAAGCTACTTTTTTCTGCTTCTCCAAAACTGCTTCTGCTACTCCTCAAAAGCACTTTTTTTTCCTTCCAAAAGCTTGGCCAAACACCTCAATTTTTGGCCCAAAAAAAAGCATTTTTGGCCAAAAAGAAGCTTGGCCAAACAAGCTATAAGGATCAATCTTATCTAATCTTTTGACTGATTGTTGTCCAAGCAAACAGAGTACAATGGAAGAATAATTGGTGGAAGCATCTTCTTTGTTGGTAAGTTATACTAGAAGAATATGAATATTCACTTCTAACTAAGAAAATGTAACAAGATAAATCCTTTGTCCTTGTACAGGTACCAACACCTTATTCATTTTAATTGTTGCCCGAGTGTAATGCGAATAGAGTTCCACGATATACTGTTTCACTTTCTGTTTGAGTAATGTTATGTCCTGTCTTGATGTTCGTAACTTACAAAAGAAGAGGATAAGTTGTTAATATGAAGGCTTCACTAAGATTTAAGAAGGCTGGCTGCAAAAGTATTCTTCTGCAGAACTGATCAGATATTAGAACTTCCCACCACAGACGTACAAAAGGAAAGGATAGATCACCTGACAGTTATGTCCTAAACTAAATAGCTTAAAGTCTGATTCATACAAGTGGAACATAGCTGACCCTATTGGATATAATAACAACTACGCCCTCATCCCAAACAAGTAATCTCACATTTAAGTATTGACCATATTGGATGAAAATACAAAAAAAGGCTCCATTTATGATAAACAAAAAACAACTAGAAAATTTCCTAGTCTTCATACTTTAAATTCTTGTAATTTAAAAATGATAATTACAGCTTGGAGAGATGAATAGGGCAAAATGTCAAGAATGAAAAACAGTAATTAAAATTCAAAGATCTGGTAGTTGTAGAACCAGATTTACCAAGGGAGGATCTATCTTCGAGAGAAAATAATGAATCAAGGGCCCCTAATTCTCTGGCAATGAATCTTAAACCATCTGCTGTGAACTAATTGAATATGACTGATCATAATACTGTTGCACCACCAGGACTGATGCTGTTGTGGAGAATTCTGGTGAAGTCAAAAAACTCCCAATTGGCCCGAGTTCAGGGCAATCAATCCGTTGGCTCAATGCAAGAGCTACTGCAGCATTAGGCATTCGACCGACCACAAACAAACTGCATCGACTGTAATCACGTATGATAGTAATCGTTTCTGACACATTTCTAACATTCTTCTCTTCATATTTAATGGAACTGTCTTCTGATATACTCGTTCTGAAATCAGCAAGAATCTTCTCATCAGCAGAGACTAATGCTGCAGCCAGGGTGCCTTCTGTATCTATTCTTACTATCTCTTCTGAGGAATCCAACTCCAATAAGAAGCGAATGACTGTTAACTCGACTCCTGGGTGCTCAGCCATACGAGCCCCATAAGCAAGTGCTTCCCGATCATCACCGCCCCCAAAAAAGAGAACAGTAATTGAAAAGGAAACATTACTTGCAGATATCTGTGCACTACCACCGAGTCCACGGTCAACAAATATCCCCACTGAACACGAAGCATGTTCAAGAACCCTTTTGTTAACCAAGTGAAAATCAGGTCGAGTAGACTCAAATGAGCCGTCAAGCCTCAGATTCTTGTGATATGGTAAAATTATGATTGCTATATCTTTCCTCTCAGCGGTAATGCAAATATCATCATGCATATCAGTGAATGATGAGATTGATGTCATTGGCTGCACAGAGACCTGACTTAATTGTTGGAAAGCCTCGAACGCCACAACAACGTGGTTAGCTGACCGCTGACCCTTATTCCAAAATGGCAATCCATTATGTCGAGCCTTGTGTACCATTAGGATAGCCGAAGGTCTCTCCGAGAACTCTATAAGATGCATTGCATATACACTAAGCCTTTCTCCCCTCTCAGTTCCACGTGAGGCCTCAAGGAGATTAATGATCGATGGGATATTCCTGGAACTATGGAAGCAGGCAAGTATTCGGAGTTGAGTATTTGCATTTTTCCTTTCTACTCTTCTATGTTTATAGTCACTTTTTCTTGCCTTTTCTGCTGGCTTGTAAACAGCCAAAACCAAAGGTGTGGTCATAAAGGTTGTGAAGAGAGCCATCAAAATCATAATAGCAAAAATCTGATCATTCAACACCTGCATGAGATATAAGAGTAAAATGACTTAAAGCTGAAACAGATTACATGACTTCACAAAGCAATAAGACACTAGAGGAGCATTACCTTTCGATCTTTGCCAATATTAAGGACAATCAGTTCCACTAGTCCCTTACTGTTCATAAGAAATCCAAGAGCAAGAGCCTCTCTTTTGGGAATCTTCCAGAGAAGGGAAACTATAAAAGTGCCAAGAATCTTCCCCAAGCAAGCTGTAAATATGACCAGAACTAGCAAACCCCATGATTGTATACCTTGGATTGTAGCGACATTCGTTTTTAGACCACTTGACACAAAGTATAATGGGAGGAAAAGACCAGATACAAGGTCCTCAACTTTTTCAACCAGTACACCTGCAAATGGCCCCTCTTTTGGAACAAGAACTCCAATGACGAAAGCCCCAAACATTGCATGAATCCCAATAATATCAGTGACAAATCCAGCTGCGAGTACAGCAGCTAAAGTGCCACATATATACATCTCATCCACAGGTTCACCTTCGTGGCAACGCTGCGACATCCGCTTAAAAATTGGTGGCACGATAAGACTGGCACCGATGACGAAACCGCATCCACTGAGGAAAACCCAAAGTGACACAGTGGGGGATAGATTATCACCAGATAAGGCGATGGCAAGAGAAAGTAAGATCCAGGCTGCCACATCATTAACTGCTGCCGCAGACATGGCCATTCTTCCAACATTAGTAGTTAAAAGTTTCAGCTCAGCCAATATTCGTGCCAGAACAGGAAATGCAGTTATAGAAAGTGCTACACCCATGAATACAAGAAATGAAGTAGCATTTACCCCTTTAGCTATTGTTTCTCGAAGAATGAATGAAGAGCCAATTCCCAAAGCAAAAGGAAAACTAATTCCTGCAACAGCAATGCCAAGGACTTTTTTCCCACTCTGATGCAATGACTTTAAATCTAGTTCTAGGCCAACTAGGAACAAAAAGAACAAGAGACCAATGTTTGCCAGTGTGTCTAGGACAGTGATGCTCTTCGGCGGAAATACTGCATTCAAATAGGCTTTGTTACGACCAAGAGCTGATGGTCCCAGCAGTATTCCTCCCTGTATATCAGGAAGAGAACGTTAGTTACTTCAACAGAATGAACTTCAGCTGCAGCAGCTTAGGACCATTCACAAATCTTTGTCTACAAGACTACAACATCCATGACTTTGTAGAATTTGTGTAATTTAATAGAAAAAGTGAAATTGTTCTTTCCTCTTCCAGGAAACGCGCCATGAAAAAGAATGAAAGGAAGACTAAAGGATGACATCGCAGAAGTTAGTCAGTGAATTCTAATACGTTGGAACTAGGGGAAGGGAAATTCTTTGAAAAGAATCGGGCTTGTTGATTGACTTATAAATGATATTTCAACCAAGTAAGCTTTTCCTTGTTAGTTATGGGTTACTGATAGCATCATTTAGAGTCCAAACCACTAGCAAAGAAAAGCAAGGGAGGAGGAGGAAGAAGTTGAACACATAATTTACTTCAGTTCGGATACAGAAACTTGAAAAGAACAAAATAGTTATGAAGGACACATAATTTACTTCAGCTAGGAGAGAATAAAATGGAAAAGAATAAACCAGTAATGAAATGAACACAATCAGACATTATACTAGGAATTCAGATACCCAATTACAGACAATGAACCAATTTTTTTTCGGATGGAGAGGAAAAACAACTTACAATAATCTCAGCAATTACACGTGGTTGTCGTAGAGGCCGCAGCAAAAAGGCAAGACCTCTTGTGACGACAAGAACTAAACATATCTGTAAAATGGCCAGCGGAAGTGCAAAATCAAGGGGATTATCGCCTTGAAAAATGCCATTAGACGTGGCCTTCATCGGGGATGGACAGAGATGTTCCATACTGGATGCCATTCTAGCAAGAAGCTAGTCCTGCAAAACAATACTGTAAAACAGGTGGGCAATTACACTTGCAATTCCAACTCAAAGGAAGCATATCTTAACGAAATGAACTTTAAGGACAGGATAATCTTTAGTAGAATCACGAGACAAAACAAGATTCAGTGTTCCCAAGAGGATGGTTGAGTGGTTAAGCCATTTGAAAAAAAAAAAACAAAAAAAAAACTGGAGAAACCAGGTTCGACTGCTATAACTAGTGTAAGCCTATCTACCCTAACCTTGGCGGAGAGATTTACTTAACACGTGCACTTGTGGGCAGTACTAGGTCGTCAAAAAATGAGTCGGATGTGCACAAATTGGCATGGATACATAAATATACCTATATTTTAGAATTAGAAAAAGGGCTCCACAAATTCAATCACCACTAGTCCCTCCAAATACTGGAGCAAGTAATTCTAGCAAGGATGTCATGGAATACCAATTTACTGACACCAATTAAAAGATGATTATTTTTGCACAAAAATTAATAATGTGGTGTCTTAAACTTTTTGATATGATGTTTTCTCTATCAAACTAACTTTCCAACCTTTACTAATCTATTGACAACCTACTAGTGCCCATAAGGACTCGTGCATAGAAAATGGAAGAAAAAATAATTGTCATAGGGTCCATTCGCTCATACTCCAACAGAAAAAAAAAATTAGCTCCATAGAGTTACCAGTAACAAACTATAAATAATCAAGTAAAGGAATTTCTGAAATCATTTACCATTCTGTTAGCAACATCAATGTCCCAAAGCAAATCGAACAATTTTTTTGTTTACTTAGAAGAGAAGTCCATTTTCTTAGCACGACTAGGGTAATATTATAATTACCTGCTCAGTATTATGCACATGAGGAAATTGGTCGATTCGCAAGTAAATTTTCAGTGATCAATAGGACAAATTCGAATATAGATGCATGTATACAGAAAAGGAGAGTGTTTAATCTTACTTGTCCAGACCTGTGAAATGGGTCGGGTAGAAAGATCACCCGATGTGAAACTCCGTTTTAATTGGTTGCTTCCACGAATCAACACCAAAAACTGCAACTGCGTCAGAGATAGAAGATGCGAGTGTTTTGTTTAGAACGGAGATGGGAACGAAGATATGTACTACTTAATAACTAGGGAGGGTCGCTGATGTGTAGCTTCAGCCCCCTAAAAGGTGACGTAACTCCGACACTCAACCTATGCAAGTGCTAAACAATACTCCCCCTCTCCCAATTTATACTCTCGTCTCCAATTATTTGTTTTATCTATCTATATGTATATATTAAAAGAAAGCACGAATAGGTTATTGAACATTTCCTTATTTGAAGTACCATGCAGCAAGTTGAAATTAAATAGATTTTCTAACATTATATAATCCTTTACTTATACCAATACAATATTATTCTGATAAAAGTTTCCCCTGTTGGAAAGATCACTGGATCAATCCGAAACAACTCTTTGCTTCAACAGCAAAGAAAAGTAGTACAAATTTTCTTCACCGACAGTAAGAATTTTCATCTGTCTTAATCTATCTCTGTCGTGTGTAATTGATCATATAAAGAATACATACGTGTATGTTCAGACTTCAGACCAAAAGGATTGTGTTGCTGCTTCCGGTTGATAATCTCTCCTTGGTGTGAGATTGTGAGTGAGAATTGTTAAGCAGTTAATGCTAAGCTGTTAAATCAAATTGACTCTAAATCAAATTTTTGCTGTAATTGTTTCTATCGCATAGAGTCAATTTGATTTAACAACTTTAGTACTATTATTAATTGTTTTCTACCTTGAGTATCAATTAGATAAAAATCAAACATGAAGATGAATGGACTGTCGCGACATTCTATTTCTATGACTTAGTCAGGCTCTGCACACTAGATGAAGTTAGATGAATTTTTTAAAGTTTATCATTCGGTTAATAGTTAAACTTTGAGCTTTCTATCGAAGCCCCTTAATGAAATAAGTATTATTCATCTTTTTATCCTTAAAAAATAAATTTTATATTGGACAAAATTATTTATCTTTCCTGATATTTAAAATTTTAAAATTTATTAAAATTTTGCTTCTTTAAAATCAATTTTAAAAATTTACCCTATGTAAATTATTTTCTTACTCCAATTACGTAACGTAGCTATAATTCTTTCCATGTTGTTTTACCTAATATTTAGGATTATTAAACTAATTGAAAATTTGTTTATTAAAGACTTCCTAACTTTATCAAATCAAAAATAATAAGATTATTATTATTGTGAAGAAGGATATGATAGCAAGAAAAGTCAAAAAAAAAATCTAAAATTTCAAGGCCACGTGAACAAAGATGTTCGAAAAGTTTTAAGGAAACAAAATAATACCGTGTTTTTTTTTCCTTCTATTTTGTCTAAAATTACTATTTAAAATAAAAATTAAAGGTTGGTTTTTATGGAAAACAAATAAAACGTTCCCATTAGATTTTACATAGGGATCTCTGAAACTCAATTAAACCGACTGAATCACCTTTTCAACCGATTATTAGAGTCTATCTTAATAAAGGAATTTTTACCTTTCTTATGCCACAAAAATTATTACCCTCAATATTTAAGGTTAGAGATAATTACATTTAGTATACTAAATTACTATTTATATACCATAATTTAAAACAGGGATATAATTAATGGGGCATTTATATGAGGCATAATTATAGGACCGTATATTCCCACGTTTCTCTTTCCTTTCAGCTCAACCCCCCTCCCCACGTTTTACCTTTACCCGTAACTCCCCCCCTACGTTTTACCTTTATCCTTCACTCCCCCACGTTTAGCGTCTGTTTTCTTCTTTACAGAACAAAAGCTACCCACGTTCTTCATTATTCTCCATTTAAATTCACCAAATATTGAAGTTATCATTCTACAAAATTCGTTCCCATCTTTAGTCAAGTTGAAGTTAAACCATGAAGAACATCAAATCTCCCCAAAAAAATACCTAAAAAATCTACAGTAGGTGATATCCCCTCTTTCAATTTGGGTGTTTTAACACCAAAATCACCACAAAATCAAGTAAAATCTACACATGCAATGGAACCTACTACTCACAGTTCATCTCCTAGACAAATCCGTGCCGAGATGAGAACAAAGCAAATGCACGATGTAGATGCTGGAGGAAGTGCTACACCAGGCGACAAACAACTCAAAAGAAAGGGGAAGTGCTACGCACGATGTAGATGACGACCTTGATGAAGATGTCCCTAAAATTCCAACAGTTAAAAAACTCAAGTTGTCTCCTGCTTCCTCAAAACAAAAAATAAAGAAACAGTCCAAAAAACTCCCAAAATTGGTTCAGAAAAAAAATTTGGTGAAGGTAAATATTTATTATTTTCCTTTCCAGTTTTTTAGTTTTGTTTTGGATGTAAAAATCTCTGTTTTAAGTGTTTTGGTAAATTGTAGATTAGTTGTCTTAATTTTGTAGATTATTTGTAGTTGTGATTTTCTACAGTTTATAATTGTAGTTATTTTGTAGTCGTTTTGTAGTTATATTGTCGTTAGCTTTTAAATTTTGAAACAGAGCTGTAATTACTTTTTTCTTCCTGCATTTTTGTAGATAATGTTTATATCTGTAGATGTCTTGTAGTTATATGTGTGGGTAGGCTATATTTTTTTGAAGCAGATTTATATGTATTTTTTCTTCCTGATTTGTTTTTAGCTATTTGTGTAGTGATTGTGTAGTTATATGTAGATAATATATAGATTAATGCTTCATTTTTATGCAGTTTACTAATGTGAAATAATTTATCATTTTATGCAGAATGGACATTATTTTGCCCCACATAATGTGGATTATGGGGTGCTTAGATTCCACACTTTGTGTGATCCTAGCATTCCTAGCCAGATAAAAGAGTTATTGTCTCCAAATGCTTTAAAGCTTTTTAAATTTACTTGTTTTGTTTACTTACTGTCTCTCCCCTCCATTTGCATGCAAAACCAAGCTATTCATCTTTTGATGAAGTATGAACTGTCTAAGTCTAATGAATCATTTTTTTCAGTCCACTTGAAGGGGAAAAATTGAATTTTTCATTGAGAGAGTTTGGTTTAATTACCGGTTTAAATTGTGTGAATCAGTTTACAGATTATGGATATACTTCTAGTTATGTTAGCAAGTTAATGAATAGCTATTTTCCTAACAAAAAAAGAGTAGAGAAGTGGTATTTGAAAAATATAGTAACAAATAGATCTTGGGTAAACGATGAGGATGCAGTCAAGTTGTGCATTCTTTATCTTTTGGAATTTTTTGTTTGCCCTTATAACAAAGACCATGTGTCTTTTATAGACCACTTTAGGTTCTATTTGGTAGAGTCTGGTCATTTTGAGTCATACCCATGGGGTATTAAATCGTTCAATCATGTTATGAAATCCGTTAGGCATCGTCTAAATCCCCGTGTACATTCTTATCTCATACGGGGATGCTCATTAGCCTTGCAAGTGTGGCTTTATGAGTGTTGCTCGACCGTCAGCACGGAGCTTACTACGAGGTGTTCTGACTCAATACCTCGCATATTAAGATGGTCAGCTACTAAGGGGCAAATTTGGTTAACTGCTTTTGAAGAGAAGATGATCAAGCCTGAGTGGATTAAGGTATTTTTTTCAGTTTTGTATGTTGCTACATTTACCTTCATAATATCTACAATTAGTCTACATTTTCTGCCTTAGTGGAACTAACTGTTTTTTTCATCATTCAGTTCACAAGCATGACTGAATCTGGAGAAGAGATTGGAGTGATTACTCTGCCAAACAAGATTGAGTATGAAGATGAACAAGGTACACAATCATCAGAGGTTCCAAATGCTGATTCTCCAACATTGGAACCCAAACATACAGATTGTCAAGAGGACAAGGAATCTGTGGCTAAGAAGCTCAGGAAGTTAGAAAAGGGAATTGAGCAGGTAATATTATTAACTACAATATATTTACATATTTGCTACAATTTATCTACATTTCATAAAAATTTATGTAGTATACATTGTAGTTAAATTGTAGTATAATTCTATAGTCACCCCTGTTGGGATTGCACACATTGTAGTTAAATTGTAGTATAACTATAGCAATTTGTAGACAATTTTGAAAATAATACTGCCTCGTACATAATTAAACTAATTTGTAATTTATTTGAATAAAATTACCAACTAACTATATTTTTAACTTTTAGGTTGATGGAAAGTTAGAAGATTTTAGGAAGGCTGTATTTGAGGAACTCCGCGACCTTCGAGTGTTTATAGATGATTCTGTGAAGCGTGTTTTGAATTTGATAAACAGGAGATATGATGTGGATGAGGCAAAGGTAAGAGTTGACATATATTTATATACCAAAACAAATTATGACATATGAAACAATATACTCAAACTAACATAAAATCTTTAGTTTGCTGGTAGTTCAACAAAAAATAATGACCAATAACAAGGAGTGAACAACCATCAATTTCAGTTCAATATTGGTGATGCAAGCACAAGCAACACAGGTATCTACAAAATACCTACAAATATATACATTTAGTATAAAACTTTATAGAGCTGTCACGACCCGGATTTCCCACCTTCGGGAGTCGTGATGGCGCCTACTAATGAGAGCTAAGCAAGCCAATCCTTAACTGCTTACTTCGTTAACAATTACTTCTTTTAACAATGATCGGCGATAGCATGAAAGCAACTGAATTAAATAAATATGCGGAAGACTTAAATTTAAAGAAAACTGAACAATAATGCGAGAATCAACATATGCTTCTACCCAAGAACTGGTATCACATTACTCACGAACTTCTAAGAGTGCTAAATACAATCGTTTGAAAGAAAATATAAATTGTTTGTCTCGAATATATGAGATAACAGACGGAGATAAAATATAGAGGAGACGTCGGGCCTGCGAACGCCTGCAAGGCTACCTCAGTGTCTCATTGGACTGAAGGCTGGCTCCTGCGCTACTGCTGCTGTCCAAAACCTGGATCTGTGCAAAAGAGCACAGAGCATAGTATCAGCACAACTGGCCCCATGTGCTGGTAAGTACCTGGTCTAACCCCGGCGAGGTAGTGACGAGGCTAGGACCAGACTCCAGGTAAACCTGTACAGTTATATAATATATGGCGGAAAAATAAACAAGTAATAAGTAGTTAAAGCTGGGGAAGGGGAACATGCTTCGGGGATAGAAGTTAAAAGAAATAACAGGGAATAACAAGGAAGCTAGCACTATAACTTCTATCACAAATGAAGAAAATAAAGGCAACTTTCACTTTCAGTTTCCTCTTGTTGCAGGCGTGCAAACCGATCCCATTTCTCATATCTCGTGGTAGGCGTACCACCCGCTCTCATTTCATTCTATCTCGTGGTAGGCGTACCACCCTCTCCCATTTCATAATATCTTGTGGTAGGCGTACCACCCGCTCCCATTTCATCAATCTTGTGGTAGGCGTACCACCCGCTCCCATTTCATAATATCTTGTGGTAGGCGTACCACCCGCTCCCATTTCATCAATCTTGTGGTAGGCGTACCACCCGCTCCCATTTCATAATATCTTGTGGTAGGCGTACCACCCGCTCCCATTTCATCAATCTTGTGGTAGGCGTACCACCCGCTCCCATTTCATCAATCTTGTGGTAGGCGTACCACCTGCTCCCATTTCATAATATTTTGTGGTAGGCGTACCACCCGCTCCCATTTCATCAATCTTGTAGTAGGCGTACCACCCGCTCCCATTTCATAATATCTTATGGTAGGCGTACTACCCGCTCCCATTTCAGTTCATCACACAATCACAAGAAATCCCGGCAAGGGAACATAAGTAATATAATGACTTCCCGGCAAGGGAACAAGGATATCGAAATAGTCATCCCGGCAAGGGAGAATCAGTTATAACCAATCTCACTTTGCTAGTACTCAGTTCAATTAATGGAAATACTTAATCATAGAGGATCATTAATTAAAGTATACAAGGTATCATCCAAAAACACAACAACTTTCAAGTTAAGACCCACGGTTATGCTTGACACCAACGTATAGATACTCGTCACCATGCCTATACGTCGTACTCAACAAGAAGCAAGTAGCAAATATGACTCAACTCCTAATCCCTCAAGCTAGGGTTAAACCAAACACTTACTTCGATGCCTTGAACACCACTCAAGTCTCAATTATAGCTTTACCTCTTGATTCCACCACCAATCCACTCGAATCTAGTCATAAGTTACTTAATAACATTAATAAATGCTAAATGAATCAACTTCAATGCATGAAAATGAGTTTTCCAAAGTTTTACCCAAAAGTCAAAATTCAACCCCAGGCCCACGTGGTCGCAACTCGAGGTTCGGACCAAAATCCGATTACCCATTCACCCACAAATTCAAATATATGGTTTGTTTTGAAATCGGACCTCAAATTGAGGTCCAAATCCCTAATTTTAGAAAAACCTAGGTTCTACCCACATCACCCAATTTCCCCATGAAAATCTTTGATTTGAAGTTGAAATCATGTTAAAAGATGTTAAGAAGTGAAGAAAATAAGTTAGAAATCACTTACCAATCGTTTCGGAGAAGAAAAGTTGTTTGGAAAATCGCCTCTTATGTTTTGGGGTTTTGAAAAGTGTAAAATAACTGAAATTCATGTGTATTTATACCCCTCTAAAGTTTCTATCGCGGACCGCGCAAGAAGGACCGCGGCCGCGCAGGCTCCCTGAAGACCTGCAGATCATTGCCCCGTGCGGACAGCGGCCACACAACACCCACCGCGGACCGCTCAAGGCTACCGCAGCTGCGCTGGCCCCTCCGCGGCTGCACGTGATTGCTCGCGGACCGTGCAAGAGGGTTCAGAGACCTGTCAAAATTCCTGAACCTGCAACATTTGATCTTCTAAAGCCTAAGGCATCTCGAAACCAACTAGAAACTCATCCGAGCCCTCGAAACTCTAAACCAAGCATGCACACTACCTCAAAAACACCCTACGAACATATTCGTGTAATCACATCACCAATATAACATCATGAACATCGAATTGAGCCTCAAGATCAATGAAATTTCTCAGATTTCCTTTTAAACATCAATTTTCCCAATTTGGGTCCGGATCACATCAAACGACGTCCGTTTTTGACCAAACTTTACAGGAGTGATTCAAAACATATATAAGACTCGTACCGGGCACCGGAACCAAAATACGGGCTCAATACCATTGCTTTCTAATCAGATTTCATTTCCATTTTCTTTAAATATTTTCAGAGAACAATTTCACTTAAAAATTCATAACTCGGGCTGGGGACCTCGGAATTCGATTCCGGGCATATGCCCGAGTCCCATATTTTCCTACGGACCCTCGGGATCGTCAAATCATGGGTCCAGTTTCGTTTACCTAAAATGTTGACCAAAGTCAAATTTATTCATTTCGAGGTCAAAACTTAGCAATTTTCACAAGATTTCACATTTAAGCTTTCCGGCTACGCGCCCGGATTGCGCACACAAATCGATGCGACTCTAAATGAGGTTTTCAGGGCCTCAAAGATAGAGATTTCAATTAGAAATAGGTGATGACCCTTTTGGGTTGTCACATTCTCCACCTCTAGCACAATCGTTCGTCCTCGAACGGATAGAAGAAGGAAGTAGTTGAGTCGAGGAAAAGATGAAGATACCGGTCCCGCATATCAGACTCGGACTCCCAGGTCGATGCCTCAGGGGACTGACCTCTCTACTGAACATGAACTGAAGGAAAAATCTTCGACCTCAGCTGGCGAACCTGTCGGTCTAGAATAGCCACCGGCTCCTCCTCATATGACAAATCCTTATCCAACTGGACAATGCTGAAATCTAACACGTGGGATGGATCGCCGTGATATTTCCGAAGCATGGACACATGAAACACTAGATGCACGACTGATAAGCTAGGTGGCAATGCAAGTCTATAAGCCACCTCTCCCACTCGATCAAGGATCTCAAATGGACCAATGAACCTAGGGCTAAGATTGCCCTTCTTCCCAAATCTCATCACGCCCTTCATAGGCGACACTCGGAGCAACACCCGCTCACCAACCATAAAAGCCACGTCTCGAACCTTACGATTTGCATAGCTCTTTTCCCTGGACTGAGCTGTATGAAGCCTATCCTGAATAATCCTGACCTTGTCCAAGGCCTCCTGAACCAAATCTGTACCCAACAACCGAGCCTCTCCAGGCTCAAACCATCCAACCAGAGATCGACACCGCCTACCATATAAAGCCTCATAAGGAGCCATCTGGATATTCGACTGGTAGCTGTTATTGTAGGCAAACTCTGCTAAAGGCAAGAACTGATCCCACGAACCTCCAAAGTCAATAACACAAGCTCGGAGCATATCCTCCAATATCTGAATAGTCCGCTCGGACTGTCCATCCGTCTGAGGATGAAATGCTGTACTCAACTCAACCTGGGTGCCTAACCCTCGCCGAACTGCTCTCTAGAAACGCGAGGTGAACTGTGTACCTCAGTCCGAAAGGATATATACCGGCACACCATGAAGACGAACAATCTCTCGGATATAGATCCCAGCTAACCTCTCTGATGAATAGGAGACTGCCACAGGAATGAAATGCGCTAACTTGGTCAGCCTATCAACAATGACCCAAACTGCATCGAACTTCTTCTGAGTCAACGGAAGTCCAGTAACAAAGTCCATAGTGATTCTCTCCCACTTCCACTCGAGAAGCTCAATCCTCTGAAATAAACCACCAGGCCTCTGATGCTCATACTTAACCTGCTGAAAATTCAAACACCGAGCCACATAGGCAACGATATCCTTCTTCATTCTACGACACCAATAATACTGCCGCAAATCCTGATACATCTTCGCGGCGCCCGGATGGATAGAGTACCGGGAACTATGGGCCTCCTCTAAAATCAACTCTCGAAGCCCATCCACATTAGGCACACAAACTCGACCCTGCAATCTCAGAACTCCATCATCACCTAAGGTAACCTGCTTGGCACCCCCCCACTGCACCGTGTCTCTAAAGACACACAAATGGGGATCATCAAACTGCCGATCACGGATACACTCCAATAACGAAGAACGAGCAACTGTGCAAGCTAATACTCGACTAGGCTCAGAAATATCCAACCTCACAAATCGATTGGCCAAAGCCTAAACATCCAAAGCAAGCGGCCTCTCACCAACTGGAATATAAGCAAGACTTCCCATACTGGCTGACTTTCTACTCAAAGCATCGGCCACCACATTGGCCTTTCCCGGGTGATATAGGATAGTGATGTCATAATCTTTCAACAACTCCAACCACCTCCTCTGCCTCAAATTCAACGCCTTTTGCTTGAACAAATACTGAAGACTCTTATGATCCATGAGCACCTCACATGCCACGCCATATAGGTAATGCATCCAAATCTTCAATACGTGAACAATGGCTGCCAACTCCAAATCATGCACTGGATAGTTCTTCTCATGAACCTTCAACTGCCTTGAAGAATAGGCAATGACCTTGACATCCTGCATCAACACTGCACCAAGTCCAATGCGAGATGCATCACAATAAACGGTGTAAAGCCCTGAACCTGTGGGCAAAACTAACACCGGCGCCGAAGTCAGGGCTGTCTTGAGCCACTGAAAGCTCGCCTCACACTTGTCCGACCATCTGAACTGGGCACCCTTCTGGGTCAACCTGGTCATCGGGGCTGCAACAGATGAGAACCCCTCCACGAACCAATGATAGTAGCCTGCCAATCCCAAGAAACTCCGAATCTCTGTAGCTGATGCTTGTCTAGGCCAGTTCTTGACTGCCTCAATCTTCTTTGGATCAACCTGAATACCCTCTGCTGATACAACGTGACCCAGGAATGCCACTGAACTCAACTAGAACTCACATTTCGAGAACTTAGCATATAACTGACTATCCTTCATAGTCTGAAGAACCAGTCTGAGGTGTTGCTCGTGCTCCTCCTGGCTGCGGGAATATATCAGGATATCATCAATAAAGACTATCACGAACAAGTCCAAATAAGGCCTGAACACTCGGTTCATCAACTCCATAAATGCTGCTGGGGCATTGGTCAACCCGAATGACATAACCAAGAACTCATAATGCCCGCACCGAGTGCGGAAAGCTATTTTAGGGACATCAGATGCCCTAATTCTCAACTGGTGGTAGCCAGATCTCAAGTAAATCTTTGAAAATACCTTGGAACCCTGAAGCTGATCGAACAAATCATCAATCCTCGGCAGTGGATACTTATTCTTAATTGTAACCTTGTTCAATTGCCGATAATCAATGCACATTCTCATCGAACCATCCTTTTTCTTTACAAACAAAACCGGCACACCCCAAGGCAAAATGCTGGGTCTAATGAAACCCTTCTCAAGCAAATTCTGCAACTATTCCTTTAACTCTTTCAACTCCGTCGGGGCCATAGGATATGGCAGAATAGAAATGGGCTGAGTGCCCGGAGCTAGATCAATGCAGAAATCAATGTCCCGGTCGAGTGGCATCCCCGGCAGGTCTGAAGGGAAAACCTCAGGAAACTCACGAACCACGGGCACAGAATCAATATAGGGAACCTCAGCACTAGAGTCACGAACATAAGCCAAATATGCCAAACACCCCTTCTCGACCATACGCCGAGCCTTCACATACGAAATAGCACTTCGGGTAGAATGACCAGGAGTCCCTCTCTACTCTAAACGAGGAAAACTCGGTAAGGCTAAGGTCACGGTCTTGGCATGGCAATCCAAGATAGCATGGTACGGGGATAACCAATCCATTCCCAATATAACATCGAAGTCGACCATGTCTAAAAGCAACAAATCAACACGGGTCTCAAGACCCCCAAACACTACAATACAAGAACGATGAACTCGGTCGACCATAATAGAATCACCCACCGGTGGAGACACATAAATAGGAATACTCAATGAATCACTAGGCATGACCAGGTACGGGGCAAAATAAGATGACACGTACAAATACGTAGACCCTGGATCAAATAGCACTGAAGCATCTCTATCACAAACCAGTATAGTACCTGTAATGACTGCATCTGAAGACTCAGCCTCGGGCCTGACTGGAAGTGCATAACATTGGGGCTGGGCCCCACCATCCTGAACTGCCTCTCTGGGACGACCTGCTGCTGGTTGGCCTCCACCCCTGGCGGCTTGAGCTCCACCTCTAGGACCTCTACCTCCACCTCTAACACCTATGCCCCCGCCTCTAGCTAGCTAGGTAGGCTGTGGGACATCTGGTGCCTGTACCATAGCACGAGAACCCTAATGCGGAGAACTGCTCGAAGCTCGAGGGCAATACCTAGCAATGTGCCTCGTGTCGCCACAAGTAAAACAAGCTCTCGATTGCTGGGGCTGACGACTCTGGAAACTCTGAAGCGGCGGTGCACTGATAGGTGCTGATGGTGTACTGTAAGGCTGCTGATCAGAATAGTGCGTCTGAGAACCACGACCACCTGAAGTACCATGGGAGACCTGAAGAGCTGACTGAAAGGGCCTAGAAGGATATCCTCTACCATATGAATCTCTACCTCTAGACGAGGTACCACTGAATCTACCTGAATGATGGGGCCGCTTATCCGACCCATGACCACCTCCCTGTGATAGAACCATCTCAACTCTGCGGGCCACATTGGCCGCCTCCTGAAATGTAATCTCACTCCTGGCCTCATAGGCCATCTGAAGACGAATCGGCTGAATAAGACCATCAATAAACATCTTCACCCTCTCTCTCTCTCTCTCTCTCTCTCTCTCTCTCTCGGTGGGAAGTATGATAAGAGCATGGCGAGCTAGATCGATGAACCTGGTCTCATACTGAGTGACTGTTATGGAACCCTGCTGAAGGCGCTCGAACTACCTCCGATATACTTCTCTCTACATCATGGGGAGAAACTTCTCTAGAAACAACACTGAAAACTGCTCCCATGTCAAAGACGGTGATCCGGCTGGTCTCGCTAAGCAATAATCCCTCCACCAAGTCTTGGCGGATCCAGATAAGAGAAATGCAGCAAAATTGACCCCATTGGTCTCAACAATGCCCATGTTCCTGAGAACCTCGTGGCAGCTGTATAGGAAATCTTGGGGATCCTCAGAAGGAGCTCTGCTGAAAGTAGTAGTGAAGAGCTTGGTGAATCTGTCCAGTCTCCACAAAGTATCGGCGTACATAGCCGCTCCATCGCCGGTTTGAGCCACTATACCCGGCTGAACTGCCACCGCTGGCTGAACCGCTGGAACCTGAATCTGGGGAGCTACCTGCTCCGGAGTGCGTGTAGCAGGAGTCTGAGCCCCTCCTCCAGCCTGAGAAGTGGCTGGTGCTACAGGAAGCAAACTTGCTTGGGTGACACTCTCCATAAGGCCCACCAATCGAACCAGAGTGTCCTGAAGAACTGGGGTAACGATAAACCCCTATGGGACCTGAGCTGGGCCCATCGGAATTGTTGGGGCAAGAACCTCCTCCTCAAAATCAACCTGAGGCTCCGCCACTGGTGCCGCTGCTCGGGGCTGAGCTCTGCCCCTACCTCGGCCTCTAGCACGGCCTAAGCTTCGCCCTTTGCCCCTAGTGGGAGCTGTTGTAGGGGGCTCGAGCTGCTAAGTAGTAGATGAGGAAGTGCGTGTTCTCGCCATCTGCGAAGAATAAAGTAGAAGTTCAATTAGCATTTGAGGAAAAAATCCGCACGACAAGAAAGAACAAAAGTGAAGTTTTCCTAACTCGGTAGCTCTGTGGGATAAATACAGACGTCTCTATACCGATCCCTCAGACTCTACTGAGCTTGTCCGTGAGAGGTAAGACCTATGTAACCTAGAGCTCTGATACCAACTTGTCACGACCCGGATTTCCCACCCTCGGGAGTCGTGATGGCGCCTACTAATGAGAGCTAGGCAAGCCAATCCTTAACTGCTTACTTCGTTAACAATTACTTCTTTTAACAATGATCGGCGATAGCATGAAAGCAACAGAATTAAATAAATATGCGGAAGACTTAAATTTAAAGAAAATTGAACAATAATGCGAGAATCAACATATGCCTCTACCCAAGAACTGGTGTCAAATTACTCACGAATTTCTAAGAGTGCTAAATACAATCGTTTGAAAGAAAATATAAACTGTTTGTCTCGAATATATGAGATAACAGACGGAAATAAAAGATAGAGGAGACGCCAGCCCTGTGAACTCCTGCAAGGCTACCTCAGTGTCTCACTGGATTGAAGGCTGGCTCCCGCGCTACTGCTGCTGTCCAAAACCTGGATCTGTGCAAAAGAGCACAGAGCGTAGTATCAGCACAACCGGCCCCATGTGCTGGTAAGTGTCTAGCCTAACCCCGGCGAGGTAGTGACAAGGCTAGGACCAGACTCCAGGTAAACCTGTACAGTTATATAAAATATGGCGGAAAAGTAAACAAGTAATAAGTAGTTAAAGCTGGGGAAGGGGAACATGCTTCGGGGATAGCAGTTAAAAGAAATAACATGGAATAATAAGGAAGCTAGCACTATAACTTCTATCACAAATGAAGAAAATAAATGCAACTTTCACTTTCAGTTTCCTCTTGTTGCAGGCGTGCAACCTGATCTCATTTCTCATATCTCGTGGTAGGCGTACCACCCGCTCCCATTTCATTCTATCTCATGGTAGGCGTACCACCTGCTCCCATTTCATAATATCTTGTGGTAGGCATACCACTCGCTCCCATTTCATAATATCTTGTGGTAGGCGTACCACCCACTCCCATTTCATCAATCTTGTGGTAGGCATACCACCCGCTCCCATTTCATCAATCTTGTGGTAGGCGTACCACCCGCTCCCATTTCATAATATCTTGTGGTAGGCGTACCACCCGCTCCCATTTCATCAATCTTGTGGTAGGCGTACCACCCGCTCCCATTTCATCAATCTTGTGGTAGGCATACCACCCGCTCCCATTTCACAATATCTTGTGGTAGGCGTACCACCCACTCCCATTTCATCAATCTTGTGGTAGGCGTACCACCCGCTCCCATTTTATCAATTTTGTGGTAGGCGTACCACCCGCTCCCATTTCATAATATCTTGTGGTAGGCGTACCACCAGCTCCCATTTCATCAATCTTGTGGTAGGCATACCACCCGCTCCCATTTCATAATATCTTGTGGTAGGTGTACCACCCGCTCCCATTTCATCAATCTTGTGGTAGGCATACCACCCGCTCCCATTTCATAATATCTTGTGGTAGGCGTACTACCCTCTCCCATTTCATCAATCTTGTGGTAGGTGTACCAACCACTCCTATTTCATAATATCTTGTAGTAGGCATACCACCCGCACCCATTTCAGTTCATCACACAATCACAAGAAATCCCGGCAAGAGAACATAAGTAATATAATGACTTCCCGGCAAGGGAACAAGGATATCGAAATAGTTATCCCGGCAAGGGAGAATCAGCTATAACCAATCTCACTTTGCTAGTACTCAGTTCAATTAATGGAAATACTTAATCATAGAGGTTCATTAATTAAAGTATACAAGGTGTCATCAGAAAACACAACAACTTTCAAGTTAAGACCCACGGTCATACTTGACACCAACGTATAGATACTCGTCACCATGCCTATACGTCATACTCAACAAGAAGCAAGTAGCAAATATGACTCAAATACTAATCCCTCAAGCTAGGGTTAAACCAAACACTTACCTCGTGAACACCACTCAAGTCTCAATTATAGCTTTACCTCTTGATTCCACCACCAATCCGCTCGAATCTAGTCATAAGTTACTTAATAACATTAATAAATGCTAAATGAATCAACCCCAATGCATGAAAATGAGTTTTCCAAAGTTTTACCCAAAAGTTAAAATTCACCCCCGGGCCCACGTGGTCGCAACCCGAGGTTCGAACCAAAACCCGATTACCCATTCCCCCACAAATTCAAATATATGGTTTGTTTTGAAATCGGACCTCAAATTGAGGTCCAAATCCCTAATTTTAGAAAAACCTAGGTTCTACCCACATCACCCAATTTTCCCATGAAATATTTTGATTTGAAGTTGAAATCATGTTAAAAGATGTTAAGAAGTGAAGAAAATAAGTTAAAAATCACTTACCAATCGTTTTGGAGAAGAAAAGTTGTTTGGAAAATCGCCTCTTATGTTTTGGGGTTTTGAAAAGTGTAAAATAACTGAAATTCACGTGTATTTATACCCCTCTGAAGTTCCCACCGCGGACCGCGCAAGAAGGACCACGACCGCGCAGGCTCCCTGAAGACCTACAGATCATTGCCCCGTGCGGACCGCACCAAGCCGATCGCGGCCGCACAGCACCCACCGTGGACCGCTCAAGGCGACTGCGGCCGCGCTGGCCCCTCCGTGGCCGCACGTGATTGCTCGCGGACCACGCAAGAGGGTTCAGAGACCTGTCAAAATTCCTGAACCTGCAACATCTGATCTTCTAAAGCCTAAGGCATCCCGGAACCAACTAGAAACTCACCCGAGCCCTCGAAACTCTAAACCAAGCATGCACACTACCTCAAAAACACCCTACGAACATATTCGTGTGATCACATCACCAATATAACATCATGAACATCTAATTGAGCCTCAAGATCAATGAAATTTCTCAGATTTCCTTTTAAACATCAATTTTCCCAATTTGGGTCCGGATCACATCAAACGATGTCCGTTTTTGACCAAACTTTACAGGAGTGATTAAAAACATATATAAGACTCGTATCGGGTGCTGGAACCAAAATACGGGCCCGATACCATTGCTTTCTAATCAGATTTCATTTCCATTTTCTTTAAACATTTTCAGAGAGCAATTTCACTTAAAAATTCATAACTCGGGCTGGGGACCTCAGAATTCGATTCCGGGCATACGCCCGAGTCCCATATTTTCCTACGGACCCTTCGGGATCGTCAAATCACGGGTCCGGGTCCGTTTACCTAAAATGTTGACCGAAGTCAAATTTATTCATTTCGAGGTCAAAACTTAGCAATTTTCACAAGATTTCACATTTAAGCTTTCCGGCTACGTGTCAGGACTGCGCACACAAATCGAGGCAACTCTAAATGAGGTTTTCAGGGCCTCAGAGACATAGATTTCAATTAGAAACAGGTGATGACCCTTTTGGGTCGTCACAAGAGCATAGTTTTATTATTCACATTTTATCTACAACTTTCTACATATATCTACAACTTTCAAGGCAACATTATCTAGTATTATTTACCTTTTTTTAATTATAAATTTAAGCTGCAGTTTGTCCAGAACATGTTCCAGCACATTTTGACTTACATTCAGAATTTCAAGAAGCAGCTGAGGTAGAACAAGCATGTATAATATCATACTGTCATTCAGAATAAATAATTGTTGTTTATACACTTTTACATTCCTATTAAGTAAGTTATGTTTTATGTAACAGATATTGAAGATATCAATGCACAGTCCCCAATTCACGGAGTGACTGTAGTAGCTCAGATAGAACAAGTCATTGAGAAACATCTAAATGAAGGTGAAGATGCACAACATGTGGATGAAGTTATTTCTGAAGGATCATGCATTGATAAGAAGGGTGTGACATTGGATGACTTTGAGTTGCCAGACAACTTAACACAATTGGTTAAGTATGGCGAGCCCATACCAGATGAAGCAACCCTTATTCATTCGGGGAGAACCAGGCAATCGGGAAATATGCACGATCACCTTTCATACCTCTATATAGTTCTGGAGGCAGCAGCTCTATTGGACCTAAATTTTTCTACCTCAAGCACCCCTTCACTACTCTTATAGGTGAAAATGTAGGTTTTGATGTGTTAGATAAGTTCAACAAGTGGTTATACCACCGTAGTGACAAAGTATCTAGGAAGGTATGAATGCTTAATTTGACGCTTTCATTTCAGTATTTTAAAGTTTAAATATGTAATTCATTCTGTGATTTTTTTGATTGGACATTTATTTGTTGTTACAGGAGGAAGGCCCCCTTTTCCATAAAGGATAACCAAATCAAGCCTTGGTTAGACCTTGGAGTTGAAAAGGTGGATAAGAAGGACTGGTTTTATTCCCTTGCTCACCCCGGACAAGTCCTCAATGACTCGGTAAGTATCAAAGAATAAATTCACAAGATATATTTTGTCTTCTGTTTTGTAGTATAATTGTAGTTATATTGTAGATATGAAATATATGTGACCATGGCTTTTATTATAAATTGTAGATATAATGTAGACATTTCTTATAAATGCTGCTCTTATTATTTATAGTGTAATTGTATTTAAGTTGGACCTTATGTATCATATTTGATGATGAATTTTATGTAAAAATTGTATATTTGGTAATTTGGACAGAATTGGTATATCTGTATTTCATGATTGTTGTTAATTTGTAGAGCAAGTTGAAGACTTATAATATTAACTGTAGTTTTAATGTAGATATTATTGAGACCTTATGGTAGTTGCTGTGTTCCATGTGTTGTTGTGTATAGCTGCTAAAGTGTAGCTATTTGTTAGATTATTTGAATTCTGGCTTTGTAGTTTAAAGTGTAGCTGCTTTGTTGATAATTGTAGTTACACTGTAGCTTATAGTAGATTTTATTTTATTTTAGAGCACATTGATGTTATTATGTATTATCTGAGAAAAAGAGGCAAATATGGCCCCAACAACAACAACACTAGGTTTACAACAACCGATTGCTTGTTCAAGTCAAAGATTGAACAAATCTATGAGAAGTTCATAAGTTCTCCGCCAGAAAAAAAGTATTCGGTTGTTAAACCCTATGATGATGTTGCATAATATATTCTTGGGTATAGACTTCTTGCTAATGTTGCCTGGGATGAAATTGACTATGTCATCGTGCCCCTGAACATTGTAGAGAATTTCCATTGATTGTTGGTCGTTTTCGACATAGCGGATAGGCAACTTTATGTGTATGATTCCATGGTGTCTTCACACCATCATAATGTTGTTGAATCATGTATTGATATGTTTTCAATCATTATCCCTCTGTATTTGTCTTGCACTAGTTTCTACGGGAAGCGTAAAGACATTGACTTCAAGACCACAAAGGCATACATTGAGAAACCAGTTACAGACCCTCTCAACATACAGTGGATGGTTGCGGAGATTCCACAGCAAAAGGAAGAATCACTGTAAAAAAAACTATTCTCTCTTTCTAGATGTTTAATTATTTTTTTTTATAATCATTTGTTAAATAATTAATTTTTTTGTCTTATGCAGGGATTGTGGTGTATTTGTGGCTGCTTTTGCGGAGTATGTTAGCCTTGGAGATTTGTCAATCCCTTCAGAAGACCTTTCGGATATCGACCAACACCGTAGACGCTATGGAGCTCTACTATGACTATGCTACAAAGAAGCAAGAAGATGGGTCAATCAGTGAAAGTGAGGTTACAGGCAGGCTAGCAAGGAGGAAGGGTGCTCCTGATTTGAATGAGAAGACTAAAGTCCGGAGAAAGAAGAAATAGTGTCATGTTTTCCTAGTTTAGTTGATGCCAATTTGTAGTTGAAGGAGAATACACTACTTTACGAACAACATTTTTATTTTTTTATTGCAACATACCTTTTTATTTTGTTATTTTATCTTTCATTATTAGTTGTTCACTTGAATATAAATTGGTTGTTTACAGCACTGTATCTTCATTATATTAAACATGAGTATTTTGATGTTAGAATACAATTTGCCTACAAATAATCTTCTCAATATCTACATTTTGGAAACACTCAATGTAGTTATTGTATATAATTTTGTAGTTGTATATGTTCATAATTTTTATGAAATACCTTCAAGTTCTAGGTAATATCTGTATATAACTGTCAGTTGAAGTTAAATTACACAACAAATAGAAGAAATAAATACTCCAATCATAGAAATATATTATCCACAATTTATCTACAAATCATCTTTAAATTATTACCAAGACTATAATTTAACTACATTTAACCTATATTTTACCTACAATCTGGAAACACTTTACATTAAAGTTACTTTTTTAATATCAGTTGTATTGTAGACAATAAATATTAAAATTTAATTACACTATATCAAAGACAAATTTAGATTCCTGACACAATACATAAAAGAATATTAAACACACATAAACAAATTGTAGTCTACTTCATAATGATCTTTAAAAACTTAAACGATTACCCAAAAAATCTGCTAACTTTAACTCACTAACAGTTAGTTTGAATAACTATTCTAACTACATGATATTCATTTCTTCTTGGGCGCATTCTTGTAAGATCTTTTGTTATGCTCTTCACCTCCATAATTTCCACATGATACCTTGTACTTCTTTGACTTTATTTCATCATATGTTTTATATCTTTCCTTTTGAGGTCTCCCTGGCTGCCTTTTATCTCCCGTCGGTGGATTTACTACCTCATCCAAAATATGTTGTGGCACATTCCATTTGCTTTCATCAGGAAGAGGATTTACTGGTATTTCATACGTATGCAAAAGGCTTTCCCTTGTGTAATACGGAGAGCAATAGTTTTCATGTGTTTCATTCCTGTGCCTTAATGCTGCCAAAGCATGCACACATGGAAGTTCTTCAAGTTGGAAGTGGCCACAACAACATTTCTTGTTTTCTAAACACACAATGTACCGCTTCACACCATCTAACACATTATGTATATGATTTGTTGAAGCCCTCACCTACAATTGCAGAACAAACAGAAAAAATATTATCTCAATCATAAAAATAGATTATCTACAACTTATCTACAACTTATCTACAAATATTCTACACCTTATCTACAACCTACAATTATCTACAATTTGACTACAATTTATCTAGAATCTAGAAACACTGCATATTAAGTAATTTATTTTTTCTGCACCAAATAAACAGATATTACCATAAGCTCTTAAGATAATGTTCTATTGTTCTCTAATTCTTTGTTGAATTTGGACCCAAGAAATGTGAAAGCACCCTTCGCCTTCAATAACTTCTCGTTGGTCCAACGTTCTAGCAGTGTCCGCATATACTCTAAAAGGTCAAATATCGGCAGCTCTCTTGCATTTTTTGTTATAGCGTTCAACGACTCTGCAATATTTGATGCCATTGTCCACGTTCTATTCACTGTTGCATGTACTCTTGACCATCTATGATAGCCAATATCATATAGGTAAGATTTCACACGCGGGTCTACCTCTTCAATCTTCGACATCCTTTCATTAAATTTATCCAGAGTGTATGACCGTGCTGTAGCAAAGTACAATTCATGTAATTGTAGATGACCCTTCTTGAATTTTGACCTTATATTTGTCCAAATATGCCACATGCAAGAGTAATGTGGCATGCCCGGATAGACAATTGATGTTGCCTTCAGCATACTCTCATTCCTATCTGAAACAACAAACATTGAAGGTCTTTCACCATATGCCTGCTTGAATTGCTCAAATAACCATTTCCAAGATGCGTCGTTTTCAGAATCAACCACAGCATATGCCAAGGGCAATATTGTACCTACATTATTAATTCATAAAATATTAATTGGCAGCTTTGAAAATGTATATAAAAATATAAATACATAACAACTACAATATATCTTCATAATATAGACAATTTATCTACATTTTATGTAATAGCTACAAAATAACTACAAAATTACTACAATTTATCTACATTTTATAGAATGCCTACAAAATAACTACAAAAGTTTTACACTTTTTACCTGCTGCATCCATGGTGCTTGCTGTCAGCATAATCCCCTGTAGGTTGACTTTAAGAATGTCCCATCAACCACTACTACTGGCCTACAATGTTGCCAACCACTTATTGATGTATAAAGAGCAACAAATGCGTATAAGAAGCATTCATCTGTTGTCTTCTTCAATTTAACAACCGAAACAGGATAAGTCTCCTCAAGAATATAAAAATATTTGGGTAATTTGCTGTAGGAGTCAGTCGGATTCCCTCTCAAAAACTGTAAAGCCTTTCCTTTTCTCTCCATGCTTGCATGTAGCTTAGGTTCACTTCGTGTTCGGATAACATGTCAGTTTGTATGTCTTTTGGTGTGTAAACAGTCTTAGGATCACAATACTTTGAAATGACCATGCTACTAACTACAGCTGCAGTACGTTTTTGTTGTATGAATGTTTCGTCCATTAAGGAGCATGTGTGTTGTCGGTTGAAACTCTTTATCTTGAACATTGCGGAATCATTAATTGACATTGCCTTGAAGTGCCATTTACAGTTTTCACCAACGCATACAAGCCAGTAGCTACAAAAAAAATACAATATTTAATACAGATTATAAATATAGATGATGTCACACCTTCTTTTTATCTACACCCCGTAAGGAAGTATATAAGGGAGTTTTTTTCCAATTTAAGTGACAATCGAAACGGGATTATTTATTTATCAAATTCAGAGTCGCCACTTGGGATAATTTTATGGTGTCCCAAGTCACCGGTTCAAATCCCAAATCGAGGAAAAAAGATCGACTCTGTTTTACAGTCCGCGAACACAGAAATTCGGGTAAATAATTCTATTAACCCGGGAGAAGGTGTTAGGCATTCCCGAGTTCCGTGGTTCTAGCGCGGTCGCTAAACTGTTATAATTGGCCTATTATCTGATTTTAATACATGTTTTAATCTATGGTTCAATTTTAAACTTTATAGTCGCTTTTATTCATTTTTAGGAAGATTGCAACGTCATTTAAAATATGCCTTGAACCACGTCACATAAATGCACCCGTAGTCCGCAACACATTTTATATAACATTGTTGAGATTTGGATTTGGGTCACATAAATGCGCACCCGAGTTTAGGAAGGTAAATTACTAAAGTAATGCGCCTAAAGCAACTACACATTTGCAACTTTGCGAGGGCCACGAAAAATTCGATAAATGGCATGCCTCGATTTCTAAGGATTCGACTTAACTATCCTAGGGCCACGGATTATCTATTTTTGTTTATGGCACACCTCGAATCCGATAATGAAAAGGGCTAATTAATTAGGTAAAAGATTAAGAGAACTCGCGTCTTTTGCTTTAAAGATAGTGTTCGCCGAGCTTAATACTAAAGGGCTGATGTTAGCTTGAAACTAAAAAATTGGTTATTTGGGGACCCTAAACAGGCCAAGCCTAGTTGGTCAAACAATTGTGTGAAAAGGGCTCAAGAACACGCCCAGGAGGACGGCAGAAGAACAGGCCCACAGGCCCAGTTTGACATGTTGTTGCTGGGAGCCCAGTTAACCAAAATTGAAGCAAACAATAGCATATCGGCTTCAGCTATAGACATTCAAGGCCAATTATAATTTTAATCTAAGGCTGCAATTGAACAAAACACAAACTGAGTTTAAAACCGTTTATCAAAGGTACCAAGAATTCCTGCGAACGGAATACTATGAGAATGCCTAACGAAAGTATGCAGATTCCACAATCAATTTCAAACTAGTTTTTAAAAAGAACAAATTCGCAGGTGAAAAGAAACAACCCCAGTGACTGCACATCTAACCGTTTGCACAACTTTCACAAAACAAATTGATTCAGAACATTGACAGGTTCAAGATTGGCCAAGCCTACTAACAAGCTCAAAGAAATGTACAAGACATATATGGCTACAAACCAAAGCCCTTGTTTACTCGAATTGAGCCTCTACAGTCAAAACATCTGGTGATATAACCCCTTAAATATTTGAACTAGGATTCACATTAGGTCATTCTTGTCTGTCTATCAAATCTTACCCTAAGCATCAGTAACATGACAGAGGCTCATAGGAACATTCATTGCTAGCTCCCAAAATAGTCCAAACTCAACCTAATAGAAGACATGCTATTCATCTGAATTAGCCCCTATTGCAAGGACTCAATTAATCTCCATAAGAACAAAATTCCAAAATTATTTAATATGCCAACAAACTAACTAGAATGTCTGTCCAGATTTACAAATCAGATTTCAAACCAATCACGGCTGGATAAATGAACATATTCTAAGAAACTAAGATAACATAAAACTACAAATATGAAGTATCGTTAATCGAACACTAATGGTCGAATTGTATCTCAGTTACAAAGCTTCACATCATGCACTTAATGAGCTAAAGAGATCTAAGAAATACCTGGAAAGCAAGAAAGTAAGGACAATGAAAAGTCAGCAACAACACAGCAGTACCAACAACAATGTAACAGTGCTTGACCAGCTGAAACTAACCCAGACTTCAAGCCAACTCCAAACAATTCGAATCAGACTTCTAAACTTAGACTCAATCCATTTTGCCACTCAGATGCACAACTATGGAACTTATCAGCAATTTTAACTAAGCAATCAAGATCATAAACCAAAACCAACAACAATTTAATATCTTTCCATAGAACAATGCCAGGAATTCAGGGTACAGCTGTTTTTGTTTTTCAGGGGTCTTTTGCCTCTAAAAATCTCTCTCTTGAATTCCAAGCAAAGGTGCCTTTATAGGCAAGACATTAGGGCAGCTTAAAGAAGTCAAATTTGCAATTAGACCCTTTTTATGTTTTTATTTTTGCCTAGATATCCCTATTTAGTTTTCAAAGATTCAAAAAAATCCCCAAGTCAGCTTCTAAGAAACTTCCTAATCAGTTATACAAAGATTCCCCTAAGAAAATACCCAAAACTACCCCCCATACCCCTGTTATTTACACTCAGCAACTCATAGGTCAAGCTGACCCAAATGCCTGATTTGATACGGGTTAATAACCCAGGTTCAGTTCTTTCTTGGGCTTCTGATTCCTCAGAGTCCAATTAAAATCAAACGATGACTCCAATTTTGAGAAACTGACCCAAACTTTCCCTAAACAAAGAAGCCTGGAACTATTTGTTTAAAAATAGCCGAAACCAAAAGCAAACTGAATGAACTAACTAGTACAATTTCATAACAACTAATTAATTAAATCGTAGGCCTAATTTCATTGACTAAGTGATTAAACTGATGATGAAACCATAATTATACTATTATTACAAAGACTTAGACAAACAAGACAAGGCGGACTAAAGAAATAAGATAATCAAGCTTCACAACGACAAAGAGGAAAACAGAATTTGAACTCGGAAAATACCTCAAACAAACTTCGACCAAGCCAAAAGAGAAGGGATGAGGAGGAAGATGAAATAGTGAAAGAAGATAAAATACAAGGAGGAGGCACTTACCGAATCAAAGCTCGAAACCTAATTGATACTGATTTAAACAAAAAGTGATGTTACCCAGTTGTTCTTCGTAAAAAAACAAGTGAACAACATCACTTTTGTGTTTAATCAACCTTCGACCTTCAGAAAAACAAGGGCAAGTAGCCATGCAAGCCACAGAATCAAAGATTGAACCATTTTGACTTCTTGGGGCTTCGAGCTCTATCCTTAGATTCAAGATTCGACGGATTTGGGAGGGATTCGAGGGATATCGGTTAGGGATTTAGAAAAAAGGGGTCATGGGGGTTTCAGGGTGTTAGTTTGGTGGTGGCTCGGGGTGGCGCCGCCAGGCAGACGCGGTGGGAAAAGGGGCGGCTCTAGGGTTTGAGTTCGGCTCTCTGAAGATAGGGTGAGAAAGATGAGATGAAAGGGGGGGGAGGAAGGCGTTTGGACAATAATATACTTACGAATCCCCACTTCTCAGCCATTTGATCTCATAACCTCGACGGCTGAGATCAAAACTAACCTAAACGGGGTCGTTTGGGTTGGGATGGGCTGGACCGGGTAAGAATTGTGTTTGGGCTGGGTTTACACGGGTTCTGGTGGGAAATCTCTTGGGCTGGGGGGAAACTTATAACACTTGGCCCAGAACTGAATTCTTTCTTTTCCATTCTTATTTCTATTTTAATTCCTTTTCTCTTTTTTTTGAAATTAAACTAAAATTTAAAGTTAAATCCTAAAACCAAATTAACCTATCAAATTACTAATTAAACCTAGATAATAATTATCACAATTAATTAAAAACTAAGCTTAAAGGAATAATACCAAAATCAAAAGCTAAAGTTAAAAATGTGCAAAATAAACTATTTTTGTGATTGATTTTTTTTCATTTTTATAAAATAACTAATTTACCACCTAATGTAAAATTAAATCATTCATGCAAATGCAACATATTTTTGTATTTTTCATTAATTAAACAAAAATAAAAAATGCACAAACAAATGCAAACAATTATCAGAAAATGCCACAAAATCCACAAAAGTGCAAATAATGAAAAGAAATTATGGGTAATTCATATAGGGCAAAAATCACGTGCTCACAACTGCCCCTCTTTGCCCAGAAACACGAAGAGTTTTCGTGCAAAGATAAAGTGAGCGAATACGAGCGATTTTTGCCCGTTTGAATAATCCGTGGGAAGCATTTTTGAAAGAGTTGACCGCACCCTGCTTCTGAGGTTGCCTACATATCCTTGGCTAAAAAGGAATCAGGTCAGTGTAGTTCAGGAATGTTTGATAGCTGGGACTACAATGAAGCTGTGGTTTCACTGTTGTTGTTGTTGCTGCTACTGCTTACTGAACCCCTTATTACACCATGTCTAAAATAAAAGAAGCTAGACTAGACTATGCTCTATGAGTTTTACAAGAGATCCTATCTATATCTTCGAACTAGACTAGTCTAGCATAGGCTAGACTAGACTATGCTCTATAGTCAGGCTTCTTGTGGTTCTTGTTGCCTTGTTGACTTGTATTCTCCCGGTAAAATCCCTTTGTTGCTGCCTTGAATTGTAATCTGAGATGTTTTCCCTTTCTCCAGGTGGATGCCTGACTACCAACTACACTTTGAGATATTTTTCCTTTCTCCAGGTGGATGCCTGATTGCTGAACTTGAATGTATTCCCTACTCTCCAGGCGAGCTCCTGATTGCTGAACTTGAAATGTATTCCTATGCTCTCCAGGCGGGCTCCTGACTGCTAACTTGAAATGTATTCCCATGCTCTACAAGCGGGCTTCTGATTGCTGAACTTGAAATGTATTCCCATGCTTTTCAGGCGGGCTTCGGACTGCTAAACTTGAAATGTATTCCCATGCTCTCCAGGCGGGCTCCTGACTGCTAACTTGAAATGTATTCCCTGCTCTCCAGGCGGGCTCCTGACTTCTAACTTGAAATGTATTCCCTGCTCTCCAGGCGGGTGCCTGACTGATGAACTTAAATTGTATTCTCCCTGTTCTCCAAGTGGGTACCTGATTTCAACAAAAATAGACAAAACAAAGAAAATATTTTGCCCTAGTTTGGTATCCGGGCACATATGTGAGTGTTAGACCGAATAATGTTACCAAATATTCTAAGAAGTTGAAAGCTAGATCCCATTATCCAGGAGGGTCCTGACAACTCCTAGTTAAACGACAGTTTTAATCTAAATTATATATGTTAAAGGTATGACTTCCGCTAAATCTTGTTATCTAAGAAGGTCTTGAAACTACATCCCATTATCCAGGAGGGTCCTGAAAATCAAAAATCAAGTCTTATCTTAAGAGTGACAACTTTTACGGCTGATTTATACTACCCTGCAACAGAACTTACGATATATCTTGTTATCTAATAGAAACCTTAAAGCTAAGTCTCATTATTCAGGGGGGCTGAAAACTCCTAATTGAATCCTATCTTAAACATGCAAACTTTGAAGCCTACTTATATTCCTTTGGGGTGCACTTATGCTAGATCTTGCTACTCATGAATGTTTTGAATTTTAAACTAGGTCCCATTTTTTAGGAGGGTCATGAAAATCAAAGTCAAACATGTCTGGTGCTTGCTTTTCCACTACGGAAGGTTACCCCGAACAATCGAAAACTTTTCTGCCCCTGTTTCAATCAAAGAAAAGTCTTGTCAGTTTAAAATATGGTGGTTAGTTCGTGGCATTCTTGCTGAAAGTGGCCTCCCCGCTATCGTGCTTTGTTTTGACTGACTTCCCCTGAACTGGCCAAGAACCGCTTGACTCCCCGTCTGACTTTCAAACCTCCATGACCTTGGATGACCCGATGTTATATACCCAAATCGTTGTTACATTTCTGACCCATCTATTTGGACCTCTGCATTTCCCACGAAATTACTTAATCATTTCACCGATGGAACTTCTACTGACCTTTTATCCCACTTCAGATCATGCTATCTTTAGCAATGCCTTGAACGCCCTATGCCTTGTGCACCTTTGGAAGTTGGTAGTAAGCTTTGAAATTCCTTCTTATTTGCTTAAATGGAATTGACATTGGAACATCGTAGGGAAATAAACCTCAAAAAAAATGAAATGCAATGACTTGGAGAGTGAAGGGTAAGAAAAGTCCAAAACTGGAAGACTATCTGAAGGGGGAAAAGAAAAGAGACTCATCTGAGTGGAGTAGCTGACACCAATGATCATGACATGCATTTCGGATTAATCGGCCCAGTCTGTCCAATCAACCAACTTTCAATTGCCATACTTTGTTGCCTCGAAAATCCACAACCTGATTTCTTCGCCAAAACCTTGACCTTGTTCGGCCTGCGGCCCCCTGAAGGGTTTTCACCAGCAAGCCTCTCTCATTTGTTCATCTTTCAACTCACTTTCGCCTTACGGTGCCCGTGAGGGTTTCACCAATAAGACTCTCTCATTTTTATTTCTCTCAGCTTTCGTCGCCTTATGGTGCCCGTGAGGGTTTTCACCAATAAGACTCTCTCATTTTCATTATTTTTTCTGCTTGGCCCAGAGTGTTGCCCCTGATATGAATCACTTCTGCTTGCTTGCCTTGGCATTTCTCGAAGACTGATCAGAAGATCTTTCTTTGGACCGTAGTGTGAGCTTTTGGACAGGGTTAGAAAGAAAGGGTATAAACGGTTCAAAACAATTCAAATGGTTTAAAAATTACAACTTTCGGAATCAGATTTCTCACAACAACCATAACTTCCGCCCCAGTTTCTTTGCTTGGGGACTTTTGGATTTTGTTTTGATGGGACCGAACCGTGAGGCTGCCTACGTATCCTTTAAAGGAATCAGGTCGAATGTAGTTCATGTCATAGGAATTACTTTGTTGTTGTGATTTTCTTTCCTTTTCTTCCTTTTTCTCCTCTTTTCTTTTCCTTCTTCTTTTTCTTTTTTTGTTGTTTTGTTGTTGTTGTTGTTGTTGTTGCTGTTTTCCCTTCTTCTTTTCTCTCTTTTTCTTCTTTTCCTTTACTTATTTTCACGCTTGTGTTTCTGATCTTTGCTACTGATTCCGAAAGAGGGGTATGAAAGAAAATAAATAAGGCTCAACGGGGTAACAAAGGGTAAAGTGTTTAGATAGCAGAACAAAATGCCTTCATCATTCCAATCTTCAAAATATGCCAATTACAAACAAACGCAATTTAACCAAAGAGATCATACATAATATATTTTGACCGCATCAAAATTGATGGCCATTTCTACACATTTGCCTTCTACATCTGTTAAATACAAAGCACCATTGGACAACACTCTCGTCACGATGAACGGACCCTGCCAGTTTGGGGCAAACTTGCCTCTCACTTCAGCCTAATTAGGAAGGATACGTTTCAATGCTAACTGACCCACTTCAAACCTCCGTGGACGCACCTTCTTATTATATGCTCTTGCCATTCTCTATTGATAGAACTGGCCATGACACACTGCTGCTAATCTTTTCTCATCAATTAAACTCAACTATTCCAAGCGAGTTTTGACCCACTCATCATCATCAATTTCGGCCTCAACGACAATTCGAAGGGACGTGATTTCAATTTCCGCAGGTATCACCGCCTCCGTGCCATATACCAACAAATAAGGAGTTGCCCCTGCTGAAGTGCGAACAGTAGTGCGATAACCCAGTAATGCAAAAGTCAGCTTCTCATGCCATTGCTTGGAACCTTCCACTATTTTCCGAAGTATCTTTTTTATATTCTTGTTGGCCGCCTCAACTGCTTCGTTTGCCTTGGGGCGGTAAGGGGTGGAATTGCAATGCGTAATCTTGAATTGCTGACATACCTCTTTCATCAGATAACTATTGAGATTAGCCCCATTGTCTGTAATGATCACCTTTGGTATTCCAAACTGACAAATGATATTTGAGTGAACAAAATCAACCATCGCTTTCTTAGTTACGGACTTGAACGTTTTAGCCTCTACCCACTTGGTGAAATAGTCGATGGCCACTAGAATGAACCTGTGCCCATTTGATGCTGACGGCTCAATTTTTCCAATGATATCCATTCCCATGCGACAAAAGGCCATGGTGCAGACATTGTGTGCAATTCAGATGGTGGGGAATGGATCAAATCTCCGTGCACTTGGCACTGATGACACTTGCGCACGAAACTGATACAATCTCGCTCCATAGTGAGCCAATAATAACCTGCTCGGAGAATCTTCTTTGCCAGCACATACCCACTCATGTGCGGTCCACAAACTACAGAATGTACTTCGGTCATGATAGTTGTGGCCTGTCTAGCATCTATGCATCTCAGTAGTCCAAGATCCGGAGTCCTTTTGTACAGAACCCCTTTATTGAAGAAAAATCCGCTTGCCAAACATCGAATCTTTCACTTTTGATCACCTGTGGCTTGTACTGGATACACCCCCATCCTGATATACTCCTTGATATCATGAAACCAAGGCTCACCGTCAAGTTCTTCTTCCACCACATTACAGTAAGCATGCTGATCATAGACCTGAATATGCAAAGGGTCAACATAAGCCTTATCTGGGTGATATAACATTAACGCCAGAGTAGCCAAAGCATCGGAAACCTCATTATGGATCCTTGGAATATTCCTGAACTCTACTGATCGAAACCGCTGACAAAGATCATGCAAACATTGCCGGTACGGTATGAGTTTTAAATCCCGTGTTTTCCATTCCCTTTGGATCTGGTGCACCAGAAGGTCCGAGTCTCCCAAGACCAAGACTTCCTGGACACCCATGTCTGCAGCCAACCTCAAACCCAAAATGCACGCCTCGTACTCAGCCATGTTGTTAGTACAGTAAAAACGAAGTTGAGCAGTAACAGGGTAGTGATGCCCCGTTTCAGAAATAAGTACGGCTCCTATCCCAATGCCCTTCATGTTAGCAGCTCCGTCAAAGAAATGTTTCCACCCTAGCTCCCCAATTGGTCCCCACTCATCAATGTGGATGACCTATTCATCAAGGAAGTAAGTCTTCAAAGGCTCATATTCCTCATCCACTGGATTCTCATCAAATGATCGGCCAATGCCTGGGCTTTCATCGCAGTCCTAGTCACATAGATGATGTCAAATTCTGTGAGCAAGATCTGCCATTTTGCGAGCCTCCCTATAGGCATAGGCTTCTGAAAGATATACTTTAACGGATCCAAATGAGAGATGAGGTAAGTAGTGTAAGAGGACAAATAGTGCTTCAACTTTTGTGCTACCCAAGTTAGGGCGCAACATGTCCTCTCAAGGTGAGTGTACTTAACCTCGTAAGACGTGAACTTCTTGCTGAGAGAATAGATGGCTTGCTCCTTCCTACCGGTGATGTCATGCTAACCCAATATACAGCCAAAGGAATTGTCCAGGACCGTCAAATACAGAATCAAAGGTCTCCCCGGTTCTGGTGGCACCAACACAGGCGGGTTCGACAAATACCCTTTTATCTTATCAAATGCTTCTTGACACTCGTCTGTCCACTTGACCGCAACATCTTTCTTCAACAGCTTGAAGATAGGCTCACAGGTTATCGTAAGTTGAGCAATGAACCTGCTGATGTCGTTCAACCTCCCTAATAGACTTATCACTTCAGTCTTGTTCCTTGGAGGTGGAAATTCTTGGATAGCTTTAATCTTTGATGGGTCCAATTCAATACCTCAGCGGCTGACTATGAATCCCAGCAATTTTCCAGACGGCACACCGAATGCGCACTTTGTAGGATTGAGCTTAAGATTGTACCTGCGAAGCCTTTGGAAGAACTTTCTCAAATCTCTGACATGGTCAGACTGCTTTCTAGACTTTATGATCACATCATCCACATAGACCTCGATCTCTCTGTGTATTATGCCGTGTAATATGGTTGTCATTGCCCTCATGTATGTTCCCCACGATGTGATGAATGCCGCCTTTTATGCATCTTCCTCATCCATTAGGATTTGATGATAGCCCGCATAGCAATACACAAAAGACCCAGTCTCATGTTTGGCACAATTATCAATCAGAATGTGGATATTTGGCAGTGGAAAGTTGTCCTTGGGACTCGCCTTAATGAGATCACGGTAATCAACACATACCCTGGTCTTGAAATCCTTCTTTGGCACAGGTACTATATTGGCTAACCAAGTGGGATACCGAGTGACCCGAATAACTTTTGCATCGAACTTTTTGGTAACCTCTTCTTTGATCTTCACACTCATATCAGTTTTAAATTTCCTCAGCTTCTGCTTGACAGGATGGAATGCCGGGTTAGTGGGCAATTTGTGAACCACCAAATCAGTTCTTAAACCTGGCATGTCGTCATATGACCATGCAAAAATATCTTTGTATTCAACCAATGCTTTAATTATCTCCTCCCTGAGTTGAGGTTCAAGATGGACACTTATCTTAGTTTCTCTGATATTGTCTGGGTCCCCTAGATTGATTGCTTCTGTATCACTCACGTTAGGCTTGGGTTTTTCTTCAAAATGGCTTAGTTCTTTACTAATCTCTTCAAAGGCCTCATCCTCTTCGTATTCTGATTCATTATCACACTCTATTTCTTGAATTACTATTTCCAAATTAGATCGGCTTTTAAGACTGGGCCGAAGATTCCTCATGCATGTCATGTTATTGAAACTAGCATAAAAAGAGTTGTACAAGGAAGAAAAGAAAACAAAAATAAAACTGTCAGGAATGAGGAAAAGGGAAATTGCATTTCACTGAAATTAAAAGATAACAAGGTTTATACATCCAAACGGACAGAACATAAAATTTGAATTACAACCCTGGAATAATCCAGATAAACTGAAAGAAAATCAAAGCAAACTACCAAAACTCCTTCCTGGTGGGGAGAGGAGTAGCTTCCCAATTGTTAATATTTGCACCGGGCCCAACAAATTGCATATCTGCCTTGCTAGAACCCTCTCCAACTGCCACCATGTTCACCTTGTCGAATAATTTCTCAAACCTTTCAAGCAACTCCTTATTAGGACCAACCATAGGACTGAGAACTATTGTTGCTGGGCGTTTCTTGGCGCCGAGCCTGACAAATGATCTGGAGAGATGTGGGATGGGCTTTGGGAGGACCCATGCCCTCTGTTTCAGCTTTCTGGCTCTTTTTATGTCTGCAACTGTGGGCTTGAACCCTAAACCAAATGTATCCAAGTTTTTGGGGAGCGACACCGGCTGTACGATACCTTGCAGAGATGCACCCAAACCCTTGCCTGGTACAAAACCATTTTTCAACATTTCAACGGCTACCATGACTGCTGCAGCGGCTACCCTCGACGGTGGAACACACTTCCCTTTTGGAATTTTCTCTACCGATACCATGTCAAAACCCTGATAAACCCATGGCCCTTTGTCGTCTTCAAACTCTATGAAAGGAACAATGGCATCACTGTGGGCACACAAATTATCCTCGCCGTGCACAACAATTTCCTGTCTATCCCATTCAAACTTGACCATTTGATGCAGAGTAGACGGGACCGCTTTTGCAGCATGAATCCAAGGCTGACCCGACAGCAGATTGTAAGAAACAGCCACATCGAGCACCTGGAACTCCATGGTAAATTCAACAGGCCCTATTATAAGCTCAAGCACTATGTCCTCAACTGAATCCTTCCCTCCACCGTCGAATCCCCGAACGCAGATATTGTTCTTGTGAATTCTTTCATCATCCACCTTCAATTTGTTCAAAGTGGAGAGAGGGCAAATGTTCGCACTGGAACCATTGTCGACCAGTACTCGGGTAACCACGGAATCTTCGCATTTCACCGTGAGATAGAGGGCTCTATTGTTCTCAGTGCCCTCCATGGGCAACTCATCATCAGAAAAAGTAACTCTGTTTACCTCAAATATCTTGTTAGCTATCTTTTCCAGGTGGTTTACTGAGATTTTGTCAGGAACGTGGGCTTTATTCAGGATCTTCATCAAAGCCCGACGGTGCTCGTCTGAATGGATCAATAATGACAATTGTGAGATCTGAGCCGGTGTCTTCCTCAGCTACTCCACAATGGAATAGTCCTGCACTTTCATCTTTCTCAAGAATTCCTCTGCTTCTTCTTCGGTCACAGCTTTCTTTACTAGCACTGGGTTGTCTTTAGAGCTTTTAACCTTTCTCAATTCTTCGGGGCAAAGCATCTCCCCGATCGAGTCAAACCATGGGTCTCACAAACTTCTTCTTTAACTTCTTTCCCATTGTAAGTCATTGTCACTCGTTCATAATTCCACGGGACCGCCCTGTTGTTGACTACTGGTAATTGAGTTATCGGCTTGATAATGATAGGGTCTATGCGGGCACCTTCCACAATTACAATAGGCTTGTTCGCCACTCCTGGCACAACCACTTTCGCTCTTTCATGTTTCCCTGTAACGTCACTTGAGGACCCCTTCTTGACCACCACAGATGGTTTACTGTTTGCCCCATCCAACTTGATTACAGACTTCTCACTTGTTGACTTTTCAAACGGCCTGGATTCACTGGACCAAATCATCATGTCAGTTTGCGAAGTCTTCTTAGGCTCCCCTTCCTTATGCACTATCTCAATCATATTTGTCTCATGATGGGCCAACAATGGGTTCTGGTTAATATTAGGTGCCTCCGGAGCTTGGACCTTAATCCGATTCGTATCAATGAGCTCTTGAATAGCTGTTTTCAATTGCCAGCATTTCTCTGTGTCGTGCCCTAAAGCACCAGAATAATATTCGCAACTCACAGAGTGATCAAGATTCCTCGGGGGAGGATTTGGCAGTTTCGGCTTGATCGGACTCAGCATACCCAATTGTCTCAACATGTGGAACAAACTAGTATAGGATTCTCCCAATGGAGTGAAGGTTTTATTCTTCTACAACCTCTCGTTCTTAAATGCTTGATTGGGCCGAAAACCTGATCCAGGAGGGTTTCGGTAGGCTCTTGGGGGTGATAGGCATTTTGTGGAGTTGGGTATGTATTTTGTGGGACTGTCACATACCATTATGCGTGGGCCGGAGGTTGGCTATATATTTGGGCATGGTGGACAGAAAAATGGGGGACTGGTGGTGGGTAGTAGTGTTGTGGTGGGCTATATGGGGTATGAGGGTAGGTTTGGTGGTGGGGTCGAGGCTGGTTATAGTAATGTGATGGACCCCTGGGTCCGAACCAAGCTCTTGAATCAATCGTTGCTACATCCTCTTTTTTCTTCTTTCCAATTACTCCCCCAGTTCCGATTTGAATGGCCTAGGTAGTTGCCTTAATAGCCGAGTAACTCATGATTTTGTTTGTCTTGAGCCCTTCTTCTACCATACTGCCCATCTTTACCACTTCATTGAAGGACTTGCCTATAGCTAATACCAGATGACCGTAATAAGTAGGTTCTAAGGCCTGCAGAAAATAATCCACCATTTCACTTTCTTTCATTGAAGGGTCAACCCTTGCTGCCTGCTCTCTCCACCTAAAACCATATTCCTTGAAACTTTCATTGTGCTTTTTCTCAAGTTTTGTCAAAGACAGACGATCCAGAATAATCTCGAGATTGTACTGGAATTGGCAAGCAAATGCCTGGGCTAGATCATCCCATGTGTACCATCTTCCGTGATCCTGCCGAGTATACCATTCTAGCGCTGATCCACTCAGACTCTGACTGAAATACGCCATTAGTAGCTCGTCATTCCCGCCAGCTCCCCTCATTTTGCTACAAAAAACTCTCAAATGCACCACTGGATCACCGTGCCCATCATACAAATCAAACTTGGGCATATTAAACCTCGCCGGCAATTGCACATCTGGAAATAGACATAGATCTTTGTAAGCCACACTTACTTGACCTCCCAACCCCCGCATGTCCCTGAATGACTGTTCCAGGCTTTTAACTTTCCTGAACATCTCCTTCTGTTCGGGATTTTTAGATGGTTTTTCAGTTTCCGCAGGGAGGTCAAAATGAGGAGTGTAGGAATAGGGTTCGGGAATCTTGAAAGTGGGCTCTGGGGGGTAATACTGGTTGTCGTGAGTCTGGAACAGAGGCTCACTAGAGGATCGGTGTAATGGAGGTGCCACAAAAACAGGAGTGACTGGTGGAGGAGGGTGCAAGACTTGTTTGGGTGGTGGAGCTTGTGATATATGGGAAGTGATGCCATAGCACTGTTGGTAGAGGGGAAAGGCTGGAGATGAGTTCATAGTAGGAGGTTCCTGGGTTTGAGCCAATGGCGGGATAAAAGTAGGGTTGGCAGATAAACTGGCGGTGGGTGCCCTTTTGCCCATGCTTGGTACATTTCAGCCATCTGTTGCTTCAGCTTATACAACTCATCTTTCAGATTAACCTCTGATTCTTCCACCTCTTTTGACGGATCGACAATACTTGCCTCAAGTTCCTGGTTGGCCATGTTCAGCTTGTTTTTGGACCGGGTGTTGTAGGAGTGGGTTGCCAGAATGCCAATCAAACTAACCACCTGCCTGATTGGAATCACATCAATAACAAACTTGTTAGCGATTAGGGCTTTAACATATAGGCAACCACACATTTGAGGAGTGAATGCACCTAAGCAGTTAAACGTTTCTATTATGCATTTGATCGGTTGCTTGCGTCATTCCGGCTTTTCCTTATTTCCATTTGCAATTTCTCTTTTCTCTCTCTTTTTCTCTTCTCTTTTTCTTTTCTCTCTTTTCTCTCTTTTTCTTTCTTTTCCTTTCTTTGCTTGATTTCCTTTTTACTCTCTCATTTCCCTCTCTTGTTTTGTCATTGTTTCCTTCTCACGGTTTCTTTTTCTCTCTTCCTTTTCTTTTCGCACTTATTTTTTCTCTCCTTTTCTTTTCTTCATCTTTTTACTTATCACTCTTTTCTTTCTTTTGGGTTATGGTTGAATCCTATGGAGATTTCCTACGTATCATGACCCCGCATGAATCAAACCGAGCATAATTCTGGAGAAACAAAATATTTTGGGATTTTCAATTTTCATAAAAAGAAAATGTTTTGATTATAAAGACTCAAAACTAACAGACTCCAAAAGCAACTAACAGACTCTAATGAAAAGACGCAATATAGACTCCAAAAATAAACTATCATAATCCAATAAAAGAAAATACAGACTCGAAAACAACTGACAGACTCCAGCAGAAAGAAAATACAGACTCAAAACAAACTGACAGACTCTAGCGGAAAAGGAAATACAGACTCAAATGAAAATCATGAATACATTAATGCTCCTGGTGCCCGCGGGACATCATTCGGTCCCGCCGCGGGCCTATATGTAAGATCCCTTTAAAGTCTATCCAAGTCACTCATTATCTGTTTAACAAATGTCATCACTGCCACGAAGAAGGTGGTGCGAGTCATATCCTCACAGGCTTGGCACTTCACAACAATGTAATCGGCGATGGTTTTAATTTTCTCTCTTATGACACCTTTTTCTTGCAACAAACGCCCGATCTGCTGGGCCCTGGCTTCCAAAGTTTGCTCAGCCACATGATTCTGCTCCTGAAGTTGTTGCAAATCTATTTCTAATTGTGCCAATGCTGTATAACAATGTTCTCTTTCAGCCTTGAAATCTTTCGTCTGTTTGATCATTTTGTTCTCTGTGGTAATGACCTTCTTTTTTAACCCTGCAACCTCATTGTCGTACTTTTCTTTCAATTGCTTAATCAGGTGCGCTCGTTCATCCGCGTTCTTAGCCAATTGCTTTCGAGCCTGGCTAGTTCATTTTCTGATTTGTTGAGATCAAAGCTGTATTCGCCCACTTTCTGCCTCAGGTTATCTATAAGTTTTTCATCTTTGGCACTTCGGGCGGGGTTTTCTGCCGCTATTTTCATTTTCTTAATTTGGGCTCGAAGGGCCTCGTTTTCTTTGGCTAGCTTTTTCTTTTCACCTTCGTCCGCCGCGGTTTGCAAGCTATTCTTAAATTAAAATTCTTTGACTTGTCTTTCCAACTTTCCGATTGTGGCCCTGTACTCATTCTCCTTGTCCAACCAAGCCACTGTTCTTGCGACGCCTCAACGAATTCCTGAATGTGAGGCTTTTTGGCTGGTCTTTCTGGTTCGGCCCTTGCAGTGTTCTTCTTTCTATACCAGGTAAGATAGGCGGGTGAGACTTTGCCTCTAGATAGGTCACGCACTCGAGTGTTCACCGTCAAATACTGGCATTCGTTCCAAATAGAACAAACTGTTTCTTCATGAAATTGGCTATCAGAACTAACCTCGACCGCATAAACACTAAGATCTTCATCTAGGTGTATCACCTGACACCTTCCCAACTATCTCATCACTCGGTAAGGAGCGTAGGGCTGAATACCTCGCAGACCCATTAGGAGGAAGTAAGGACCAGTGGGGGCATATACACAATTTCTTCAACAGGAAGCCAACCCAGTGTCCATTCTATTTGTCCCGTAGTGATGGAACGAAGGCGGGATACCCAATCTCTAAACCCCTCTTTCAGCTTGAACCCTGAAATCCTTGTGTCAAACTCTTCAATGCAACTTTTCTCTGTGGATCCGTAACTCATATACTTAGGGGGATGAAACAGGTACTCGATCATCCACATCTGTAATAGCAAATTGCACCCCTCGAAGAAATCTGCCCCAGCTTTACAAGCTGTGAGAGCTCGGTATATCTCAGACACTATCATAGGGGAAAGAGTGCTCTTGGCGTTGGTAATTAGTACCTTGACGACTCCAGCCACCCGTAAATCGATATTCCCATCTTTTCGGGGAAACACCACAAGGCCTAAGAAAGCTACTATGAAGGCGAAACGCCTATGCTCATCCCATTTTGTTCGGTTCCCTTTGCTACAAACCCCGCTTTCTTGATCGTTGAACCCTCCTACATACCCGTACCTCTGGTATATTAAATGTAGAGTGGAAAAACCACACTCCAACTCGGAGTACGGGACTATCTTTAGAAAAGCCATGAATTTGTGAGAGTTAACGGCTCTTGAAGCGATCAGATACTTATGCCTCAGCCCTTCAGTACTTTCCATGTAACCTGCTATCTCTTTCAAGGTTGGGGTGAGTTCAAAATCCGAGAAGTGAAATATGTTATGGGCCGGGTCCCAAAACGTAACCAAAGCCTTTATGATATCTCCTCTAGGTCTGATCTTTAACAACTCGGTGAGACCTCCCAAATGTAGATTGACCTTATCTTGTTCCGATTTTCCTAGATCCTCCCACCACATATGCAACTCCAAAGGGATCTTGTTCCTAACTGTTATCGGCAAACTTGGACTCGTGCTCCTTCTGCACATTTATTAGGGTGATTAAGCAAAAATCAAGACTCATTTGACTCAAATACAAAGTTGAAACACTTTTTTTCTTCTCTTTTCTTTCCAAATTAAAAATAAAATCTGGTTTTGCAAATATGGCCTTTCAGCACCTCGAAGACACAGATTTTAAGGCTGTGTTGGCTAACCGGCGAGCACCTTGAAAAATGGCCACAGGCGGCTATTCTTGCAAAAGCAGCCTTCCGGCGCCCTTTTAGGGATTCAACTATCTTTGACAAGAATGGCATCACCCTAATTATTTTTAAATAAAAGTAAATTTTTTGTTCTTTTGGGCTATTTTTGCAAAAGGGAAGTTGGGTCCGATGAGGGTTGCCTACGTATCCCACACCCTGTGAGAATCAAACTGGCATAGTTCGGGCAATTTTGACAAAAACCAACTTTTTCTTTTTCCTTGAAAACAATAAAAAAAATTCTCTTTTGTTGTTTTTTTCTCAGAATCTCGGCAGAGTTTCGGTATATTTTGGGACATTAGTTTTCAAAACAGGCAATTACCTCCCTTAGCCCTTACACCACTATTTTATTTTCCAAACTCTCTCCTTTTATTCAAAAATCGGCCAGCATGCAAATCCGAAGCAAATAAATGCACAAGTAGCAAGTAAGATGCATCAGGATGGTCTTTTTCATTTTTGGTACACCTATCCTAGACAAACCCAACCCCTGTGTTGAGTCTCCAAAGTCAAAATGCACATGATGCAAACAAACGTTCCTACTAGGGATCCGGCATGAGGTATTGTTATACTAGGTTTAAAAAACTAGGTTTATTTGTTCTAGACCTGGCTTACCCGAGCGGACAACTCGAGCCTAGGGGGGGCTGCGTACCGGTAACCAAAAGATCATTCGGCTTTGCAACTTGTCCGAACCTCGTCCTATTTGGGATATGAAACTAACAGAAAGAAGTCACGACCAGCGTGCACTCCTAGGGAGAGAGAAAAGAGGGGTTTCGTAACAGTTTATGTACAGTTCAAATAGTATCAAAGTGGTAAAAAGCAGCATTTAGCCCAAACATGTAATAAAATCAGATAATAAACATATTCAAATATAACAATTATTCTAAGCTCGAATTCTTGAACCCTGAACCAGAGATTCTGGGTTCGGTCCCCAGCAGAGTCGCCAAAGCTGTCACACCTCCTTTTTACCTACACCCCGTAAGGGAGTATATAAGGGAGTTTTTCCAACTTAAGTGACAATCGAAACAGGGTTATTTATTTATCAAATTCAGAGTCTCCACTTGGGATAATTTTATGGTGTCCCAAGTCACCGGTTAAAATCCCAAATAGAAGAAAAAATTGACTCTGTTTTATAGTCCGCGAACACAGAAATCCGGGTAAGGAATTATGTTAACCCGGGAGAAGGTGTTAGGCATTCCCGAGTTTCGTGGTTCTAGTACGGTCGCTCAACTGTTATAATTGGCCTATTATCTGATTTTAATACATGTTTTAACCTATGGTTCAATTTTAAACTTTATAGCCGCTTTTATTCATTTTTAGGAAGATTGCAACGTCATTTAAAATATGCCTTGAACCACGTCACATAAATGCACCCGTAGTCCACAACACATTTTATATAACATTGTTGAGATTTGGATTTGGGTCACATAAATGCACATCCGAGTTTAGGAAGGTAAATTACTAAAATAATGCACCTAAAGCAACTACGTATTTGCAACTTTGCGAGGGCCACGAAAAATTCGCTAAATGGCACGCCTCGATTTCTAAGGATTCGACTTAACTATCCGAGGGCCACATATTATCTATTTTTGTTTATGGCACACCTCGAATCCGATAATGAAAAGGGCTAATTAATTAGGTAAAAGATTAAGAGAACTCGCATCTTTTGCTTTAAAGATAGTGTTCGCCGAGCTTAATACTAAAGGGCTGATGTTAGCTTGAAACTAAACAATTGGTTATTTGTGGTCCCTAAACAGGCCAAGACTAGTTGGTCAAACAATTGTGTGAAAAGGGCTCAAGAACACGCCCAGGAGGACGGCGGAAGAACATGCCCACATGCCCAGTTTGACATGTTGTTGCTGGGAGCCCAGTTAACCAAAATTGAAGCAAACAATAGCCTAGCGGCTTCAGCTATAGACATTCAAGGCCAATTATAATTTTAATCAGAGGTTGCAATTGAACAAAATACAAACTGAGTTTAAAACCCTTTATCAAAAGTACCAAGACCTCCTGCGAACGGAATACTATGAGAATGCCTACCGAAAGTATGCAGATTCCACAATCAATTTTAAACTCGTTTTTAAAAAGAACAAATTCGCAGGTGAAAAGAAACAACCCCAGTGACTGCACATCTAACCGTTTGCATAACTTTCACAAAACAAACTGATTTAGAACATTGACAGGTTCAAGATTGGCCAAGCCTACTAACAAGCTCAAAAAAATGTACAAGACATATATGGCTGCAAACCAAAGCCCTTGTTTACTCGAATTGAGCCTCTACAGTCAAAGCATATGGTGACAGAACCCCTTAAATATTTGAACTAGGATTCACATTAGGTCATTCTTGTCTGTCTATCAAATCTTACCCTAAGCATCAGCAACATGACAGAGGCTCATAGGAACATTCATTGCTAGCTCCAAAATAGTCCAAACGCAACCTAATAGAAGACATGCTATTTATCTCAATTAGCCCCTATTGCAAGGACTCAATTAATCTCCATAAGAACAAAATTCCAAAATTATTTAACACGCCATCAAACTAACTAGAATGTCTGTCTAGATTTACAAATCAGATTTCAAACCAATCACGACTGGATAAATGAACATATTCTAAGAAACTAAGATAACATAAAACTACAATATGAAGTATCGTTAATCGAACACTAATGGTCTTGAATTGTATCTCAGTTACAAAGTTTCACATCATGCACTTCATGAGCTAAAGAGATCCAAGAAATACCTGGAAAGCAAGAAAGTAAGGACAATGAAAAGTCAACAACAACACAGCAGTACCAACAACAATGTAACAGTGCTTGATCAGCTGAAACCAACCCAGACTTCAAGCCAACTCCAAACAATTCGAATCAGACTTCTAAACTTAGACTCAATCCATTTTGCCACTCAGATGCACAACTATGGAACTTTTCACCAATTTTAACTAAGCAATTAGGATCATAAACCAAAACCAACAACAATTTAATAGCTTTCCACCAGAACAGTGCCAGAAATTCAGGGTGCAACCTTTTTGTTTTTCAGGGGTCTTCTGCCTCTAAAAATCTCTCTCTTGAATGCCAAGCAAAGGTGCCTTTATAGGCAAGGCATTAGGGCAGCTTAAAGAAGTCAGATTTGCAATTAGACCCTTTTCATGTTTTCATTTTTGCCTAGATATCCCTATTTAGTTTTCAAAGTTTCAAAACAATCCCCAAGTCAGCTTCTAAGAAGCTTCCTAATCAGTTATACAAAGAATCCCCTAAGCAAATACCCAAAACTACCCCCAATACCCCTGTTATTTACACTTAGCAACTCATAGGTCAAGCTGACCCAAAGGCCTGATTTGATACGGGTTAATAACCCAGGTTCAGTTCTTTCTTGGACTTGTGATTACTCAGAGTCCAATTAAAATCAAACGATGACTCCAATTTTGAGAAATTGACCCAAACTTTCCCTAAACAAAGAAGCCTGGAACCATTTGTTTAAAAACAGCCGAAACCAAAAGCAAACTGAATGAACTAACCAGTGCAATTTCATAACAACAAATTAATTAATTCATGGGCCTAATTTCATTGACTAAGTGATTAAACTGATGATGAAACCATAATTATGCTATTATTACAAAGACTTAAACAAACAAGACAAGGCAGACTAAAGAAATAAGATAATCAAGCTTCACAACGACAAAGAGGAAAACAGAACAAAAAATGAAACCAATTTGAACTCGAAAAATACCTCAAACAAACTTTGACCAAACCAAAAGAGAAGGGATGAGGAGGAAGATGAAATAGTGAAAGAAGATAAAATACAAGGAGGAGGCACTTACCGAATAAAAGCTCGAAACCTAATTGATACTGATTTAAACAAAAAGTGATGTTTCCCAGTTGTTCTTCGTAAAAAACAAGTGAACAACATCACTTTCGTGTTTAATCAACCTTTAACCTTCAGAAAAACAAGGGCAAGTAGCCATGCAAGCCACGAAATCAAAGATTAAACCATTTTGACTTCTTGGGGCTTCAAGCTCTATCCTTAGATTCAAGATTCGACGGATTCGGGAGGGATTCGAGGGATATGGGTTAGGGATTTGGAAAAAGGGGGTCATGGGGGTTTCAGGGTTTTAGTTTGGGGGCGGCACGGGATGGCGCCGCCAGGCAGACATGGTGGGGAAAAGGGGCAGCTCTAGGGTTTGAGTTCGGCTCTCTGGAGATAGGGCGAGAAAGATGAGATGAAAGGGGGGGGGGAAGGCATTTGGACAATAATATAACTACTAATCCTGGGTTTACACGGGTTCTGGTGGGAAATCTCTTGGGCTGGGGGAAACTTATAATACTTGGCCCAGAACTGAATTCTTTCTTTTCCATTCTTATTTCTATTTTAATTCCTTTTCTCTTTTTTTTTGAAATTAAACTAAAAATCAAAGTTAAATCCTAAAACCAAATTAACCTATCAAAACACTAATTAAACCTAGATAATAATTATCACAGTTAATTAAAAACTAAGCTTAAAGGAAAAATACCAAAATCAAAAGCTAAAGTTAAAAATGTGCAAAATCTATTTTTGTGATTGATTTTTTTTCATTTTTATAAAATAACTAATTTACCACCTAATGAAAAATTAAATCCTTCATGCAAATGCAACATATTTTTGTATTTTTTATTAATTAAACAAAAATAAAAAATGCACAGACAAATGCAAACAATTATCAGAAAATGCCACAAAATCCACAAAAGTGCAAATAATAAAAAGAAATTATTTTGTTTTGAAATTATGGAGGTAATTCATATAGGGCAAAAATCGCATGCTCACAGATGCAACAAAATGACTATTTTAACATAAAGTAACATAAACTACAATTTAACTACAATGTAACTACAATTTATCTACAATGTTTAAAAAACACATATCTTGAGTAAAACACCGCTTTTAATGATCTTTTCTCCACAAATATCTCCATACCTTATATGACTAGATCTTTTAACTCTGAACTGGAACTTGTGCATCACAGAAAAGTGATTCATTGTAGCAGCTACAGTTTGCTTGTCCTGATACACTTGTCCTTCTTCAATAGCAGTTTGCGTAGATTCTGTTATTATTTCACTTTGATATTCCTCTATAGCTGGAGAGGATGGCATATCAAGTAACTTTAGGGATCCAGACGAACCTGCATCAAAATAAAGATAAACAGTGTCATTATAATTTTGTAGAATCTTTGTAGATAATTTGTAGATACAGTGAAAATTTTGTATTCATCCATTTTAGGATGTCAGACATTGTAGTTAAATTGTACTATAATTGTTGAAATTTGTAGAAATTTGTGAAAGCAATACTGCTTCGTACATAATTAAACTGATTTGTATTTTATTTGACTAGATTTTGTTCTAAACATAGATTGTAGTTTTATTTGAAGACAACATTTTGAAATCAACAATTTCTAATCATAGATTGTAGTTTATTTGGTCGTATAAATGTAGTAACTTTGTAGATAATTTTGAAAACAACATTGCTTTATTCTTTTATTAAACTGATTTGTAGTTTAATTGTAGGTAAATGTAGTAATTTTGTAGATAATACCGTAAAACCATAATTCTATGCAATTTCGAACTATACAAACCTGCACTTGTGTTATTGTTGGTGATTGCCAATTCCATATTGAAATCTCGTACACTTATACATAACGGATATGAACCTAAGTTTTTATTCTCCTTTTTGGTCTCCATATACACACGAACTCCCATATCATTCCTAATCTCCATTGGGGGGAAATTGTCGTTCATCATGTATTTGATTTCTACAATTTTTTCTGAAGTATCAATCGATAGTTGTTCTGCAATTGTAGAAATCAGAATAATGTAGCTTGCATTCTCATCTACCACAATGGCATCAACTTCAAAATCTCTAAATCTGCCATAGTTATCCCAATTCCCATTCAATTGTAGTATGATTGAGATTTTGGACATGATTACATGTTGTTGCTGATGTATTATTCTAAATTTTTTCGTTTTTTTGGATTTCTAGATTGAGAGAAAAAAAGATGAAGAACAGATATATGATCGCCAATTTGATTTCTGAAAACGACGAAGAACAGAATATAGCAATGTTGAGTTGTTGAATCTCGAAGATTTGAATTCTACAATTTGAATTCAGTTTGTTGAAGTTGTTCGTAGTTTGTTGAAGCTGTTCGTACTTTTTTTTTTAAAATTTTGAATTGTAGTTTAAGAGTAAATTACGCAGATACGAAATCTCCTTTCCGTTTCCAAACTTGAATTTAATGTAGAATCAATCAATCCCAAGATTCTTTCCTGATTTTTCGCGCGTTATTAAGGGAAGATTCTGCCCTATTAATTCCTAATAAACGAATGGTACAGAAATTATAGGAAAAATGTGGACTAGGCGGGTAATTTAGATACTATGCACATATTTGGTAATAAAGTTTCATATATGGTATAGGAAGGAAAAAATTCCCTTAATAAAATATAGGTCCGATAAAAATTTATGACAATACCCAATAATTAGGGTAATTTTTATTGTTTAAATACAATCAAAATACCTAATTAAACCGAATAAATTTGTACGTATAAAATATATTATACATATTAAGTTTAAAAATATCAAAGCATTAATATAACATTAATAGAATTACATTTTTTAAAATATTTTAATTTGGAATTTATTAGACAATTTTAATGGAATGTAATTGAAGAATCTATTTTAGAAAGAAAAAAAATCTCTTTACTGAATAAACCTTAATATAAATAGACATATACGCGTTTTATATCAAAAAGAAAAGATGCATTTAATATTAGACTTGTTTGCTTTTGAATATTAACCATATAAACTAAATTTGACAAGCTGTGATGGTAATATTTTGGATCATTTTTTATTGAACTTTTATTGACTCATAATTCTTCAAATACACACACACACACACACACACATATATATATATATATATATATATAAAATATTTCAAAGACAAAATTCTAAAAGTTTCTTTGAAATTAGAGTTTAAAGCTATCTTATTTGTGCTAAGCTTATACACGAATTCTTAGCTATAAAGCATAAAATACAATGTATACAATTTATTTTATTCATAGGAAATTACATTTTTTCCCTTAGTTTTCATTTTATAAGTCACGACCCTAATCCCGAACCCAGTCGTGATGGTGCCTCTCGTGAAGACAAGATCAGTCAGTTAAATCCAATTCACTTTTTAAAGCAGTTAACCAACAAAAAAATAGTCTAACCATAATTTAAATATACTAAATAACGGAAAAATATCGATAAAATGCGGAAATACAACCCGACACAATCCTAATCGAGGTGTCACAAGTCATGAGCGTCTATACGCCATAATACAAGTCTGCTAAATCCATAAACTAGTACAAATGTTTGTAGGGAAATAGAAATGATAAAAGAGTAGAGACACGGGGCTGCGGATGTCAACAGCTACCTCGCAGTCTTCGAACGCTCGCCTGAAACTGGAGGGATCAGCACTCGGGAGCGGTACCAGCTACGCCCGAATCTGCACACAGGGGTGCAGGGAATAAAGTGAGTACTCCAACTCAGTGAGTAACAAATGTAAATAACGACCGAAAGTAAGAAAACACGTAAGGCACAAGGCATTCTATAATGAAGCAGTAAAACCATTTAAAAGCAGTAGAATAGTGGAAAGTCAAGTAAAATCCTCTTTCAACAAATAAACAGGTAATGGACAAGTAATTAAGATAAAGCAACTAAATAGAAGTTCGCCCCTCGGGCACAGTATCACCACATCCGCCCCTCGGGCAACATCTCAAAACAATAACAGCCCCTCGGGCTCAATCTCACATCAGAATGGGTACCCGCGCTCACTGGGGGTGTGCAGACTCCTGGAGGGGCCCCTTACGGCCCAAGCGCAATAACAAGTCATCTCGTGTCATCAAAACCAGGCCCTCAGCCTCATATCAATCAACCCACCTCGTGGCGCACATATCTGAGGCCCTCGGCCTCAAATCAGTATCAGTGTTTCCTTACAATATAGGCCATCAGCCTTACTCAGTTGAAAATCCTCACAAGCCCCTCGGGCAATAGTAAAAAAGTGTTTCTCAGTACAAACATCATTTAAAATGTCATTTAAGTATTAAAACTGAGTAAACATGACTGAGTAGTAAAACAGTGGAAAATAACATGACTGAGTTCAAGTATAAAGTCAAAACAGTGAGGAAATATCAATAAAAATTCCCGAAGGGTTCAAATAGTTGGCACTAGGCCCAAATATGGCATTCAGCCCAAATAATGATGATAGAAAATAATTTTCAATCAAATACGCGGTAAAATCATCAATCGGGACGGACCGAGTCACAATCCCCAATAGTGCAAAACCCCACGCTCGTCATCAAGCGTGTGCCTGTTACATCTCGCGTTTTCGTACGTTAAAATTTCGTTTTCAGTTAACCGACGTAGACTCGGGGATGAGTTCATCTTGACATTAACATACTTACGCTATTTATACAAGCAATAAATAAGTGTTATGAAGGATAAAGGGGTACATGGATTAAAGAAAATGAGTTTCGTTGAAAGTGGACAATTTGGGATAAAATACGGGGCGAGCGATAATACCCGATAATTATGAACTAGTACCATGCAAGGTACTATATGACCACGGTAGTATAATATATAAAGTATATATGAAGTATTTTAAAAATAAATAGAATTTTAAGTAATTTGTGATCATTTTTAAATTATGCGGGTAATTGATTAATCGTCGGGTAACACGACATTACCCAATTAACTAATAAGTGGATAAAATTAATAATAATTCCCACCCCAAAAGCAACGTGGCAGCTAGCCACCTTACAAGGATATGACTAAGGTCATTCCTTGATTATGTGTCCAATTCCAAGGATTTCAATTCTTGAAAACGTTAATATTTCATTCAAGGTTACATAGATTCATCATTTTAATTCATAAACATCTTCTGCTTTTCATTTACAAAAGAATAATGAAATCCTTGGAAACTTTTCAAGGTAAATTAAGTGTCTTGGTTTTCATTTTATTTGGACCAAAAACAGAACCAAGAAAAATGACCCAAAGAAATCCTAAAGCAAGCTTTCCTTTCTTGGTTTAAACATTTCAATGTCAAGGACATTCAATTGCTCAGATACTTCAACGCCAGAAATAGAAGCGCAATCGTTCAAGCACTTCAACGAGCAGAAGTTTAATTCCATCCAAATTTTGTTGGTCTAAAAGAGTACGGTACAATCTTAGCCAAGAATATTATACGGAGTTTTCCTTACTTCAGGTATGTTAAGGCTCTCCCTTCTTTCTTTTGGCATGGTCCAGATTATACGAAAGAAACGAGCAAATACACGGTTTCTATAAATTATTCTATTCATAGAAATAGTAGGGGTGTCTATATTCTTGATTCCCCATGAGAATTATTATTATCTTCTGTTCATAGGTCTCCGAATAATACGCAACTGAAAAAGTTTATCCGGAAGGAATATCGAGATTATTATGTATTTTCATGCATTTTACTCATTTATACATGTGCATTGACCCATGACCAGATGACGTTATATACGCGTATATTTGTAAATATATGTATATGGGATATGGGAAAAGGTTACGGCGTTATATACGCATCACCACCTGATCAGCTGGTATATGATGATGATGTTGCCCACAGTGGCTGAAATATGATTCAAACGGCGTTATATACACATATATGGGTATGTATTCAAATGGCGTTATATACGCATATATATATATATATATGTATGTATTCAAACGGCGTTATATACGCGTATATATGTATGTATATATATGTATATGGGATATGGGAATGGTTATGGCGTTATATACGCACCACCACCTGATCAGTTGGTATACGATTATGACTTTGCTCACAGTGGCCGATATGATGTGATGGAATGCCCTCAAAGGCTGATGATATTATGTAAATCCATACCTATGCATGGCTTGACATTTACACGCACGTGCATGACGTTATAAACGTTTCAAAATATACAAAGTTATTCAGATTTAAAGATGTGTTTCAGTATTCCATGTTTCATCTATGTCTATTACGTACTAATTTCCATGCCTTACATACTCAGTACATTTTTCGTACTGACGCCCTATTCCATGGGGCCTGCGTTTCATGCCCGCAGGTGCAGGTAGGCAAGCTGACGGTCCTCCTTCTTAGGATCCCTGATTAGCGAGAGTTGGCATGCTCCATTTGATCCGGAGCTACTTTTGATATTGGTACGATACGTTTGTACATATATATGTATATGAGTATGACATGGCTCAGTCCTGTCTTTGTACAGTTATGTTTCTGTTACAGGTCTGTAAACAGTATGTCTAGTTGGGTTATATGTGGCCTAGTCGGCTTTCAGTTTTTGATGTATAGTTGTCTATAGCAGCCTTGCCGGCTCGCCCACTGTATTCTGTCTGTATACGTACATATGCCTTGATGGCAGGCTTCTTTCACGTATGTTAATTTTGTAATGCAGCAGATATTATTCAGGTTCATATTTTAGACGTATGCTTAGGGGTGTTTGATTGGTAAGACTCAGGCGCCCGTCGCGGCCCATCGGTTTGGGTCGTTACAGTGCCTCACCTCAATATAGCACTACGATGTGCAATTCGGGGTTTCATACTCTGAGAACATCATTTACAATTATTACTCACCTCGAACTGGATAAATCTCTAGCTCGCGACGCCTTTGCCCATCGAATCGGCCTCCACGCGCGTCGAATCTATCCAAAATCAGAACGAGGACGTCAAAATATGCTAGGGAACAAAGCCCAAGCGAAAACAATCAATAAAAGGCACAAATCCCGAGATTACCAAAACCCGACCCCGGGCCCACATCTCAAAATTCAGAAATTTTTATATCAATAGATTCCTTATCTTCCCACGAGTCTATGCATATCAATAATACCAAAATCGGAGTCCAAATGGCCCCTTAAATCCTCAATTTAAGACCTCTTAAACTCAAGCCCTAATCCTCCATTTTTAGCCCTTTAATTCCTTTAATTTCAACCTTAATCCATGAAATACTACCATAGAAATGTGTTTTAGGTCCAAAATCCTTACCTTAACGAAGTTCCCTTGAAATCCCTCTTTCAAATTGCCCAAAAAGCTCCAAGGCCGAAGTCAAAAATGGTGGAATAGCTCAATTTTGCGAAATGAAATAACTTATATGATCTGCCCAGGCTTTTCCGCATCTGCGGTCCAAAACCCAATTCTGCGGTATCGCATATGCGGTCAAATCCTCCGCTTCTGCAGAATTCACTTACCGGACCAAATACCGCATCTGCGGTCCACTTGCCGCATCTGCGACTCCACAGGTGCGGTCCCTCTACCGCATCTGCGGTTCCTGACTCTACCTCACCATGTCGCATCTGCGAGCGTCCCTCCGCATCTGCAATTCCGCAGATGCGATCCCATTAGCTACTTCTGCGGTTTCTTGTTCCTCAAGCCTCTTCCACTTCTACGGCGAAATCTCCACTTATGCGGCGCCGCACCTGCGGTCCCTAAACCGCATGTGCGAAAACACCAGAAGCAGCAAAACTTCAGCAACTGCAATAACATCTCAACTCCTCTATCAACCATCCGAAATTACCCCGAGGCCCCCGGGACCTCAACCAAAAGTACAAACATAACCCTATACCTTATTCAAACTTGTTCCAATCATCAAAACACTTCAAACAACACCAAAACAACCAAAATACCTCAGATTCAAGCTTAAGTTTCTAAAATCTTCCAAATTCTGCTTTTGATCAAAAACCCGACCAAACCATATCCGAATAACCTAAATTTTTGCACACACATCCTAAATGACCCAACGAAACTACTGCAACTATCAGATTCCATTCCGACCCCTATATCAAAATCTCGCCTAGCAACCGAAAATCGCCAAAATATCAACTTTGTCAATTCAAGCCTAAATCTACTCCAAACCTCCAAAACCCATTCCGATCATGCTCCTAAGCCATAAATCACCTCCTAAAGCTAATCGAACCATCGGAACTCGCATCCGAGCCCTCTAACACATAAGTCAACACCCAATTGACTTTTCAACTCAAACTTTCTTAAAAGAGACTAAGTGTCTCAAACCTTACCAAAATCATTCCGGACTCGATCCGACCAACCCGATACTATAAAATACGGATAACGAAGCATAAAGAAGCAAAAATGGGGAAAACGGAGCGGTAACTCATGAGACGACTGATCGGGTCGTCACATCCTCCCCAACTTAAACAAACGTTCGTCCGCGAACGAATCAAAAAACATACCTGAAACCTCAAACTGGTGAGGATATCTGCTCCGTATCTCCTGCTCGGTCTCCCAGGTAGCCTCCTCCACGGGCCGACCTCTCCACTGCACTTTCACTGAAGCTATATCCTTTGACCTCAACTTTCGAATCTGTCGACCCAAAATAGCTACAGGCTCCACATCATAAGTCAAATCATCATCCAACTGAATCGTGCTGAAACCCAAAACATGAGACGGATCCCCAATATACTTTCGGAGCATAGAAACATGAAATACCGGATGCACATTCGACAAGCTGGGTGACAAAGCAAGCTCATAAGCCACCTCCCCAATCCTCCGGAGCACCTCAAAAGGCCCAATGAACCGCAGACTCAATTTCCCTTTCTTTCCAAATCTCATAACACCCTTCATGGGTGAAATCTTCAACATAACCTTCTCGCCAACCATGTAGGACACATCTCGAACCTTTCGGTTAGCATAACTCTTTTGTCGCGACTATGCTGTACGAAGCCTCTCCTGAATCACCTTCACCTTTTCTAAAGCATCCTGCACCAAATCAGTCCCCAATAGCCTAGCCTCGCCGGGCTTGAACCAACCAACTAGAGATCTACACTGCCTCCCATACAAAGTCTCATATGGATCCATCTGAATACTCGACTAGTAGCTGTTGATATAAGCAAACTCTGCAAGCAGTAGAAACTCATCCCATGACCCTCCGAAATCAATGACACAAGCACGCAACATGTCCTCCAATATCTGAATAGTACGCTCGGACTGCCCGTCCGTCTGAGGATGGAAAGCTGTGCTCAACTCCACCTGAGTAAACAACTCTCTCTACACGGGCCTCATAAACTGCGAAGTAAACTGAGTACCTCTATCTGAAATGACGGAAACTGGGACACCATGCAAGAGAACAATCTCTCGGATATAGATCTCTGCCAACCACTCTGAAGAATAGGTAGTACACACAGGAATGAAGTGCGCGGACTTGGTCAGTCGATCCACAATCACCCAAATAGCATCAAACTTCTTTAAAGTCCGTGGAAGTCCAACAACAAAGTCCATAGTGATCATCTCCCACTTCCACTCAGGAATATCCATCTGTTGTAGCAAACCACCCGGCCTCTGATGCTTATACTTCACCTGCTGACAATTGGGACACCGAGCTACAAATCCCACAATATCTTTCTTCTTTCTTCTCCACTAATAGTGCTGATACAACTTCGCAGCACCCGGGTGAATGGACCGCGAGCTATGGGCCTCCTCCAAAATCAACTCCCGAAGCCCATCCACATTGGCACACATATTCAGCCCTGCATCCTCAACGTCCCATCATCTCCAATGGTCACATCTCTAGCATCATCATGCTGAACTCTATCCTTAAGGACAAGCAAATGCGGATCATCATACTGGTGCTCTCTGATGCGCTCATATAAGGAAGACCGAGAAAGCACACAAGCCAATACCCGATTAGGCTCCGAAATGTCCAATCTCACGAACCGATTGGCCAAGGCCTGAACATCAACTGCAAGAGGTCTCTCCCCAACTAGAATATATGACAAACTCCTCATACTCACTGCCTTTCAGCTTAAAGCATCGGCCACCACATTGTCATTTCCCGGATGGTACAATATAGTGATATCATAATCCTTAAGCAACTCCAACCACCTCCGCTGCCTCAAATTGAGATCCTTATATTTGAACAAATGTTGGAGGCTACGATGATTAGTGAACACTTCACAAGATACACCATACAAGTAATGCCTCCAAATCTTTAACGCGTGAACTATGGCAACCAACTCCTAATCATAAACGGGGTAGTTCTTCTCATGAGGCTTCAATTGATGAGAAGTATAAGCAATAACTCTACCCCCTACATCAACACACAACCGATCCCAACTCCCGAAGCATCACAATACACGGTATATGAACCTGAAGTTGATGGCAAAACCAACACTGGAGCCGTGGTCAAGGCTGTCTTGAGCTTCTGAAAGCTCTCCTCACACTTGTCCGACCATACAAATGAAGCACCTTTCTGAGTCAACTTGGTCAAGGGAAATGCGATGGATGAGAATCCCTGAACAAACCGGTGATAATAGCCTGCTAAACCAAGAAAAAGGCGAATCTCTATGGCTGAGAATGGTCTGGGCCAACTCTGAACCACCTCTATCTTCTTCGGATCAACCTAAATACCCTCGCTAGACACCACGTGCCCCAAGAAATCCACTGAACTGAGCCAAAACTCACACTTGGAGAACTCTGCATAAAGCTTCTCTTCTCTTAATCTCTGTAACACAACTCTCAAATGCTCCGCGTGCTCCTCCTGACTACACGAATACACCAGGATATCATCAATGAAGACTATGACAAACGAATCAAAATAAGGCCGGAGCACGTTGTTCATCAAATGCATGAATGCCGCTGGGGCATTGGTTAGCCCAAAAGACATCACCAAGAACTCATAGTGACTATATCGGGTCCTGAAAGATGTCTTAAGAATATCTGAATCCCTGATCTTCAACTGGTGATAACCCGAATGGAAATCAATCTTAGAGAACACCCTCGCTCCATGAAGCTGGTCGAATAGATCATCAATGCGAGGCAAAAGATACTTGTTCTTAATTGTTACCTTGTTCAATTGACTATAATCAATGCACATTCTCATTGTGCCATCCTTCTTCTTTACAAACAGAACTGGCGCACCCCATGGTGACACACTAGGTCTAATGAACCCCTTATCTAGGAGTTCCTAAAGGTGCTCATTTAACTCCTTCAACTCCGCTGGTGCCATATGATACGACGGAATAGAAATGGGCTGAGTTCCCGGCACCAGGTCAATACCAAAATTAATATCCCTATCTAGCGGCATGCCCGGCAGGTCTACAGGAAATACATCTGGAAAATCTCTCACAACTGGAATAGAATCAATACTGGGAGCCTCAACTCTGACATCCCTCACAAACGCTAGATATGAAAGACAAACCTTCCCAACCATACGCTGGGCTTTCAAGAATGAGATCACTCTACTGGGAACATAATCAGTCACACCTCGCCACTCGATCCATAGCACACCCGGCATAGCCAATGTGACTGTCTTAGCATGACAGTCGAGAATAGCACGACATGGAGATAACTAATCCATGCCCAAAATGACATCAAAATCCACCATGCTCAATAGTAATAGATCCACTCGGGTCTCCAGACCCCCAATAGTCACCACACACGGCTGGTACACATGGTCTACCAAAACAGTATTGCCCACCGAGGTAGATACATGAACATGTAAAGCAAGAAAATTACGGGATGTACCCAAATAACGAGCAAAGTATGATGGCACATAAGAAAAGGTGGAACCGGGATCAAATAATGCAGAGGCATCTCTGTGGCAGACTGAAACAATACCTGTAATGACAACATCTGAAGCAATAGCATTGGGTCTGCCTGGGAGTGCATAGAAACGGGCCTGACCGCCCCCTGATCGACCTTCCCTTTATGGGGCGACCCCTGGCTGACTGACCCCCACCCCTAGCTGACTGAGCGGGTGGTGGTAAAGAAACTGGCGCTGAAGCCGACGACTGACCCCTCTGCTGGGATGAACTAGCAACACGACGAGAACACTGCCTCCACATGTGGCCCATCTCACCACACTCATAACAACTTCCAAGTTCTAGAGAAGGGGAATGAAAGGAACCCCTCGCACCAGAGTGACTAACAGATGCACTCGGCATAGAAGAGCCCTGGACTGATAGAGCACAGGACGAACTCTGAGCTGGAAGAGCGCTGAGTGATGATTGGCCCTGCTGAGATCCATGATAACCATGACCCAAAGATGCCCTACGATAACCTGGGCAAGCTGGCTGAGCAGATCTGAATGAACGACCTTTGTCGTGCTGAAACTGACCCCTCGAAGGAGCACCACTGTAACTACCAGATCCTCGAGGCCTCTTGGCCTTCCTCTCCTCTTACTCCTGACGGCGAACCGACTCAATCTCACGGGTGATATACACAACCTCCTCGAAAGTAGCACCAGTCACCCTCTCCCTAGTCATGAGAATACGGAGCTGGTAAGTAAGACCATCAACAAACCTCCTAATCCTCGCTCTATCTATTGGGACCAACCAGATGGCATAATGAGCCAACTTAGAGAACCTCAACTCATACTGCGACATGGTCATCTCCCCCTGACGCAACCACTCAAACTGCCTACGCAACTCCTCTCTGCGAGACTACGACACATACTTCTTCAGAAAAGGAACGGAGAACTGCTGCCAGGAAAGAGGTGCTGCACCAATAGGCCTACGCCTCTCAAAATCCTCCCACCAAGTGAAAGCAACTCCTAAAAATTGATAGGTGGTAAAAGCGACCCCGCTAGTCTCCAGAATACCGGCAGTACGGAGCATCCTCTGACGCTTATCCAAAAAGCCCTAGGCATCCTCACCCTTTGCGCCACTAAAGGTCGGAGGCTGCAATCTACTAAACCTCTCCAACCTATGCTGCTTATCCTCCGGCATGACAGGAACCACATAGTCCTGAGCATTTGCAACCGGCTGGGCTGGATGCGCCCCTAGCATCTGGAGTCCCTGCACGACCTACTCAGGTGTGCGAGCGGCAGGAGTTTGATTGCCTCCCCCGGCCTGTGAAGTAGCTGTAGCTGTAGTGGCTGAAACCGCCTGAGCCAAGCCAATGCAAACTGATAAGATCTGAGCCAAGGCCTCTTGAAGACCTGGAATCACGATGGGCACAGCTGGTGCCTGAACTGGTGCTGCTGGAGCATCCATAGCTGGAGCATGATCCTGAGCTTGGGCAGCTGGTGGATCTATAGGTGCTGCCCTCGCTGCTCTGCCTCTACCACAACCACGGTTGCGTCCTCGGGCTCTAGTGGCCACATCTGGTGACACTGGTGGTCGTCTACCCTGTCCGGTAGCGCGTGTCCTCACCATCTATGAGAGAATAGAATAACGGAGGTTTAGTACTCGGATAAACAAGTTCTCACGACTAGAATTTCAAGAATATGAAGTTTTTCCTAAAGGTTCTGCAGCCTCTCGAGGATAAATACAGACGTCTACCGATCCACAAGACTCTACTAAACCTGCTCATGACTCGTGAGACCTATGTAACCTAAGGTATGATACCAACTTGTCACGACCCTAACCTCGAACTTGGTCATGATGGCGCCACTCGTGAAGACAATGCCAACCAATTCAATCCAATTCACTTTTTAAAGCAATTAACCAACATAAAAATAGTCTAACCATGATTTAAATATACTAAGTAGCAAAAAATATCGATAAAATGCAGAAATACAACCAGACACAGCCCTATCTGGGGTGTCACAAGTCATGAGTGTCTATAGGCCATAATACAAGTATGCTAAATCCATAAACTAGTACAAATGTTTGAAGGGAAATAGAAATGATAAAAGAGTAGAGACACAGGGCTACGGACGTCAACAACTACCTCGTAGTCTCCGAACGCTCGCCTGAAATTAGAGGGATCAACACTCGGGAGCGGTACCAGCTACGCCTGAATCTACACACAGGGGTGCAAGGAGTAAAGTGAGTACTCCAACTCAGTGAGTAAAAAATGTAAATAACGACCGAAAGTAAGAAAACACGTAAGGCACAAGGCATTCTATAATGAAGCAGTAAAACCATTTAAAAGCAGTAAAACAGTGGAAAGTCAATTAAAATCCCCTTTCAATAAATAAACAAGTAATGGACAAGTAATTAAGATAAAGCAACCAAATAGAAGTTCGCCCCTCGGGCACAGTATCACCACATCCGCCCCTCGGGCAACATCTCAGAACAATAACAGCCCCTCGGGCTCAATCTCACATCACAATGGGTACACGTGCTCACTAGGGGTGTGCAGACTCCTGGAGGGGCCCCTTACTGCCTAAGCGCAATAACAAGCCATCTTATGGCATCAAAACTAGGCCTTCGGCCTTATATCAATCAAGCTACCTCGTGGCGCACATATCTCAGGCCCTCAGCCTCAAATCAGTATCAGTGTTTCCTTACAATATAGGTCATTGGCCTTACTCAGTTGAAAATCCTCACAAGCCTCTCGGGCAATAGTAAAACAGTGTTTCTCAGCCCAAACATCATTTAACATATCATTTAAGTATTAAAACTGAGTAAACATGGCTGAGTAGTAAAATAGTAGAAAATAACATGACTGAATTCAAGTATAAAGTCAAAACAGTGAAGAAATATCAATAATAATCCCCAAAGGGTTCAAATAGTTGGCACTAGGCCCAAATATGACATTCAACCCAAATAATGATGATAGCAAATAGTTTTCAATCAAATACGCAGTAAAATCATCAATCAGGATGGACCAAGTCACAATTTCCAATAGTGCAAGACCCCACGCTCGCCATCAAGCGTGCGCCTCACCTCAATATAGCACTATGATGTGCAATCCAGGGTTTCAAACCCTCATAACATCATTTACAATCATTACTCACCTCGAACCGGCTAAATCTCTAGCTCACGATGCCTTTGCCCCTCGAGTCGGCCTCCACACGCATTGAATCTATCCAAAATTAGAACGAGGACGTCAAAATATGCTAAGGGAACAAATCCCAAGCAAAAACAATCAATAAAGGGCATAAATCCCGAGATTAGAAAAACTCGACCCCTGGCCTACATCTCAAAATTCAGAAATTTTTACACCAATAGATTTCTTATCTTCCTGCGAGTCTATGCATATCAAGAATACCAAAATCGGAGTCCAAATGACCCCTTAAATCCTCAATTTAAGACCTCTTAAACTCAAGCCTTAATCCTCCATTTTAGCCCTTTAATTCCTTTAATTTCAGCCTTAATCCATGAAATACTGCCATAGAAATGTGTTTTATGTCCAAAATCCTTACCTTAACGAAGTTCTCTTGAAATCCCTCTTTCAAATCGCCCAAAAAGCTCCAAGGCCGAAGTCAAAAATGGTGGAATAGCTCAATTTCGCGAAATGAAATAACTTATATGTTATGCCTAGGCCTTTCCGCATCTGCGGTCCAAAACCCGCTTCTGCGGTACCGCATATGTGGTCAAATCCTCCGCTTCTGTGGAATTCACTTACCGGACCAAATACTGCATCTACGGTCCACTTGCCGCATCTGCGACTCGCAGGTGTGGTCTCTCTACCGCATCTGCGGTTCCTGACTCTACCTCACCATTCCGTATCTGCGAGCCTCCCTCCGCAAATGCGATCCCATTAGCCGCTTCTGCAGTTTCCTATTCTTCAAGCCTCTTCCGCTTCTGCGGCCAAATCTCCGCTTATGCGATGCCGTACCTGTGGTCCCTAAACCGCAGGTGCAAAAACACCAGAAGCAGCAAAACTTCAGTAGCTGCAATAACATCTCAACTCCTCCGTCAACCATTCGAAATCACCCCAAGGCCCCCGAGACCTTAACCAAAAGTACAAACATAATCCTATACCTTATTCAAACTTGTTCCAATCATCAAAACACTTCAAACAACACTAAAACAACCAAAACACCTCGGATTCAAGCCTAAGTTTCTAAAATCTTCCAAATTCTGCTTTTGATCAAAAACTCGACCAAACCACATCCGAATAACCTGAAATTTTGCACACACGTCCCAAATGACCCAACAAAACTACTGCAACTCTCGGAATTCCATTACGACACCTATATCAAAATCTTGCCTAGCAACCAGAAATCGCCAAAATATCAACTTCGCCAATTCAAGCCTAAATCTACTCCAAACCTCCAAAACCCATTCCGATCACGCTTCTAAGCCATAAATCACCTCTCGAAGCTAACCGAACCATCATAACTCGCATCCGAGCTCTTTAACACATAAGCCAACATCTAGTTGACTTTTCCAACTCAAACTTCCTTAAAAGAGACTAAGTGTCTCAAACCTTACCAAAATCATTCCGGACTCGATCCGACCAACCCGATATCATAAAACACGGATAACGAAGCATAAAAAAGCAGAAATAGGGGAAACGGAGCAGTAACTCATGAGACGACTGGCCGGTCGTCACAATAAGTCAAATTAATTTTTAATAAAATATTACTCTTTGAAATGGGGTACACGTGCAACGCGCGTATCCTAATACTATACTAGTCTATGTCTATACTATATTAAAAGCACGAAGGTCCTTAGAGAAATATCGTTCGCCTTTTTTACCCTTTAAAATATAGAGTTCACATTAGACAAAATAGTAATTTAAGTATTTCATTAATATTTTGAAACAATATTTTAATTAATTCTCCTATAATTTTGGAATAGCTATTTAATTATTCTCCTATTATTAACCGTCTAGGAAAGGTAATAAAATTTTGCCTAAATATTTTCCTATTCGTTCTACTCCCTACGTATGTTGGAGTAGTTTATAGCTTTAAGGTTTTGGAGACCTTTTTTGTAGTTAAAAATTCTGCCTAGCCTAAATATTCGCCCCTATGTTGGATTATTGAATGCGTTTATTTTGTAGTTAATATCTTTTAGGTTTAGACTTTTCCAACTCAAACTTCCTTAAAAGAGACTAAGTGTCTCAAACCTTACCAAAATCATTCCGGACTCAATCCGACCAACCTGATACCATAAAACACGGATAACGAAGCATAAAGAAGCAGAAATAGGGGAAACGGAGCGGTAACTCATGACACGACTGGCCGGTCGTCACAATAAGTCAAATTAATTTTTAATAAAATATTACTCTTTGAAATGGGGTACACGCGCAACGCGCGTATCCTAATACTATACTAGTCTATGTCTATACTATATTAAAAGCACGAAGGTCCTTAGAGAAATATCGTTCGCCTTTTTTACCCTTTAAAATATAGAGTTCACATTAGACAAAATAGTAATTTAAGTATTTCATTAATATTTTGAAATAATCCTTTAATTAATTCTCCTATAATTTTGGAATAGCTATTTAATTATTCTCCTATTATTAACCGTCTAGGAAAGGTAATAAAATTTTGCCTAATGTTTTTCCTATTCGTTCTACTCCCTACGTATGTTGGAGTAGTTTATAGCTTTAAGGTTTTGGAGACCTTTTTTGTAGTTAAAAATTCTGCCTAGCCTAAATATTCGCCCCTATGTTGGATTATTGAATGCGTTTATTTTGTAGTTAATATCTTTTAGGTTTAGGAGATCTTTTTGGTTAAATTATTTTGCCTTAAATCACACACACAATTTTCTTTTTGGTTAGGAGACTTTATTATTTGGTAAAATTCATGTTATGTGCTTTGCGTGTGCACCTAATCTCAATATGTAAGTATACTTACTAAAAGTTATATTCGGGTATAAAATATAAACTTTAAATTTTTGAAATTGATGTATATTCAAATTCTATATATTCAGCTTTTCAGTTTTAGCAAGAATACATAACTTTTAAAGATCTAAGAGCATTTCTAAAAAAATTAAAAAGCTATTTTCAAGTTCATTTTAATAGACAGAATGCAATATTTTTTGTTTCTTGTGAGCAAAATACATGTTGTTATATTTTTTTAATCAATATATATATCAACTATTATAAAAGCACAAAGCCTCATAGCGAAATATTATTAAACCTTTTTACCCTTAAAAATAAATTTCAAATAGGATAATATTGGCATTTAATTATTTTTCGTAATAATTATAATGATGAAATCAATTATAATATTATGATAAAATTATTAACCTAATTGTCCATTTTTATTGATTACTACATAACGAATCATAATATACATGGTTATTAAGACAAAAGCAATATTCATAAGATATTCTAATTTCAAATTACTAATAAATTCTTTTGTATACGTTAACTTAATTTGTTACTTAAATAAATATTATTAGAAAAGGTCATGAATAAATAAATAAAATTCTTTATATGTGTGTTAATTTCATGATCAATATTTATCATTTTCAAGAACTCAAACCTTTACTTAATATTAATTTTGTGACTAAAACCATGTATGAATGTTATTTATATATTTTAAAAAAATAATTTTCATCAATATAGGGTACACGCGCAACGCGCGTACCGTGAGACTAGTTATATTAAAAGCACGAAGGCCCTTAGCAAAATGTAGTTCGCCTTTTTTACCCTTTAAAACATAGAGTTCATATTGGACAATACAGTAATTTAAGTATTTCATTAATATTTAATAAAAACTAAATAATTTTGGAATGTTCACTATATTATTTGGTAAATTTTTGCCGGAATTATTTGTTATTAAATTTTGCTTTACTTATTTGTTACAATTTTTCTTCATGCTTCTTACACAAGGAAAGGTAATAAAATTTTTTCCCTAAACTTTCGCTTCCCTTGACTCCTTCTTTTGTTTGCATTAATTATTTGGTAAAAATTTTCTTCACGTTTTTTAAACAAGGAAAGTAAATAAAAATAATTTCCTACACTTTAGCTATTTGGTTCAATCTCATTAACTGATCGTATGTATATTTGACTTTGGTTAAATTCCCTACTCTTTTGGAGTAGTAAATATTTGGTAATTTTTTTGTACACTAGAATAATTAATAACTTTTTTCCTAAACTTTTACTACTTTGTTCAACTCTCAATAATAACTTTATTTGTCATACAAGGAAAGTAAATACGCACGTACACTAGGAAATTTTGTAGTTAGATTGTCCACGAGCATATAATTTATTTTATGTGTCAAATTGTGTATCAAAATACTTCTATAAAAGAAGCTACAATGTCAAAAATTAATCATCAAACTTCACCCTATTCCAACACCGCAATTTCAGGTTTTTTTTTACTAATATCAACATTTTTTGCTACTTCGTATTTTGCAACACGTTTGCATGCACCCGTTTTTATTGTTGCATCAACAATTTATCTTTATTATTGCATTAACAACTTTTTATTATATAATTTTTGTTTCATGTTTTGGACGTGGCTAATTTTGCATCTCACGTAATTTACGAATTTAATACAGGTTATTGAACAATTGCAATTCATTCATCACATAAAATCGGTTAGACATTCGATCTAAGTATTATTACTTAAATTAGTATCGTTTTTTTTTATTGTATGATTAAAAATACTTATTGCTATGCCAACTAAAGTTGCTTGTTTTAAATAGAATTAAAAATTAGACTATATGCTTTAATTCTATGTAATATTAATGATTTGCGTTATTTGCGATTGTTATGCTTGAATCACTCAGATTTCAACAATTACATTTGTTCAGGTAAACAATCTTCCTTATATCATAAAAATAATCAATTATTAAATTAGTCACTTTAATAACTTATAAAACTCTTATGCTTTATTTTAGGTACACATGTGATGGTCAGTGAAAAGAAATTGTCAGAACAATGTGTCCCAATAAATAGTCTAAGAGTATCTAATTCATGTTAGGTAATACAAGTGTTAGTGTTTGGGAGTGGAATAGTAAAAGATTTCAACAATAAAACAAATCAAGACACCCAAAAAATTGTGACATCAGTTGACAAAGAGGTAATTATTATTTTATATCGATAATAATATAGATTATTTCATGTCCTTTCATATTATAGTTTTAACCATCAGATTAACTTAAAGTGAAACTTTTTACACGGAATAAAAATTCACGCTACACTTTTTAATGGTTATATTCAGATGTGAAAAAATTATTTACAACAAAACAAGATCTACGAAGGCTCTTCGTGAAATGTCGTTTCCTTTTTTTTACCCTTTAAAAATAAATATTACATTGGACAAAATTATAAAAATTTATTTTTCTAATATTTAGGATCTTAAAATAAATTAAGATTTTAGTTATTAAATATCTCTTTATTCAACAAGGTAGGAAGTCCTAATATTTAGAATTTTAAGTCAACCAAGATTTATATATTACAAATCCGTTCCTTGAAAACTTCATTGTCCAAATACGAGAAAAAGAAAAATATGATTGAACTTGATTATAATAATTTATTGTAAAATTGAGGTTCGATGTAATTTATATTGCTGATCAAATCTCACTAATAAGTGATTCAATGTAATTCAACTAAAATATTGCATTATAATTATTTCTTTATTTAAAACTTATAATGAGCTAATATTAACAATTTGAATTAACAAAAAAATCATAATAATAGTATTTTTGGTTGTATGTAAATTATAATTACCGTTGAATATAACAACTATAATTATTCACAAAATATTATCATATGTACGAAGTCTTAATATTTCAAAATTTAAAATTAATATAATTTAGATAATTAATATATTATTGTTTTCGATGATGACCACTTGTGAGGAAGTCTTTTCCTTTCCACAAATAGGCTTTCCCAACGACAATAGGAATTCTTACTTGTTTTTGCATGATTTGAAATTGGAGTGACAAATACATGATTTACTTGAAAATCTTAAATAATAATTTATTTAAAGTTTTTGGGTCATCACTTGCTCTTAAATTGAATTCTATATTCTGAGGCCTTGGAAACCTTATTTAGCATCACCTCGATTTGCGTGCGCAGTCCAGGAGCATAACCGGAAAGCCTAAGTATGAAAATCTGTGAAAAATGATAAGTTTTGATTATAAAATGAGCTAATTTGACTTCGGTCAATATTTTTAGGTAAACGGACCCGGACCCGTGACTTGACGGTCCCGGAGAGTCCGTTGGAAAATATGGGACTTGGGCGTATGCCCGGAATCGAATTTCGATGTCCTAAGCCCGAGAAATAAATTTTTAAAGAAAATTGTTTTCTGAAATTGTTTAAAGGAATTTGAAATAAAATTGGATTAGAACATGATGGTATCGGGCCCGTATTTTGGTTCCGGCGCCCGGTACAGGTCTTATATATGATATAAGATAATTCTGTGAAATTTGGTGAAAAACGGATGTCATTTGACGTGATTCGGACTTAAATTGCAAAAAATTGATGTTTTAAGAGTTTGAGAAAAATTAGTTCAAATGATGTCATCATGTGATATCATCGAGTTAGTACGTATGTTTGGTTAAGAGCCCCGAGGGCTCGGGTGTGTTTCAGAAGGTTTTGGACTTAAGAAAAGTTGCAGGTTTTCAGCTGTAAGTTTTCTGATATGCCCTTCTTCGCGTTCGCGGGAGGATCGTAAACGCGATTTATTAATTTTTGCTGAAGGAAATTCCTTCTATGCGAACGCGTAACCCAGGTCGCGAATGCAAAGCCTTGGTGGGCATTCCCTTCGCGAACGCCGTCCTGGCCACGCGAATGCGAAGGCTAATTGAGCCTGGGCAGGGGTGGGGCATTTGACCTACACGAACGTGATCCTTTGCACGCGAACGCGAGGCTCGATGAGTTTCTTCTCTGCGAATGCAAGCCGTTTTTCACGAACGCAAAAGCCTAGCAGGCCTAACCCATCACGAATGTGAGTGACCTGTCGCGAACGCGATGAATATTTTTGCCCAGTTATTTTAAAAGACCAGAAACATTAGCGTTACGAGATTTTCACCAAAACTCATAACTTCTTCATCTAAACACCAAATTGGGCGATTTTTGAAAGAGGATTTCACCACCAATTCATAGTTATGTAATCTTAGACTCATTTTCTTCAATTTTCATTAATACCCATTAGATTTCTAAGCTTAAATCATGTGATTAAGGGTAAAAAACTAGGGATTTGGGTAGAGTTAGGGCTTTTTGATTATTTGGGAATTTGACCTCGTTTTGGGGTCCGATTTAAAAATAAATTATATATTCGGTCTCGTGAGTGAATGGGTGATCGGGTTTTGGTCCGAACCTCCTATTTTGAGCAAGCGGGCCCGGGGTCGATTTTTTGAATTTTTGGGAAGAATGATTAGAAAGCTATTATTAAGTATTGGAATTGGATTGTTTAGAATTTATTGACATTATTAAGTCAATTATGTATAGATACAATTGATTTGGAGCCGAATTTGAAAGGAAATTCGGTGTTTGAGGCTTGAGTTGGCCGTGGAAGTTCGAGGTAAGTGTTTGGTCTAACCTTAGCTTGAGGGATTAGGAGTTGTGTCCTATTTACTATTTGCCTCTTGTTGAGTACGACGTATAGGCATGGTGATGAGTATGTATACGTTGGTGTTGAGCATGACCGTGAGTCTTAAATTGATATTTGTTGTGTTCTTAAATGATTCTACGGATGCTTAATTGGTGATTCCCGACATTGAGCAAGGATTTAGTTTGTTTACGTGGAAATTACTGATGAATTAGTATTGCTGTTAATTGAGATGAGTAGGAGTTGATTTAAGATTGGTTATAGCTGATTCTCCCTTGCCGGGATGTATATACTTTCACTGTTGAATTCCCTCGCCGGGATACTGTAGTTTATTGTTGATCCCTTGTCGGGACTCGTAGTCCGGTTGAGTTTAAGGTATATAAATATATTGGATCGGGTTGCATGCCGCAACAATGTTATATATATTGGATCGGGTTGCACGCTGCAACAATGTTATTTATATTGGATCGGGTCGCATGCCGCAACAATATTATATATATTAGATCGGGTTGCACGCCGCAACAATGTTATATATATTGGATCTGGTTGCACGCTGCAACAATTTTTATATATATTGGATCGGGTTGCGCACCGCAACAATGTTATTATTACTTGTTGTAGATTTTGAGTTGTTTCTCTCATATTTCTCTTTATTTCTGTTGGATTTGATGTGTCCCCCGAAGCATGCACCCCCTCCCATTTAAACTGCTTTTACTTGTTTATTTTCCACTGTATATTATATAATTGCACAAGTTTTATCTGGAGTCTGGTCGTAGCGTCGTCACTACCTCGCCGGGGTTAGGTCAGACACTTACCAGCACATGGGGTCGGTTGTGTTGATGCTACACTCTGCACTCTGTGCAGATATCGGAGCAGTATCGGGACAGTAGCACTTGGGGAGCTAGCCTTCAGTCCACAAAGATCCCGAGGTAGTCCTGCAGGCGTCCGCTGGCCCGGTGTCTCTTCTATCTACTTATCTGTTTTGTTTTCATTGTATCCAAGACAGACTGTATTTCTTTTCCTCAGACATCTGTATGTAGTATTCATAGACAGTCCGTGAATATTGTGACACCGGTTTTTGGGTAGAGATGCATGTTGGCATTTCTATATTTATTTTGGGTATTATATTAGTCTAAGTCTTCCGCTATTATTTAAATATTGATCACCTGCTATTACAAGTTGTTAAAAAGGACTAAAACGAAAGAGTTAAAGTTTCTAAATTTCGTGGCTTGCCTAGCTCTACGAGTAGGCGCCATCACGACTCCCGAGGGTAGAAATCTGGATCGTGACAAATTGGTATCAGAGCTCTAGGTTACATAGGTCTCACAATTCACGGACAAGCTTAGCAGAGTCTGAGAGATCAATACGGAGACGTCTATATTTATCCCTAGAGGCTATAGAGTTAGGAAAACTTCACATTTGTTCTTTATTGTCGTGCGGTGTTGTTTCTCAACGCTAATTGAATTTCTACTCTGTTCTTTCGCAGATGGCGAGAACACGTGCTTCCTCATCCACCGCTCAGCAGCCCGAGCCCCCAGCAGCCGCTCCCACGAGGGGCAGAGGGCGAGGCCAAGGCCGTGCTAGAGGCCGAGGTTGGGGCAGAGCTCAACCCCGAGCAGCAGCACCAGTAGCGGAGCCTCAAGTTGATTTTGACGAGGAGGTTCCGGCCCCAGCAGTTTCGGTGGGCCTAGCTCAAGTCCCAGAGGGGTTTATTGCTACACCAGTTCTTCAGGATGCTCTGGTCTGACTAGTGAGCCTCATGGAGAGTGTCACTCGGGTAGCCTTGCTTCTTGTAGCACCAGCAGTCTCTCAGGCTGGAGGAGGAGCCCAAACTCCTACTACTCGCACTCCGGAGCAGGTAGTTCCTCAGATACAAACTCCAGCAGTTCAGTCAATTGGAGCGGTTTAGCCGGGTGTGGTAGCTCAGATCGGTGATGGAGCAGCTATGTATGCCGATGCTTTGTGGAGGCTGGACAGGTTCATCAAGCTTTTCACTACTACTTTCAGCGGTGTATCTACTGAGGATCCCCAGGATTATCTAGACAGTTGTTATGAGGTTCTCAGGAACATGGGGATTGTTGAGACCAATGGGGTCGATTTTGCTAGATTTCGCTTGTCTGGATCCGCCAAGACTTGGTGGAGAGATTATTGCTTGGCTAGACCAGCCGGATCGCTAGCTTTGACTTGGGAGCAGTTTGCACAGCTATTTCTGGAGAAGTTTCTCCCCATTGCTCAGAGAGAGGCCTATTGGAGGCAGTTTGAGTGTCTCCAGCAGGGTTCCATGACTGTTACCCAGTATGAGACCAGATTCATCGACTTGGCTTGCCATGCTCTTATCACGCTTCCTACCGAGAGAGAGAGGGTGAGGAGGTTTATTGATGGTCTTATTCAGCCGATTCATCTTCAGTGGTGCCTCGTCAGGAGGAAGAGATTCGTATGGTAGAGGCTATCCTCCTAGGACCTTTCAGTCAGCCCTTCAGATTTCTCACGGTGCTTCAGGTAGCCGTGGTCCGCAAATGCAGTATTCTGATCAGCAGTCCTACAGTGCACCACCAGCTCCTATCAGTGCACCGCCACTTCAGAGTTTTCAGGGTGGTCCTTCAGGTCGCCAGGGTCAGTCTCAGTTTCCTCAGCTACAACACTCAGATGGATGCTATGAGTGTGGTGAGTATGGTCATATCAGGAGGGCTTGTCCGAGATTGGTGGGTACTCAATCGCAACAGTAGGGTCCCCGTACTATGGTTCAGGCACCAGGTGTTCCACAGCCCACCTAGCCAGCTAGAGGTGGGGGTAGAGGTGCTAGAGGTGGAGGTAGAGGATTTAGAGGTGTAGCTCAGACTGCTAGAGGTGGAGGCCAGCCAGCTGCAGGACATCCCAAAGATATAGTCCAGGGTGGTAGGGCCCAGCCCCGATGTTATGCTCTTCCAGCCAGGCCCGAAGATGAGGCTTCAGATGCGGTTATCGCAGGTACTGTTGTGGTTTGTGATAGAGATGCTTTAGTGTTATTTGATCTAGGGTCTACATACTCGTATCTGTCATCTTATTTTGCATCGTACCTAGTCATGCCTAGTGATTCATTGAGTGTTCTTGTTTATGTGTCTACACCAGTGGGTGATTCTATTGTGGTAGATCGAGTCCATCTCTCTTGTGTAGTTGAGATTGGGGGTCTTGAGACTCGAGTAGATTTGTTGCTTCTGGACATGGTCGATTTTGATATTATATTGGGGATGGACTGGTTATCACCTTACCACGCTATCTTGGATTGTCATGCCAAGATCGTGACCTTAGCTTTACCAGGTTTGCCTCGTTTAGAGTGGAGAGGGACTCCTAGTCATTCTACCCGTAATGTTATCTCTTATGTAAAGGCTCGGTGCATGGTCGAGAAGGGGTGATTGGACTATTTGGCATATGTACGTGATTCTAGTGCTGAGGTCCTTCTATTGATTCTGTGCCCATTGTTTGTGAGTTTCCTGAGGTATTCCCTTCAGACCTGCCGGGTATGCCATCCAATAGGGATATTGACTTTTGCATTGATTTGGCTTCGGGCACTCATCCCATTTCTATCCCGCCGTATCGTATGGCCCCGCTTGAGTTGAAAGAGTTAAAGGAGTAGTTGCAAGACTTGCTTGAGAAGGGTTTCATTAGACCCAATGTTTTGCCTTGGGGTGCGCCAGTGTTGTTTGTTAAGAAGAAGGATGGGTCGATGAGAATGTGTATTGATTATCGGTAGTTGAACAAGGTTACGATCAAGAATAAGTATCCATTGCCGAAAATTGATGATTTGTTTGATCAGCTTCAGGGTGCCAAGGTATTTTCAAAGATTGACTTGAGATCTGGCTACCATCAATTGAGGATTAGGGCATCCGATGTCCCTAAGACAGCTTTCTGCACTCGGTACGGGCATTATGAGTTCTTGATGATGTCATTCGGGTTGACAAATGCTCCAACAACTTTTATGGATTTGATGAACCGAGTGTTCAGGCCTTATTTGGATTCGTTCGTGATAGTCTTCATTGATGATATTTTGATATATTCCCGCAGCCGGGAGGAGCACGAGCAGCATCTTAGAGTGGTTCTTCAGACTCTGAGGGATAATCTGTTATATGCTAAGTTCTCAAAGTGTGAGATCTGGTTGAGTTCAGTTGCATTCCTAGGTCATGTTGTATCAGCAGAGGGTATTCAAGTTGATCTGAAGAAGATTGAAGCAGTCAAAAACTGGCCTAGACCAGCATCAGCTATAGAGATTCAGAGTTTCTTGGGATTGATAGGCTACTATCGTCGGTTCGTGGAGGGGTTCTCATCTATTGCAGCCCCGATGACCAAGTTGACCCAGAAGGGTGCCCAATTCAGATGGTCGGACGAGTGTGAGGCGAGCTTTCAGAACCTCAAGACAGCTCTGCTACGGCACTGGTGTTGGTTTTGCCCACAGGTTCAGGGCCTTATACAGTTTATTGTGATGGATCTAGTATTGGGCTTGGTGCGGTGTTGTTGCAGGATGGCAAGGTCATTGCCTATGCTTCACAGTAGTTGAAAGTTCATGAGAAGAACTATCTGGTTCATGATTTAGAGTTGGCAGCCATTGTTCACGCATTGAAGATTTGGAGGCATTATCTGTATGGCGTGGCATGTGAGGTGTTCACGGATCACAAGAGCCTTCAGTATTTGTTCAAGCAAAAGGAGTTGAATTTGAGGTAGAGGAGGTATTTGGAGTTGCTGAAAGATTATGATATCACTATATTATATCATCCGGGAAAGGCTAGTGTGGTGGCCAATGCTTTGAGTAGGAAGTCAGCCAGTATGGGCAGTCTAGCTTATATTCCGGTCGGTGAGAGACTGTTTGGTTTGGATGTTCAGGCCTTGGCCAATCAGTTAGTGAGGCTGGATGTTTCTGAGCCTAGTCGGGTGTTAGATTGCACGGTCACTCATTCTTCATTATTGGAGCATATCCGAGATCGGCAGTATGATGATCCTCATTTGTGTGTCCTTAGAGACACGGTGCGGCGTGGAGGTGCCAAGCAGGTTACCTTAGATGATGATAGAGTTTTGAGATTGTAGGATCGAGTTTGTGTGCCTAATGTGGATGGGCTTCCGGAGTTGATTTTAGAGGAGGTCCATATCTCCCGGTACTCTATTCATCCGGGCGCCGCGAAGATGTATCAGGATTTGCAGCAGCATTATTGGTGGTGGAGAATGAAGAAGGATATCGTTGCATATGTGGCTCGGTGTTTGAATTGTCAATAGTTTAAGTACGAGCATCAGAAGTCTGGTGGTTTATTTCAGAGGATTGAGCTTCCCGAGTGGAAGTGGGAGCGGATCACTATGAATTTCGTTGTTGGACTCCCACAGAGTCGGAGGAAGTTCGACGCAGTATGGGTCATTGTTGATAGGCTGACCAAGTCAGCGCATTTCATTCCTGTGGCAGTCTCCTATTCATCCTAGAGGTTAACTAAGATCTATATCCGGGAGATTGTTCGTCTTCATGGTGCGCCTGTGTCTATCATTTCGGACCGAGGTACGCAGTTTACCTCCTGTTTCTAGAGAGTAGTTCAGCGAGAGTTGGGCCCACAGGTTGAGTTGAGCACAACATTTCATCCTTAGACGGGCGGGCAGTCCGAGCGGACTATTCAGATTTTGGAGGATATGCTCCGAGCTTGTGTCATTGTCTTTGGAGGCTCGTGGGATCAGTTTTTGCCTTTAGCAGAGTTTGCCTACAACAACAGCTACCAGTCGAGTATCCAGATGGCTCCTTATAAGGCTTTATATGGTAGGCAGTGTTGGTCTCCGGTTGGATGGTTTGAACCAGGAGAGGCTCAGTTGTTGAGTACGGATCTGGTTCAGGAGGCCTTGGACAAGGTCAGGATCATTTAGGATAGGCTTCGTACCGCTCAGTCCAGACAAAAGAGTTATGTCGACCGCAAGGTCCGAGATGTGGCTTTCATGGTCGGTGAGCGGGTATTGCTTCGAGTGTTGCCTATGAAGGGCGTGATGAGATTCGGGAAGAAGGGCAAGTTTAGCCCTAGGTTCATTGGTCCGTTTGAGATTTTTGATCAAGTGGGAGAGGTGGCTTATAGACTTGCATTACCGCCGAGCTTATCAGCTGTGCATCTAGTGTTTCATGTGTTCATACTCCGGAAATATCATGGCGATCCATCCCACGTGTTAGATTTCAGCACTGTCCAGTTGGACAAGGACTTGTCTTATGAGGAGGAGCCGGTAGCTATTCTAGACCGGCAGGTTCGTCAGTTGAGATTGAAGAGTTTTCCTTCCGTTCATGTTTACTGGAGAGGTCAGCCTCCTGAGGCATCGACCTGGGAGTCCGAGTCCGATATGCGGAGCCGTTATCCCCATCTTTTCCCCGACACAGGTACTTCCTTCTTATGTCCGTTCGAGGACGAACGATTGTTTTAGAGGTGGAGAATGTGATGAGCTCTTAAATTGAATTCTGTGCTTTGAGGCCTTGAAAACCTCATTTAGCATCACCTCGATTTACGTACGTAGTCCGGACGCGTAGTCGGAAAGCCTAAGTATGAAAATATGTGAAAAATGATAAGTTTTGATTATAAAATGAGCTAATTTGACTTTGGTCAATATTTTTGGGTAAATGGACCCGAACCTGTGATTTAACACCCGGAGGGTCCGTAGGAAAATATGGGACTTGGGCGTATGCTCGGAATCGAATTCCGAGGTCCCAAGCCCGAGAAATAAATTTTTAAAGAAAATTATTTTCTGAAATTGTTTAAAGGAATTTGAAATGAAATTGGATTAGAACATGATGGTATCTGGCCCGTATTTTGGTTCCGGCACCCGTTACAGGTCTTATATATGATTTAAGATAATTCTGTGGAATTTGGTGAAAAACGGATGTCATTTGACGTGATTCGGACTTAAATTGCAAAAAAATTGATGTTTTAAGAGTTTGAGAAAATTCTTTGATTTGAGGTTTAATTCGTTGTTATTGAGGTTATTTTGGCGATTTGATCGCACGGATAAGTTCATATGATGTCATCGAGTTAGTATGTATGTTTGGTTAGGAGCCCCGAGGGCTTGGGTGTGTTTCGGATGTGTCTCAGAAGGTTTTGGACTTAAGAAAAGTTGCAGGTTTTCAGCTGTTGGTTTTCTGATATGCCCTTCTTCGCGTTCGCGGGAGGACCCTCGCGAACGCGATGTATTAATTTTTGCTGAAGGAAATTCCTTCTACGCGAACGCGTAACCCAGGTCGTGAATGCGAAGCCTTGGTGGGCCTTCCCTTTGCGAACGCGGTCCTGGCCACGTGAACGCGAAGGCTAATTAAGCCTGGGCAAGGGTGGGGCATTTGACCTACGCGAGCGCGATCCTTTGCACGCGAACTTGAGGCTTGAGGAGTTTCTTCTCCGCGAACGCGAGCCATTTTTCGCAAACGCGAAGGCCTAGCAGGCCTAACCCATCGCGAACATGAGTGACCTGTCGCGAACACGATGAATATTTTCGCCCAGTTATTTTAAAAGACCAGAAACAGTAGCATTACGAGATTTTCACAAAAAACTCATAACTTCTTCATCTAAACACCAAATTGGGCGATTTTTGAAAGAGGATTTCACTACCAATTCATAGGTATGTAATCTCAGACTCATTTTCTTCAATTTCCATTAACACCCATTAGATTTCAAGGCTTAAATCATGTAATTAAGGGTAGAAAACTAGGGATTTGGGTAGAGTTAGGGTTTTTTGATTATTTGGAGATTTGACCTCGTTTTGGGGTCGGATTTTGAAAACAAATTGTATATTCGGGCTCGTGGGTGAATGGATGATCGGGTTTTGGTCTGAACCTTGTGTTTTGACCAAGCGGGCCCGAGGTCGATTTTTTGAATTTTTGGGAAGAATGATTATAAAGCTATAATTAAGTATTGGAATTGGATTGTTTAGCATTTATTGACGTTATTAAGTCGATTATGTATAGATACAATTGATTTGGAGCCGAATTCGAAAGAAAAGGCGATGTTTGAGGCTTGAGTTGGTCGTGGAAGTTCGAGGTAAGTGTTTGGTCTAACCTTAGTTTGAGGGATTAGGAGTTGTGTCCTATTTGTTATTTGTTTCTTGTTGTGTACGGCGTATATGCATTGTGACGAGTATCTATACGTTGGTATCGAGTATGACCGTGAGTCTTAAATTGATAGTTGTTGTATTCTTAAATAATTCTACGGATGCTTAATTGGTGATTCCCGATATTGAGCAAGGATTTAGTTTGTTTTCGTGGAAATTACTGATGAATTAGTATTGGTGTTAATTGAGATGAGTAGGAGTTGAGTTAAGATTGGTTATAGCTGATTCTCTCTTGCCGGGACGTATATACTTTCACTGTAGAATTCCCTCGCGGGGATAGTGTAGTTTATTGTTGATCCCTTCCCGGGACTCGTGGTACGGTTGAGTTTAAGGTATATAAATATTGGATCGGGTTTCATGCCACAACAATGTTATATATACGTCACGACCCAATTCCCGAACCCGGTCGTGATGGCGCCTCTCGTGAAGACAAGGCCAGCCAAAACAAACGAAACACCTCTTTTAACAATTAATTAACATAAACAAGTCTAAAACATGATTAATATAGCCATAATTGCGGAAACAACGATAATAACAAAAGGGAAACCATAGCAACTAAGAAATCCGGATACAAGTCTACTAAACACTAAATCTGATACAATAGTTCTACAAACATGAAAATGACAAGATAAGGGAGGCACGGGGCTGCGAAGGCCAACAACTACCTCGTAGTCTCCGAATCACTGCCTGAACAGGGAGAATTAGCACTCAGGAGAGGACTCTACGATGCCTGAATCTGCACACATGGTGCAGGGAGTAATGTGAGTACTCCAACTCAGTGAGTAATAATTATAAATAATGGCTGAAAGTATGAAAACACGTAAAGGCACACATCAATTCTATATCAAGCAGTAAAATCACTTAAAGCAGTAAATCAGTGAAGAAATCAAATGATATTCCTTTTTAAAAACAAGTAAAATAGGTAATTTAACAGGTAAATAACAAGTAGAAATATGCCCCTCGGGCACAGTGTCAATCACTCAGAACAGTATCAGCCCCTCGGGCTCAGTAGCAATCACTCAGAACAGTGCTCACTTTCAGATCATAATGGGTACAAGCGCTCAGTGTGGGTGTGCAAACTCCGGAGGGGCCCCTTACGGCCCAAGCGCTATATCAAGCCACCTCGTGGCATCATCACTCGGCACTCAGCCTCACATCACTCAGCACTCGGCCTCACATCACTCAAGCCACCTCGTGGCATATAAAGTATCTCAGGACCTCGGCCTCATATCACTCAGCATATCCTCACATATGGCCCTCGGCCTCACTCAGTCCAAAAATCATCACAAGCCCCTTGGGCATCAGTAAAACAGTAGTGTTCATCCCAAACAACATTTAAAAGATCATTTAATTCTCAAATTCAAGTAAAATGGATGAGTTTGTAAAGCAGTGTAAATCAATAGGACTGAGTTCAAGTAGTATGTCAAAATAGTGAGGAAACAGTGATAAAAGTCCGCGAAGGATTCAAATAGTCAGAACGAAGAACAAATATGACAATAAGCCCAAGTCATGATGATAACAATTAAGTCTCAGTCAAATACACGGTAAAAACATCAATCGGGAAGGACCAAGTCACAATCCCCAATAGTAAACGACTCCGCACCCGCCAGTAAGCACGTGTCTCACCTCAATATAGCACTACGTTGTGCAATTCGGGGTTTCGAACCCTCAGGACATCATTTACAATCATTACTCACCTCAAGCCGGCCAAAACTCTAGCTCGCTATGCCCTTGCCTAAAAAATCGGCCTCCTCGCGCGTCGAATCTGACCATAACCACAACGAATACGTCACAATAGGCTAAGGGAACAATACTCAATCGAAAACAATCAAAAAATATCAAAAATCCTGAAATTGGCAAAACCCGAGCCCCGGGCCCACTTCTCGAAACTCAGAAATTTTCACATCATTAGATTCCTTATCATCCCACGAGTTCATACATACCAAAAGTTCTCAAATCGGACCTCAAATGGTCCTTCAAATCCCAATTTAAAATCTCAAAATCACAAACCCTAGTTCTTCCATTTTTAGCCAAATTTCCATGAATTTCTAGGTTAATCTCACCAAAAAAATCCCATTTTAGGTTCATAAAACTTATTTCCAATCAATTCTCCTTGAATCCCTCTTCAATTCCCCTCAAAGAGCTCCCAAAATACTCAGCTATGGTGGAAAAATGGCTCAAAATCGCGGATGAAACAACTTAAAACATTCTGCCCAGGGGTTCTTTTCGCATCTGTGGACAAAAATCCCGCTCCTACGGCACCGCTTTTGCGGGCAATCCTCCGCATCTGCGGAACTTCACCTAAGGTTCGAAATCTGCATCTGCGGTCACATGGTCGCATCTGCGACTCCGTAGATGCGGTTCCTATACCACACCTTCTGTTCCTGCTTTGCCCCCTCGAAACCGCATCTGCGTCTTTCCTTCCGCATCTGCGACACTGCACCTGCGGTCCCAATTCCGAAGGTGCGGAAATACATGAAGCAGCAGACATTAACTATCTTCTAAGTTCCAAAAATTCCCGTTAGCCATTCGAAATCACCCCGAGGCCCCCGGGACCTCAACCAAAAACACCAAAACATCCTAAAATCTCATTCAAACTTGTTCCAATCATCAAAACACCTCGAACAATACCAAAACCATCAATTCACATCGAATTCAAGCTTAAGTTTCTAAAAACTTCCGAAATACGCTTTTGATCAAAAACCCAACCAAACCACATCTAAATGACCTGAAATTTTGCACACACATCCCAAATCACATAACGAAGCTACTGCAACTCTCGGAATTCCATTCCGACCCTTGGATCAAAATATCACCTACCGACCGAAAATCGCCAAAATACTAACTTCGCCAATTCAAGCCTAATTCTACACCATGCCTCCAAAACCAATTCCGATCACACTCCTAAGTCATAAATCACCTCCCAAAGCTAACCGAACTATCGGAACTCATATCTGAACCCTCTAACTCATAAGTCAAGATCCAATTGACTTTTCCAACTTAAGCCTTCTTAAAAGAGACTAAGTGTCTCATTTCTTTCCAAAATCACACCAAACGCAAACCAATCAACTCGACCACATAAAACACAGATAACGAAGCATAAAGAAGCAGAAATAGGGAAAATGGAGCAGTAACTCATGAGACGACTGGCCGGGTCATCACATCCTCCCTAACTTAAACAAACGTTCGTCCTCGAACGAGTCAAGAAACATACCTGAAGCCTCAAACAGGTGAGGATATATGCTCTGTATCTCCCGCTCGGTCTCCCAGGTAGCCTCCTCCACGGGCCGACCTCTCAACTGTACCTTCACTGAAGCTATATCCTTTGATCTCAACTTTCGAACCTGACGACCCAAAATAGCTACTAGCTCCACATCAAAGGTCAAATCATCATCCAACTGAACCATGCTGAAGTCCAAAACATGAGACGGGTCCCCAACATACTTTTGGAGCATAGAAACATGAAATACCAGATGCACACTCGATAAGCTAGGTGGCAAAGCATGCATATAAGCCACCTCCCCAATCCTCCTAAGTACCTCAAAAGGCCCAATGAACCGCTGACTTAACTTCCCTTTATTTCTAAATCTCATAACACCCTTAATGGGCGAAACCTTTAGCAAGACCTTCTCGTCAACCATGTAAGATACATCTCGAACCTTCCGGTCTGCATAACTCTTTTGACGCGACTGCGTTGTACGAAGTCTCTCTTGAATCAACTTCACCTTCTCTAAGGCATCCTGAATCAAATCTGTCCCCAATAACCTCGCCTCACCGGGCTCAAACCAACCAACTGGAGATCTACATTGTCTCCCATACAACGCCTCATACGGGTCGATCTGAATACTGGACTGATAGCTGTTGTTGTAGGCAAACTCTACAAGCGGCAAAAACTCATCCCAAGAACCTCCGAAATCAATAACACATGCACGCAACATGTCCTCTAATATCTGAATAGTACACTCGGACTGCCCGTCTGTCTGCGGATGAAATGTTGTGCTCAACTCCACCTGAGTACCCAACTCTCGCTAAAAAATCCTCCAAAATTGAGAAGTAAACTAAGTACCTCTATTTTAAATAATAGACACCGACACACCATGCAATCGAACAATCTCCCGGATAAAGATCCCTACCAGTCGCTCCGAAGAATAGGTAGTACACACCGGAATAAAGTGCGCGGACTTGGTCAGCCGATCCACAACCACCCAAATAGCATCGAACTTCCTCAAAGTCCGAGGAAGACCACTCACAAAATCCATAGTGATTCTCTCCCACTTCCACTCAGGAATAACCATCTGCTGAAGCAAGCCACCCGGTCTCTGATGCTCATATTTTACCTGCTGATAGTTGAGACACTGAGCTACAAATCCCACAATATCTTTCTTCATTCTTCTCCACCAATAGTGTTGTCTCAAATCCTGATACATCTTCACGGCACCTGGATGAATGGAATACCGCGAGCTATGAGCCTTCTCCAGAATCAACTTTTTAAGCCCATCCACATTGGGCACACAAATCCGGCCCTACATCCTCAACACACCATCATCACCGATGGTCACATCTCTGGCATCATCATGTTGAACTCTGTCCTTAAGGACAAGCAAATGCGGATCATCATACTGGTGCTCTCTAATGCAATCATATAAGGAAGACCGAGAAACCACACAAGCCAACACCCGATTGGGCTCCGAAATATCCAACCTCATGAACCGATTGGCCAAGGTCTGAACATCAACTGCAAGGGGTTTCTCCCCAACTGGAATATACGCCAAACTCCCCATACTCACTGCTTTTCGGCTCAAAGCATCGGCCACTACATTGGCCTTTCCCGGATGATAGAGAATAGTAATATCATAATCCTTAAGCAACTCTAGCCATCTTCGCTGCCTCAAATTAAGATCCTTCTACTTGAACAAATGCTGAAGACTGCGATGATCAGTGAATACCTCACAAGATACGCTATACAAGTAATGCCTCCAAATCTTCAATGTATGAACTATGGCAGCCAATTCCAAATCATGAACAGGGTAGTTTTTCTCAAAGGGCTTCAACTGACGAGAAGCATAAGAGATAACTCTACCCTCTTGCATCAATACACAACCAATCCCAACTCTAGAAGCATCACAATATACGGTATATGAACCTGAAGCTAATGGAAAAACCAATACTGGAGCTGTGGTCAAAGCTATCTTGAGCTTTCGAAAGCTCTCCTCACACTAGTCCGACCATACAAATGGAGCACCCTTCTAAGTCAACTTGGTCAAGAGCGATGCAATGGATGAGAATCCCTGAACAAACCGGCGATAATAACCTGCCAACCCAAGAAAGCTACGAATCTCTGTGGCTGAGGACGGTCTAGGCCAACTCTGAACTGCCTCTATCTTCTTTGGATCAACCTGAATACCCTCGCTGGACACCACGTGTCCCAAGAAATCCATTGAACTGAGCCAAAACTCACACTTGGGGAATTTTGCATAAAGCTTCTCCTCCCTCAATCTCTGCAATACAACTCGCAAATGCTGTGCGTGCTCCTCTTGACTACGAGAGTACACCAGAATATCATCAATGAATACAATAACGAACAAATCTAGATAAGGTCGAAATACACTGTTCATCAAATGCATGAACGCTGCTGGGGCATTCGTCAGCCCGAAACACATGACAAGAAACTCATAGTGACCATATCTAGTCCTGAAAACAGTCTTAAGAATATCTGAATCCCTGATCTTCAACTGGTGATAGCCCGAACGGAGATCAATCTTAGAGAACACCCTCGCTCCCTGAAGCTGGTCAAATAAATCATCAATGCGAGGCAAAAGATACTTGTTCTTAATTGTTACCTTGTTCAATTGCCTATAATCAATGCACATTCTCATTGTGCCATCATTCTTCTTCACAAACAGAATCGGCGCACCCCACGGTGACACACTAGGCCGAATGAACCCCTTATCTAGGAGTTCCTGAAGCTGTTCCTTCAATTCTTTCAACTCTGTTGGTGCCATACGATACAGCAGAATAGAAATGGGCTGAGTGCCTGGCACCAGGTCAATACGAAAATCAATATCCCTATCCGGTGGCATGCCTGGAAGGTCTGCAGGGAACACATCGGAAAAATCCCTCACAACGGGAATAGAATCAATACTAGGAGTCTCAGCTCCAACATCCCTCACAAACACTAGATATGAAAGGCAACCCTTCCCAACCATACGCTGGGCCTTCAAGAAAGAGATCACTTTACTAGGAACATAATCAGTCACGCCACACCACTCGATCTATGGTACACCCGGCATAGCCAAAGTGATTGTCTTGGCATGACAGTCTAGAATAGCATGACACGGAAATAATCAATCCATGCCCAAAATAACATCAAAGTCCACCATGCTCAATAGCAATAGATCAACTCGAGTCTCCAGACCTCCAATAGTCACAACACATGACCGGTACACATGGTCTACAAAAATAGTATCGCCCACCGGGGTAGATACGTGGACAGGTAAAGAAAGACACCCTCGGGACGTACCCAAATGATGAGCAAAATATGAGGACACATAAGAATAGGTGGAACCGGGATCAAAAAAGACAGAGGCATCTCTGTGCCAGACTGAAATAATACCTGTAATGACAGCATCGGAAGCAATAGCATTAGTCCTGCCGGGAATAGCATAAAAACGGGCCTGGCCACCGCCTGATCGACCTCCATCTCTAGGGCGACCCCTGGCTGCCTGACCTCCACCCCTAACTGGTTGGGCGGGTGCTGAAGTAACTGGAGCAGAAGACAAGGGCTGACCCCTCTACTGTGATGAATTAGCAGCACGACGAGGACACTGCCTCCACATATGTCCAAACTCTCCACACTCAAAACAACTCCCAGGTGCTGGAGAATGGGGCTGAAGGGAACCCCTCGCATTGGAGTGACTAGCTGATCCACTCGGCATGGAAGAACCCTAAACAGACGGGGCATGAGATGAACTCTGAGCTGGAAGGGAGCTGAGTGAAGGCTGACCCTGCTGAGAACCATGATAACCACGGTCTGAAGATGCCCCACGATACTCGGAACGGGCCGACTGAGCGGGCCTGAAAGAACGGCCTCTACCATGCTGGAACTGGCCCCTAGACGGAGCACCACTGAAACTGCCAGAACCTCGAGGCCTCTTGGCCTCCCTCTCCTCTCTATCCTGCCGGCGAGCCGTCTCAATCTCATGAGCGATATCAACCACCTCCTTAAATGAAATACCCAAGATTCTCTCTCTAGTCATCATAATACGGAGATGATAGTTAAGGCCATCCACAAACCTCTTGATCCTCTCACGATCTGTCAGGACCATCCAAATAGCATGACGAGCCATCTCAGAAAACCTCGACTCATACTGTGACACAGTCATATCCCCCTGCCGAAGCCACTCAAACTGCCTACGCAGCTCCTCCCTGCGGGACTACGGTACATACTTCTCCTAGAAGAGAGTGGAGAACTCCTGCCAAGTCAAAGGCGCTGCACCTACCGGCCTGCGCCTCTCATACGCTTCCCACCAAGTGAAGGCAGCCCCAATGAACTAAAAGGTGGTAAATACCACACCACTAGACTCAAGAATCCCTGCCGTACGGAGCATCCGCTGACACTTGTCGAGAAAACCCTGGGCATCCTCGCCTCAGCACCACTGAATGAAGGAGGCTGGAGCCAACCAAACCTCTCGAGACGATGTTGCTCATCGTCTGGCATAGCTGGAACTACGAACTCCTGAACTGGTGCAACCGGCTGAGCTGGAGGTGCTCCCGGCGTCTGCAATCCCTGCACTACCTGCTCAGGTGTGCAAGCAGTAGGGGTCTGATAGCCTCCCCCGGCCTATGAAGTAGCTGCTCCTGTGGTAGCTGAAACTGCATGAGCCAGGCCAGTGTAAACCAATAAGATCTGAGCCAGGGCCTCCTAAAGACCCGGAATCACGATGGGCACAGCTGGTGCATGAACTAGTGCTGCTGGAGCATCCATAGCTGGAGCCTGGTCCTGAGTTGGGGCAGCTGGTGGATCAACAGGTGCTACCCTCGCTGCTCTGCCTCTACCACGACCACGACCGCGTCCACAGCCTTTGGTGGCCTTAGTGGGTGGTACTAGTGGCCATCCGCCTCGTCCGGTAGCACGAGTCCTCGTCATCTGCGAGAGAATAGAATACAGTAGTTTAGTTCTCGGACCAACGAGTTTGCACGACAAGAGTTTCAAGAATATGAAGTTTTTCCTAAAGGTTCTGCAGCCTCTCGAGGATAAATGAAGACGTCTCCGTACCGATCCGCGAGACTCTACTAAACCTGCTCATGACTCGCGAGACCTATGTAACCTAGGCTCTGATACCAACTTGTCACGACCCAATTCCCGAACCCGGTCGTGATGGCGCCTCTCGTGAAGACAAGGCCAGCCAAAACAAACGAAACACCTATTCTAAAACATGATTAAAATAGCCATAATTGCGGAAACAGCGATAATAACAAAAGGGAAACCATCTCAACACAGCCCAAACCAGGGTATCACAAGTCATGAGCAACTAAGAAATCCGAATACAAGTATACTGAACACTAAATCCGATACAATAGTTCTACAAACATGAAAATGACAAGATAAGGGAGGCACGTGGCTGCGAACACCAACAACTACCTCGTAGTCTCCGAATCACTGCCTGAACTGGGAGAATCAACACTCACGAGCGGACTCTGCGATGCCTGAATCTGCACACATGGTGTAGGGAGTAATGTGAGTACTCTGACTCAGTGAGTAATAATTATAAATAATGGCTGAAAGTATGAAAATACGTAAAGGCACACAACAATTCTATATCAAGCAGTAAAATCACTTAAAGCAGTAAATCAGTGAAGAAATCAAATGATATTCCTTTTTAAAAACAAGTAAAACAGGTAATTTAACAGGTAAATAACAAGTAGAAATCCGCCCCTCGGGCACAATATCAATCTCTTAGAACAGTATCAGCCCCTCGGGCTCACTCTCAGTACAGTATCCGCCCCTCGGGCTCAGTATCAATCACTCAGAACAGTATCAGTCCTTCAGGCTCACTCTCAGATCATAATGGGTACCCGTACTCACTGTGGGTGTGCAAATTCCGGAGGGGCCCCTTACGGCCCAAGCGCTATATCAAGCCACCTCGTGGCATCATCACTCCGCACTCGGCCTCACATCACTCGGCACTCGACCTCACATCACTCAAGCCACCTCGTGGCATATAAAGTATCTCAGGCCCTCGGCCTTATATCACTCAGCATATCCTCACATATGGCCCTTGGCCTCACTCAGTCCAAAAATCATCACAAGCCCCATGGGCATCAGTAAAACAGTAGTGCTCAGCCCAAACAACATATGGAAGATCATTTAAGTCTCAAATTCAAGTAAAAGTGGCTGAGTTTGTACAACAGTTTAAATCAATAGGACTGAGTTCAAGTAGTATGTCAAAATAGTGAGGAAACAGTGATAAAAGTCTACGAAGGATTCAAATAGTCGGCACGAAGCCCAAATATGGCAATAAGCCCAAGTCATGATGATAACAATTAAGTCTCAGTTAAATACGCGGTAAAAACATCAATCGGGAAGGACCAAGTCACAATCCCCAATAGTAAACGACCTCGCGCTCGCCATTAAGCGCGTGTCTCACCTCAATATAGCACTACGTTGTGCAATCCGGGGTTTCAAACCCTCAGGACATCATTTACAATTATTACTCACCTCAAGCCGGCCAAAACTCTAGCTCGTTATGCCCTTGCCTCTCAAATCGGCCTCCTCGCGCGTCGAATCTGACTAAAACCACAACGAATACGTCACAATAGCTAAAGGAACAATACCCAATCAAAAACAATCGAAAAATATCAAAAATCCCGAAATTGGCAAAACCCTAGCCCCGGGCCCACTTCTCGAAACTCAGAAATTTTCACATCATTAGATTCCTTATCATCCCACAAGTTCATACATACCAAAAGTTCTCAAATCCGACCTCAAATGGTCCTTCAAATCCCAATTTAAAATCTCAAAATCCCAAGCCCTAGTTCTTCCATATTTAGCCAAATTTCCATGAATTTCTAGGTTAATCTCGCAAACAAAATCACGTTTTAGGTTCATAAAACTTACCTCTAATCAATTCTCCTTGAATCCCTCTTCAATTTCCCTCAAAGAGCTCCCAAAATACTCAGCTATGGTGGAAAAATGGCTCAAAATCGTGGATGAAACAACTTAAAATATTTTGCCCAGGGGTTCTTTTCGCATCTGCGGACATAAACCCGCTCCTGCGGCACCGCTTTTGTGGGTACTCCTCCGCATCTGCGGAACTTCACCTAAGGTTCGAAATCCGCATCTGCGAATCCGCAGATGCGGTTCCTATACCACACCTGCGGTTCCTGCCTTGCCCCCTCGAAACTTTCCTTCCACATCTGCGACACCGCACCTGCGGTCCCAATTTCGCAGGTGTGGAAATACCAGAAGCAGCAGATATCGGCGAAGTTCCAAAAATTCTTGTTAGCCATCCGAAATCACCCCGAGGCCCCCGGGACCTCAACCAAAAGCACCAACACATCCTAAAATCTCATTCAAACTTGTTCCAATCATCAAAACACCTCGAACAACATCAAAACCATCAATTCACATCGAATTCAAGCCTAAGTTTCTAAAGACTTCCGAAATACGCTTTTGATAAAAAACCCAACCAAACCACATCCAAATGACTTGAAATTTTGCACACACACCCCAAATCACATAACGAAGCTACTGCAACTCTCGGAATTCCATTCCGACCCTCGAATCTAAATCTCACCCACCAACCGGAAATTGCCAAAATAGTAATTTCGCCAATTCAAGCCTAATTCTACAACGGGCCTCCAAAACCAATTCCGATCACACTCCTAAGTCATAAATCACCTCCTGAAGCTAACCGAACTATCGAAACTCACATCCGAGCCCTCTAACTCATAAGTCAATATCCGGTTGACTTTTTTAACTTAAGCCTTCTTAAAAGAGACTAAGTGTCTCATTCTTACCAAAATCACACCAAATGCAAACCAATCAACTCGACCACATAAAACACGGAAAAAAAGCATAAAGAAGTAGAAATGGGAAAAACGGAGCGATAACTCATGAGATGACTGGCCGGGTCGTCACAATATATATTAGATCGGGTTGCACGCTGCAACAATGTTATATATATTGGATGTGGTTGCACGCTGCAACAATATTATATATATTGGATCGGGTTGCACGCCGCAATAATTTTTAGATATATTGGATCGGGTTGCGTGCCACAACAGCGTTATTATTACTTGTTGTAGATTTTGAGTTGTTTCTCTCATATTTCTCTTTATTTCTGTTGGATTTGATGTGTCCCCCCGAAGCATGCACCCCCTCCCATTTAAACTGCTTTTACTTGTTTATTTTATGTTGTATATTATATAATTGCACTGGTTTTATCTGGAGTCTGGTCCTAGCCTCGTCACTACCTCGCTGGGGTTAGGCCAGGCACTTACCAGCACATGGGTTCGGTTGTGCTGATGCTACACTCTGCACTCTGTGCAGATATCGAAGCAGCACCGGGACAGTAGCACTTGGGGAGCCAACTTTCAGTCCACAGAGATCCCGAAGTAGTCCTGCAGGCGTCCACAGGCGTCTATTCTATCTACTTATCTGTTCTGTTTTCATTATATCTGAGACAGACTGTATTTCTTTTCTTCAGATATCTGTATGTAGTATTCATAGACAGCCCGTGAATATTGTGACACCGGTTTCTGGGTAGAGACGCATGTTGGCATTTCCATATTTATTTTGGGTTTATATTAGTCTAAGTCTTCCGCTTAATTTCATCTTCCGCTATTATTTAAATGTTGATCACCTGTTATTACAAGCCGTTAAAAAGGACTAAAATGAAAGAGTTAAAGTTTCTAAATTTCGTGGCTTGCCTAGCTTCTACGAGCAGGTGGCATCACGACTCCCGAGGGTGGAAATCCGGGTCGTGACAATTATAGCTTTAACCTACAAATTGTAGCTTTATTTAGTTAATCAGATTGTATTGCAAAGTTATCTATGAATCTTCACTTAATTTTAACACAAAAATAGTAAATTTTAATTACATGTAATTTATCACATCGCCTTTAATATGAAATAAAAAATAAAGCAAAAAAAAAGAAATTTTTTTATAGAATAATGAAGGTGGTAATTACACCCAAAGAAAAAAACTACTAACTTTTAATTTATAATCATAGGCTATTTTCTTCCGTTCTTTAATTTTTATTAAATTATAAATATATTATTCAATATTATAGTTAAATAATTTTAAAAATTATATATTCATTAAATTAGGGTTCACGCGCAAACCCTAAGACTAGTTATATTAAAAGTGGGAAACCCTTAATTAAAAAGTTGAATTACTAAAATATCCTTCTTAAAAACTTAAATATCCTACTTATAATAATAATAATAATAATAATAATAATAATAATAATAATAATAATAATAATAATAATAATAATAATAATAATAATAATAATTAAGAAGAAAAAAACCAATTTAATTTGAAGTGTCCTTTCTAAAAAGTTGTGTCTTTTTAAAAGCAACTAACTATCGTTTGTCTATTCAACCATTTATTTAAATCTTAAGAGCAAAGCATGAAGATTTCGAGCAAACAACGAAGTAAGGAAGTGGGAGCACCGATAAGTTATTATCTTTGGTTTGGCCCTTCCAAATGGTTTCATCGGTACAACATTCTATGGACCAACATAAACAGCACGTGAGTTTTTAATTATTTTTCCCCTCAATTTAAACAAAAGAATAACTATCATATCTTTTACCAACGCTTTTGACCATTTCAAAACATAATACGGCTTCTGAAAAAAGTAGTATATAAAATTTCGAGGATTACATGTAAAAGATTATAATTAGAACTAGAAATAAAATTTAACTTTTGTGCATTAACAATATAAAACTTTTTACACTATTTGATCTCTTAAAAGTAAATTAACATAAGTAATTACTGAGAATAATAGAATTCAAATGTTAAGTTGTATTGATAATATAATTTTTTTTATAGACATAGTTAAATTCCTATTAATATTGCGAATTCATGATTGAAAATTAGAAAATAAAACTATAATATGAAAAATAAAATAACTTAAAGAGCATAGAGAGATTATTGGTAGTTAGATATCCTAAAATTAGAAAGAGAAATATAAAAATAGAAACTAATTTTATTTAAAGTGTCCATTCTAAAAAAAGAATCATATCTATTTAACTGGTTTCGATGGTAGTCAATTGATAACATAAAAAGAATAGTTATTATTTTGGCTTTCTGGTACTTCTTTTTGGTCGGTTATACAAAACTATATGACTTTGGTTGATTATACAAAACACATGGATGGAGAGGAATAAAAGAAGATTTCAGAACCAGTGTATTACATATGCAGAAAGAGTTCAAGAAATAGCTTTGCAGTTGCATATCATAAGCCAGAACAAGAGCAAATGAAAGTCAATGTTAGAACAATTAAATGGATATTCTAGTGGAAACAATGTATAAATCAGGAAAAGATTAGGAAAAGTACATAACTGTAGTTATGAGAATAGAAAGACTGTAAAGGATCTAGCTCTAGAGTCCTGTGGGCTAGCGGATATAAATATTTCCATTGGCTAAATACAAAATTTTAATTTGACCAAAAAAAACAAATATGACACTCCTTAACTATTATGCCAATCCATCTTGAGAGTTAGACGTGTGTATTGCTATTTTTCTTTATTGAATCTACTACTTCAACTCTAAAAATTCTTCTTCTTCTTATTGGGTTGAGTAAAAGAAAAATAAAATTATTTTCATGTATATGTATAATTATGTGCGTGTGCGCGCAATCCCATATATATTCATATATGATACATTTTGTGACTAAAATATTTATATCTACTTTAATGCTAAAGTGAAATTATCATTAGGAATGACATGTGAAAAAATATATTGCATCGACATTTGAAAGAAAATAATGTAATTATTAAGTTTTTCTATCACTAATAATATGTATATCTTTATAAATGTATATCATAAAATTGATAATAATATACTAGCCATTCTAAAAAAGACATACGATGAACGAATTATATACATAAATGATAGATTCTTTTAATAATAACTTCTTGATATGTATGCGACAGTAAAAAAGAGGCTACAATTTCTTAAAAACAAGACACAAACTTTAACACGTGAATATTTACAACTACAATTAATGTTAAAATATCTAAAAATAAGGAAACGATCAAGATGAATTTTGATATACTAGAATAACTAATATTGTTCGAACATTACTTTGTTGCATTGAGTTTTATCCTCAATACAATAATAACAATATATGTGCAACAACACATATAATAAACATAAATAAATAAGGCGGAATACCCTAAAATTACATTAAAGTTGGCATGGATTATTAGTTATACCGCTAAATTATTCGTGGTCTTAATTAACCCCCCTCCCCCCTTGCCCCCCTTGAACTTGACTATTTGATGGCCATTACCCCCTTGGACATTGCTGTGGCGAAGAGTATGGATATATTCTCTCCTAAATGCGTGAAGTAAAGAAAAATTAAAAAAATAGCTTTCAAGTAGGTTATTTTTTAACCGTTAATTGACACACAATCATATGTAATAATTTATTTGTTACAATTATGTATTTTTTTGCTTCATCTTTATATACAATGTGTACTTTACCCCAACTTTTAGTCTTTTTTATTTCTTCTATAGATATAATGTCTATTTTTTCCAACAGTGTATGTTTTTTTTTGGGCAAAACTTATGAAAATTTAGGTTGGAACTCCATCATTATAGGAAAATAAAACTCTAACTAAAATAATAGAGTACTAATTGTGTATTTCTTGTTATTTTTCTTTAGATATAATGGTTATTTATTTGAACTGTATATTTTTATTGTCGAGTCAAATAAGTAAGTTTATTTTGCTACATGTCCATTATCTTTTACCACATCAAGAAGGTATAGACAAAATAAAAACTCATAATATTGTGTATTTTTTCATATTTCTTATTTAGATGCAATGACTATGTTATTTTAACTGTGTATTTCTTTTTTCGAGAAAAAATTGTGAAGAATGCTTGCTTCAAGCTCTATAATTTTTAGCTAAATAATTTTTTCAGCCAAAATAATAAAGTTTAAGCTATGTATTTTATATTTTCTTTAGATGTCATAACCATTTATTTTAACCGTGCATTTCTTCTTTTCCAGGTCAACTCAAAAAAAAAACTAAAACTTCATCATTTTTAGCTAAATAAATTTTTTAGCTTAAATAAAGAAGCTCTAGCCAAGTTTTATTATAACGTTTTCTCCAAAAATATTATCTAAAAAAATACTATACTTAAAAAGGTCAAATATATATTTCATTGTTCAAATATGCCAAATGGTCGAAGAAAAAATCATATGGGAGGCAAGTTCATGCCACTATCCTAGGATGAGATTATTTAGGGGATAACAACTATTGAATAACAAAGTCCAAGAGTAATTAAAACTATGAATAGTTCAAGGGTGTAACTAATAATTCGTGTTGAGTTTATTGGTGTTTTAAGATATTTTGCTAATGAATAACCAAGTGACAAAAGGGGTTACCAATTCAGTTGATTGTGTATAACAAGAAACTATGATAGTGACCGAAATAACAACAAATACTACTAAAGTAACGTCTCCTTCTGCCCAAATTTAAACTTTAGTTATTTATATCAATACGTCTAGATGATATCCAATCATTTTTACCTCGATAAACTGTCACGATCTTGATTTTCCGCCCTCGGGAATCGTGATGGCGCCTACTAATGTGAGCTAGGCAAACCGACTATTTGAACAAATTACCTTTTTACCCATTTTATATTCTTTAACAATTATGAAGCAATAACGTGTAGACAACGGAATTTACAATAAGCGGAAGAAAAGCAATGAACTATCTGAATATGTATCCAATACAACTGCTTGAGCATCGACTACCCAGAACTGGTATCACAGTTTCACTGACGGTCTAAGAATACTACATACAAAGTCTGAAAGATAAAAGATACACTGTTTCTGAAATAAGTAAAGGAAACAGGATAAAGGAAAGATAGGAGGTGACGCCAAGGCCCGCGGACGTCTGCAGAACTACCTCGGGTCGCCTGTGTAGACTGAAGACAGCATCGTCGCTGCAGTCCAAGCGCTCCGGTATCAGTATCTGTACACAGTGCAGAGTATAGTATCAGCACAACCGACTCCATGTGCTGGTAAGTGCCTAGCCTAACCTCGGCGAAGTAGTGACGAGGCTAGGACCAGACTACCAAATAAACCTGTGCAGTTAAATCATATACAGCGGAAATAGAAGCAGATAATTACAAGTAAAATTGGGCGGGGGAAACATGCTGCGGGGAGTAACAGGTAACAACAGAACGACAGTAGAGAAACATAAGGAATGCCATAAATCAATTACCAGCAAAAATAAGGAAATAGAAGAAACAGGCACACACGTAATACTGTTGCAGGTGTGCAACCCGATCCCATTTTATATATTACCGTTGCATGCGTGCAACCCGCTCCCATTTCACATATTACTGATGCAGGCGTGCAACCCGCTCCCATTTCACATATTATCGTTGCAGGCGTGCAACCCGCTCCCATTTCACATATTACCGTTGCAGGCGTGCAACCGCTCCCATTTCACATATTACCGTTGAAGGCATGCAACACGCTCCCATTTCTTTTGTCAACACCAATCAAAAAAAAGGGTCCCGGCAAGGGATAAATAATATGAAACAAACATCCCGGCAAGGAAACAATAATATGATAATAACATTCCGGAAAGGGATAAATAATATCAAACAAACATCCCGGCAAGGAAACAATAATATGACAATAACATCCCGGCAAAGGAAAAATAATGATAATAACATGTGAAATGCAATAAACCACAACGGATTCATAACAATTACAATACAAGACTCACGAGCATGCTTGACACCGACGTATAGATACTCGTCACCATGCCTATACGTCGTACTCCACAATTAACACGTAGCAAATAAGACACGACTCCTAATCCCTCAAGCTAAGGTTAGACCAAATACTTAACTCAATGCCACGAACACAATTCAAGTCTCAACTATCGCTTTACCCCTTGATTCTACCACCAATTCGCTCGTATCTAGCCACAAGTTACTTAATTACATTAATAAATGCTAAATGAATCGATTCCAATGCATGAAAATAGATTTTCTAAAGTTTTTTTCCAAAAAGTCAAAAATCGACCCCAGGCCCACATGGTCAAAACCCGAGGTTTGAGCCAAAACCCGATTACACATTCCCCCACAAACCCAAATATATAATTTGTTTTGAAATCAGACCTCAAATCGAGGTCCAAATCCCCAATTTTTGAAAAACCTAGGTTCTACCCAAAATATCTAATTTACCCGATGAAAATCATTAAATTTGAGTTGAAATCATGTGAAAAGATGTTAATGATTGAAGAAACGAGTTAAAATTGACTTACAATCGATTTGGAAGAAGAGTTGTCTTTGAAAAATCGCTCAAGAGTGTTTTGGTTTTGAAAGAATGTGAAAAATGAAAGATTTTCGGCTAAGTTATAAAATTGTAGGTTGCAGATGTCGCAATTGCGAACCTAGACTTCTGCTAAGTTCGCATTTGCGAGTCGACCTTCGCATTTGCGAAGTCGCTTTTTGCGAACCACATGTCGCATTTGCGACAACTGACCAAAAGGGGGAAACATCGTATTTGCGATAAATTCCTCACAATTGCGAGGAAGGCTGGACTGGGCTATTTTCGCATTTGCGACATTGCCTTCGCATTTGAGAGCCAAGTTTCGCAAATGCGAAGCCTGCAGGCCTGCAATGCAACAATTGAAGTCTGCAACTTTCCAAGTCCAAAATCCACCTCGTGGCCTATTCAAAACTCACCCGAGCCTTCGGGGCTCCAAACCAATCATGCACACCAACTTAAAAACATCATACGGACTCGCTCGTGCATTCAAATCATTAAAATAATATCAACAACTATGAATTTAGCATCAAAATCATGAAATTTCTTAAGAATTTCAAAATTTCCAATTTTCTCAAATACAATCCGATTCACGTCCGTTTATTACCAAATTTCACAGACTAATCTTAAATCACATATAAGACATGTACCGGGCGCCGGAACCAAAATACGGTCCTGATACCATCAAGGTTTAAACACATTTCACTTTCAAAAACTCATAAATATTCCAGAAAATAATTTTCTTTAAAAATTCATTTCTCGGGCTTGGGACCTCGAAATTCGATTTCAGGCATATTCCCAAGTCCCATATTTTCCTACGGACCCTTCGGGACCGTCAAATTACGGGTCCGGGTCCGTTTACCCAAAATGTTGACCGAAGTCAACTTAAATTCATTTTAAAATCAAAATTCATCATTTTTCACAGATTTTCATATATTGGCTTTCTGCCTATGCGCCCGGATTGCGCATGCAAATCAAGGTGAGACATAAAGAGGTTTTTAAGGCCTCGAAATGCAGAATTTATTTTTAAAACAAGTGATGACCTTTTGGGTCATCACATAAACAGATCACCACATGATGATCTACATTGATTATTCACATAAGCTTATACTATATTTCTTTTGAAGTTTTATTTTAATATTATTAATACGATATATTTTACCATATTATATTACTACAAAAGTTGACATATACGTGCAACGTATGTGTAGAGAAACTAGTTATATAAAAGCACGAATAATTTATGCTAACTATTGAACGACATAAATATCCTTAAAACATTGATCGACTTTTATGACTTTCAATATTTATATAATTTAAGGATATAATTGTAAATCATCTAAGACTGGATTTATTTTCCATTTAAACTACACTTACAAAGTCGATTAAAAAAAGTCGCCTTTGGGTCAAATTCTTTATTCTTCTTCTGATTCTATCGTTTTGGACTCTATTTCTCATCGCCTACTTCTTCTTGGTAACCTACTGTCACGACCCTGGTTCACCCTCTGTGAACCATCGTGATGACACCTAGTCTCTACGACTAAGTAAGCCTAACAATGCGGAATGTAAACAATAATTGCAGAAGAAATAATTAAAAACAGAAATAGTAAAATGAAACAGTGTTTAAGGTGCCGCTCGGAACATTCAATAACAACTCTCGAAGCTAACAACAATTCCCAAAACCCGGAATCTCACGAATCACAAGCTAAGAGATACATAAGAAGCTCTAACTCCAAAAATATCTAAGCAAGGGGAAAATACTGAAGGGCTATACTTATTACAGAAAGATAGAAAGGGACTCCTCGGTCTGTGGACGCGGCAGATATACCTCAAAGTCTCTACAGAAACGCCTCCTCCCAAGGATGATAGAACTGAGTGGAAGTACCTGGATCTACACAACAAAAATGTGCAGAAGAGTAGCATGAGCACACCACAACAGTGCCCAGTAAGTATCAAGACTAACCTCGATGGAGTAGTGACGAGGAACAGTCAAGACACCTACAGGTCTAATAAACTGTACAAATATAGGAACAACGGGGCAAGATGTATATATAAAGACTATACGAAATGGCTAACAATACTAAAATCTCAATAAGGGAAGAAAATCGCAAGCAACACGAAATACCAAAAAAATGACACAAAAGAGCGAGCAAAAACACACCCCAAATCCTATAGTCACAATATAGTAAAGGTAAGAAATAACTCAGATCCTACGACAGTGTTCACATCAGGTCTTATTCAAAAATTCCACGAAATAACGTATTTCGGACAATTACAACTCACGAGTCCCAGTACCTGAAATCTAACACTTGGCATCATGTGCCCCCATCAGCCTCATGGTCATACTTACAAATCACTTGCTAACTAGGGCCAGTCTCACATATATAATAAGTAAACGAGGGTGTACATCTATACTCAGCAAAATTAGGAGGACTTCATATCCAATAGGAGTGTTCAACTACGTGTATGTTTGTGCAAGTGCTCTAACAAAATTTCTTACCAGCTAATAGACATAAGGAGAAGAGCAGACAACACATACGATGTTTCCTCACAACTTCCACGAGATAAAGCTCATACAGGTAAGCGTACCACAATCACAATATTAACAAATAGGAATTCCCCTAGGCCATCACAACTCCTGACAATCAATCCCTGACATAGCCCACCTTGTCTCGCCACATGTGCAAATAATAACATAATAAGTACCCGCTTTATTTCGCCGCACGTGCATCATAATGTTTCCACCTTATCTCGCCACATGCGCAACCCACATATAAGCATATAAACATATCCTGCCTTGTCACGCCACATGTGCAATATATCAATAGTAACAATAGCATGACAAAGACCTCGTGCACCCCCTCAACAATAACCGTACGTCAGAGACCTCGTGCACAACACAATCACAACCGCACGGAAGAGACCTCGTGCACCAACAACCACAACTGCATGGCAGAGACCTCGTGCGCCAACACAACTCGCACAATAATAACAGTGACAGTAATACAAAATATAGCGAGTGAATCCACTCCAAAACTTCAAATCACAAGGAATCGGTATAACCAATTCATAAGAATAGCCACAATAAGAAAAATGAAAGGCATAAAGGGGACAGTTCAATGAAAGGGGAAATTAACGTGTAGTGACAATCCCAAATAAACCAAATCAGTACAAGGAAGACAACACGAGTCTTGTAGTCCCAAATAAAGGCAAGTCGACAAAGATATAGGTCATCTAAATTCCGTTTAAGGTTGGGAAGTTACAAGAACATTCAGTAATTTTAGTTAAGGGAAGGTGATCTTAGCTGCACTTAAGACTATGCGATTATAGGAGGGATGCCAATAACTCTCAGTAATGCAGGCAGTTATTAAAAGGTAGCATGATGATAAGAGAGACGAAGTTCTTCAGTTAAATCAAACAGGATGATAATTAGGCAATAAGTGTAAATCATGCAGCAAACAATTCCAACTAAGCATGTAGAGACGAAACTAATAAGAAGGAACTCAGTCATATCAAAAATAACTTCATACATAGTGAATATAAGAACCTAAGAACCCTAAAAGGCCAACTATCCACAATTAAGTCCCGGTACACACTCGTCACCTCGACACGGATTTCAATCAACATAAAAGACTCAATCCTAAGAGAAAGTCCCCCACATAAGGTTAGGCAAGATACTTACCTCAAAGACGACAACTCGGTACTCTAAAATGGACTTCTCGGGCGAAAAGACCTCCGGACAGCTCAAATCCAACTATAATAACTCCAAAACACACATAAATCAAATAAGGAACTATTCCGAATAATAAAGTTTCAATCTTTACAAAAATATAAAAATCGCCCCAAAAGTTGACCCCCGGGCTCGCACCTCGGAACCCATCAAATTTTACAAAATCCGATCACCCATTCTAAAATGAGTTAAACCATATAAAATTTATCCAATTCCGATACTATTTGCTCCCTCAAGTCATGATTTTTCACTTTGAAATTTTTCTTTAAAAACCAACTCTTTCTCCAACCTAAAACACAATTTAAATGATAAAAATAAAGACAAATTAATGGAATATATTTAACTCTAGTTGAAGAACACTTACCCAATCGAATTTCGTGAAAAACCCAACAAAAATCGCCAAGAACCGAACTCTAGAAGTCAAAATATAATGAAAATGGTGAAACCCTCCATTTTGGGATATATTCTGTCTGCCCAGGTTTTTATGCATCACGAACGTGAAGAGAGGGCCGTGTTCGCGAAAAAGAAAAGTTAAGGCTTCCTAGGTTGCTCATCACGAACGCAATGATAAGCTCACAAACGTGGAGAAGAAAAATGCAAGGCTTCGCGAACGCGAAGGGAAGGACGCGAACGCAAAGAAGGAAAATGCAGGGCTTCGCGAATGCGAAAAGAATGACGTGAGCGCGAAGAAGGATTTCGAGGTGGTAAGCAACAAGGCACTGCGAATGCGAGAGGCTATTCGCGATTGCGAAGAAGGATATCAGAAGCAGCAAAACAGTAGTTTCAAAAATGGGGAAAAATACCCGTAGCCTACCCGAAATACACCCGAGGCCCCCGAGACCCCGTCTAAACTCACAAACAAGTCACATAACCTAACACGGACTCACTCGAGGTCTCAAATCACATCAAACAATGCTGAAACAATGAATCACACCATGAATTGAACTATGAACTTCCAAATCTTCCAAATTCGAAAACTTGTGCCGAAACCGATCAAATCAACCCGGAATGACGCCAAATTTTGCAGACAAGTCCAAAATGACATGACGGAACTGCTCCAACTCTTGGAATCACATTTCGACCCCGATATCACAAAAGTCAACTATGGGTCAAACTTCTCCATTTTTCAAACTTTAACTTTTCCGACTTTCGCCGAAATGCCTCAATTTACCTTACGGGCCTCCAAATCTGAATCCAGATGCGCGCCTAAGTCCAAAATCACCATACGAAACTGTTGGGATTATCAAATTTTCATTCCGGGGCCGTTTACTCAGAAGTCCAATTCTGGTCAAATTCACACCGTTCAAACTCCCAAAACTTCATTCCTTCTTCCAATTCGACTCTGAATCATCCATTAACCGAATTCAACCATGCACACAAGTCGATGCTCATATTATGAAGCTGCTCAAGATCGTACGCCACCGAACGGAGCTTAAATTCTCAAAACGACCGGTCGGGTCGTTACATCCTCGCCCTCTTAAAACCAACGTTCGTCCTCGAACATGCCAAGATTCGCCTCGAGTCCTCAAGTCACTGAATACACACTTCCAACATACACCCGCGGGTGATACCACATCACCCCAATCCACGAATCCTGACGACACCATCTCAACTGAAATTTAGCCTTTCTAGCAATGCCAATAAGCCTTAGAACCAGAATTCTCATCTTCCATCCATTTTCAAAAGACCCAATTCTAAATCCATACCCGGTATCAGTCTCAACCAGCTGCATCAATTCATACCAACACCCATATAGTACACCCTTACAACACGACACATCACATATAGGCCCACAGTAATATTTTTGATCATAATATTCACCCGGAATCAAATTTAGCACCAGCCATAAGCCTCATATCCAATAGGAACCCGTTTCAAACCCCCACCACACTGGAGATGATACAACAACCATGAAAGCCACATAAGTAAACATACGAATCACCAAATCTCAGCTAATACCAACGGGCACACACCCACAAGCTGAAAGCACAGAACGAAAATGACTGAATATGGGAAGGGAACACATAAAGGAACTACCAAACAAGCCATACAAGCACAAATTTTCTATAAACACTAATCTACAAAACAATCTAACAAGAAAGAATTAAGGCATATAAAAGAATCACAAGGCTCTCATACTGATATAACTCCCACCACGGTACACAGCCCGACCTCAACACATAAAACACATGAAATCACGAGGGTCCCGCCCTCCACCCTAAATCACAAGTAGGGTACACATCAAATTAGTTGGGAACTCTCACTAGATCAATTCTGTCACCAAGATTACAACACGTACTGGCTCCCGCACTGGTGGAGCATAAAATCACAGCTCGTAGCCAAAGATACTCAGAAATCACATCAAACCTACCGAAATGGACAATATGAATTTACTATTAGTCTCATAACTCCCGACAATGGCTAGAAACAGACGATAGACACGGCTATCACTCATAGAACCTCCCAACAGGGTAATCACATAAATAGAGTGCTAATCATGAAATGCACCCATAGATAGAGCAACAAGTAGGGAAACTCACCCCAATAAGTAGAACTGTAATGAACTACGGATGGTGCTCCTCTATAACAAACCGAAATCATACCTGAATGACATTCAACTGGCGCGGAGGCCTCAAGCCTACTATATGAAATACATCAATGAGTCGGGCCTCCCACTCTTGGGCGCCCTTTACTTGCCTGAATACCTCGCTATGACACATCAAAGTATGGGACAATCTCTTACCATATGGCTAGTATCTCCACACTCAAAGCAACCTCTCTGCTGACGAGGCTGTGGAAACTGTGCAGTGCGGGCACTTCGAGACCCATGACACCTGAGTCACTATGCAAAGCCTGAAGCGCGAACTGAACTGGCTGACCCACAAAACCTCTACCATGTCGCACCCTGCCTCCAAAATAAGGACCAGCAGATCTCCCGGGTCTACGAGGCCTCCTCGCCTCCTCAAACTCTCTCTCCTGATCTCGTCTACCCTCTCTCTTATTGCCCCGCCTGTCCTCTCTCTCCCTAGCATACATACCCTCTATCCTCCTAGCAATGCTCACCACCTGCTGATAAGAAATATCTATCTCCAACTCATGAGCATGCTAGACCTGATGCTAGGATTAAGCCCCTCAATAAACTGGCGAACCCTCTCGCGAATAATAGAAAGCAAGGCTGGGGCATGTCTAGCCAAGTTGGTGTAACGGACAGCATACTCCAAGGCAACCATAGTACCCTGGCGCAAATGTTCAAACACTGCGCGTCATGCATTCCTGAGGCTCTGAGGGACAAACTCTCTCAGGAACATATTTGAAAACTGGGTCCAAGTCGGTGAAGCTACCTCATCCGGACTGTCTAACTCATAGGTGCGCCACCACTCATAGGCGGCTCCTCGAAACTGGAAGGCGGTGAAAGAAACCCCACTCAATTCCGATATACCCATGGTACAGAGAATGCGGTAACACTTATCTAGAAATCCCAGAGCATCCTCTGATGCTAGACCACTGAATATAGGAGCCTTGTACCTCTTGAATCTCTCAAACCTCAGCTGCTCCTCCTCGGAAGCTGCTGCGCTGCCCTCGGGCTGATCTCAGACTGCAGGCTGTACAGGAATAATCTTAGGAACCTGCTCAACATGCACTCGCTGCTCAGGAGTGCAGGCGGTGGGAGTCTATGCTCCTCCCCCGACCTGAGATATGGCTGCAGCAAGGGGAAGCAACCTTGCCTAAGCCAAAGTAGTGTACATGCTCATGAACTGCACAAGAGTCTCTTGAAGAGCTGGAGTAGTAGTAGCAGTAAACGTATCAGGTGCCTGGACTCCGGCTGGGACTGTTGGTGGTACCTCGGTGGAAGCTCGTGCGGGTGCTCTAGCTGCACCACGTGCGCGTCCTCGGCCTCTACCCCGGCCCCGAAATCCGACGGCTGTAGTAGGGGGCGCGGGTGCCTGATAAACTCGGGTAGCACATGTCCTCACCATCTGTGAGAGAATGGAAGACAGAGGTTTAGGATCGTGAGGTCAAAAATCTCGCACGACAAGGAAATCAAATGAAGTAGAAATTTTACTAACAGTTACATAGCCTCTCGTAGATAAGTACAGACGTCTCTGTACCGATCAGCGAGACTCTAATAAACCGGCTTGTGATCCATCACTCCTATGAACCTAGAGCTCTGATACCAACTTGTCACGACCCCGGTTCGCCCTCCGTGAACCATCGTGACTACACCTAGTCTCTACGACAAGGTAAGCCTAACAATGCAAAATGTAAAAAATAATTGCGGAAGAAATAATTAAAAACCGAAATAGTAAAATGAAACAGTGTTTAAGGTGCCGCTCGACACATTCAATAACAACTCTCGAAGCTAACAACAATTCCCAAAACCCGAAATCTCACGAATCACAAGCTAAGAGATACATAAGAAGCTCTAACTCAGGAAATGTCTAAACAAGGGGAAAATACTGGAGGGCTATACTTATTACAGAAAGATAGAAAGGGACTCCTCGGACTGCGGACGCGGCAGATATACCTCAAAGCTTCTACAGAAATGCCTCCTCCCAAGGATGATAGAACTGAGTGGAAGTACCTGGATCTGCACAACAAAAATGTGCAGAAGAGTAGCATGAGCACACCACAGCGGTGCACAGTAAGTATCAAGACTAACCTCGGTCTAGTAGTGTCGAGGAACAGTCAAGATACCAACCGCTCCAATAAACTGTACAAATATAGGAACAACTGGACATGGTGTATATATAAAGACTACACGAAATGGCTAATAATACTACAATCTCAATAAGGGAAGAAAACTAACAGCAACATGAAATACCAAAAAAAAGGACACAAAAGAGCGAGCAAAAGCACAACCCAAATCCTAGAGTCACAATACAGTAAAGGTAAGCAATAACTCAGATCCTACTACAGTATTCACATCAGGTCTTATCCAACAATTTCCATGAAATACCGAATCTCAGACAATTACAACTCACGAGTCCCAGTACCTAAAATCTAACACTTGGCATCCTGTGCCCTCATAAGCCGCATAGTCACACTCTCACATATATAATAAGTAAATGAGGGTGTACATCTATACTCAGCAAAATTAGGAGGACTTTATATCCAATAGGAGTGTTCAACTACGTGTATGCTTGTGCAAGTGCTCTAACAAAATTTCCTACCAGCTAATAGACATAAGGAGAAGAGCAGGCAACACATACGATGTTTCCTCACAACTTCCACGAGATAAAGCTCATACAGTTAAGCGTACCACAATCACAATATTAACAAACAAGGATGCCCTCAGGCCATCACAACTCTTCACAATCAATCCCTGACATAGCCCACCTTGTCTCACCATGTGTGCAAATAATAACATAATAAGTGTCCGCTTGTTTCGCCGCACGTGCATCATAATGTTCCCACCTTATCTCGCCACATGCGCAACCCACATATAAGCATATAAACATATCCCGCCTTGTCACGCCGCATGTGCAATATATTAATAGTAATAATAACATGACAAAAACCTCGTGCAACCCCTCAACAATAACTGCACAGCAAAGACCTCGTGCACAACACAACCACAATCACACGGCAGAGATCTCGTGCACCAACACAACCTGCACAACAATAACAGTGACAGTAATACAAAATATAGCGAGTGAATTCACTCCAAAACTTCAAATCACAGGGAATCGATATAACCAGTTCACAAGAATAGCCACAATAAAAACAATGAAAGGCATAAAGGGGACAATTCAACGAAAGGGGAAATTAACGTGTAGTGACAATCCCAAATAAACAAAATCAGTACAAGGAGGACAACACGAGTCTAGTAGTCCTAAATAAAGGAAAGTCGACAAAGATATAGGTCATCTAAACTCCGTTTAAGGTTGGGAAGTTACAAGAACATTCGGTAATTTTAGTTAAGGGAAGGTGATCTTAGCTGCACCTAAGACTATGCGATTATAGGTGGGATGACAATAACTCTCAGTAATGCAGGCAGTTATGAAAAGGTAGTATGATGATAAGAGAGACGAAGTTCTTCAGTTAAATCAAACAGGATGACAATTAGGCAATAAGAGTAAATCATACAGCAAACAATTCAAACTAAGCATGTAGAGACGAAACTAATAAGCAGGAACTCAGTCATATCAAGAATAACTCCATACATAGTGAATATAAGAATCTAAGAACCCTAAAAGGCCAACTATCCACAATTAAGTCTGGGTACGCACTCGTCACCTCGCGTACATGGATTTCAATCAACATAGAAGACTCAATCCTAAGGGAAAGTCCCCCCCCCCCACAAGGTTAGGCAAGATACTTACCTCAAAGACGACAACTTGGTACTCTAAAATGGACTTCTTGGGCGAAAAGACCTCCGAAAAGCTCAAATCCAACTATAACAACTCCAAAACTCACATAAATCGTGTAAGGAACTATTCGAAATAATAAAGTTTCGATCTTTACAAAAATATAAAAATCGACCCAAAAGTCGACCTCTGGGCCCGCACCTTGGAACCCATCAAATTTTACAAAATCCGATCACCCATTCCAAAATGAGTTCAACCATACAAAATTTATCCAATTCTGATACTATTTGGTCCCTCAAATCATGATTTTTCACTTTAAATTTTTTCTTCAAAAACCAACTCTTTCCCAACCCAAAACACAATTTAAATGATAAAAATAAAGAAAAATTCATGGAATATATTTAACTCTAGTTGAAGAACACTTACCTAATCGAATTTCGTGAAAAAACCAACAAAAATCGCCAAGAACCGAGCTCTAGAAGTCAAAATGTAATGAAAATGGTGAAACCCTCGATTTTAGGATATATTTTGTCTGCCTAGGTTTTTATGCATCGCGAACGCGAAGAGAGGGCCGCGTTTGCGAAGAAGAAAAGGTAAGGCTGCCCAGGTTGCTCATCGCGAACGCGATGATAAGCTCACGAACGCGAAGAAGAAAAATGCAAGGCTTCGCGAACGCGAAGGGAAGGACGCGAACGCGAAGAAGGAAAATGCAGGGCTTCGCAAACGTGAAGAGAAAGACACGAACGCGAAGAAGGATTTCAAGGTGGTCATCAACATGGCATCGCGAACGCGAGAGGCTGTTCGTGATCGCGAAGAAGGATATCAGAAGCAGCAAAACAGCAGTTCCAAAAATAGGGAAAAATACCCGTAGCCCACCCGGAACATACCCGAGGCCCCTAAGACCCCATATAAACTCACAAACAAGTCACATAACCTAACACGGACTCTCTTTAAGTCTTAAATCACATCAAACAACGCCGAAACGACGAATCATACCATGAATCGAACTATGAACATCCAAATCTTCCAAATTCGAAAACTTGTGCCGAAACCGATCAACTCAACCCAGAATGATGCCAAATTTTGCAGACAAGTCCAAAATAACATGATGGAGCTGATCCAACTCTCGGAATCACATTCCGACCCTGATATCACAAAAGTCAACTATGGGTCAAACTTCTCCATTTTTCAAATTTCAACTTTTCCAACTTTTGCCGAAATGCCTATTTACCCTACGGACCTCCAAATCTGAATCCGGACGTGCGCCTAAGTCAAAATAACCATACGAAGATGTTGGGATTATCAAAATTTCATTCCGAGGCTGTTTACTCAAAAGTCCAATTCTGGTTAAATTCTCACCGTTCAAACTCCCAAAACTTCATTCCTTCTTCCAATTCGACTCTGAATCATCCATTAACTGAATTCAACCATGCACACAAGTTGATTCTCATTTTACGAAGCTGTTCATGACCGTACATCGCCGAACAAAGCTTAAATTCTCAAAACGACCGGCCGGGTCGTTATACCTACTTGTATTCTTCCATAAATTTGTTTAACTGTTTTCCTTATTATAGTTTATTATTCCATAAAATCTACTTATAGTATTCCACTATTTCATAAAGTAAAGACAGCAAGGAACCAAACTTCATATTAGATAAAATCTGCTATAGTATTCCATATATTGGACTCTACTCCTCACCGCCAACTTCTTCTTGGTAACCGACTCCTCCTTGGACAACAGTATACACCTACTTCTTCTTCGACAACAGTTTGCTTTGTGCAATAACCGCCCTTTTTTGGGACAAAAATATGATTAGTTTAGTTATTTTTTATCAATTTAGTATGTGATTCAGATTTATTTTATGAATCCATGTAGAAAAAGAATAAGTCAATTATTTCTATAAAAGACGCTATTATTCATTATTTGTATTGTTGTAGAAAGAAGTAAGGTTCTCCAATGGGTATTGTTAATTCTCTTTATTGCTTTTGTATTTTGCAATTGAGTAATGCTTTGGTTTAAGGTCATATATATGAATTAGAGAGAAATAAAGTGTTGGATTTAGAGAGAGAATTTTTGAAGAACTCAAAATGAATTTGTCTTCTATTCAATTCTGTAACCGTTTACAAGATAGAAAATGAATATATATATATATATATATATATATATATATATATATATATATATATATATATATATATATATATACAATTAGCTAACTAACTAACCTCCTCACTTGTATCTACACTTATCACATGTGACTCAAAAGGAACATTTACATAATTACCTTGTTCTAGAGGTTACTAGAAGCTATTCTAACTATATACTTATGAACAGCCCTTGTGATAAAAAAAAAGGAAATAATCTGATGAAGGCTCAATAGGCCTAATAGCTGCCTGTAACCCGTGTAGCCCAACGTGGCCTTTCATTTAAAAGAAACCCTATCTTCTCTATCATTTTGTTGTTGTGTCTTATCGGCAACACCCCCCTCAAGTTGGAGGGGGCAGAAAGCACGCCCAACTTGCCTAGTAAACCACGACGAAGAGGCCCAGAAAGGGGCTTGGTAAAGAGGTCAGCGAGTTGATGGTGAGAGGGAAGAAAAGAGAGAGAGATGAGACCCACTTGGAACTGTTGCCAAACAAAATGGCAATCAAGTTCCACATATTTGGTATGCTCGTGAAATACAGGGTTTTTGGCGATATGGATGGCAGCTTGACTGACGGAGAGAAGAGTCACTGGCAATGAGGGAATGATAGAAAGATCGTCAAGAAGACGAACAAGCCAGGTCAGTTCAGCAACGACATACCACATTGACCGGTACTCGGCCTCAGCGGAAGACAAAGAGACAGAAGGTTGTTTCTTAGACTTTCAAGAAACAGAACAGCCCTCCAAACTGATAAAAATCCTACTAACAGAACGACGACTATCAGGACAAGAACCCCAATCAGAGTCGCAAAAAGCAAGCAAATCAAGAGAAGGATTAGCAGCCATGAAGAGGCCCAAACTAGGGTCACGAAGAAGATAACGAAGACAATGATGAGCAGCAGAAAAATGAGGCTCTCGAGGGTCTTGCATGAATTGGCTAAGATGATGAACGGCAAAAGAGATGCCAGGACGAGTGTGAGTTAAAAAATTGAGTTTTCCGAAAAGAAGACGACAGAGCAGAGGATTGGCAAGAGGAGGCCCAACACCGGCATGCAATGTAGAATAAGGATCCAAAGGAGAAGAGGCAGGGGACAAACCAAGACAATCAAATTCAGTGAGAAGTTCAAGGGTGAACTTGCGTTGGCAGAGAATAAGACCAGAGGGCTCACGAAGCACTTCCATGCCCAAGAAATAAGATAAGTTCCCCAAGTCTTTAATTTTAAACTCATGATCTAGGAATTGTTTCAAATCATTCAGCTCATAAATATTGTTGCATGTTAGTAAAATATCATCTACATAAGCAGCCACTAGGGAAACAGAATCACCACTCTTTTTGTAAAAAAGAGAGTAACCGTTAAGAGAGTGAGTTAAACCCTTGAAATTGAGAGCAGCAGTCAAGCGGAAATACCACTACCTAAAGGCTTGGCGAAGACCATAGAGAGATTTCTTGAGACGACAAACTAGGTTAGGAGCAGGAGGGTCTAAGCCTGCAGGAAATTTCATATAGACTTCTTCATGTAGATCCCTAGGTAAAAAAGCGTTATTCACATCCAATTGATAAAGTACTCAATTCTTCTTGACAACAATAGCAAGAATGCATCTAATAGTGGTCAATTTGACCACAGGAGAGAAAGTCTCTGTAAAATCAATCCCCTCTCATTGAGTGTCTCTCGAATAACCAAACGAGCTTTGAGCCTTTCGACACTTCTATCAGATTTTAGTTTAACCTTGTAAACCCACTTACAAGGTAAGGCCTTTCTACCAACTGGTAATGGAACTACCTCCCAAGTATCATTGGCCTTCAAAGCATTAAGCTCCTTTGCCATTGCTTCTTGCCAACCAGGGTCCAATACTGCCTGAGAATAACTAGAAGGCTCATGAACATTAGGTACGGAATTTAACAGGCTTTGATTAAGAGTAGAAAGTAGATTGGATGAAATAGTAGAAGGGAAAACATGTGAGATAAAACAAGAGTGAGAGGCATCAGTTAGGTGCACTGCTCCACAGATATAGTCAGACAAATAACTAGGTGCATTGTGTTCTCTTAAAGATTTGTGCAAGACATCATGAGAAACACCAGAAGAAGAAGCAAGATTGATAGAAGGATGAGAAGGAGGTGTAGATGAGGAGGTAGGTGAAACACTAGAAGAAGTAGAAGGAGTAGAAGATGGTGTAGAAGGTGAACTAGGAACAGGACCAGGAACAGATGGAGGAAGTGAAGCAGGAGAGGAAATAGGAACAAGAGAATCAGTAGTAAGGAGAGGAATAGACGAATCAGAAGAAGTAAGAGGTTGTGGTGTAGAAAAATCAATATTGGAAGAAATAGGAAATAACTGAGAGAAAGTAGTGGTAGGATGTGTAAAAGGAAAAATAGATTCATGAAAAATCACATTTCTAGAGAAAAAGATCTTATTGTTTGCTAAATTTAATAGCTTGTAGCCTTTCTTACCAGTAGGATAACCAAAGAATACACAAGTGATAAACCTTGGATCATGTTTGCCTCTAAGATTAGGCAAAGTAGAAGCAAAACATAAGCAGCCAAAATTCCTAAGAAAAGTATAGTCAGGTGGTTTGTGGAACAATATTTCATAAGGAGACTTGTAGTGTAGAAGTTTGGTAGGAAATCTATTAATAAGGAAAGTGGCAGTAAGGAGACATTCCCCCTAATAACAAATGGGTACTTTGGAATGGAAAAGAAGAGCCCTACAGGTTTCCATCAAATGTTTATGTTTTCTCTTAACAATACCATTTTACTAAGGGGTCCCAACACAGGTGGTTTGGTGAATAATTCCTTTGGAAGAAAAATAAGCTATGGCAGCAAGACTGCTTCCTATCTCAAAGGCATTATCAGACCTAACTTTCTTGACTTTGACTTCAAATTGTCTTTCTACCATAGCTATGAAAGATTTGAGAACAGTGAAAGAATTACTTTTAGTACTCAGTAGGTATGTCCAAGTACCCCTACTAAAGTCATCGACAATAGTAAGGAAATACTTAAAACCGTTGTAGGTGGGTTCCTTATAAGGTCCCCAGGTATCAATGTGAATAAGTTCAAAAATATGAGAAGTAAAACTTGTGCTGTCTGGAAAAGGTAATCTGTGTTGTCTAGCCATAGGGCAAATGGAACAAAGAATATCTTCTTTAAAAATAGTAGATTGTGGTAAGACAGAAATATATCTCATGGTAGAAATGGGTAAATGTCCTTGCCATACATGCCACAGATTTTTATCAATATTAACAGAATTAGACATAGTATAAGAAGTGCAACATGTTTGAGAAGAGTTTTGTGAAAGTGTAACAGCTTTATTTGAACGCAGGCAATCAACAAGCTTGTGAGTTGAGTAGAAAAGGTAGAGACTAGCTTTGACATCACCAAGGACCAGAGGCCTTCTCAAAGAAAGGTCCTACATCAAACAACAAGTTTCAGCAAAGGTAAGAAGAACTTTGAAATGAGTGTACAGCCTGTTAACTGAAATTAGGTTGAACTTAAAATCTGGGACATAAAGAAATCGATGTAAAGTCAAATCTGGATGTATAGTAACCTGTCCTGCTAGAGTTACTCTTACTCTGTCCTGCTAGAGTTACTCTTACTCTTTGTGAATTAGGAAGGTTAAAATTAACAAGATTAGGTAATGGTTTGATGTTAACAATGATGCTAGAGTCAAAGGTCATGTGTTCTGAAGCACCAGAGTCAAGAATCCAAATATGACTCCTAAGATTGTTTTGTGAATAGGAAAGAATAAGCAAGCATGTACCAGCACAATTAGCATTGATATTGGTTTCAGAATTTGTTACAGCTTCCTGACCAACTTTAACTTGTTGAAGTAGTTCCATTAATTGTGTTAGTTGTTCTTGCTTTATACCAATGGTTGCTTCTACATCATAGATTGAACTTGACCATAACCTTCATCTGTTGTTACTGCATTTCCTTGAATAGGATTCTGAAATCTTCTTTGTTTGAACCCTGGCTTGAAATTCTGTGGATAACCATGAAGTTTATAGCACTTGTCGATTGTATGGCCTGATTTTTTGCAATAGTTGCAATTTAGACTTCTCCTGTTGTCTTGATTGTTTCAAAAACTATAACCACCAGTATTCATTGTAGAGTTTGTTGGTTTCACTTGAGTTGAATTAAACCTCTATGTCGGCACATCAAATGAACCAGATTCACTAGGATAATGTCCCATGTTCTGTATCCCTCTTTGCCTTTTTTCTTGCAAGAGTGAGTAATAGGCCCTATCAATATTAGGTGGAGGATGCATCATCATGATGCTTCCCCTAACACTAGTGTATGGCTCATTTAGCCCCATTAAAAACTGAACTAATTTCTGTCTCTCTTCAAGTGCATCATTTTTATCATTAGCTCCACACTTACAATCAACACAAATGCATACAGTCCTTGCATCGAGAAATTCTATTTCATCCCATATAGCTTTTATCTTGTTGAAATAAGTAGCAATGTCGGAGGATCCTTGCACTGTTTCTAATAGTTGTTTTTGCAAATCAAATGACTGTGCTAGGTTTGACTGCCCATACCTATCCTCAAGTTGTTTCCACAGAATCCTCGCAGGTTTAGAATGAATTACGCTTGGCCTGATGTCTGGAGTAAGGGAATTCAAAAGCCAAGCAAACACCATGTCATTACACCTTATCCAGTATCTCAGATATGGTGAATCATCCTTAGGCCTGATTAAGATGTTGTCAATAAGACCTAGCTTGTTTTTAGCAGATAAAGCAATCAAAATTAATTTTCTCCAGCCTCCGTATCCAGTTCCATCGAAAGAAGGAGAAATCAGACACATTCCAGGAGAATCAGAAGCATGCAAAAAGTATGGATGATCGGCATCGATTTTAGTCGCTGTTGCTGCCATCAAAACGGCTTCAAGGAGAAGTTTTGAAGAATTTCAATGAATTTGAGTAGAGAATCAAAGGATCTAGAAGGAATTTGTAACAAAACAGTAGAGAAAATCAACTGGGTCGAGCAGATGCTCTGATACCATGTTGGATTTAGAGAGAGAAATTTTAAAGAACTCAAAATGAATTTGTCTTCTATTCAAGTCTGTAACCGTTTACAAGACAGAAAATGAAGATATATACAATTAGCTAACTAACTAACCTCCTCACTTGTATCTACACTTATCACACCTGACTAAAAAGGAACATTTACATAATTACCCCGTTCTAGAGGTTACTAAAAGCTACTCTAACTATATACTTATGAACAACCCATGTGATAAAAGAAAGAAAATAATCCGATGAAGGCCCAATAGGCCCAATAGCTGCCTGTAACCCGTGTAGCCCAACGTGGCCTTCTAAAAAAGAAACCCTATCTTCTCTATCATTTTGTTGTTGTGTCTCATCGGCAACATAAAGTGATTTAGAAATTTTATAAAAAGTAAAAAAAACAATGACATCTTAACTTTTATTGTAATTGTTTTTGTGTCGTACTTCTTTATTTTTGTCATATTTTTTAATTTTGGACATCAAAGTCTTAAACATCAACGTAATATTTATGTTTAAATTTTAAGCATGATGTTAGTGTAACCATATGGTTCAGAATTTAAAAGTTTTGTCTCATATTTTTAATGTCAACCATTTTACTAATGCTTTTGTCCAATTGAATTTCTATTAATCTAATTGTTGGAATATTAAGTCACTTTTTTGTGTGCAATATCTAATAAGTTATTTTCCATATCAATACATTATTTGTTATATTAAGCATTCTGATATATTATAGATAATATATAGATTATTCGACCAAATTAGATATTGACAAGAACGACATGTTATAGATAATATTTGAAGTCCATATAAATTAATAATTAATTCTCTTTTTGATTTAGTAATGGAATGCAATACTATACTAATTCAAGTTGGACAATAACACAAAACAATAGAATCCCATATGTTTTCAAAGTTGCAAAACCATACTGATCCCATGTAGACATTAACGCTATGAAGCATACTATATAATGGATTAGGGATTACATTATTCCATGGAATGAAATCTAGAGTACCGGTAGTACAAGAAAATAGTTCGAGCTGATTACAGAAATATTTTTTCTTTTACCATTTTCTATTTATATTAAAAAACCTTCAAATCTTTTGAAAAATATTTTCACAAAGGAATCCAAACACACAAATCTACCCAAACAATAAAATTCACATGCGAAACCAAAATCGAAACTTTGAGCATCTTTCTTTTTTGGTCTTTTCTTTGTTTTGAAGATGCAAATATATCAACTGGCAATTCTACTTAAAGTTAGAAAATTCATCACTTAATCGTGGAAAGATTACTAACATATGTTGTAACACTATTTGCCCTAGTTACGCGTTCGTAATATTTCTGGATTTAAAATACAACTAATTTTACTTTGAATATAAGACCACATTGCTTAGTAACTAAATTTGTACTATACACATTATTCGAAAAAAACATACATCAAACACATTATTTGTAAAGAAATATTAGGCAAGATATGATCACAATCTATATTTCTCTGCTCTACGGATACATATAATATGTAATCAACGTGACAAAATTGATCATCTATGCTGGTTCATAGGACTCCAATTATTTTGAATTAAATATTATTTTAATGTAATGATACCAATTTTCAACATGTAAAAGGTGCATCTTTTCTATGACCAATTGCTTTTGACATGATTTTTTCTTCTTATATACTTCTACTTTTTTGTCAATTTATTGTTCTTTCGTATAAATACTTACTGAAAATTTACGTGTAACGCACGTACATAGAGATTAGTATTATTATAAAAGCACGAATAATTTATGTTGAATGTTGATTGACTAAAATATACCTGAAATTTTGATCGACTTTTATGCCTTAAATATTTGTATAATTTAAGGATCTAATAGTAAATTACCTAATAATAGAATTCTTTTTCAATTTAAACTAAACATATTGCCAATCATATAAAATATCCTACTTGAATAAGAAAAGCACATCCATAATTTTCTATTAAAAAGAATTATTGTTCCTAATTACAATTCTCTATAACAAACAAGGAAACACGGAACGTACTAAATGAAAAATTTAGTACTATGCTCTAGAAACATTTATAACATTTAAACAAATTGAAAAATTCTTACTACTCTTTAAAGTTAATTTGTATAGTTCATATAAATCTAAAACTAAATTATATGATATATTATGTGTTCCTATATGATGAGTTATTATATAATAAATTAAGTTAATTTTTAAAATGTTATATAATAAAAATATAATTAAATTATAGTCTTTTAAAATATAACATCTACTTTTAAATTAAAAAAAAATATAAGGGCAAGTTTATATGAATATTTTTCTTTTACTTGATAATAAGGTGGTTCAAATAATACAAATGAGATTGTTCTCTTTAATTTATTTATTTTTACTTCAGTATGAGTAATTGATTCCTTTACAAATTTTTCAAAGATAATCGATGGATATATGTTAGATTTTTTCCTAGAACAAGTTCGTTCAAGTCTTCTATATATCGAAGTTTAACAAATTTTTCATTTGATTGGTTTATTTTTATTAGATGCTCATGTGCCATAAATTATTTCCAATTTAATGTTACATCAATTTATTTTAAAATAAAAAGCAAAATATTTAGAATATTATTATTAATATATTATGTGTGATGATTGGTTAAAAATAATTTAAAGTAAGTGAAACACAATTATGGTTCTGCTACAAAAAACAAAAATATATTACGATGTTCATACAGAATGTAAAAATCAACTGGAACTTTCTAAACAAATAGGAAGCTTGTATAATATAAGGTATTGATTTTATCTTTGTGTATTGTTCTAAGGATATTGATTTTATGAATTTAATTTTTGTTTTTCAAATTATCTATCTTTTCATATTTACCTTATTCTAGATAATAAATATTTATATATTTTATAAAATAAATATTTGTAGTATTTATATACTTTTAAATGTATCTATTATTCATGTCCACATAATTCTTGATTATTCTCGATAGTATATATTTAAATAGTGGAGATTTATCCAAAATTATTAAAATTGTTTTAACTCAAACGATTGAAATGAGTTTCAAATTTATCCTATACTTCTTCGTAATTTTCGATAACATTTTCAAGTAAAAAGATACGAACTCGACACAATTATGTGATTCATGTGATTAATCATGTATTTTATTATTCTTGCATATGTTCAAAAATTGTGAAAAAACTTCTCAAAAACTTACATTATATGTTTTAAAAAAAAATCATCTTAATAGGTGTCATATGTAATTTTTTTTCTTACATAGTTGTGACTATTATTTTTATTATATTTTAAGGAGAAAGGTGATCATTTTGAGTGAAAAATGTACAAAAATCGAAATCTCTTGTAATTTATTAAATAACCATGGAGTACACAATGCTTAAATCCAGGGCAAAATACAAAATTAATCGCTTTGTCAAAATAATTATATTAGTTAGCCAAATAGTATATAAATTATGTATACTATATACATAATTCACATATATACCAAAAAAATATTTATATGCTATTATTTTTAGAAGCAATTAAAAATACATACTTCTCTAAAATCTTTAATCATGGATCACTACAAAAAAAACTGGAATTAGCTACGAACGTCGTCGCTAATCTGTCGCTAAAACGCTCGTAGCTAGCAGAATCTTTTGATAATCCGTCGCTAAATGAGATTAGCGACGAATTTTTCTATTTAGCTACAGAATTTGTCTGTCGCTAAACCCTGATTTTTTAGTAGTTGGACTTGATTTATCATAATATTTGTATAATTAATATTTTATTGCTTTGAATATGATAAAGCAACAATGATTATTTCATTTTGTAAATAATTTGTTACAAATTTAGTTAGTTGTTTTTTCATATCAAAGTTTTGACTAAAGATTTACATGCAATGCACGTACATAGTAACTAGTCTATACTCTATTAAAAGCACGAAGACCCTTAGCGAAATGTCGTTCGTCTTTTTTGCCCTTTAAAAAAAGATTTCACACTAGACAAAATTATCATTTACCCTAAAAATCAAATAAAATTGTATTTATTAAAACTTCCCATATTTGAATTATTATATAGGAAGCCCTAATATTTAGGACCTTAAAATCAACTATATTGTATAAAGTAAAGTTCTAATTTATGACCAAATATATTAATTAACTTACGTTGAAAGACATTGGAAACTCAAAATCTTCAATATCTCACCAGAAACCATTAAACTTAAGATTCAAAGCCATTAACGGAAAAAATTGAACAACTACTGAAACTCTTTCTTATTTGAAGAAAAGAGGTACGAATTTTTATGTTATGAATTTTTGGAGTTGGAAACAATTTAATTCTATCTTGAAAAGGTATTTTTCTCTTTTAGTTACAATTATATTTTAAGAATTAAATATAATTTAATATTTTTTGAAAAAAATTTTTGTTTATTTTACTTCTCGCCTAGATCAGCGATATCAATATTCATTATTTCAATAACTTATATATTTTTAAAAATTTTATTTTATAACTTATAGATGTTATTTAATAATATTTCTCATATTTAGGAAAAATCATTTAATTAGTTGCCTAATATTTAGGACTTTGACATGGAAAATTATATAATTATCTTTTTGTTATAAAAATATTTGTTTAAGAGTCCTTGACGTGCACTTTTGTTTTGGTTAAAAAATTTTAGTTATAGTATTATTTATTTTTCTTTCCTTTTTTAAAACTCCTTTTTTCGTATAATTATGTAATTTGATTATATAATGAGCTACAGTAATTTATTTTTTTTCTAATCTGTTGAAAATAATTCATATAATAAAATTAAATAATCTGCATTTTGATCTCGAAAAAAATTGTTATTTTCTATCAATTTGTTAATCCTGTTTGAGTCTTCTAAAATGAAGTAGTGAATAACTTTTTTTTAAAAAATAAAAATAAAAAATTCTTAAGTTTTAAAGGATTATATGTGATTGCCGAAATTGAAAAAGAAGCATGATAATTTATGAATTTAAAGCGAGTGAATTAAAAAATTAAAATAAATTTGTAGGTGAATATATTGACTGATGATTGAGAATTTGTATGAAGATTCATCATTTTAGAGAATATTAGCTTTTATTTTATTATTCAAACATAATATTTTAATATATTATTTATTTAATATTTTAAAATTCTTTCTTATTGAGATAGTGTACACGCGCAAAGCTTGTACCCTAAGACTATTTATTATAAAAGCATGAATATTTTACACTAAATGTTGAACGACAAAAATATTCTTGAAATATTAGATGACTTTTATACCCTTCAAAATTAATTTATTTCTTTGAAAGAAAAATAAAACGTTGGGTAATATGGTAAAATTTAATCCCTAAAATATAGGAGTTCAAAACCAACTCCAATAAAGAAAACAGAATGTTGGATAAAATCTGCAGTTTGCCTTAACTATAGGAATTTGAAACCAACTAATAGTAGAAATCTTTTAAAGCTATAACCCAACGTAGAATAGAATCTCCATATAAACTTTAGCTTCGGGTGCAGTAGCGTAGCACCCGAAGTAGCACTACTTTTGAATCTAAAGAATATGTTGACATAGAGGATCGTGAGCGCCTAATTTTTGACCATGCTTAAATTTTTGCCAACTTTCTTAGCGTTATTTAGCACATACTTTATCACCACCACAATTATTCCCAAACAACCACATTTCTACTCTCTTTTACTAAATGAACTCATCAAAAAAAAAGTCAAAAAAAGGAGGAGGAAAACAAAGTGATTTGGTTTTGAAAAAGAAGGAAAATAAAGAAAAGCCAAAAAGGGAGGAGAAAGGAGGGGGACAACATGAGGAAATGGAGGGGGGGGGGGGTCTTTTGAAAAAGAAGGAAAAGATCGTTGAAAGAAGGGGAAAGAATTTTGAAAATTGAAAAAAAGTAATAGGAGAAGGAGAAAATGGAGCAACTAGAAAATATTTTTTAGACCGTAGCTTCGCGGATTTTTCGGACTCTCCTATTTTTATTCTCTATATCAATAAGCCAAACCACCTTCAAGGAGGAGAGGACTCCATCACACATTAGTTGGACAGTTTTTACACCCTAAAAATACAATTTTAAGAGTAAAAAATCAGCGACTAAAGCACCCTTTAGTAAGCTGAAATGGTGAGCTTTGTGAAAATTTTAGAGTGCAAACTTTTAGAAAAGTATAAGTCTTCTTTAGAGTTGGTTCTGGGCTTGTTCTTTAAGGTTTTCGGGCTGTTTTAAACACGAAACTGCTGTTGTTTTCTGCTGTGTTTGCTGTTGTTTTTTTTTGTTGCGGAGCTCCATTTTTTCACTGCTGTATTTATTTTCTACAATCCAGGTATTTCTCAAATTTTGCAGTGTAGATTTTTATATCCAATGGATGAGAATATGGGTCTTTTTCAGCTCATAGGATATGCTCGATGTGCTTTACTGGAATGAATGAATATTTAGCGTGTTACTTATGTTTGAAGCATGTACATCTGTAATATTTGGTTAATCTTCTATTTTTCTTCTTATATGTAGCTCAAACAACATTATGTGAAGTGTATCTAGTTAAGGAAAAGAAACATTTTGTTTTCCAGAAATATTTATATGTAGATGTTTAGTTTCTTTTGCCTTGGTTTCATATATCTAATGTTAGTCATTTTAACTCCCATCTTAGTGTTGAAAAGGTAACATATAGTAATATGTCTCTTAGTAATATTTATGTTCATGGAAAGTTGATGAAATTCGGGAAAATATGTGACTAAGTGTGCCGGTAGGTTGGAAAAAACTAGTGGAAGAATACCTTTGTGTTATTAATGTGTTAGAATATCTATTATTTAAGAATGAAACATGTGTTTTCCTAGGTACATGTTTAGGAACTCATATTTTTAATGCATTATTTTATCCTTAGTCTCATGTATTAGCTTTGGCTTCATTCTTTAAAAAAAAAATAATAGTTTAGGTTGCTGTCACTCTTGTATTAATTACGTTTATTCCATGTTTTTATTAACGACTGGACGACGAAAGTTTGAACTAATCAAGCCGGAGTAATAAACAAGAGTTTTGCCCAACCTTTAAAATAATACATATGTTATATATTCCATTTTGTAATTAAAATTTTTCTTTATAAATTAAAATTATTTAATCACCCCTTAATAATTAATTTAAATGCTAGGCAATTAGTAGGCGCGCTTTAACTCACGGAATCGCTTGTGTAGCGTGATGCTTAACATTCAATAAATTAATTCAATAATCTCATATCATACCCATTAGTTTAATTAATTTCTAATTTAATTAATTATTTTGCTAAAATTGCGGATTCGCTTGCGTAGCGCGTGTCACGACCCGGATTTTTCATCCTCGGGAGTCGTGATGGCGCCTACTAATATGAGCTAGGCAAGCCAATTATTAGACAATTTACCCTTTTTACCAATTTCTATTCTCTTTAACATTATATAAAACAATAACATGTAAATAGTGGAAATTCAGAATAAGCGGAAGAAAACAATAGAATATCTGAACATGTGTCTATTACAACAGCTTAAACCTTAATCACCTAGAATTGGTGTCACAGTTTCACAGACGATCTAAGAATACTACAAATAAAGGTTCTGAAAGAAATAAATACAACACTGTCTCTAGAAATGCATGAAAGAAACAGGAATAGTAGATAGAATAGGACGCCAAGGCCTGCGGACGCCTGCAGGACTACCACGGGTCGCCTGATGATCAAGAATCAGTAATCTCACCGTGGTCTGAAGTCCACAATATCCGGGTCTGCACAAAAGAGTGCAGAGTGTAGTATCAGCACAACCGACCCCATGTGCTGGTAAGTGCCTAGCCTAACCTCGGCAAAGTAGTGACAAGTCTAGGACCAGACCACCAAATAAACCTGTGCAGTTATATAATATACAGCGGGAAGTAAAGCAGAAATAAACAAGTAAAGATAGGAGGGGGAAACTTGCTTCGGGGAATATCAGGTAAAAACAGACTATTAAGAGAATTATTAAGGAATCAAAATCCAACCACTAACATGAATAAGGAATACAAAGGCAGATTTCACTTTCTTTTCACATCTTGTTGCAGGCGTGCAACCCGATCCCATTTCCTGTATCTCGTGGTAGACGTACCACCCGCTCCCATTTCACTATATCTTGTGGTAGACGTACCACCCGCTCCCATTTCATCATATATTTGTTGCGGCATGCAACCCGATCCACATATAATATTGTTGCGGCGTGCAACCCGATCCATATATAATATTGTTGTGGCGTGCAACTCGATCCACATATAATACTGTTGCAGCGTGCAACCCGATCCATATATAATATTGTTGCAGCGTGCAAGCCGATCCATATATAATATTGTCAACAATCGTAACAAGTGTCCCGACAAGGGGTCAATAAGGTCTACACTATGCCGGCAAAGGATTCGACAGCAAAGCAATCACGTCCCGGCAAGGGAGAAACAACTATAACCAAACTTGATACCATACCTAACTACCTCAGCTATAACCAAACTCGTTACAACATCTAACCACCTCAGCCATAACCAAACTCGTCACCACACCTAACTACCTCAGCTATAACCAACCTCATTCCGACACCTAACTACCTCAGCTATACCCATAATTCCTACCCAACATAAAGAATCATTGACCTAAGCATCTGTATTATCAATTAAGAACACAATGCAAGGGAACCACAATTCAACAATATCCCGGCAATGGGCAACATAATGATCACTTCTCTTTCTCACTCTTACTTCACAATTCACTTCACAACTCGAGCCAATGCTCTAGAATTTCAATTATCACTTATACTTTCGCAATTTCTCTATACAACTTGAGTCAACGCTCCTCAATGTTCATAGGTCACAATTCTTGCCACAAACTTTATACAACAATAAGAAATGTTCATCAAGGCATGAATAATACAACGAAATCATGAAAATCACAATATAAAACTCACGGTCATACTTGACACATATAGATACTCGTCACCATGCCTATACATCATACTCAACAAGAAGCAAATAGCAAATAGGACACAACTCCTAATCCCTCAAGCTAAGGTTAGACCAAACACTTACCTCGATGCCACGAACACAATTCACGATTCAATTATAGCTTTGCCCCTTGGTTCCACCACCAATTCGCTCGTATCTAGTCACAAGTTACTTAATTATATCAATAAACGCTAAATGAATCAATTTGAATGCATGAAAATGAATTTTCCAAAGTTTTTACCCAAAAAGTCAAAAATCGCCCCGGGCCCACATGGTCAAAACTTGAGGTTCAAACCAAAACCCGATTACTATTCCACCACGAACTCAAATATATAGTTTGTTTTGAAATCGAACCTCAAATCGAGGTCCAAATCCCCAATTTTTGAAAAACCTAGGTTCTACCCAAAACACCCAATTTCCCCCATGAAAATCATTGATTTGAAGTTGAAATCATGTTAAAAGATGTTAATGATTAAAGAAAACTAGTTAAAAATGACTTACAATTGATTTGGAGAAGAAAGGTTGCTTGAAAAATCGCCTCTTATGTTTTTGGGGTTTTGTAAAATGAAAAATGACTGAAAATTCTGTCTATTTATACCCCTCTCGGACCCCTTGTGCGGACCGCACAAAGTCGACTGCGGCCGTACAGCAGCGCCCTGTGCGGACCGTACAAAGCCGACCGCGGCTGCACAGCCTTCACCGCGCTCCGGACAAGGTCGACCGCGGACCGCACTGGTGGGGTTCAGAGACCTGCAATTTCTGGTTTTAAGCCTAAAACATCCCAAAACCTACCCGAAACTCACCCGAGCCCTCAGAACTCCAAACCAAGTGCACAAAAAACCTCAAGAACATCCTACGGACTTATTCGTGTAATCAAATCATCAAAATAACATCATGAACATCAAATTAAATCTCAAGATCAATGAAATTTTCTCAAAACTTCTTTAAACATCAACTTTGAAATTTAAGTCCAAATCACGTCATATAACATCCGTTTTTCACCAAATTCCACAGAAATGTCTTAAATCATATATAAGACCTGTACCATGCACCAGAACTAAAATACGGGCCCGATACCATCATGTTCTAATCAAATTTCAATTCAAATTTCTTTAAACAATTTCAGAAAACAATTTTCTTTGAAAATTCATTTCTCGGGCTCGGGACCTAGGAATTCGATTCCGAGCATACGCCCAAGTCCCATATTTTCCTACGGACCCTCTGGGACCGTCAAATCATGGGTCCGGGTCCGTTTATCCAAAATATTGACCGAAGTCAAATTAGCTCATTCTATAATCAAAACCTATCGTTTTTCACAGAATATCATATTTAAGCTTTCCGGCTATGCGCCCGGACTGCGCACGCAAATCCAAGTGACTCTAAATGAGGTTTTCAAGGCCTCAGAACACGGAGTTTTATTTTAAAACAAGTGATGACCTTTTGGATCATCGCATTCTCCACCTCTAAAACAACTGTTCGTCCTCGAACGGACAGAAGAATAAAGTACCTGAATCGGGGAAAAGGTGGGAACAACGGCTCCCCATATCGGACATGGACTCCCAGGTCGATGCATCAAGAGGCTGACCTCTCCACTGAACACGAACAGAAGGAAAACTCTTCGACCTCAACTAACGAACCTGCCGGTCTAGAATAGCTACCGGCTCGTCCTCATAAGACAAATCCTTGTCCAACTGGACAGTGCTAAAATCTAACACATGGTATGGATCGCCGTGATATTTCTGAAGCATGGACACATGAAACACTAGATGCACAACTGATAAGCTCAGCGGCAATGCAAGTCTATAAGCCACCTCTTCCACTCGATCAAGAATCTCAAACGGGCCAATGAACCTAGGGCTAAGCTTTCCCTTCTTCCCAAATCTCATCACGCCCTTCATAGGCGACACTCGAAGCAATACCCGCTCACCTACCATGAATGCTAAATCTCGAACCTTGCGGTCTGCATAACTCTTTTGATTGGACTGAGCTGTACGGAGCCTATCCTGAATAATCCTGACCTTGTCCAAAGCCTCTTGAACCAAATCCGTACCCAAAAATCAAGCCTCTCCTGGCTCAAGCCATCCAACCGGAGATCGACACTGCCTACCATATAAAGCCCCATAATGAGCCATCTGGATACTCGACTGGTAACTGTTATTGTAGGCAAACTCTGCTAAAGGCAAAAACTGACGTCCGTCTGAGGATGAAATGATGTGCTTAACTCAACCTGCGTACCCAACCCTCGCTGAACTGCTCTCCAGAAATGTGAGGTAAACTGCGTACCTCAGTAAAAAATGATAGATATAGGCACACCATAAAGTCGAACAATCTCCCGGATATAGATCTCAGCTAACCTCTCGGATGAATAGGAGACTGCCACAGGAATGAAATGCGCTGACTTGGTCAGCCTATCAACAATGACCCATACTGCGTCAAACTTCCTCTGAGTCTGCGGGAGTCCAACAACGAAATCCATAGTAACTCGCTCCCACTTCCATTCGGGAAGCTCAATTCTCTGAAATAGACCACCAGGCCTCTGATGCTCATACTTAACTTGTTGACAGTTCAAACACCATGCTACATATGCAACAATATCCTTCTTTATTCTCCGCCACCAATAATGCTTTCGCAAATCCTGATACATCTTTGCGGTACCCGGATGAATAGAGTACCGGGAGCTATGGGCCTCCTCTAAAATCAACTCCCAAAGCCCATCCACATTTGGCACACACACTCGACCCTGCAATCTCAAAACTCCATCATCATCTAGGGTAACCTGCTTGGCACCTCCGCGCTACACTGTGTCTCTAAGGATGCACAAATGGGGATCATCATACTACCGATCACGGATAAGCTCCAATAAAGAAGAACGAGCGACCGTGCAAGCTAATACCCAACTATGCTCAGAAATATCCAACCTTACGAAATGATTGGCCAAGGCCTGAACATCCAAAGCAAGTGTCCTCTCACCGACCAGAATATAAGCAAGGCTGCCCATACTGGCTGACTTCCTACTCAAGGCATCGGCCACCACATTGGCCTTTCCCGGGTGATACTTAATAGTGATATCATAATCCTTCAACAACTCCAACCACCTCCTCTACCTCAAATTCAACTCCTTTTGCTTGAATAAATACTAAAGACTCCTATGATCCGTGAACACCTCACATGCCACATCATACAGATAATGCCTCCAAATCATCAATGCGTGAACTATGGATGCCAACTCTAAATTATGAACTAGATAGTTCTTCTCATGAATCTTCAGCTGCCGCGAAGCATAGGCAATGACCTTGCCATCCTGTATCAATACTGCACCAAGCCCAATATGAGAAGCATCACAATAAATTGTATAAGGCTCTGAACCTATAGGAAAAACCAACATCGGTGCCGTAGTTAGAGCTGTCTTGAGCTTCTGAAAGCTCGCCTCACACTCGCCCGACCATCTGAACTGGGCACCCTTCTGGGTCAACATAGTCATCGGGGTTGTGATAGATGAAAACCCCTCCACGAACCGGCGATAGTAGCCTGCCAATCCCAAGAAACTCCGAATCTCTGTAGCTGATGCTGGCCTTGGCCAGTTCTTGACTGCCTCAATCTTCTTCGGATCAACCTGAATACCCTCTGCTGATACAACATGGCCTAGGAATGCAACTGAACTCAGCCAGAACTCACACTTCGAGAACTTAGCATATAGCTGACTATCCCTCAAAGTCTGAAGAACCACTCTGAGATGCTGCTCGTGCTCCTCCCGGCTGCGGAAATATATCAAAATATCATCAATGAAGACTATCACGAACGAATCCAAATAAGGCTTGAACACTCGGTTCATCAAATCCATAAAAGCTGCTGTGGCATTTGTCAACCCGAATGACATAACCAAGAACTCATAATGCCCGTACCGAGTATGGAAAGCTGTCTTAGGGACATCGGATGCCCTAATCCTCAACTGATGGTATCCAAATCGCAAGTCAATCTTCGAAAACACCTTGGCACCCTGAAGCTGATCAAACAAATCATCAATCCTCGGCAATGGATACTTATTCTTGATTGAAACCTTGTTCAACTACCGGTAATCAATATATATTCTCATCGATCCGTCCTTCTTCTTAACAAACAACACCGGCGCACCCCAAGGCGAAACACTCGGCCTAATGAAACCTTTCTCAAGCAAGTCTTGCAACTGTTCCTTCAACTATTTCAACTCAGGCGGGGCCATACGATTAGGTGGAATAGAAATGGGTTGAGCGCCCGGAGCCAAATCAATGCAAAAGTCAATATCCCAGTTGGGTGGAATACCCAGCAGGTCTCAAGGGAATACCTCAGGGAACCCACAAACAATGGTCACATAATCAATAGATAGAACCTCAACACTGGAATCACGAACATATGCTAAATAGGCCAAACACCCCTTCTCGGCCATACACCGAGCCTTTACATAAGAGATAACACTACGGGTAGACTGACCAAGAGTCCATCTCCACTCTAAACGAGGTGAACCAGGTAAGGCTAAGGTTACCGTCTTGGCATGACAGTCTAAGATAGCGTGGTAAGGTGATAACCAGTCCATCCCCAATATAACATCGAAATCAACCATGTCTAAACGCAACAAATCTACACGAGTCTCAAGACCCCCAATCACCACAATACAAGAACGATGGACTCCATCAACTATAATAGAATCACCCACCGGTGTAGACACATAAATGGGAACACTCAATGAATCACTAGGCATAACCAGATACGGTGCAAAATAAGATGACACATACGAGTAGGTGGACCCTGGATCAAATAACACTGAAGCATCTCTATCACAAACCAAAACCGTACCTGTAATAACTACATCTAAAGCCTCAGCCTCGAGCCTGGCTGGAAGAGCATAACATCGGGGCTGGGCCCCACTACCCTGGGCTCCATCTCTGGGACGGCTTGCAGCTGGCTGGCCTCCACCTCTAATACCTTTACCTCCACCTCCAGCTAACTGAGCGGGCTGGACGAGTCCCTCAATGAACCTCCACACTCCCTCTTACAGTGGGGAGTATGATAACAGCATGACGAGCCAAGTCGATGAATCTGATCTCGTACTGAGTAAAAGTCATAGAACCCTGCTGGAGACGCTCAAACTGCTCTGATGGACCTCTCTATGAGTGATGTGGAGAAACTCCTCCAGAAATAGCTGCGTGAATTGTTCTCAAGTCAAAGCTGATGACCTAACTGGTATAGCCATTCAATATTCCCTCCAACAGGTTTTGGTGGATCCAGACAAGCGAAAAGTAGCAAAATTCGGCCCCATTGCTCTCCACGATCCCCATGTTCCTGAGAACCTCATGATGACTGCCTAGATAATCTTGGGGATCCTCAAAAGATACACTGCTGAAAGTAGTAGTGAAGAACTTAGTGAAACTTATCCAATCTCCATAAAGCCTTCGAAGACGTAGTTGATCTATCACCGGTCTGTGCTGCTGCTCGGCTGAAAAAGCGGTACGTGACCTCGCCATTCACGAAAGGCGAGAGTAGAGGATTCAATTTAGCATTGAGAGAAAAAACTCACACGACAGGGAAGAATAGAAGTGAAACTTTTCCTAACTCTGTAGCCTCTGGGGATAAATACAGACGTCTCCGTACCGATCCCTCAGACTCTACTAAGCTTGTCTGTGAATTGTGAGACCTATGTAACCTAGAGCTCTGATACCAACTTGTCACGACCCGGATTTTCCACCCTTGGGAGTCATGATGGCGCCTACTAATGTGATCTAGGCAAGCCAATTATTAGACAATTTACCTTTTTTACCAATTTCTATTCTCTTTAACATTATATAAAACAATAATGTGTAAATATTGGAAATTCAGAATAAGCGGAAGAAAATAATAGAATATCTGAACACGTGTCTATTACAACAGCTTAAACCTTAATCACCTAGAATTGGTGTCACGGTTTCACAGACGGTCTAAGAATACTACAAATAAAGGTTCTGAAAGAAATAAATACAACACTGTCTCTAGAAATGCATGAAAGAAACAGGAATAGTAGATAGAAGGGGGCGTCAAGGCCTGCGGATGCCTGCAGGACTACCTCGGGTCGCCTGATGATCAAGAATCAGTAATCTCACCGTGGTCCGAAGTCCACAACACTGGGGTCTGCACAAAAGAGTGCAGAGTATAGTATCAGCACAACCGACCCCCATGTGCTGGTAAGTGCCTAGCCTAACCTCGGCGAATAGTGACGAGGCTAGGACCAGACCACCAAATAAACCTGTGCAGTTATATAATATACAGCAGGAAGTAAAGAAGAAATAAACAAGTAAAGATGGGAGGGGAAAATATGCTTCGGGGAATAACAGGTAAAAACAGAATATCAAGAGAATTATTAAGGAATCAAAATCCAACCACTAACATGAATAAGGAAGACAAAGGCAGATTTCACTTTCTTTTCACATCTTGTTGCAGGCGTGCAACCTGATCCCATTTCATGTATCTCGTGGAAGGCGTACCACCCGCTCCCATTTTACTATATCTTTTGGTAGGCATACCACTCGCTCCCATTTCACTATATCTTGTGGTAGGCGTACCACCCGCTCCCATTTCATTATATCTTTGTTGCGGCATGCCACCCGATCTACATATAATATTGTTGCAGCGTGCAACCCGATTCATATATAATATTGTTGCATCGTGAAACCCGATCCATATATAATATTGTTGTGGCGTGCAACCCGATCTACATATAATATTGTTGCGGTGTGTAACCCGATCCATATATAATATTGTTGCGGCGTGCAACCCAATCCATATATAATATTGTTGCGGCGTGCAACCCGATCCATATATAATATTGTTGCAGCGTGCAACTCGATCCATATATAATATTGTCAACAATCGTAACAAGAGTCCCGACAAGGGGTCAATAAGGTCTACACTATCCCGGCAAGGGATTTGACAGCATAAGAAATCACGTCCCGGCAAGGGAGAAACAACTATAACAAAACTTGATACCATACCTAACTACCTCAGCTATAACCAAACTCGTTACAACATCTAACCACCTCAGCCATAACCAAACTCGTCACCACACCTAACTACCTCAGCTATAACCAACCTCATTCCGACACCTAACTACCTCAGCTATACCCATAATTCCTACCCAACATAAAGAATCATTAACCTAAGCATCCGTATTATCAATTAAGAACACAATGTAAACAATAGCCCGGCAAGGGGGCAACATAATGATCACTTCTCTTTCTCACTCTCACTTCACAATTCACGTCACAACTCGAGCCAATGCTCTAGACTTTCAATTATCACTTATACTTTCGCAATTTCGCTATACAACTTGAGCCAACGCTCATCAATGTTCATAGGTCACAATTCTTGCCACAAACTTTATACAACAATTAGAAATGTTCATCAAGGCATGAATAATACAACGAAATCATGAAAATCACAATATAAGACTCACGGTCATACTTGACACCAACGTATAGATACTCGTCAGCATGCCTATACGTCGTACTCAACAAGAAGCAAATAGCAAATAAGACACAACTCCTAATCCCTCAAGCTAAGGTTAGACCAAACACTTACCTCGATGCCACGAACACAATTCACGATTCAATTATAGCTTTGCCCCTTGGTTCCACCACCAATTCGCTCGCATCTAGTCACAAGTTACTTAATTACATCAATAAATGCTAAATGAATCAATTTGAACGCATGAAAATGAATTTTCCAAAGTTTTTACCCAAAAAGTCAAAAATCGTCCCGGGCCCACATGGTCAAAACCTGAGGTTCGAACCAAAACTCGATTACCCATTCCCCCACGAACTCAAATATATAATTTGTTTTGAAATCGGATATCAAATCGAGGTCCAAATCCCCAATTTTTGAAAAACCTAGGTTCTACCCAAAACACCCAATTTCTCCCATGAAAATCATTGATTTGAAGTTGAAATCATGTTAAAAGATGTTAATGATTGAAGAAAATTAGTTAAAAATGACTTACAATTAATTTGGAGAAGAAAGGTTGTTTGAAAAATTGCCTCTTATGTTTTGGGGGTTTTGAAAAATGAAAAATGACTGAAAATCCTGTCTATTTATACCCCCCTCGTACCCCCTGTGCGGACCGCACAAAGTCGACTGCGGCCACACATCAGTGTCCTGTGCGGATTGCACAAAGTCGACCGCGGCCGCACAGCCTTCACCGCGCTCCGCAGAAGGTCGACCGCGGACCGCACTGGTGGGGTTTAGAGACCTGCAATATTTGGTTTTAAGCCTAAAACATCCCGAAACTCACCTGAGCCCTCGGAACTCCAAACCAAGTGCACACAAAATCTCAAGAACATCTTACGGACTTATTCATGTAATCAAATCATCAAAATAAAATTATGAACATCAAATTAAATCTCAAGATCAATGAATTCTACTCAAAACTTCTTTAAACATCAACTTTGCAATTTAAGTACAATTCACATCATATGACATCCGTTTTTCACCAAATTTCACAGAAATGTCTTAAATCATACATAAGACCTGTACCAGGCGCCGGAACCAAAACACGGGCCCGATACCATCATGTTCTAATCAAATTTCATTTTAAATTTCTTTAAACAATTTCAAAAAATAATTTCTTTGAAAATTTATTTCTTGGGCTCGGGACCTCAAAATTCGATTCCGGGCATACGCCCAAGTCCCATATTTTCCTACGGACTCCCCGGAACCGTCAAATCACGGGTCCGGATCCGTTTCCGAAAACGTTGACCGAAGTCAAATTAACTCATTCTATAATCAAAACTTATCGTTTTTCATAGATTATCTTATTTAAGCTTTCCGGATACGTGCCCGGACTATGCACGCAAATCGAGGTGACTCTAAATGAGGTTTTCAAGGCCTCAGAACGTGGAGTTTAGTTTTAAAACAAGTGATGACCTAAAAGGTCATCACAACGCGATACTTAATATTTTAGTAATTTCTTTAAGTGTAGTAACCTTCTTTTCAAAAGTAATAATGTACTAATAATCTTTGTCATAACTGCGGATTCGCTTGCGTATCGCTGTTATGATAAAATTAATAATTTTCGTCTCGATCACGCATTCGCTTGCGTAGTGTGGTTATGATATCTTATTATTCAAAAATTTCTTTAATTTTCCTAATAATCTGGATATAAAAGCGGCAAGTTAAAAAATATAAAAAACATATAGATATCAATTTGTCCAAAATTAATTTAAGCCAAGTTCAAGTCAATAAAGCGACCGTGCTAGAACCAAGGGACTCGGGAAATGCCTTACACCTTCTCCCCAGTCAACAGAATTCCTATTCCGGACTTTATTTTCGCAGACCAATAATAAAAGAGTCAAACCTTCCTTTGACTAGGGATTCAAATAAAAGGTGACTTGGAACACCAAAATATCAATTCCAAGTGGCGACTCTGAATAACAAAAATAATCCCTATTTCAAAATTTGTCACTTTAATTGGAAAAACTCTTTAACCCACAAAATTCATAACACACATTATCTTTTTGGAGGGGTAAAAAGGGGGGTGTGACAGCTCTGGCGACTCTGCTGGGGACTGATAAGAATTCGAGCTTGTATATGCTGACTTTTTTGGCTTTATTAATTGTGTAAATATTGTGATTATTTGTGCCTAATGTGCTATCTGTCCGATTTTTACCGTTTTGATATTATTGAACTGTACATATAAATTATTTTCTCACGCACCCCCTCTGAGTCTTCTTGAAATTAAAATTGAGCATTTGCTTGACATAGCCCGCTTTCTTTTAGATAGCCAAGGTGCTTGTCACTCAGTGAAGGATTTTAGTCACACATGTTTTAGGCGGGGAGCACCACCAGTTAAGCCGGAAAACATTGCTACCGGTACACTGACCCTCCTCGGCTCGAGTCGTCTGCTCAAGTAAGCCAGTCTAGATACCTTCTCCACCAGGATTTAAACCTAGAAGAACAAACCTCATGTCGGATATCCCAGTAGGTTCGCTTTATTTGCATCACGTGCATTTAACTTAGCGAAACTCGGAACAGGGGTCGGGTCCGTATAAGACAGGTATCCTCTTTGAGACCATCATGTTCACTTATGTGCGACTTGATACATCATTTGGAAGACTTACTCGCATTGTTGACCGGCTTTAAAAAATAGTGTAATTATTAAAAATGAAAAAAAAAAGAATCATTCTCCTAGTAAAGTGCAAATAACCTTTTTTTTAAATAAAAAAAAATTTGTGCAGTAGTCTAGCGTGAGGTGTAAAGATTATTTTTTATAAAAATCAAAAGAGAAAGTACCCAGTTTGACCGAACTACGCGGGTCTAATTCTCACCGGATGTGAGAACGTAGGTAAACCTCATCGGTTCCGGCCTCCAATTTTCCAACAAAAAAAAAAAGAAGAAGAAGAATCCAAACATATTCTCCTTTTCCTTAATTCCTTCTTAGAAATCTTTCCTTAGAAAATGAAAAAAAAAATCCAAAAAAACAAATAATTTCTTTCAAAAATAAATAAAAAAGTAAAAAAAAAAAACTTCTTTCAAAAATTCCAAAATATTTTTTTCTTTCACAATTGAAAGGAAAAATTTTCAAAATTCAAAAATATTTTATTTCTTCTTTAGAAGTCTTTCTTTCAAAAATTAAAAAAAAATCAAAAAATATCTTTTTTTAGAAGTCTTTCTTTCAAGAATTCAATAAAAAAATTAAATCCAAAAACAAAATCTTTCTTTTGAAGCCTTTCTTTCTACAAAAAAAAAATCTAGAATATTTTCCTTGTTAGGAGTTTTCTTTGGAGTTATTTGTATATGAGTAAAAAACGAGATTTAATTTGTTTACTTTATTTCTGATTTTACCGAACTACGCAGGTCTAATTCTCACCGGATGTGAGATACGTATGCAAACTTCATCGGTTCCGGCCCCAATTTTCAAAAAATCCAAAAAATATTCCAAAAAAAAATAAATTTCTTTCCTTAATCATTTCTAAGAATTCTTTCCTTGAAAAATAAAAGAAAAGAATTCTTTAGATGTCTTTCTTTCGAAAATTCCAAAAAAAAATATATTTTTCTTTCTTTCGAAAAGTGAAAAAAATGAAAAAGCCAAAAAAATAATTTTTTTTCATTTCGAAAATTCCCAAAAAAAAAATTCCAAAAATATTTTATTCTTATTCTGCTTCAAAAGTTTTTCTTTTGAAAATTCAAAGGAAAAAATTCAAATTCAAAAATATTTTATTTCTTCTTTAAAAGTCTTTCTTTCGAGAATTCCAAATAAAAAAATTTCTTTCTTTCAAAAATCAAAAAAAAATGAAGAAAAAAAAAATCATTCAAAATTAAAAAAAAAAACGAAATGAAAAAAAAACAATAAAGATTCAAAAATAAATCTCTTTTTTTAGAAGTTTTTCTTTCAACAATCCAAAAAATATAGAAAAATCCTCTTTAGAAGTCTTTCTTTCTTAAAAAAAATTTCCAAAAATATTTTTCTTGTTAAGAGCTTTCGTGGAGTTATTTTGTATATAAGTAAAAACAAAAAGAGTTAGTTTTATTCCTGAACTACTGTGATGACCCAAAAGGTCATCACTTGTTTTAAAACGAAACCTCCATGTTCTAAGGTTTCGAAAATCTCATTTAGAGTCACCTCGTTTTGTGTGCGTAGTCCGGGCGCGTAGCGGGAAAGCTTGGATATGAAATTTTGTGAAAAATGATAAGTTTTGACTGTAAAATGAATAAATTTGACTTCGACCAATATTTTGGGTAAACGGACCCGAATCCGTGAGTTGACAGTCCCGGAGGGACCGTAGGAAAATATGGAACTTGGGCGTATGCCCGGAATCGAATTCCGAGGTCCCGAGCCCGAGAAATGAATTTTTTTAAAGGAAATTATTTTCTGAATTTTTTAAAGAAATTTGAAATGAAGTTTGATTAGAAAGAGATGGTATCAGGCCCGTATTTTGGTTCCGGCGCCCGGTACAGGTCTTATTTATGGTTTAAGTCATTTCTGTAAAGTTTGGTTGAAAACGAACGTCGTTTGGCGTGATTCAGACCTAAATTTCTAAATTTGATACTTGATGAAGTTTGTGAAAAAGTTCTTGATTTTTGAGGTTTGATTCATAGTTATTGAGGTTATTTTGGCGATTTGATCACACGGATAAGTTCGTATGATGTTGTTGAGTTAGTACGTGTGTTTGGTTAGGAGCCTCGAGGACTCGAGTGTGTTTCGGCAAGTTTTGAACTTAGGACAAAAGTTGCAGATTCAGAGAAGTTACAGGTCTCTGAAGTCAAGTCTCGCGGTCTGCGGTGGAAACTTCGCGGCCGCGGTGGGGACTCCGCGACCGCGGTGGGGTTTGTGCGCTCCACGGTGAGCAAGGCCAAGCCTCCGCGGCCGCGTTCGATTTCTTGCGGTCTGCGGTAGAGCTTCGCGGCCACAGTCCGTTTTATGGGGTCTGCGGTGGAGCTCCGCGGCCGCAGTCCTTTTTATGCGGTCCGCGGAGATGGTCTGTAGACGAGATTTTCAGTTATTTTCATTTTTCAAAACCCCAAAAACATAAGAGGCAAATTTTCAAACAACCTTTCATCTCCAAATCAATTGTAAGTCATTTTTAACTAGGTTTCTTCAATTATTAACATCTTTTAACATGATTTCAACTTCAAATAAATTATTTTCATGGTGGAATTGGGGATTTTGAGTAAAACTTAAGAATATTGAAATTTGGGGATTTAGACCTCAAATTGAGGTCGGATTCCAAAACCAATTATATATCCGGGCACGGGGGTAAATGGGTAATCGGTTTTGGTCCGAATTTTGGGTTTGGACCAAGCGGGCCCGGGGTCGATTTTTGACTTTTTGGGGAAATCTTTATAAAACCTATTTTCATGCATTAGAATTGATTCATTTAGCATTTATTGATATCGATAAGTAAATTGTGGCTAGATACAATCGAGTTGGTGGTGGAAACAAGAGGTAAAGCGGTAGTTGAGGCTTGAATTGTGTTCGTTGCATCGAGGTAAGTGTTTGGTCTAACCTTAGCTTGAGGGATTAGGAGTTGTGTCCTGTTCGCTATTTGCTTCTTGTCGAGTACGACGTATAGGCATGGTGACGAGTATCTATACGTTGGTGTTAAGCATGACCGTGGGTCTTACATTGTGGTTTTCATGATTTCATTGTATTATCCATGCCTTGGTGAAGATTCCTAATTGTTGTATAAAGCTTGTGGAAAGAATTGTGACCTATGAACATTGAGGAGCGTTGGCTCAAGTTGTATAGTGAAATTGTGAAAGTACAAGTGACAATTGAACTTTGAGAGCATTGGCTCGAGTTGTGAAGTGAATTGTGAAGTAGAATTGAGAAAGAGAAGAGGTCATTATGTTATCATTCTTGCCGGGCTATTGTTGAGTTATTTGTTGTTACCTTGTCAGGATTTAATTGTTTAATTGTTGTTCCCTTGCCGGGATTTAATTGTTTAATTGTTGTTCCCTTGCCGGGATTTAATTGTTTATTTGTTATTCCCTTGCCAGGATTCTTATTGCAAAATTTCCTTTATTTCCTTACCATATTGTTGTGAGTATTGTTTGGTTGAGGAAGAAAGTTAAAGCACGAAGGGTGATGTCGTGCATTATTTGTTATTGTGAGGAAAGAGTATAAAACACGAAGGGTGATGTTGTGCCGCACGACGTACCATTCTGTGCCGAATCTATTGATTATATGGTGAGGAAAGAGAGTAAAAGCACGAAAGGTGATGTCGTGCACATTTTGATTATATGATTGTTTTGGTGAGGACGAGAGTAAAAGCACGAAAGGTGATGTCGTGCACATTTTTATTATATAACTGCTTTGGTGAGACTGAGAGTAAAAGCACGAAGGGTGATGCCGTGCAATTGTTGATTTCTACATCCTTTTGATATTCTAGTTATGTTGTTTTCTTTCCTTACTTGATGTTTTTCTATTCGGAACTATTATCTTTCCCACAGCATGTATCCCCCTCCCACATTGACTGGCTATTTCTGTGTTTCTTTTCCGCTGTATATATATATATATATATATGAAGTGCACAGGTTTATTTGGTGGTCTGGTCCTAGCTCGTCAGTACTTCGCCGAGGTTAGGCTAGACACTTACCAACACATGGGATCGGTTGTGCTGATACTACACTCTGCACTGTGTGCAGATCTAGGAGCAGCTTTCGGACAGTAGTTGGAGTGCCTCCTTCAGTCCACCCGGAGACCCAAGGTAGACTGCAGGCATCCGCAGGCCCTGACGTCTCCCTCTATCTCTATTTCCTGTTTCTTTTTCTTTGTTCAGAAACAGTGTATTGTATTTTTTCAGACCTTGTATGTAGTGACTCTTAGACAGTCTGTGACACGGTGACACCAGATTTTGGGTATTTGAGGTTTTAAAAGTTGTAATAGACGTAGCCTTAAGATATAATTGTTGACTTCCGATTATTTATTTAAAATTTCGCTTTATCATATTATCGACTGGTGTTTGTTAAAAATAAGCAAAAATTAAAGTGTAGCAAGTAGTAAGGTTTGGCTTGCCTAGCTCCCATTAGTAGGCGCCATCACGACTCCCAAGGGTGGGAAATCCAGGTTGTGACAACTACGTAATGATCTGATTCATGCGGCGTCATGATACGTAGGCAATCCACATCGACTTTGATCATAGCCATAAACACACTACGTGAAAAATAAACAAAAAAAGCAAAAAAAAAAGAAGAAGAAAAATATATTGAGAAAAAAAAAATTGAAAAAAAGTGATAGAAACAGGAGAGAAGAGGGAGCCAAGATAGCTTCTAGCTCGAGGGGGCACCACAGGTCATTCAACCAATCATACATGCTTCCTAAGGTCCCACAACACCATTATCCTCATTAAGTTGTTGCTTATGTCGTGGCACTGCCTCCCTATGCGGTGATGAACGCGCAACCTTATACGCGACATAACATTATCGAGCTCCACCTCCCAGAAATGCCCGTCATTACCAAGCTCCATATAATTACCAAACGAATGTTCTCCAATACAATACTCACCTGAGAGAGCTTCTTATAAGGAATCATTTCACTCATATCAGTGAATCATATTCAAGCTTGTTTCAAAAGCTAATCAGGTTAGGTCTGCAACAGCTAGTGGGCCCGAACTGGCTGAACCCCGAGTCCCCCTCACACCGAGCTGATGCTAAATGTGAATACCACTCTAGAGCAGTGTAGCATGATACTAAAAATGGTTGGACTTTCAAAAGAGAAATAGAAGACCAAGTCAGTAGTTCTTAGGGGAGAAGGGGACCCAAATGTGTTGCCTGCTCACACCAATGGACTAGTAGTTGGAATGATCTATAAAGATGAGGATTTGATCCGGCACTAAATTCCAACACAACCATTGCCAAGACAAAAAAAAATCTGAATGGTCCCCATCAGACGGGAGTCTCGGTAGCCGATCTTGCTATCCTTTATGCTTTCGGATTATTTCAGGGTGTAATCCGGATGTTTTAATTTATTGTCTTACTTTCTGACGTAAACCCTTCTATCTTTAAAATTAAAAAAAAAATCAAATGAAATTAATATTTTATTGTCTAGGAATATCTCTTTTCTTAATCTTGTCACCTTTCTTATTCTTTTTTGAGTTCTATTAATGCAGATTTTAATGACATGACATGCTTGCGGACTTCATGCCCAGATCCTAAAATGCTACCAGACCCCGAAATAATGAATCACAAAGCAGAATGTATTGAAGATAAGGCTTGTAATGAAATATACAGAGAATTGGAATAGTAAGCCTAAACAAAGTCCAAATGAAACCGCCCTTTCGTGATTGGTTTATGGCATTGAAGCCATGATACCAGCAGGAGTTGAAATTTTCTCTTTTTGGATCTTTGTTGAAACCGAGATCAAGGATCAAGATTGTGTCAAAATCCGGTTAAAATGGTTGATTTGAATGGCTGAAAAAATGGTTAGTTGCGGTCTGCCACAAGCAGTTGTACCAACAAAGAATGGCTCATGCCTATAACAAGAAAGTGTGTTTCAGAAAATTTGAAGTAGAGCAACGCATGCTGAGATGTATCCTCCCGCACCATGAAGAAGCTGAAGAAATGTTTGCTCTAAAATTGGAAAAGGTCCATATATTATAACAAGAGTCTTGCCAAAATGAGCGTTGTATTTAGGATACATCGAAAAAAATTTCCTCGATACAACTTTCAATGCGGATGCAATCAAAAGGTATTATGTTTAACTCCCTGTGCAACATTAATATTCTCTAATTGGATTGACGAAGGCTTTCATTCTCGCTACCCAAACACCATCAACCCTTTTTGCCAATCCTTTGAGCCGATTACCTTTCTTTGATTACTCTCTTTGGAACCTAAAGGTGTTATTGAAAAAAAAATGAAATGAAAAATGAAAAAAAAATCAAAACAAGTTCAAGTCATCCTGAACTACGTTTGACTTGATTCCAAAAGGATACGTAGGCAGCCTCTCTTTGGGGTTCAGTCACACCAAAATAAAAATACAAATTCCCCCAAAAGTAAAACTGGGGCAGATGTTATAATGGTTCGGCGATGGTTCGCCTGAAAGGTTCCAAAGTTGTAATTCAGTCCAAACTCCTTTTACCCCAAATCCTGTTCAAGTCCTTCCGATCAATCGGTAAAGATGTCCAAAATTGAAGCATACAACTACTTGGATCCGATGCAATCAAATTAGAGAAATAAAATGAGAGAGTCTTATTGGTGAAAACCCACACGAGCACCATGAGGCGACAAAAAGCAAAGAAATAAAATTAGAGAGTCTTATTGGTGAAAACCCACACGGGCACTGTGAGGCGACAGTAAGTAAAGAAATCAAAATGAGAAAGTCTTGTTAGTGAAAACTCGCAAAGAGCATTATAAGGCGATGCTGAGTAGAGAAAAGAGAGAGGTCAGCTCGTGAAAACCCGCAAAGGGCGCCCCTGATCAAAAAGAGGATTCTCACAGCCATCGACATCGACAGAGTCCTGGTTAGGTTTCTCGATTTTGAGGAAAAAGTTGTGATGAATTTCTGAGAGCCGGACGGTTTACACAGATCATACATCCAGTCCAAAAGGCATGTCATGTTCGTTGAAGTCCGCATGTACTCCAGATAAGTCCTTCTTTCCTTTCCCCAAAAAGGACACTTTTTGTTTTTAACTCATTCTCCATTCCATGGTTTGTTTTCTTTGAATCCCTTTCGGTTTAACTCTGTTCCGAAACTAAGACAAAGAAAGGATGGTAAGAATGATTTACAGGGTTCTCATTTGATACAAGCTAATATGCAAAAAGGCACCCAGCCTCATCAGGGGGGCATAAGTCGGCCTCGACTGGCCATGGCGGCCGATGCTTCGAAATCAAAACTCTTGGAAGGAGAAAATCAAATTGAAGTGCCTATAAAGGCAAATGAAGTTGAAAAGGTTAAGTCCCTTGTGGCCAACCATCTCGGAAAAAGTTTGGAAAGCCAAGGTCTCCAGAAAATAATACAGAGCAGTCAAGCATCTGAGTGCCATGCTGACAAAATCGGTTCTTCGACGGCAGTGGCCGCGAATCAAACTACTCAAGGCATCAAGGACACAAACCAACCACCACTTTGAAAACTCACAAATTTTTCTTTGTTTGAAGTAGGAACAAAGCATGCACAATGGTGATTCTAAAAGAACTAATGTAACCAAACATAAGCTCATTAAAATCTCCATTTTTCTTTTATTTTCGGCATACATAACTATTGTTCACACCTCCTATTTTTACGTAGCTTAACCCAGGTAGAACCTTTTTGCCTAGGGGGATCCAGCTCATAGTTCTAGGTAGAAGTACTCTTCGCTCAGGTTGTTTTTACGCAGCTTAACCCAGGTAGAACCTTTTCTCCTAGGGGGATCCAGATTATAGTTCCGGGTAGAAGTACTCTTTGCTCAGGTTGTTTTTACGCAGCTTAACCCAGGTAGAACCTTTTTTCCTAGGGGGATCCAGCTCATAGTTCTGGGTAGAAGTACTCTTCGCTCAAGTTGTTTTTACGCAGCTTAACCCAGGTAGAACCTTTTCGCCTAGGGGGATCCAGTTCATATTTTCGGATAGAAGTACTCTTTGCGCATGTTGTTTTTACGCAGCTTGACCCAGGTAGAACCTTTTTCGCCTAGGGGGATCCAGCTCATATTTTCGAGTAGAAGTACTCTGCGCTCAGGTTGTTTTTACGCAACTTAACCCAGGTAGAACTTTTTCGCCTAGGGGGATCCAGTTCATATTTCCGGGTAAAAGTACTCTTCGCTCAGGCTGTTTTTACACAGCTTAACTCAGGTAGAATGTTTTCGCCTAGGTGGATCCAGTTCATATTTCCGGGTAGAAGTACTTTTCGCTCAGGTTGTTTTACGCAGCTTAACGCATGTAGAATTTTCCAAGTATAATCTTTTCGCCTAGGGGGATTCAACTCGTATTTTTTGGTAGAAGTACTCTTCGCTCAGGGTGTTTTACGCAACTTAACTTAGGTAGAATCCTTTCGATTAGGGGGATCCAACTTATATTCCGGGTAGAAGTACTCTTTGATCAGGGTGTTTTACGCAGCTTAACTCAGGTAGAATCATTTCGCCTAGGGGGATCCGGCTCATATTCCGTGTAGAAGTACTCTTTGCTCAGGGTGTTTTACGTAGCTTAACTCAGGTAGAATCCTTTCACCTAGGGGGATCCGGCTCATATTTCCGGGTAGAAGTAATCTTCGCTCAGGGTGTTTTACGCAGCTTAACTCAGGTAGAATCCTTTCGCCTAGGGGGATCCAGCTCATATTTCCGGGTAGAAGCTTTGCTCAGGGTGTTTTACGCAGCTTAACTCAGGTAGAATCTTTTCGCCTAGGGGGATCCAGCTCATATTCCGAGTAGAAGTACTCTTCGCTCAGGGTGTTTTACATAGATGAACCCAGGTAGAACCTTTTCGCCTAGGGAGATCCAGTTCCTATTTCTAGGTAGAAGTACTCTTTGCCCAGACTTAGTTTTTCTAGCTTAACCTAGGAAGAACTCTTTCGCCTAGGGGGATCCAGCTCATATTTTTGGATAGAAGTACTTTTCGCCCAGGATTAGTTTTCATAGCTTAACCCAGGTAGAACTTTATCACCCAGGGGGGATTCAACACTTTTGTTAGTAATACAGGGTGCCAACCCCTGGTTATATTTCCTTTTTCAATAATACATGACACCAACCCCTGGTTACATTTCCTTACCAGTATAGGGTACGTCAATCCCTAGCTTTATTTTCCAACATAAGATACGTCAATTCTTAGTTGAGATACCATTTAGATAATCAGGGTACACCATTCCTAAAGAATTGTATTTTTCTAGGGTACACCAATTCCAACACTTTAGTGCTTTAAAAGAAGTAGTTTAGAATTTTGTTACAATAACTCACGAAATTTTCCTAGTGAAAACTGGGGCAGAAAAATTTCGTTCGTTCGTTTGTTTGTTTTGGTATATGAGCAGGTTTGACCTCAAGGCACAGGGTTCGAGATGATCAAAAGAGGAATTCTCAATCCAGAATAAAGAAAAGAAAAGAAAAGGAAGTGAGTCTAAAATACAAAAGTGATGAAAAAATGCAGACTGCTCAAGACATGACCGAAGTCACGATGCATTGCATTTTTCCGTTTTGATTAGAAGAAGCTGTAGAAGAATAAAATAGCACCTGCAATTAGCAAGCATCAAGGTTCCGATCAGATTTTGCGAAGAAGAACTAGTCAAGACACACGATCAAGTTTCAGAAGACTTATAGATAGGATCTTGTATTTTTATTTTCTTTAATGTAACTTTTTTTTATTTTTTTATTTTTATATTTTTGATGTAATAAACAAATCCGCGTACCAGAGCCTCAACGGAACCTCACTCGACTCCTCAACTCAGCATTCTAGCCTTTTCTTTGAGCTACACGCGACCTGACTCCCTTATAACCCAAAATATGTAGGCCGTCCAAAATCTGGACTTGGTTGCAACCTATCTTTTATTTATTTTCCTTTTGAATAACGGTTTGATCAAAAATTAGTCACATGGCTCACCTTGTCTTTGCGTGAAAACTCTTCATCTTTCCAAGCAAAGAGAGGCATGCTGTGAGCACCTAATTTTTTACCATGCTTGAATTTTTGCCAACTTTCTTGCATTATTTAGCACATACCTTATCACCACCACAATTATTCCCAAACAACCACATTCCTACTCTCTCTTACTAAATGAACTCATAAAAAAAGCCAAAAAAGAAGGAGGAAAACAACACGGAAATGAGTGATTTGGTTTTGAAAAAGAAGGAAAATAAAGAAAAATCAAAAAGGGAGGAAAAAGGAGGGGGGACAACGTGAGGAAAGGGGGGGGGGGTTTCTTTTGAAAAAGAAGGAAAAGAATGTTGAAAGATGGGGAAAGAATTTTGAAAAGTGACAAAGGCAATAGGAGAAGGAGAAAATGGAGCAAATAGAAAATGTTTCTTGGACCGTAGCTTCGGGGATTTTTCGAACTCTCCTATTTTTATTCTCTATATCAATAAGCCAAACCACCTTCAAGGAGGAGAGGACTCTATCACACATTTGCTGGACAATTTTTACACCCTAAAAATATAATTTTGAGAGTGAAAAATCAGTGATTAAATGACCCTTTAGTAAGCTGAAATGGTGAGCTTTGTGAAAATTTTTAGAGAGCAAACTTTTAGAAAAGTATAAACCTTCTTTAGAGTTGGTTCTTGGTTTCTTCTCTAAGGTTTCGGGCTGTTTTAAACACGAAACTGCTGCTGTTTTCTGCTGTGTTTGCTGCTATTTTTTTCCGTTGCGGAGCTCCATTTGTTCATTGCTGTATTTATTTTCTGCAATTCAGGTATTTCTCAAATTTTGCAATGCAGATTTTATATCCAATGGATGAGAATATGGGTCTTTTTCAGCTCATAGGATATGCTCGATGTGCTTTACTGGAATGAATGAATATTTACCGTGTTACTTATGTTTAAAGCATGTACATATGTAATATTTGGTTAATCTTCCATTTTTCTTCACATATGTAGCTCAAACAACATTCTGTGAAGTATATCTAGTTAAGGAAAAGAAACATTTTGTTTTCCAGAAATATTTATATGTAGATGTTTAGTTTCTTTTGCCTTGGTTTCATATATCTAATGTTAGTCATTTTAACTCTCATCTTAGTGTTGAAAAGGTAACATATAGTAATATGTCTCTTAGTAATATTTATGTTCATGGCAAGTTGATGAAATTGGGAAAAATATATGACTAAGTGTGCTGGTAAGTTGGAAAAAACTAGTGGAAGAATACCTTTGTTTTATTAATGTGTTGAATATCCTTTATTTAAGAATGAAACATATGTTTTTCTAGGTACATGTTTAGGAACTCATATTTTTAATGCATTATTTTATCCTTATTCTCATGTATTAGCTTTGGCTTCATTCTTTTAAAAAACAATAGTTTAGGTTGCTGTCACTCTTGTATTAGTTACGCTTATTCCATGTTTTTGTTAACGACTGGACGACGAAAGTTTGAACTAATCAAGCCGGAGTAATAAACAAGAGTTTTGCCCAACCTTTAAAATAATACATATGTTATATATTCCATTTTTTAATTAAGATTTTTCTTTATAAATTAGAATTATTTAATCACCCCTTAATAATTAATTTAAACGCTAGGCAATTAGTAAACGCGCTTTAACTCACGGAATTGCTTGCGTAGCGTGATACTTAACATTCAATAAATTAATTCAATAATATCATATCATACCCATTAGTTTAATTAATTTCTAATTTAATTAATTCTTTTGCTAAAATTGCGAATTCGCTTGCGTAGTGCGATACTTAATATTTTAGTAATTTCTTTAAGTGCAGTAACTTTCTTTTCAAAAGTAATAATGTACTAATAATCTTTGTCATAACTGCGGATTCGCTTGCGTAGCGCTGCTATGATAAAATTAATAATTTTCGTCTCGATCACGCATTCGCTTGAGTAATGTGGTTATGACATCTTATTATTCAAAATTTTCTTTAATTTTCCTAATAATCTGGATATAAAAGCGGCAAGGTAAAAAATATAAAAAAAACATATAATTATCAATTTGTCCAAAATTAATTTAAGCCAAGTTCAAGTCAGTAAAGAGACCGTGGTAGAATCACGGGACTCGAGAAATGCCTTACACAGTCTCCCTGGTCAACAGAATTTCATCCGGATTTTGTTTTCGCAGACCAATAATAAAAGAGTCAAACCTTCCTTTGACTAGAGATTCAAATAAAAGGTGACTTGGAACAACAAAAAATCAATTTCAAGAACAAAAATAATCCCTATTTCAAAATTTGTCACTTTAATTGGAAAAACTCTTTAACCCACAAAATTCATAACACACATTATCTTTTTGGAGGGGTAAAAAGGGATGTGACAAGGATGATCTATTCGGCCAAAGAGAGCACAGCAAAGACATGAACCCAAAACAAGAAGCTTTTGCGCAAAGTACCTCTTCTTTATTCAACAATAAGAAAGTAAGGTGTTAGCATTGGTTCACAATAACTGTTGCAACCTCTTTATTTGATGCCATAATCTCTTTTAATTTCTTCAATATAGTATTGCTAAGTATTTCTAAATTTGTATCACTAATGTTTTTTTAAAAAATTGTTATATATATGGTGGTTCAATGATTCTCATATATATGTTTTAGCGGGGGAAGCCAGAGTGTGCGATTCGGGTTTGCTCGAACCCAGTAGCTTTTGTTCAAATTCTGTATTTATCTTAAAAAATTCATTGAATATGCACAAATTATTAATTTAGAACCCAATAACTGAAAAGCATTACAATCCCAAACCCATAAGGTTCAAATCCTAACATGATTTCTTTTCTACTTGAGGTAAATATGTAGATCAATTTTATAATTAACAAAATTTGGTTTGGTCGAAAAATTTGGTTACGATTTTATGAATTAATGTTATCTACTATATAGCAAGTTCAAAATTAGATTGTAGTTATTAACCATATGTTGGCAATATCTCTCGTGCTTCTCGTGTCTGTTTAGAGGTAGATTCGGTAGGTTTGTACAAATTTTTGTACATATATATTGGACGTACGTGAACCTAAATATGTATGACTCCCAACTATTTGTTGTTTTATATAAATTTTACTTGCAGAAAAAACGATTATTTTTCAAAAGACAATACATAGATGGAAAGACAACACATAAGCAAGTTAATAGAAGAAAAGCATTGCTTTTAAATATTTTTTTGGTTTTGTGAATGATCACGATTAAATTTATCTTAAAGTTATTGTATTTAAACTACTCTATAGAGAAGCTCTAGAGTTTCTAATCACATCGCGGCTCTAATGTATAATCCAACTGGCTTGCGGAGGGTTTCAAACAAAACCTAGCTAATTGCAATAAAATATGAACTTTCTTTGGGTTATATGAATCCTTTAAGGAAACATCCAACCATAATATAAATGCAACCTCATGTAAACTTCAAAGTATGGCAGTCTCATCTCTCCAAACTATTTCTTCGGTATCAAGCAAGAAAACAAATTAAAGCCACAAGAATATTCTGAAAATACTAGGAATGGAGTCATTCAGTTGATGTTTCAATTTTAATATAGGTGTCGCCGCTTCCACTAATTATGCTACTAATTAAGTTCATATATTTGGTTCTTTCTTTATCAACTTGCATGGAGCTATAATACCAAACAAGTCTCCTATCTATTGTCGAAATTACAAAGCCATACCAATTCCCATAGATAAGAACACTTTGGTCCACCTTTTACCACTAACACAAAAGGTTACAGTGCATTCATCTTGTTGCTTTGAACTTTTTATCTGGAATTTTTGTTGTTTCTGTAAAAATTCTTAAAGTTATTGTGCCTTTGATTCTTGTAGAAATTCTTGTGGGGAATATTTATTATTTCTCTCTGGTTTTAAGATTTTTAATCATTTCGTTCTATAAATTACTTTCTAGCAATGAAAGTGAATTTGTTTCCAATTTAATTTAAAAACAAATCAACAGAAAGATTTTTTATTCAATTTAGTTTAAAACAAATAACCGACAACTTTCTCCAACTTGATGAGTCATATATATTGTCCCCATCTTGGTAATTCCGAGAAAACTCATATATATAATTTACTTAATTATGATCGTAATACTTTAAATTCCTTACTCAATAACAAGTATATTGCGCAGTGATAATATGGATATTTACATGGTATATATACATGTTTAAATTTCGTATGATACAAATATGAATCTTTAGAGTGGGATGCTTCTTTAAAGATTCTCAATAATGCATTAGTTGGAGTTAGATGAAGATTTTGTCCTAAATATAGATTTTGTGATCATATAATATTTTTATGAATTTTTTGAAAATTTATCATTTGTATTTCCCATAAACTAAGGTTACAAGACTCTAATTAACAACCGAAACCTCTTATTATATATTGAATATTTGGTTAATGCTTACCTTGAGACGTTACTTTTGCAGTTTGCTCCTTTTATTCTTTCACTAATCCTTTTAACTTTATCTCAAAATAATTATGCTTATTTGATGCAATGATAGTAGATAAATTACATGTTCAAATAATCCTAAATATTGGACTATATTACGGCAACACGTTTTTTCATACGGACAACCTTATATTGCATTTTCAGGAACAATATTTATGTAGTGAATAGAGTTCGACAAATGTGGACATCTAACTAACTAGACTAAATTATCAGTTTTGTTAGTTCAAAAAATATCTATTCATTTCGTATTTAAGTATTATGTTAATGTAATAATATTATTACAACGGCAACAATAACTACCCGGTAAAATTCCACAAAGTGGGGTCTGGGGAGGGTAATATGTACGCAGACCTTATCCCTACCCCGATAGGGCAGTGAGGCTGTTTCCGATAGACCCTCGGCTTAGAAAGACGATAATAATAACAAGAAAAGATAATTCATTAGTTACTCCAGTAGAAACCATAATACTAACAGAAGCATAACAACCAAAAGATAAATGACATACAATAACAGTAACCAACATCCAAGGCCCGGGGCTAAGAAAAAGAGCAAGGATAGTGTGAACTCAATATAAACTGCAAGCCATCTAAGATCAACCCTAGTCTAACCCCGCCTCACCCCGGGTATGAAGTAAGGAAAGCTCTACTACCCCCTAACCTACAACCCTAATGCTTGACCTCCAGACCTTCCTATCAAGGGTCATGTCCTCGAAAATCTGCAGTCGTACCATGTCCTGCCTAATCACCTCTCCCCAATACTTTTTAGGCCTCCCTCTACCTCTTCTCGGACCCACCACGGCCAACCGCTCACACCTCCTCACCGGAGCATCAAGGCTTCTCCTTCGCACGTGCCCGAACCATCTGAGCCTCGCTTCCCGCATCTTGTCATCCACAGGTGCCACACCCACTTTTTTCCGAATATCTTCATTCATAATCTTGTCTATCCTAGTGTGCCATCACATCCACCTCAGCATCCTCATATCTACTACCTTCATCCTCTGGATATGGGAGTTCTTAACCGGCCAACACTCTACCCTATACAATATGACCGGTCTAACCACAGCTCTATAAAACTGAGTATCAGTTGCACTTTCTTGTCACACAAGACTCCAGATGCAAGCCTCCATTTCCTCCAGCCCGCTCCTATACGGTGAGTGACGTCCTCGTCGATCTCTCATTCCCTTTGAATCATCGACCTAAGGTACTTGAAGCTATCTCTCTTGGGGATGACATGTGATCCAAGCATCACGTCCCTGCCTACTTCCCTCGACTTAGCGCTAAACTTGCACTCTAGGTACTCCGCCTTAGACCTGCTCAATTTGAAACCCTTAGACTCGAGAGTCTGTCTCCAAACCTCCAATATCTCGTTAACATCGACCTTCGTCTCATCAATTAGTACTATGTCATCAGCAAATAACATACACCATGGCACATCCCCTTGAATATGGTGTGTTAGTGCATCCATCACCAAGGCAAATAAGAACGGGCTAAACGCAGAACCATGGTGTAATTCCATAACAACCGGAAAATGCTCCGAGTCGCCTCCCACAGTCCTAACCTTAGTCTTAGCTCCATCATACATGTCCTTGATCGCTCTTATATAGGCTACCGGCACACCTTTTACCTTAAGACATCTCCAGAGCACCTCCCTAGGGACCTTGTCATATGCTTTCTCCAAGTCAATAAACACCATGTGCAGATCCTTCTTCTTATCCCTATACTGTTCCACCAACCTCCTAATAAGGTGGATAGCTTCCATAGTGGAGTGACCCAGCATGAACCCAAACTGGTTGTCGGATATAGACGTCGTCTTCCTCACCCTCGCCTCCACCACCCTCTCCCAGACTTTCATGGTATGGCTAAGTAACTTGGTACCCCTATAATTGTAACAACACTGGATATCACCTTTGTTTTAGAATAACGGTACCACTGTACTCGACCTCTACTCCTCCGGCATCCTCTCCGTCCTAAAAATAGCATTGAACAACCCAATCAGCTACTCCAATCCTGCTCTACCCACACACTTCTAAAACTCAACCGGAATTTTACCTGGCCTGGTCGCTCTACCCCTACTCATCTTACGCAAAGTCCTCATGACCTCATCCACCTTAATGCGCCTGCAATACCTAAAATCTCGAATACTCTCTGAATGCCCCAAATCCCCTAGCGCTATATCTCGGTCCCCCTCCTCATTTAGAAGACCATAGAAGTACGTCTGCCATCTCTGCTTAATCTGGGACTCTCCCATCAATACTCTACCATCCTCGTCTTTGATGCACCTTACTTGGTCCAGATCCCGGGCCTTCCTCTCCCTCGCTTTAGCCAGCCGAAACAACTTCCTGTCCCCGCATTTCTCCCCCAATTCCTCGTATAGACGACCAAACAAGGCATTCTTAGCCTCCGTGACCACCAGCTTTGCCTCTTTCCTCGCCACCTTATACCTCTCTATATTCGCCCTCCTCTCCTCCTCGCTTGTGCTCCCTGCCAACTTTGCGTACGCTACCTTCTTCGCCTCCACTTTACCTTGGACTATGTCATTCCACCACCAGTCGCCTTGGTGCCTGCCAGAAAAACCCTTCGATGTCTCTAGCACCTCTCTCGCCGCCTCCCTCACGTAGTTCGCCATCGTTGACCACATAGTGCTCGCGTCTCCACTACTCCTCCAAGCTCCCATAGCGGATAACCTTCCCTCCAACTCCTGTGCTTTATCCTTGGTTAAAGCACCCCATCTAATCCTCGGTCGGCCACGAGCATAATATTATGAAAAAACTGAAATTAGCGACGAACAAATTCTATAGCTACACTGCAAAATCTGTTGCTAATCTTATTTAGTCACAAATTAATAACAGAATATTAAAAATTTTGGTAGCGACTGATCCGTGACGATAATTCGTAGCTAAATCCAGATTTTTTTGTACTATATCTATTTCAACATTAAAAAATTATTGCAGTTGACTGAAGACCTACGTGCAATACACGTACATATAAACTAGTACTATATTAAAAGCACGAATGCCCCTAGCGAAATATCGTTCGTCTTTTTTAATCTTTAAAGATAAAATTCACACTAGACAAAATTGTAATTTAAATACCTTCCTAATACTTCGGAATTTGAACTATGTAAGAGGTTATAAAATTTAGGACATATTAAGACTTCAAAATCAATTAAAACTTTACCTAGCTCCGTATTAATTTCCTTTGCAGTCAAATAAACGACTTTAGCCCATTGTTATTCCTTCAAACATCCTCACCCATTCTTTCCTATTGAATGCTACAAAACCTTTTTCTTCTTTTATCTTTTATGAAACCTTCTCAACTACTACATTAGTCTTCCTCTTCAATTTTTTCCTATTGCAACAAATAAATGAAATTAGCTAGAGCTAAGGAAGAATAAAAAGCGCATAACACACTATGAACTAAGAAAGAAGAGAACGAATCAAAAAAGCGAGTTCGTTTTGGAACAACGTCTACTCAACGTTTAGCATTTTTGTAATATAAATTGAGTATTTTGATAGAATTACTTTTCCACTTAAACTAATATAAATAAAAAAATGTTAAAATATTAAAGACGGGAAAAGCGAAACTGGTTGACAAGAATCAACAACATAAATAATTCAACACAAAGATCCAAAAGCGAAATACCAGATCAATATGCCTTATATAATGTCTTTCTTTATTTGAACTAAGAAAACACCTAAAAAAAAAACTAAGAAAACACCTAATTTATTTGCAAAACTTCATCAATTGATTTAACGAAATAGTAGATTGAATTCTCTACATACTATGGTCTGTAACGGAGTGTGAAAAAATCCTTCACTTATTCGAATAGCTATGTGGTCACTAATTTATCTACTTTGAGTTCATGCACAATTCAAAACTATTGCCCAATAAATATCAAAAAGAGAGGATATAACGTAGTTCTTGGTTCTGATATTAAATCTCTTGGGGAATCAAAGTTCTTTAAAAATAATTTTAATTTAAAAATTTTAAATCTTCAAAAAATATTTGTTCTTGCTGAAACTTAAAAAGAAATATGATAATTTGTGAAACTTAAGTAATTGAATTATAAAGTTTGAATAAATTTTAAGCTAAATAAAATTAGTAATTAATCATTTCAGGAACTTAATTTACTTTTTTTTATATTATAACTCTAATATAAATTTTAATATATTACAAAAATTTAATACTAACTGAGACGGGGTGCACACACAACGCGCGTATCCTAAGACTAGTTTTTAAAAATAGTCTCAAGTAAATTAATTATTTTTTTCTTATTATACCCTTAATATTGATTGTTCTTGAAAACTATAAATACCTTAATTATTAGTAAGTATTAAATGAAGAAAGATTATATCCTAAGACATATAAGGGTAAAATAGTCAAAAATCTTTCCTATTTAATATTTTCTTAATAGGCGTGTAAAACAGAAATATGACAGACAATTTGAGATGGATGAAGTAATATGGTATAATTACTTTTTACGTAATTTTTTAAATATATAAATTTTACTTCAAAAAATATAAAAATTTATGTCCAAATTCACGATCAAAAATACATAAATTGGTACAGGAGTATTAATTTATCTTAAACGATAAATTAGATATAAAACACATATTAATTAAAATTAAGATAAATCTCATTTAAAAAGTGAAAGTACAAAAATGGGGAATGAATTGTATTTCATTTGATTCAAACGTTAGATACTTTGATGTTTTTTTGAAAACAATTACTAAATGAAAGTCTATCAAGTTAGATTGTATTTTTGTGAAAATTTGGTAACTTGTAATAAGGAGAATTTTGAGTATATCCCCCTCTCAAATTGCTGCCTCAACTCCAGATGGAAATAAACTCACCATCCAAAGATTGACAACTCAAACTTTAAACAAAGGATAATTAGAAAATATTTAGATAAAACAAAAAAAATCCAACTATTACAGTGTCGATGTCTTTCAGTTCTAGAAAATTACCTAATCAAGCAGCTATCTATATCATAATCCGTTTTTCAAGTTAATTTAAATTCTTTTTAATTGTTTTTTCTTTAAAATATTTGTAGACAAAGTTATGCGATGAAATTCACTTCTAATTTTCTGAAATTTTAAAAAGTGTCAGAGTGCTGAAGTAATGAATGACGTGTCATAACTATTGAGTGAGGGGTAGTGTAGTGTGTGTATAGTTTAGCGTATTAGGAGAGGGGTAATTTTGTCATTTCACAGACCTTCTCCACTAACCATTGTGAAGTGGTTATATTAGTTAATACTGTACATTCCAAATGTTGGTTAATACAGAATTAAGATCTTCTCCTCCTTCTCTCTACTTTCTCTCTCTACAACATTGTTCAATTTGTTCATACTTCAATTGCATGGGTATGAATCTGAGTTTGTAATGATAGATCTCAGATTCTATCATGGTATCAGAGCGATCGATTGAGACTTAGGACCAAAATTTTTCAATTTTTTCATAGAAAGCCATTGCTGAAGCAGAGCGGCCATAGGAGAACCAGAAGTTGAAATTCCTCGAATTGATCACAATCATCCTTTATACTTGAGAGAATCGGACATACCTGGTGTGGCATTGATTGACATAAAACTCACAGGCCCAGAAAATTATGGTCTGTGGAGTCGAGCTATGTGAACAACACTGTTGGTGAAGAACAAATTAAGGTTCATAGAAGGAGCTTTTGTAAAAGGCTCGTTCAAAGGTGAATTAGCAAATCAGTGGGAAAGACGTAATGTTGTGGTGCTGTCATGGATAGGAAAGACAGTAGCGGTGGAATTACAACCTAGCATCATTTATGCATCAAATGCGTCAAAGGTTTGGAGCGAGTTTAAGGAACGATTTGATAGATCGAATCTAACTAAAACTTATAGGCTATGGAAGATGATAAGATCATTGACCCAAGGCACAGATTCTGTCACTGTTTACTACTCCAAAATGAAGGATCTTTGGGATGAAATGGACTTGTTAGTGGCAGGACCTGGGTGTGATCGTGAAGAAATGTCACGACCCAAACCTATGGGCCGCAACGGGCACCTGGTACCTTACTCAACCGATTACCAACATAACATATATTTCTCATCATACTTTCATTGGCAAATGGGCCAAACGGGCCGTCATAGGCTAACCGGAATAAACATAGGGGAATACTCGATATAGGATGACCCAACCTGATATAAACTTATACATGTGACATACGGGCCTATAAGGGCAACATGATCATTTATAAACTCAAAACCTAGGCTGGCAAGGCCATACAAGCATCCGTATACATGACATCTGTCTACAAACCTCTAAGAGTATAACTTATCATAAAGGCCGGGACAGGGCCCCGCTATACCAAATAATACAAGTCTAAATCATACTGACCAAACAAGAAACTCTGAAGCAAATGGAGCGCACCGACATCTTCCGTTGAGCTGATAGCCTACTTGGAGGACTCTCGACCTGTCTATTGGGACATGCAGGCATAAAACGCAACGTCCCCAATAAAAGGATGTCAGTAAGTATAATGTACTGAGTTTGTAAGGCACATAAATAAATATATAAAAGACATGGAAGAAACATGGAATAAATGATTTAACCTGTAAGTCTGGATAACTCTGTAAATCATGAAATACTTATAGTGTCATGCATATGTGCATGAATGTCATGTCGTGCATTGGTACATGTGTTCATAACATCATCAAGCCTCTTAGGGCTTCCCATCATATCATCTCGACCACTGTAGGAAAAATCATCAATGTATACCAGCTGATCAGGTGGTGGTGCGTATATAATGTTGTAACCTTTTCCCATATCCCATATATATGTATACATATATACGCATATATAACGACATCTGATCATGTGTCAATGTACATATATAAATGAATGAAATACATGAGAAGTACGTCAATAAAATCTTTCGAAATGTCATAAGATCAGTATACCTTTGAGTAATATCATGAAGTAAACATTTTTTAACTTATGTATTTTTCTAAGACCCATGAACAGAAGATGTACTAATAAGACACATGGGAATTCAAGAACATAGGCACCTCTAATACTACTATGAATAGAGTCATTTATGAAAGTTGTACATTTGCTCGTTTTGTTTGTGTCGTATAGATCAAGCCAAAAGGAAAGAAGGGATAGCTTTAACATACCTGAGCCGATTCTCTTGACAATCCCTTTGTGATGACCCAAAATGTCATCTTTAAATTAAATAATCATCTCGGTGTTTTAAGACCTTGAAAAAAAGGCGCTATCAATAATTCCTCGACTTGCATGCGCAGTCCGTAGAATTTTCCGAAAGGTTTTTGTATGAAAAAATAGATTAAATTATGAATTAGAGCTTTAAAACTCAACTGAGTTGACTTCGGTCAATATTTTGAGCAAACGAACCCGGATCCAAGTTTTGACCATTCCAGTAGTTTTGTATCGTGATTTGGGACTTGGTCATATGCCCGAAATCAAATTCGGATGTCCCTAGATCAAATTATCACCATTTAACGGAATCTAGAAATCTAAGGCTAAAGATTTCTTAAGTTTGACCGGAGATTTGACTTTTGAGCAAACGACCCTGGAATGGAATTTTGATGATTCAAATAGTTTCGTATGGTGATTTTGGACTTAGGAGCATGATCGGATTTGGATTTGGAAGTCCGTAGGACAATACAGCGCATTTTGGCGAAAGTTGGAAAATAGAAGATTTTTGGAAAAGTTTGACCGAGAGTTGACTTTTTGATATCGGGGTCGGAATCCAGTTCTAAAATTTTTTACAGCTTTATTATGTCATTTATGACTTGTGTGAAAAATTTGAAGTCAATCGGACTTGATTTGATAGGTTTTTGCATCGAATATAGAAGTTAGAAGAATTGAAAACTCATAATTCGATTCATGGCGCGATTCGAAATTTTAGTGTTGTTTAGCGTGGTTTAAATCCTCGACTAAGGTTCGGGTGAGTTTCGGAGTGGTTTCGGACCATTTTTAGGCCAATTTAACTTGCTGGATTTCTTCCAGCAAGGTTCGAAAATTCTGATGCGAGGAGCATAATTTGGAAGCTTATATCTAGCAATCTATAAGGAATCTGAAAATGTACAAAACATAAAAGTTGTAGCCCTTGCATTCTAGTTTCCAGAAACTTTAACCATTAAACATTCGGATATTTATACAAAAAGTTATGATCGATTAAATAAGGGCTGGTAAAGCTGTTTTGAAATTTTCCAGAAATTTCTGATGCGAGGAGGCTACTTTGGAAGCTTATATCTCGAAATATATAGGGAATCCGAAAATATGCAAAACATAAAGGTTGTAGCCCTTGGATTCTAGTTTCAACAAAGTTAAATCATTCATCATTCGGATATTTGTACAGAAAGTTATGATTGATTGAATATGGCTGGTAAAGATGTTTCTGGTGGACTTTTAGTGACAACTTTTAGTGACGAAAATGGACTTTTAGTGACGGATGAGTAGAAACTTAAGGACCAAAAATGCTCATTTTCTTCATTTTCGTTTTGGGATTTTTGGAGCTCGGTTCTTGGGCGATTTTGAGGTGTTCTTCACGATTTCAACTCAAGTAAGTGTCCTATACTCGAAAGTGTTTATATTACATAAATCCATGGTTATTTTCATCGTTTAATTCGGATTTAAATGGAAGAAAATCAAGATTTTTGCAAAACCTTCCAAAAATAAAAATGTTAGATTTGGAGGTCGAGTTGTTATCGGAATTTGATAAAATTTGTATGGGTGAACACGTGGTTGAATGGGTTGTCGGATTTTGTGAGTTTTGTCGGGTTACGAGACGTGGGCCCCACTGGCAAATTTTTAGTACAATTTCGGATTTTTAATGGAAAATGTAGAATTTCATATGGAATTAATTTCTATAATTTTTATTGACTGAATCGAATTGTTTATGACTAGATTTGAGAATTTCAGGCACGAATTCGCGAGTCAAAGGCTTGTTGGAATTTTGAATTGGTTGCAAAGCGAGGTAAGTGTTTGGTCTAACCTTAGCTTGACGTATAGGCATGGTGACGAGTATCTATACGTTGGTGTCAAGCATGCCCTTGAGTCTTATACTCTGATTAATGTGACTCCATTTCGTATTGTATATGCTCTATATGATAATTTCTATTGAGGAATATGACTTGTGGAAGTAATATTGTTAATTGAACATGGTAGAGCGTTGGCTCAAGTTGAAAATTTAATTGTTGAACATTGTAGTGCATTGCCCAAGTTGAGAATTGAATTGTTGAACATTGTAGAGCATTGGCTCAAGTTGAGAATTGAATTGTTGAACATTGTAGAACATTGGCTCAAGTTGTGAATAGAATTGGGAAGTAAACGTGAAAGAAGAAAGGAGAGAGAGAATCATGATATTGTCTCCCTTGCCGGGATCTTATTGTTTTGATGTTGTTTTCCTTGTCGGGATTTGATTGTTGTACTATTGTTCCCTTACCGAAATTTTATTGTGATTTCATTTATTTCCTTGCCCTTACTTCTTGTGATTGTTGTTTGGGTGAGAAAGAGTGTTAAAGCACGAAGGGTAATGCCGTGTATGATTTTGTGAGGAAGAGTGTAAAGCATGAAGGGTGATGCCGTGTTGCACGATGTGCAATTCCGTGCCAATTATATTAATTTTATGGTGAGGAAGAGTGTAAAGCACGAAGGGTGATGCCGTGCAGTTTATATTGATTCTTATGGTGAGGACGAGAGTAAAACCACAAAGGGTAATGCCGTGCACTTGTCCTTGATTTTTCCTGATTCCAATTGAGTTATGTTGTCCTGTACATTTATTTACCGATTTTCCGTTATTACTTGATTTTATTTCGATATTATAGATTCCCTTACCCTATTTGCCTTGTGTTTGTTGCTTGGGTGAGGAAGAGTGTAAAGCACGAAGGGTGATGCCGTGTATTGTTTTGGTAAGAGAGAGTTAAAGCTCGAAGGGTGATGCCGTGCACTTTCTGTTTGCTGTGTTTACTTGTTATTAGTAATTCAAGTATATTAACTGTTTAGATCCCTTTACTGTTATGATCCTTTGTGTTGGGATCCATAGTGTTTACAATACCTCACCTTATTTTTTATATATATGTTCAATACTTCAAATTTCAAGAATTGTTATATTTTTAACTCAATTGATTTCTCAACTAAAATTTTCTTAAACCGTTTGAGGTTGTACTTTACTTAAAAAGAAATTTCTACTATGTTTTGATTTATTAATTTCTCGTATTAAAGGTAATGATTCTTCGATATTGTACTCTAATTGAAAAATGGTATTTTCTTTATCAAATGATTTCTAAAAATAACTTCATCTTTTCTTGTTGATTTCCTAATTGGGTTGGAAGTTGTACTCTACTTTATGTTAAGTGAATAAGGCTCCTTGAATATTCTTAATTGTATTGGGTTATGGAATCTATGAGCTGAGTAACATGAGAATATCGTTGTGCAATGTGAGACAGAAATATGTGGGCACAAGGTGCCAGGGAAAATATTATGGTTTTATTTAATGGCACGTGAATTGTCCGTGCGGTTGTGACATAAATATGGGCACGAGGTGCCGTGAAAATATGAAAGTGGGCTGAGACCCATATTATTTATGATTATGAAATGAGGTGTCACAAGGTGACCTTTACTCGAAAGAATTATATTCGAAAGATGCTTATCTGAAAGATATTTATTTGAAGGAAATATATTCGAAATATATTTATTGAAAAGCATATTATCTTAGAGATTATTACTTGAAGGATTTATAGGCCAAAGATTTATATTTGAAGGACTTGATTAATTGATTGCACTTGTATTTATTATTTGTTGAGAAATATTTATGGTGTTCTTGTTGTCTGCTATTTATATCACTGGTTGATCATTGTTGCCATCATTGTTATATGCTTCCTATTATTTTTGTACGCTATATTGCACAGGTTTATTTGGTAGTCTAGTCCTAGCCTCGTTACTACTTCACCGAGGTTAGACTAGGCACTTACCAACACATAGGGTCGGTTGTGCTGATACTACACTCTGCACTCTTTTGTGCAGATCTCAGTGTTGTAGATTTTGGACCGTAGTGAGATTGATGTTGTCTTGTTCATCAGGCGACCCGAGGTAGTCCTGCAAGCATCCGCAGGCCTTGGCGTCTCCTTCTATCTACTATTCCTGTTTCTTTCATGTATTTTCGGAGACAGTGTTGTATTTATTTCTTTCAGACCTTTATTTGTAGTACTCCTAGACAGTCTGTGAAGTTGTGACACCAGTCTTGGGTAGATTTGTTATGGATTGGTATTAGCAGTATTATTAAAACTTTACAATGCAACCTTCCGCTTATTCAATTCTGTTGTTATCTAATTGTTGGCTCTTAACTGATATCGGATTAAAAATGGAAACAAGGTAAATAGTTTAGTTGGTTGGCTTGCCTAGCTTTCACTAGTAGGCGCCATAACGACTCCCGAGGGCGGGAAATCCAGGTCGTGACACCCTTTAATACACGTCAATTGCGATAACATGTAATCGACAAGACCAGAGTAGGAAAAAATTCGTATGATATTCTTGAGAAAGATTGTACCTTACTCCCTTAGAATTGCAAATCTCAATGTGATTACATAGTATAACTTCGTTGCAAATCTCTTAGAATTGTGATTCCGTATTGAAGCTTCATCCGTACTTGTAGTCATAAGCCTTTACTTTGTGAATTTTATCATAATCTCTTTGAATTTTTTTGAATATGAGAAGTCTTTCATGGATTTTGTCTAAGATTTCATTCTTTATTTTGATGAAGCCTTCCTCCATTCCCCTTAATAAATTTTGATGTAAGATCTTTCTTTTGAATTAGATAAGTTTTGGTCTTTAAATGGTATGACTAAGCCATATACTACTTAAATGTGCCGCATTTTCAATCATAGATAAGAGTCATAATTTGGACAAGATTTTGCTGCCACGTTAGCTTTCCTTAGTCTTTATCCAAAGACCTCAATTAACCATCCACCACTCCTTAATCACTTATTAATTCCCCACTAATCCAATATTTAACTAATGACCCACATAATTAAGAATTATCTCAAATTACTTAAAATACTACTTACTTTTAACACACCTTATACACCTTACTATTATGGTCATATGGTACCTTGTATGGCACTAGTCAATATATACGGGGTATTATAGTTTGGGTCGTATTTATCCCAAAATATCAAACTTCGATGAAATTCATTTCCTTCGATTTGCTTACCATCTTCCCTTCACGAATTTACTTATCACTTGTTTGAAATAGCATAATACTTATAATACCAAAATAATCTCATTCCCGAACTTACGTCGATTAGCTTACGACAAAATTTTAACGTATGAAAATGCAGGATGTAACATCTCATTTCCGAGCTTTCATCAATTTACTTATGGCGTACTTTCACGTACGAAAACATAGGGTGTAACAAGAAACAAGGCCTTTCATTGAATAGTTCAAAAATCTGAGACTTTTGCAGTTTATAGTTGGCCTAAATGAAAGCTATAGCCATGTAAGGAGCTAAGTGTTACTCAAAACACCTATCTTGACGGTCAATCAGGCATATGCCTTGGTCATACAAGAAGAGAGCTAAAGAACCCTCGGAACAGAGGAATCTAATAGTGAGATTTTGACCATGCTAGCTGGGAAAAATCAGACATTCAATCAGGGATTCAAGGCAAAGAAACCAGGCTTGATTTGTGAATTTTGCGGCTATAAAGGTCACTTGAAGGAGAACTATTATATGATCATAGGGTATCCTCCGAATTTCAAGAGTAAGAAGAAAGTACAGATACAAGGAGTCAAACCTTATGCTAATGTTGTTGCTGCTGAGATAGGGAATACATCAAACACTTAGCCCACACAAGGGAACTTTTTCACGGAGGATCAATACAAGCAGCTACTAAACCTTCTGAACAAACAAGACACAGGTGACTATCACTCACTTATGGTAGGTATAATTATCGAATGCCTTTGATTGTGATTGAATATTAGACTCAGATGCTTCACATCATATTACCTTTCATGAGGAGATCATGCATGGTATTAAAGATTGTAGTTCACACAATAATAGTGGAGTGCAAGTACCAATAAGAAATAAGTGCAAAGTGTCCCATACAGGAAATGTCTCTATATTGGACAATCAAGTTTTGAAGGATGTTATACATGTTCCTGACTCTAAGTTCAATTTATTGTCTGTTTCAAAGCTGACCGAGGAACTGATTTGTATTGCAATGTTCTTCCCTGACTTCTGTGTACTGCAGGGTCTTTACAATGGGAAGGTGATGGGGATTGGTAAGGAATTATGTGGACTGTATATTTTGCATAGGAGATTAATACCTACAACAGCAATGGTCAGTAATACTACAAATAACTCATCCTTATGGCACATGAGACTAGGACATCCTTCAATAAAGGCAATGCAGTATATCCAACAGTTGAGAAACTCAGTGGACAGTAGAGTGCAATATAATTGTGATATATACCCCTTGGCTAAGCAGAGTAGGTTAAAGTTTCCATCTAGTAGTAATTAATGTTGTTAGTATTTTCCAGCTTATTCATGTAGATGTATGGGGACCTCATAAAATACCAACAAATGATAGGAAGCACTACTTTGTTACAATGGTACATGATTACAGTAGATTCACTTGGATATGTTTGTTGCAATCAAAGAGTGAAGTAATATTTGTATTGAAGAGTTTCTTTTCAATGGTTAAAAATCAATTTGGTGTGACTGTCAAAACATTGAGATATGACAATGGAACTGAATTCTTCAATTCTAGTTGCAATGAATTTTTTTCTTCATTAGGAAGTGTTCATCAAAGTAGATGTCCCGACACACCTCAACAGAATGGGGTAGTAGAGAGGAAGCATAAACACATTCTGGAAGTAGCTATAGCCCTGAAGTTCCAAAGCTCAATTCCTAACAGGTTTTGGGGACAGTGTGTAAAGACTGTTGTGTATCTACTTAACAAATGGCCTACTTCTGTTTTAAGAGGAAAGTCACCTCATGAACTTTTATACAATAAGCCACCTGACATAAATCACATTAGGGTATTTAGTTGTCTCAGTTAAAATTCTTCAATTCTAGCTGCAATGAATTGTTTTCTTCATTAGGAGTTGTTCACCAGAGTAGCTATCCCTACATACCTCAATAGAATGGGATAGTAGAGAGAAATCATTGACACATTCTGGAAGTAACTAGAGCTCTAAAGTTCCAAAGCTCAATTCCCAACAGGTTTTGGGGAGAGTGTGTAAATACTGTTGTGTATCTACTTAGCAAATGGCCTACTTCTGTTTTAAGAGGAAAGTCACCTCATGAACTTTTATACAACAAGGTACCTGACATATATCACCCTAGAGTATTTGGTTGTCTCTGTTATGCTAGTAACCTATCAAAAGGAGATAAATTTAGTCCAAGAGCCAACAGATGTGTATTGGTGGGATACTCAACAACTCAAAAAGGGGTACAGACTTTATGATCTAGAAAGGAAGGTTTTTCTGGTCAGCAGAGATATTAGCTTTAGGGAAGATATGTTTCCATTGAACAATGCTGAACTGGATTCTGGTGATTTATTTCTCAAGTAGCCAGAGCTAGTAGTGCAATCAGCTCAGCCTAGTATTGAACAAGAATCAACAAGTCAACTTAGTAATGATACTGCTCAGGAGCAAGTAACACATGCTGAATCATCCTGTTCAGGAGCAAGTGATACATGTTGAAATTTTGACAGAAGCTCATGAGAATCATATTGTCATATCACCTGATGCAATTTCACGAGAAACATTGACACTAGTTGTAGACACTTCACAAGACAGTTTAAATGACACATCAATTCCATAACAACCATCAGAACAGCAACCATCAGTTAAGGAAATAGCTCATGATGTTAGAAAAGGAGGAAGAATATCTAAACCTCCTATTTGGCTGAAGGATTATGTGACAACAAAGAATACTGCCACCTAGTGCCTTTATCCATTATCCAAAGGGCTATATCATGGAAATCTAACAACAAGATACCAGTCTTGTTTGAAGGCCTTTTCAGCTTGCATTGAACCTAACTCCTTTAAGGAGGAAGTTCAGGATGACAGATGGGTTGAAGCCATGCATCAGGAGATACAAGTACTTGAAGATAATAAGACTTCGGAACTAGTTGATTTACCTATAGGGAAGCAAGCCATTGGATCTAAATGTGTCTACAAAGTCAAGTACAAAGCAAATGGAGAGGTAAAAAGATTCAAGGCTCATTTGGTTGCCAAAGGATACAATCAAAAGGAAGGACTTGACTATCATGATACTTTTTCACCTGTTGTCAAAATGGTCACAGTGAGACTTGTTATTAGTATAGATACTTCCAAAGGTTGTCCTTTATACCAAATGGATGTTAATAATGCATTTCTACAAGGAGATTTATATGAAGATGTCTACATGAGTCTACCCTAAGGATTTACCAAATAGGAGGAGACCAAAGTATGTCGACTTCTGAAATCTTTGTATGGACTCAAACAAGCCTCTAAACAATGGAATATTAAGCTTACTGAGGCTTTGATAGAGAGTGGATATAATCAAAGTGCATTTGATCATTCTTTATTTACCAAAAGGCAGGGAAATGGTTTAGTAGTCATTCTTATCTATGTGGATGATTTGCTAATTACTGGTAGTCATCCAACACTAATAGATGATGCAAAAATGATCCTACACAATCGGTTTAAGGTAAAGGACCTTGGGGAGTTGAGATATTTTCTTGGCATTGAAGTTCTAAGATCCAAAAGGGGCACATTGCTTAACCAAAGAAAGTATGCCTTGAAGCTTATCTCTCAAGTCGGTTTGAGTGGATGTAAACCTGCTAAGACACCTTTGGAACTTAGTCAAAAGCTGACCACTGTTGATTATGATGTTCATGTAGGAAATACTGATGATGTAGAGCTTGATGATCCCACAACATATCAGCAGTTAATTGGAAAGCTCCTTTACCTTACCATCACTAGATCAGATATTAGTTTTGCAGTTCAAAGCTTAATTATCCAGTTCATGCAGCGACCCAAACAATCACACTTGGAGGCAGCCTTTAGAGTGGTTAAATATCTCAAAGGTTGTCCTGGCTTAGGTGTGTTATTATCTGCTGGTCCTATTACTAATTTGACTGCCTATTGTGACTCCGATTGGGCTTCCTGCCCTAACACAAGGAGGTCAGTCACTGGATATGTTGTCAAGTTGGGTGAGTCACTCATCTCTTGGAAGTCTAAGAAGTAGCATACTGTAAGCAGGAGCTCCACAAAAGCTGAATATAGGAGCATGGCAGCAGCAGTAGCTGAAGTCACTTGGGTTGTTGGTCTGTTGCAGGAGTTGGGACTCACTATATCCCAACCTGTGTCCCTATTCTGTGATAACAAGGCAGCTATCCAAATTGCCAGCAATCCTATTTTCCACGAACACTAAGCACATTGAGCTTGATTGTCATTTTGTGCATGAAAAAAATCAAGTCTGGGCTCATCATTCCTCAACACATTTTTTCTGCTCAACAGCTTGTTGATCTACTAACCAAAGGTTTACCTACTGCTCAACATCAACTCCTCTTGTCTAAGCTTGACGTGTTTGATGTCTTTCACCCACCACCTTAAGGGGGAGTATTGAGTGAGGGGTAGTGTAGTATGTGTATAGTTTAGTGTATTAGGAGAGGGGTAATTTTGCCATTTCACAGACCTTCTCCACTAACTACTGTAAAGTGGTTATATTAGTTAATACTGTACATTTCAAATGTTGGTTAATATAGAATTAAGATCTTCTCCTCCTCTCTACTTTCTCTCTCTACAACATTGTTCAATTTATTACTGTACATTCCAAATGTTGGTTAATACAAAATTAAGATCTTCTCTCTACTTTCTCTCTCTACAACATTGTTCAATTTGTTCATACTTTAATTGCATGCGTATGAATATGAGTTTGTGAGGATAGATCTCATATTCTATCAATAACCAAATGTTAAAAAATTTAGCCTTCTTATCATTTGTATCTTTAGAGCAATTCATATACAGCCTTCTGATTTTTTTGGTTATATTAGGATAGCAAGGGTCTTAATTGTTCTAAATTTGATGAGTCAACATCTTTAAAATGCTTTCTACCTTGAGTTGATTTTTATGTCCTTTACGTAGTTCTTGTTTGACTAACTTACCGTGCCATTAAATACTGCGTCGCCAACATTGAAGATTCAAGATTGTGTCTTTAATTCCTCCATGGATTTAACAGCATAAATTTATACGATCAAAAATTATTTTTGTTGGTTTTTGTTAGTAATAAGAAAAGAGGTGTGAATGGAAAATGATGGAAACAGAAATGGAGGGAAATAAAATTTTGAATTAGTTCACTTTGCTAATGCACTTTGTCACTCATTGGAAGAAGGAAAGAAAATCTTTGTGCTTATATAGAGAAGCACATCTTCTAGCTCTTAAAGAGTTAAGAAGAAGTGGTGCCCCGCTCCGTCGCCGTCGTCACTCGCTCGGCTTCGGATTTTGTCAATTGATATGATTGATTGATGATACCTATGGACCTGTTGGGACTCAAACTCTTTAGCTAAATAGAGAGGCATCTGAAATCTCTCTCCTCAATCTTCTGCATTTTTTGTGTGATTTGCTCCGCCATTTGAGTTTATTGAAGTTCTGTGATTTGAAGTGCCGCTATCACAGAATAGTTGGCTAGGAATTTTTCTGTTTTGTTTTCTTAAACTAATGATTTTCTAGTTTTCTGGTTTTGAATACAGTGTACTAACAAGCTTAAGGAATTTAATTCTGTATTCATCTTACTTTTGGTTTGGGAGACTAAAATCATACTGATTTTCTACTCCAGTTTGAGATTAAAGTCTTTGTGACTTTCTACTCAATCCGAGGTATAAAAACTCGGTTGTATGTATTTGGTTTGAAGATATAAAAACTTCACCGAGATACTAATTTTGTGTGTTAATTTCTTTTATAGAAAAATGACAACAAGTACGGAACAACAAAATGATTCTGTTGGAACAATTACTGCTGCAATAGCTACGGCATATTCAAGTCGCACAACGCTTGCACCAGAGATGGCACCGACAGAAAAACCTGAAAATTTTTCGGCATGGAATTCAAATTCTGGAAGCAGAAAACGTCTTTCTACCTGACCACACTCAATCTACAGCGCTTTATAAATGAGGACGTTCCAATCTTGGGAGAAGAGACTCCGGCTAATGAGCGATTTGTGGTCAGAGAGGCATGGAAGCATTCTGACTTCTTGTGCAAAAATGATATATTGAGTTATTTGGAAGATGGCTTGTACAACGTTTACAGTGTCATGGAAACTTCGAAAGAGTTATGGAACGCTCTTGAAAAGAAGTACAAGACGGAAGATGCTGGACTAAAGAAATTTGTTGCCGCTAAGTTCTTGGACTTTAAAATGGTTGACAATAAGTCTGCTATAACACAAGTTCAAGAATTACAAGTCATCGTTCATGACCTCCTTGCCAAAGGTATAAATCGAATCAATATTTTTATTAAAGATATTGATTACATTATTAACCCTAAATTTATGATTGTCGGTATGGTCATAAATGAAACGTTTTAAGTTGCGGCGTTTATTGAAAAGTTGCCTTCGATGTGGAAGGACTTTAAAAACTACTTGAAACATAAGCGCAAGGAGATGACATTGTAAGACCTTATTGTTTGCCTAAGGATTAAAGAGGACAACAAGGCTGCAGAAAAGAAGTCTCGTGGAAATTCAACAATAATGGGTGCAAGGCTTCAACGAGTAAAAAGAGAAAGAAGTCGTCTGGACCAAAGAATTACCCAAGAAAGAAGAAGTTCAAAGGTAATTGCCACAGCTGTGGAAAGGTTGCACGCAAGGCCGCTGAATGTCGTGCACCAAAGAAGGACAAGAAGAAAAGTCAAGCAAACATGATTGAGAAGAATGACGAAATAGACGATTTATGTGACATGCTTTCGGAATGCAACCTAGTCAGAAATCCTAGAGAATGGTGGATTGATTCGGGGGCAACTCATCATGTTTGTGCTAACAAGGAGTTGCTTACTTCTTATACTCCTACTGGACCCAATGAGACAGTTTTTATGGCAAATTTCGCTACTACAAAAATTGAAGGAACGTGCAAGATAGCTTTGAAGATAACTTCTGGCAAGATTGTGACTCTAAATGATGTCCTTCATGTTCCTGAAATGTGGAAGAATTTAGTCTCGACATCACTTCTAGTCAAGAATGGCTTTAAGTGTGTTTTTGTTTCCGACAAGGTTGTAGTTAGTAAGAATGAAATGTATGTAGGAAAATGTTACCTTACTGATGGCTTTTTCAAACTCAATGTAATTGCCATTGATATGAATAAAATTTCAGCTTCTTCTTACTTGCTTGAGTCAAATAATTTATGGCATGAATGTTTAGGCCACGTCAACTTCAAAACTTTGCGAAAAATGATTAATTTGGAAGTATTGCCTAAGTTTGAATACAATAACTTGAAATGTTAAATATATGTGGAATCAAAGTATGTTAAGCATCCTTATAAGTCAGTTGAAAGGAATTCAATCCTTTTGAATTAATTCACACAGATATTTGCGACATGAAGTAAATATCATCTGGTGGTGGGAAAAAGTATTTCATAACTTTTATTGACGATAGTACTAGATATTGCTATATTTACTTACTTAAAAGTAAAGATGAAGCAATTGATTCATTCAAGCAATACAGAAATGAAGTTAAAACGCAACTAAACAAAAAGATCAAAGTGATAAGAAGTGATAAGGGCGACGAATATGAATCTCCTGTTGAAGAAATATGTTTGGAAAATGGCATTATTCACCAAACAACTGCCCCTTACTCATCGCATTCTAATGGAATCGCGGAAAGAAATAATAGAACGTTAAAGGAGATGATGAATGCCTTGTTAATAAGTTCTGGTTTACCTCAGAACTTGTGGGGGGAAGCTAATCTTACAACTAAACAAATACTGAATCGAGTTCCCCATAGCAAAACGCAATCTATTCCATATAATAACTGGAAAGGAAGATAACCTAACTTAAAATATTTTAAGGTGTGGGGGTGTTTGGCTAAAGTGAAAGTTCCTAAACCCAAAAGGATAAAGATTGGACCAAAAACCGTTGATTGCATTTTCGTAGGATATGCAACAAATAGTAAGGCATATCGTTTTCTGGTTCATAAATCAGAAAATTCCGACATTCATATTAATACGGTAATTGGAATCGGATAATGCTGAATTCTTTGAGAATATTTATCTGTATAAAATAGAATATGAGTCGTCTAATGGAAAATCTAAACGACCTCGGGAAGAAGCAAAGGAAACTACTTTTGATGAGGAAAATCCAAGACGTAGTAAACGTCAAAGGACAACTATTTCCTTTGGACCATATTTTTTGCTTTCTTATTGGAAAATGAGCCTCAAACTTTCAAAGAAGCAATAAGCACAATGTTGGAAAGAGGCAGTCAATAGTGATATAGAATCCATATTAAGTAATCATACTTGGGATTGGTTGATCTTCCTCCGAAAAATAAACCTTTGGGTTCTAAATGGATTTTCAAAAGGAAAATGAAAGCCGATGGTACTATTGACAAAAATATAAGTCAAGATTAATTGTCAAAGGGTTTAGACAACGAGAATGTCTTGATTACTTTGACACATACTCGCCGGTAACAAGGATTACATTTATCCGGGTGTTAATAGCGTTACCCGCCGTATATGGCCTTCAAATCCATCAGATGGATGTAAAGACAACCTTCTTAAATGGAGATTTAGAGGAAGAAATCCATATGGAACAACCTGAAGGGTTTGTAATTTCTGGAAAAGAAAAGAAGGTGTGTTGACTTATTAAGTCACTTTGCGGACTAAAACAAGCACCAAAATAATAGCATTGCGAAATTTGACCAAACAATATTGTCAAATGGTTTCAAGATCAATGAGTGTGATAGATGTGTTTACATTAAGAATACTCCAAATCAAATAGTCATTGTTTATTTATATGTGGATGATATGTTGATAATGAGTAGCGACATTACTAACATAAATGTTACTATGTGCATGCTTACTAGTAAGTTTGATATGAAAGACTTAGGAGTTACCGATTTAATTTTGGAAATTAAGATCCTTCAGACTCCTCAAGGTATAGATTTGTCTCAATCTCATTATATTAAAATATTTCTTGAAAAGTTCAAATATTTGGACTTTAAAGAAGCAAAATGCCAATTGATTTAAACCATACTCTTGTAAAGAATAAAGGTCAAAGCAAATCACAATTGGAATAAGCTTGAGTGTTGGGAAGTTTGATGTACATTATGAATTGTACACGACCTGATATAGCTTGTGCAATAAGTAAGCTTAGTCGATACACAAGTAATCCCAACCAAGCTCATTGGATAGCGATGAAACGAGTTTTGGGATATTTGAAATATATTCAAGACTATGCATTGCATTATAATAATTATCACGCAGTTATTGAGAGATATAGTGATGCAAATTGGATCACCGGATCAACGGAATCAAAATCCACAAGTGGATACGTTTTTTCCATTGGTGGAGGAGTAGTGTCTTGGAAGTCATCCAAACAGACATTCATCGTCCGCTCTACAATGGAGTCTGAGTTTATAGCTTTAGACAAGGCCAATGAAGAAGCTGAATGGCTCCGGAATTTCTTAGAAGACATTCCATTTTGGCCCAAATCTTTGGCACCTATATGCATACGTTGCGATAGTCAAGTAACAATAGGAAAGGCTGAGAGCATTATGTATAACGAAAAATTTTGTCATATTCGATGAAGCTATAATACCGTTAGGCAACTACTCTCTAGTGGAATAATTACAATTGACTATGTAAAGTCAAAAGATAATGTATCGGATCCACTTACAAAAGGCCTACCTAGAGAGGCGGTTGAGAAGTCATTAAAGGGAATGAGACTATGGCCGAGGACAAGTCACTATGACGGTAACTCTACCTAGAAGACTGGAGATCCCAAGATCTATGTTCAAGGAGATCAAACAAAGTCATTAGTAATGCTTCAACATTGTCAAATAAAATTTTGGTCCATTCTCATGATGAAGACAATATTTAGTACTAACGATAAGTCGTTAGGGCTTTTTAGCGGTTTCTAAGGATGATACGGGGTATATCATATAGTGTATCTACGGGATAACAAGTTTAGGAATCACCTATGTAAGTGTGAAGTGTAAGCCGCTTCAAAGAGAATTCTGTAAGGCCAATTCTCTACGCACTTATAAAACAAGTCGTGTTCATGGCTGAAAAGAACACAATAATGAGAACCAAAGACGGTTAAAGGTTGATTGTGTGACTTGTGGTTGTTTAGGTATACACTAAAGTTTGATGGTTCAAAGATATCAAATCTACCGATTGACCGAGTATATCCGACATAAGTTCACTACGGAAAGTTCAATGGGAAACCTACTTATCCAGATGCGATTAATCCTTACTTGCGAATCACACAGTTTTCTTTCATGCATATTTATTTCGGATAGCCATTCCCCATTCATGTGGGGGATTGTTGGGTTTTATTAGTAATAACAAAAGAGGTGTGAAAAGAAAATGGTGGGAAAGAAATGGAGAGAAATGAAATTTTGAATTAGTTCACTTTACTAATGCACTTTGTCCCTTATTGGAAGAAGGAAAGAAAATCTTTGTGCTTATATAAAGAAGCACATCTTCTAGCTCTTAAAGAGTTAAGAAGAAATAGTGCCTCGCGCTGTCGTCATCGTTGTGAGCACATGATTTTTGCCTCTCATGAATTACTCCTACAGAATCCCCAATATTAGGATTTTCCTTTTTTTATTTGGGGTTTTAGGAATTAATTGCCCAATTTTCGTGTTTGTTTACATTTTTATATGCATAATTAATTTTATTTAAATCATGAAAAATAGAAAAAATATCACGCATTGCATTTAGGATTTAATTTTACATTTATTAGATTAATTAGTAAATTAGTTTGTTTTATAAAATATGAAAATCACAAAAAAAAAGTTCATTTTTGCATTTTAACTCTTTAATTTTGAATTTTATAGTTTTTCTTTAAATTTAGGATTTAATTAATTATTGTAAATACTATGATGAGTGATTAATCTAATTGGGTAGATTAATTTAGTTTAAAAATTAATTTAGGATTTTATTTTTAATTTGAAAAGAAAGGATTTGAAATTGAAAAAGAAAAAGAACTGAAATAAAAGAAAAATCCGATTTTTGGGCTGTTACAATTGAGTTTGTCCCAGCCCCAAGTGTTAAACACCCATTACCCGTTCAAATTGCCCCATACCCGGCCCAGTCCAGTAAAACACCCGATCCGGTTTCCCCCTCCACCGAAACGACTTCGTCCCACTTAAAATGAATCTGGACCGTCGAGGTTTTTCTTATCCAACGGCTTGGAAGTGAGGTCGTTGGAGTATATATATGTCCAAACATCCCCCCTACCCCTGCCTCATCTCTCATTTCATCTCTTACCATACCCTTCCAACCAGACCTTAACCCTAGTAGCCGCCCTTGAACACCCACCGCCTGAAGGTGGCGGCACAACCACCAACCACCCTGAAATTAACACCCCACAATCTCCTCCACATACACATCCCTAATCCCCAAATAACTCCTCTCAAATCCTTCCAGAACTCCTCGAGTTTCAGATCAAAGATCGAAACCCTAGCGCCGCCCTTGTTTTCTCCGATGGCGGGGCCACCTCTGTTCAACCCCAAACTAACACCGGAGACCTCCAGGGGTCCCTCACTCCAAATCCCCATGTGTTTTCCTTCGAATCACCCTATCTTTCGTCGAATCTTGAATCGGAGTTTGAAGTTTTAAAAGACCAAAATTAGAATTTCTTGAATCTGTGGCATGCATGACCTTAGGCTCTCGAATTTTTGAGTTTTCAAGGGTTAATTTGACATAAAGCAGTGTTGGTCGTTTGTTTTTGGAAAAGAATAAGTGATTAACACTGGTTGTGTTAAATCGAGATATCCAATGTTGGTTTCAAGTTTAGTTGGTAAGTTTTCTTTATTTTTCTGTCCACTTTTGTTATTTAACCTCCTATTCCTCTTCTTTTCTTCTATTTTTCTTTAAATAGACTGGAAATTGGTCAAGGTTTGAACCTAGATTTTCCCTTCTCGATTGGTTCATGCTCGTATTTGTTCTGTTTGCTTTCTCAGTTTTTTCTTTCAAATTTTTGAATGCTCTTTTCTGATTTTTGTTTAGATTATTCACTCGCCATGCTTATTTGTTATTTATGACATTTAAGTTTTCTGATTTTTCTAGTCGTATAATTAGTTTAATCAGATGTTGTTATTTCTAACTCATTGTTTAGTTTAAAAGGAAACCAGTCATTTAGTTTAGATTTTGGTTTTGAAATCATTTAATTGGTTTCTTCTGCTTCTCATGAATTACCAAATGGATTTCTGATTGGTTTTGGGCCTTAGGGTCATTTCTGACCCATTTTTAAAGAAAGCCCGTTCGTCGTGGTTTGAGTCTTGGGTTTGACCCATGTGGTAGGCTGAAGTAATTGGAAGGAGTTCAAAGGGCAGTTTAGGTTTTTAGTTAACAGGAATCTTGTTGAAACTACCTGAGAAGCTTCCCAGAAGCTGCATGATATACTTACTTGACCAACAAGTCAGTAAATGAAGGACTAAGCAGCAAAAAGGAAAATTGGAAAAGGACTAAAATGAAAAAACTGAACCCTTAAGGCTGCCCTAGTAACTTGCCTATAAAGGCATAGTTACTTGGGGTTCCATAGAGATTTTTTTTTAGATTTCAAGGGGAAAAATTTCTGAAAACAACTAAACGGCTGCAACATTTTGCAGAAAATACTGTTTCATTGGGCTTTAGTTTTGAAATCTGAAATCCTCTTCTTTTTGAATCGATTTCTTGATCATTTGAACTTAGAAATGGTTTGAGACCTAGTCATTGAGGTTGGTTTAGAGGTTTATTGGTTAGACTGTGCATTTGAAACTGATTTCTGGTCTGCAGTACTTCATTTTCTGGGTTTGAAATTGCTTTGCCGATTTGCTCTTTGTTGCTGGACCTGCTGCTGATTCCCTGTTGTTTCTTGCTGATTCTTCACCCTTTTCTTTTGTCTTTTGTTCATCACCAGGTATTTCCTCAAACCATTTTCAACAAGTGACTAAGAACATGTATTCCAAATTGAGGCCTGATTGAATGCAAGCTGTTTTGGATTTCACTCCATTCATTTCCTCTATTTCGTTAATGCTCCGTAATAGGTCCTAAACCATACATGTTGTCTCAGTTATCTCATACCTTTAATGTGCTATACAAGTGAATATGTGCTCTTAAGAGTTTTGGGTGTTAATTAATTCTCTAGATTTTGTTACTTTTGGTATTGAAAAGTTAGTTAGCTTAAAATCTCGTGTTATGTTTGTAAGTTTAGTTAAGTGTGAATATTCGTTAATCTAAACTCAAGCATGCATCCTCGGTAGTAATTCAAGTTTTCTTGATGTATTAGTTGTTGGGTAGTGATGAGATTCATTAGCTTGTGTTAAGTGCAGGGGTTTGTCTTGCTTTAGCATAGACTCGATCTTGAGTCTGAAACCATCAGTTTTGTTCGCTGCAGTGTTGGGTTTCTCGAGCCTTGAATTCTGAAGTCACTTGCAGGGGAATAAGGCCTGTTGTTGTTGTCTAGGCTCGTTTTTGAGCCCAGTAGGGCATTCTTTAGCTACTGGATTGTCTTGGTAGCAGATTTGACTCAAGGATGCATGAAAGATAAAATTAGAAATTTAGCTAGCTGATTTGTGTTAAATGGTTAAAATTCAGAAGTAAAAATGTCAATTCAACTTCACGTTTCATCTAGTTCTTGGTTAGTTGGTATTTAATTCATTTTGTACAATTGTTGGTTCTAAATTTCGTGCTTAAAGCAGGTCCAATTAATGAACATTTAATCCCCGATTCAATAGCATGTTTAGTGTCCTTGGACGTCCATTCCTCACTGAGAATTGCGCTTATTTGGGCCCAAGCCTGAAGGCATTTTGAATGAGTTCATGTGGTTGCTATTTGCTGGAGCAATTTTTCTTTAAGATTAATTAGTTTAAATACTATGCCTATCAGTTAACAAGTAAGGCTGAATTTTTTTTTAGTTAAAAATAATTAGAATTCCATTAAGCCTTCCTCAATTAATAGACTCCTAAAATCGGGTTTGAGGTGTGCTATGCCAAATAAAATCTCAAAACGCACGGCCCTCATTTCATTTAATTTTAATCCTTAGAATTCGAGGCGTGCCATTTAGCAAATTTCCATGGCCCTCGCAAAGTTAACAATGCTAGTTGCTTTAGCCACGTTATTTTAATAACATTACCTTCCTAAACTCGGGTGTGCATTTCATGTGACCCAAATCCAAATCTCAACAACCTTAAATAAAATGTGTCGTGGACCGCGGATGCATTTCATGTGACGTGGTTCATATACGCGCTTTAGATAACATTGAATCTTTCTAATTAATTAAAAGTGGTTAATAATTTAAAATTATACCATAGGCTAAAACATGTTTTAAAATCAGTTAATAGGCTAACTATGATAGTTTAAGCGACCGTGCTAGAACCACGGAATCCGGGGGTGCCTAACACCTTCCCTCGGGTTAACAGAATTCCTTATTCAAAATTTCTGGTTCACAGACTTCAAAAGGAAAGTCGAATTTTCCTCGATTTGGGATTTAAAAAAATAAACCGGTGACTTGGGACACCAGAAAACAAACTATCCCAAGTGGCGACTCTCAATAACATAAATAAATAATCTCATTTCGAATATTGTCACTTAAATTGGAAAAACTCCATTGTATACCTCTCGGGGTGTAAAAAGGAGGTGTGACAGCTCTGGCGACTCTGCTGGGGACCGAACCCAGAATCTCTAGTTCAGGGTTCAAGAATTCTAGCTTAGAATAGCTGTTATGATTGGCTTTATCTATTATCTTATTTTCCCACATGTTTGAGCCTAACGTGCTAAATGCTTTTACCGCTTTGATATTTTGTGAACTGTATATAAACTGCTACGAAACCATTTCTTCTCTCTGAGTCTTCTAAATCATGGACAAGGGTGCACTTCGTGTGGCTTCTCTTCTGTCTCGAGTCTTTTCCCATTTTAGAACGAGGTTCGAATAAGTTGCTAAGCCGGTGAAGCTTCTGTATTCCCGGTATGCTGGCCCCCCGGCTCGAGTTGTCCGCTTGGGTAAGCCAGGTCTAGAACAATAAACCCAGGTTTTAAACCTACTATAACAAAACCTCATGCCGGATCCCCAGTAGGAACGTTTGTTTGCATCACGTGCATTTGACCTTGGAGACTCAACACAGGGGTTGAGTCTGTCTAGGACAGGTCTACCCGAAATGAAAAGATCATCCTGATGCATCTTATTGCTACTTGAAAATTTATTTGCTTCGGATTTGCATGTTGACCGGCTTATAAATAGTAGGATAAAATTTGGGAAAAAGAAACTCAATGTGAGGGCTCGGAGAGATAATTACTTGTTTTGAGAAATCAGTGTCCAAAATATACTGAAACTCTGCCAAAATTTTGAAAAAAAAGAGAAAAAAGAAAAGAAAGTTTTGTTTTTAGAATTAGTTCGTTTATTTTCGTCCGATCTCCCCGAACTATGCCAGTTTGATTCTCACCGGATGTGGGATACGTAGGCAACCCTCATCGGGTCCAACTTCCCTTTTTGCAAAAATAGCCCAAAAACAACAAAATTTTATTTTTTGTCACAATAAGCAGGCAGGGAGATGCCATTCTTGTTAAAATAAGTCGAATGTCCTCAAAAAGGGCGCCGGAAGGCTGTTTTTGCAAAAATAGCCCCTTTTAGTCATTTTTGTACGGTTAACAGGCACAGCCTTAAAAGCTTCTTCCCCGAAATGTTGAAAGGTCGTATCTGCAAAATTGGGTTTCATTTTCAAAGTAAAATTTTGAAAGAAAAAAAATGGTGTCACTTTTGGGTCAAAATGAGTGACTAAAACACCTTAATAAATGTGCAGGATGAGCGCAAATGAAATTGAACCCTTCACAGTCCTTAAAGAGATCCCCTTATAGCTCCACATGTGGTGGAATGATCTAGGAAAAGGCAGGAGAGAAACAGTGGTAAGAGTTCTGGGAGGCCTCGTCGGACTATTGAACATCAAGCCAAGGTTGGACATAATTGAAGCTTTAATACCTTTTTGGGACCTGACTCGCAATGTGTTCCGCTTCTCTGACTTTGAGCTCACACCTACATTGGAGGAAGTTGCAGGTTATGCGGGCCTTAATGGAAACTTTGGAAGTCGATATCCATTGGCATCAAGACCGGTATCCCCCCACAGATTTCTGGATTTGCTGAGTATTAATCGGGATATTCGGGACAGAAACTTATCTGAAGGGTATTGAACACTCCAGTTCTTGTATCATCGATATGGTAACCCCCGGGGTTTAAAAGAGCCAAACACTGGTCTAACCCATGCCAAAAATAAAGACAAATGGGAGGCAAGGCGGGGTTTAGCTTTTATGGTATCCTTCTTGGGTGTTGTAGTTTGTCCACGAAATGATGGTAATATAGAGATAGGTCTTGTGGGAATGATCGATGTGGCGATCAAGAAAACCAACAACACTGTGGTTCCTCTGATCTTATCTGAAATTTACCGAGCCTTGACTATCTGTCGGGAAAGGGGAAAGTTCTTCCAAGGCTGCAATATGCTACTACAGTTATGGGTGCAAGAACATCTCTGCCACTGGGTTGGGTATATGAATTACGGTTTGATCGGTTTGAGCTGCATTGGAGAGTTTGATAGCCGAGTGGCAGGTATTGAATTCCCCGAAGGTACTGAAGCTTGGCTTGCACACTTGAGATCCTTGACCGACGATAAAATTGAGTGGGCATTCGGATGACTTCTTGCCACCGAAGCAGTGTACATGTCAGCTGAAGTGTGTTACCTCCTCCTGATGGGCATCCGGAGCATCCAGCCTTATGCTCCACACATGGTTTTGTGCTAATTAGGAAGGTTTCAGACCGTCCCCAATGATGAATATTTGAGTAAACATGTCATTGAATTGGGCCCGAAAGCCACATTTCCAGAAGGGAAAATTCGCCAAGTATAGAATGAATGTAGATTTCTTGAACCTAAGACCATGGTGCAAGATCTAGCCAGAGGTGAAGTGGACCCTAAGTATATTGTCTGGTTCGGCAAAAGATTCTAGATTCCTAAAAGGGCCGCAAAGAGACCCCATTTCCAACAGTTCATCGATGGGGCCCAGGTGCAGTGGGACTGGTTGACCAAAGAAAACGAGTACAGGGCCAAAATAAGCCAGTTAGAAAGGCGAGTCATGAAGCTTCAGTTAGAAAATGGTGTTCAAGCCACTGCAAACGAGGGAGAAAAGAAAAACTAACTCACGAAAATGAGGCCTTCAAAGCTCAGATCCGGAAGATGAAAATAGCTGCCAGAAACCTGGAAAGAAGCCGGGCTGACGAAAGACTTATAAGCGGTCTTAAAAAGAAAGCCCTCGAATGTCAAGAAGACCTGGAAAAGTCTAAAGCTAGTCTAGCAAAAATCCGGGTACAATAGACAAAGAAGGCAGAAAAGCGGGCACGGTTTGTGCAACAAATGAAGAGGAACTATGAAGGGACTATCACTAGCCTAAAAAGAAAGGTAACCACTCTCGAGAACGAGGCAGCCAAGCAGGATAAGGATTTCAAAGACGATAGAGAATACTGTTATGATTTGATGGCTCAAATGGAGGAAGGAATGCAACAGCTGCAAGATCGACACCTTCATGACTCTCAAGTGTTAGAAGCTCGGAATCAGCAGATAGGGCGGTTGCTTCAGGAAAAAGGCAGAATTAGAGAAAGGATCATAACCATCGCTGAATACATTACCATGAAATTCCAAGCGTGCGAAGACATGACTCGTACCACCTTTTTCTCTGCAGTAATGACTTTTGTCCACCAAGTTATGAGTGATTTGGAGCGACTGCAAGGGGATCTCGCATTTAGGCCCGCGACAAGACCGAATGATGTCCGGCGGGCACCAGGGGTATTAATGTATTCTTGATTTTTATTTGAGTCTGTATCTTTCTAATATGATGGAGTCTGTTAGTTTATTTTCGATTCTGTTAGTCAGTTCTTAAGTCTGTATGGTCATTTTGTTTTGGAGTCTGTTTTTTTCTTTTTAGTTTTGAATCGTTGTAATCTAGAGTATTTCCCTTTTACGAGAAAAATTGAAGATCCCAAAATATTTTGTTATTTAGTTTTACATTTTAACGCCCCCAGAACTACGGTTGGTCTGATTCATGTGGGGTGATGCTACGTAGGCAATCTACATAGGATTCGATCATAACCCAAAAAAAAGAAAGAGAAGAGAAAGAATAACCAAAAGAAAATAAATGTTGATAAAAGCAAAAAAGAGATGAAAATAGAGAGTGGAATTGGAAAGGGAAAGGAAAAAATAAAAAATAATAATAATAAAGGTAGTAAGTAAAGCTGGGTTGAAACATGCAACCGTTGCAAAACATGTAGAAACACATTTAACTGTATAGGTGCATCACACCCCAACATGTGATTACCTATCTGTTATTTGTTTCAAACTAACCGTTTGCTGCTATACCCAGTCCAGGTTTTTATAGAACGATGGTTGGTTTTTGAGGTAACCTGGCTTCGCACCCATACTTTACTAGATCAAAGGGGAGCATCAGAATGTCTTCAGAAATGACTCTACCAACAATTCCCATCACGGATGATAGCCTAATCTCGGGCATCCCGACCTCAAAATCGGCAGCCGCCGAAGAAAACTGAATATTGCGTCTTCGGGTTATGGAGATATGGCATGCTTGGGCAAATGGTAGAGAACCGCCAAGCTCCATCCCGGGATTCCCTGAACTCTTTCCTATAGCAAGCGGTACCTCCACCATACCGATCAGTCACCCAAATACCCCACTAGGACACCCAACTATTTCAGCTCATTTTGTGGGAACACATTCTGAGGTTCGCCCCAAGGTGTCAATGTCCGGTGCAACTTCGAATATCTTCACCGCTCCCCCATGCTCGGCCACGGCACAACCTACACTGCCTAGGCCCAGTTTTGACCCCTCAGCTTTCACCTTCCAAACACCCACCTTCCAAATGGAACCTCCTCAGTTTCCCACTTATACTTACTCTCAGCCGCCCCAATTTGAGTTCACCGCGGGGCAAGAAAAGACCGCCAAAACTCCTGATCAAGAAGAGATTGTGAGGAAGATGAGAAGTATGGAATAGAGTCTCAAAAGCATACAAGGCTTGAGTGGACAGAAAAGTGTATCCTATGCCGACTTGTGCATGTTCCCCCATGTGCACCTACCATTGGGATTCAAAACCCCAAAATTTGAGAAGTACGATGGGCACGGTGATCTTATTGTTCATCTCAAGAAATATTGCAATCAATTGTGAGGGGCCGGTAGAAAGGAAGAACTACTCATGGCCTATTTCGGAGAAAGTCTGGTTGACATCACTTCTGAGTGGTATATGGACCAGGATATATCCCGCTGGCACATCTGGGATGATTTTGCTAGAGACTTCATCAGGCAGTTCTAGTACAACATTGATATTGCTCCAGATAGGAACTCGTTGACGAACTTGAAAAAGAAATCCTCGGAAAGCTTCCAAGAGTATGCAGTTAAATGGCGAGAGCAGGAATCTAGGGTAAAACCTCCGATGGATGAGGTCGAAATGGTCACAGTTTTCTTACAAGCTCAGGAAGCCGACTACTTCCAAAATATGATGTCCGCCATGGGTAAACCATTCGCTGAAGCCATCAAGATTAGTGAAATGGTTGAAAACGGGTCGAATTCTAAGCCAATCCGCGATCAGAGCTACTTCCCAAGCCATTCAGGATGGGTCCGGAGGAATAGAAAAAGGCAAGAAAAAGGAAGAAACATCCATGGAAGCGTTGGGTACAATAAAACACCGTACTCCCAGATCCCTTTTCCCAAAAAGGACCCCGCAACACTATCACCCCCACCAAGACATGGCCTATGCTCCTCATCCATACACGGTCATGAATGCTCAACCTTATGTCCGTCCACAACAACAAGCCAACCGTAACCAAGCTCCATTTCCTAGAAACCAGCCTCCTAACCAAAACCACTACAACCCCCATCCTCCACAAAACAATTTCCCCCTTGTGAGCCACCTAGAATGCCAAATTTCACACCAATCGGCGAATCCTACTCGAATCTATTTCCAAAGCTTGTCCAAATGGGTCTGCTACAGCTGATTCCTCAAACCAGGCAAAACTCAGCATCACCCGCTTACAGAGCCGGTATCCGATGCGCTTATCACTCAGGGGCAGAAGGGCATGACACGGATGATTGTTGGACTCTGAAGAGAGTCGTGGAAAACTTGATAGAACAAAGGAAGATAGTGCTAAGGGATGAAGATATTCCCAATGTGACTAAAACCCCGTTGCCGGCCCACAACAACGGGCCGGTAATCGGAATGATTTGTGAGGACAAGGAATTTGACCCGGCATTGAAGGTCATCATTGCCATTGCTGACGTAGAAAAGAAACCAAAAGCTTCCCCGAAGCAAGACAAAGGGGAGAAAAAGAACAAAACCACCCCTCCAAAATCAGAGAAGAAAGTTGAAGCGGGGATTGGGGCAACACCTCCCAAAGATGCTGTTCTCTATGTCCCTCGGGGCCACAAAGAAAAACAGATGACTTTGAGTCCTCCTAGGAGATTCGAGCTGAACAAGGAAGCCCAAATGTATGTGCCCTTATGTGATGGCGGGGCCAATTAATCCACCAACGCTGAGTGAGCCCGTGGTTATTGGACGCGCGCCACATATGCCCATGATAGATCCTACCGCTGTGCCTTGGAACTACAACAAAATGGTGGTGACCTATGAGGGCAAAGTAATCTTTGGAGAAGTTCAAGAAAATAACCCCGTCGAAAAGTATTCTAACTTAGAAGAGGTGAACAATGCCACTCGAAGGCGCTTCCCATCTAAGAAGCCCGTGAGTGCCGAAGAAGCGGAGACTTTCTTTCAAAAGATCAAAATGGCGGATTATGAGGTGATCGACCAGCTTCGAAAATTTCCCGAACAAGTCTCCTTGTTGGCTTTGCTGATGAACTCTACCGAACATCAGAAGGTATTGATCAAGACCCTTAACGAGGCATATGTTCCTATTGAGACTTCTGTAGAACAGTTGGAGAAGATGGCAGAAAGGTTTTTTGCAATTAACCAAATTTCCTTCAGCAAAAATGACTTGCCCCCAGAACGGGTCGCGCATAACAAAGCCATACACCTGACAGTCAAATGCGAAGAGTACTATATGAAAAGGGTTATGTTGGACGGAGGCTCTGGGGTAGACATCTGCCCACTCTCAACTCTACAACGCATGGAAATCGGGACTGAAAGAATTCGACCTAACAATGTCTGTGTACGGGCTTTTGATGGTATAAAAAGGGACACAATTGGAGAGAACGATCTGATTCTGACCATAGGCCCAGTAGACTTTGAAGTAACCTTCCAAGTTCTGGACATGGACACATCCTACAATTTTCTCTTGGGAAGGCCATGGATTCATGCAGAGGGGGCTGTACCCTCTACCCTCCATCAAATGGTAAAATTTGAGCATGATGATCAAGATATTGTGGTCCACGGGGAAGACGAGAAATCAATTTATTGGGACCCATCAGTCCCATGCCTTGAAGCGAGAGAGGGGAGTGAGCACATAGTTTACCAAGCCTTTGAAATTGTGGTCGCAAACCAGTACGAAGAGGGAGGCCCTTTCCCTCAACCCTTTATTTCTAATACATCAATCATGGTGGCCAAAGAAATGATCAGACATGGCTTCAAGCCAGGGAAGAGGCTCGGGAAATCATTGCAAGGAATAACTGAACCTGTCACCCTGACTGCCAGTGAAAAGTTCTTTGGGATAGGTTTCCGACCCACTCCAGCTGATGTAAAATGGGCAAATGATAGAAAGAATGATGGTTGGGTCTTGCCTCAACCGGTGTCGTATCTGTACAGAACATTTGTCTAGCCAAAATATCATGGGGAAGAAGAATATGAGGTCTTCACGGCCGAAGAGATTGAAGAGATCTGTGGGGCGATGAGGAAGATAATGTATGAAGCCCACATGGTTCAGCCAGGGGAAGGCTCAAGCACTGCTGAGGTGCTGTATATGGGACCTTACGCTAAGCTGCAGAATTGGAAGGCTACGCCACTCCCGATCAGGCGGGAGTCCCGGTAGACCTGTCCTGCCACCTTTTCTGCATCACAAGTTATTTTTGGGTGTAACTCAGATGTTTCCTTTAGCTTCTTGTCTTTTAATTTTTCAATGTAAACCCTATTATCTTTCCCCAGACCTCACTTGTGGGATTATACTGGGATGTTGTTGTTGTTGTTGTTGTTGTTGTTATTGTTGTTGTTGTTGTAAACCCTGTTATCTTCAAATTCCAAGAAATGAAATCAATATTTCATCGTTCATATTTCTTTATTCTTTCTGATTTTGTCATTTTTCTCTTTTATTTCAGTTCTAATAATGCGGTTTTTAATAACATGACATGCTTGCGGACTTCATGCCCAGATCCAAACATGCTGTCTAATTGCGAAATAATGAACCAAGAGCCAAAATACGATGAAGAGGAGGCTTTTAGGGAAATAAATCGAGAATAGGAACAATTTGAGAATAAACCTAAGCCGAACTTAAATGATACTGAACCGGTTAATTTGGGTAGTTCTGAAGAAATCAGGGAAACCAAGATAAGCGTTTTCATAGATGGAAAAACTCGAGACGCATTAATCCAACTCCTGTTTGAGTTCAAAGATGTGTTTGCTTGGTCATGTGACGACATGCCAGGGCTGAGTGTTGATTTGGTGGTTCATAAGTTGCCAACATACCCTGATTGTCCCCCAGTCCAGCAAAAGCAAAGGAAGTTCAAAATTAATATCAGCGACAAGATCAAAGATGAGGTTACAAAGCAGCTGAAAGTGGGAGTGATCCGAGTGGTCCGGTACACCACATGGTTAGCTAATGTAGTCCTAGTGCCAAAGAAAGATGGGAAGACCCGAGTATGTGTGGATTACAGAGATTAAAACAAGGCAAGTCCCAAAGATAACTTCCCTTTGCCGAACATCCACATCCTTATTGATAACTGCGCCAAGCATGAGATACAGTCCTTCGTGGATTGTTACGCAGGATATCACCAGGTGTTGATGGATGAAGAAGATGCAGAGAAGACAACTTTTACCACACCCTAGGGTACATACTGTTACAGAGTCATGCCATTTGGTCTCAAGAACGCCGGGGCAACCTATATGAGGGCCATGACTGCCATTTTTCACGATATGATGCACCAAGAGATAGAGGTGTATGTGGACGATGTAATCATCAAATCCAAAACCTAGGGCGACCACGTTTGGGACCTGAGAAAGTTTTTTGAGTGGCTGCACAAATATGATTTGAAGCTGAACCCAGCCAAATGTGCATTTGGGGTACCATCCGGCAAACTCTTGGGATTCATCGTCAGTCGAAGGGGCATGGAGTTAGACCTAACAATGATAAAGTCTATTTGATATTTGCCTCCTTTGAAATCCAAGAAGGATGTTATGAGTCTGTTTGGTAGATTGAACTACATCAGCCGATTCATTGCCCAGTTGACATCCACATGTGAACCCATATTCAAATTGCTGAAGAAAGACGCAACAATCAAATGGACGGATGAATGTCAAGGAGCTTTTGATAAAATCAAGGAATATCTGTCAAATCCGCCAGTCTTGGTCCCACTTGAGCCAGGGAGGCCCTTATTCTTGTACTTGACAGTCTTGGAAAATTCTTTCGGCTGCGTCCTTGGGCAACACGATGTGACCAGAAAGAGAGAGCAGGCTATTTACTATATGAGCAAGAAATTCACCAGTTATGAAGCCAAATACACTTTGTTGGAAAGGACCTGCTGCGCTTTGACTTGGGTCACTCAGAAGCTGAGGTATTTTTTGCAAGCCTACACCACTTACCTCATAACCAGGTTGGATCCTTTAAAATACATATTCCAAAAGCCAATGCCCACTGGGAGGCTAGAAAAGTGGCAGATCCTACTTACGGAATTCGACATAGAATATGTCACTCGCACGACAATGAAAAACCAAGGCATTAGCAGATCATTTGGCTGAAAATCCGGTCGATGATGAATACCAAACTTTGAATACTTACTTCACGGATGAAGAGGTAAACTCAGTTGAGGCAATATCCGAAGACATCAATGCTTGGAAAATGTTCTTCGATGGAGCGGTAAACGCAAAAGGTGTCGGAATTGGGGCAATCTTGATCTCTCCCACCGGTCAGCATTACCTGGCCACCGCTAGGCTTCGGTTTTTCTGCACAAACAACACTGCCGAATACGAAGCTTGCATTATGGGTATGAACATGGCAATCGACCAAGATGTCGAGGAACTGTTAATCATGGGAGACTCAGATTTGATTATCCGACAAGCTCAGGGAGAATGGGAAACCCAAGATGTCAAGCTTATTCCTTACAGGCAACATGTGGAAGAACTTGGCAAACGATTCAAGTCAATAGAGTTTAGGTACATTCCTCGCTGCCAAAATGAACTAGCTGATGCACTTGCCACTTTAGCCTCAATGTTGCCGTACCCAGGCAATGCCTACACTGATCCATTGGAAATCCAAATTCGGGAAAGGCATGGTTATTGTAATACGGTTGAAACAACACCAAATACCCAACCATGGTATCGTGACATCAAAAGGTTTTTGAAAACGCAAGAATATCTCGAGCAAGCCAGTGGAGACCAGAAGAGAACCATTAGGCGACACGCGAGTGGTTTCTTTTTGAGTGGTGATGTCTTGTACAAGAGAACTCTGGACCTCAACTTATTGAGATGTGTTGACGCGGAAGAGGCTAGAAAAATCATGCATGAGGTACACGCGGGAGTATGCGGACCCCACATGAACAGGCATGTCTTAGCAAAGAAAATCCTTCGAGCGGGCTATTACTGGATGACCATGGAAAAGGACTGTTTCAGCTCTGTTCGGAAGTGTCATCAGTGTCAGGTGCACGGTGATTTGATTCATGCACCTCGCACAGAACTGCATCCCATGTCAGCACCTTGGCCATTTGTTGCTTGGGGGTATGGACGTCATTGGGCCAATCGAGCCAAAAGCCTCAATGGGCACAGATTCATACTAGTTGCCATTGACTACTTCATGAAATGGGTTGAAGCCATTACTCTCAAATCTGTCACTAAGAAAGCTGTGGTAGATTTCGTGCACTCCAATCTTATATGCCGTTTTGGCATTCCTGCAACTATTATCACTGACAATGCTGCCAACTTGAATAGTCATTTGATGGGAGAGATATGCGAACAATTCAAGATAACGCACCGGAACTCTACTCCTTATCGGCCCAAAGCTAATGGTGCCATCGAAGCAGCAAACAAAAACATCAAAAAGATTTTAAGAAAGATAATTCAAAGTTCCAGGCAGTGGTATGAAAAGTTACCATTTGCATTGTTGGGATATCGCACTACTATGTGCACATCAATTGGAGCCACCCCGTATCTTTTGGTTTATGGCACTGAAGCCGTAATACCTGCAGAGGTTGAAATCCCCTCTCTCCGGATCATCGTTGAAGCTGAAATTGAAGACAGTGAGTGGGTTAAAACCAGGCTAGAATAGTTAACCTTGATTGATGAAAAGCGAATGGCCGTGGTCTGCCAGGGGCAGTTGTACCAACAAAGAATGGCCCGTGCCTACAACAAGAAAGTGCGGCCTAGAAATTTTGAAGTAGGGCAACTCGTTTTAAGGCGAATCCTTCCCCATCACCAGGAAGCAAAAGGAAAATTTGCTCCTAATTGGAAGGGTCCATACATCATCAGAAAGATATTGCCAAAATGGGCATTGTATCTGGGCGATATCGAAGGGAATGATCCCGAAGCAGCTGTAAATGCGGATGCACTCAAAAGGTATTATGTTTAGCTTTTCTGCAGTGACAACTTTGTCCGATTGGGATGATGAAGGCTTTCATTCTCGCTACCCAAACACTCCCCATCCTTTGCAAACCCATTTGAGCCGGTTACTCTTCTTTGATTACCCACTTGGGAACCGTAAAATGTTAAAAAAAAGAAGAGAAAAGCAAGCAAAAAGCAAAAGAAAAAACAACAAAACAAATGTTTACCTGAACTACTTTCGACTTGATTCCGAAAGGATACGTAGGCAGCCTCTCCCTGGGGTTCAGTCACACCAAAACAAAAATCCAATTTTCCCCAAAAGTGAAACTGGGGCGGATGTTATAATGGTTCGGCAATGAGCCTACCTGAACGGTTCCAAAGTTGTAATTTCATCCAGATTCGTTTTACCCAAACCTTGTTCAAGTCCTTCTGATCAATCAGCAAAGGCGTCAGAATTAGAAAACACAACTGTTTGGATCCGATGCAATCAAACGAGAGAAATAAAATGAGAGAGCCTTATTGGTGAAAACCCACACGGTCACCATGAGGTGATGGTAAGCAGAGAAATAAAAAATGAGAGAGTCTTGTTAGTGAAAACTCGTAAAGAGCACTATAAGGCGATGGTGAGAAGAGAAATGAGAGAGGTCGATTGGCGAAAACCCGCAAAGGGCGCCGTTGATCGAAAAGAAGAAATCCCTCACCACCATTGGTATTGAAAGAGTCTTGGCAAGGTTTCTCGGTTTAAAAACACGGATCACAATGGGTATGTGAGAAGTTGGATAGTTGGGCGGATCTGGCATCCAGTCCAAGAAGCATGTCATGTCTATTAAAGTCTGCATGCACCCCAGATAAGTCCGTCTTTCTTCCCCGAAAGGGACACTTCTCCCGACTGGCCATGATGGCTGATGATTTGAAATCAAATTTATTGAAAAGGAAAAGAAAGCCAAAGGCAAAAGTCTAAAGGCGGAATAAAGTGAAAGGGTTGAAGCCCCACGTGGGTAAGCCATCATGAAATCTTAAAAGCTAAGTCTCTCGGTTTGAAAGATAGATCAGTCATCAGAAAACCACTAAGCAGCAGAGGTTCTCAACAAAGGTTCTGGCCGAGATCGAGTGATTGAGACAATCAAGGACACAAAACCAACCACCGTTTCAAACTAACAATTGTTCTTTGTTTAAAATTGAAACAGGTGCAACTCAAGGCAACCGTGCAAAAGCAGGTGCCGCCAAAAGAAAAGTTGCGCAAAAGCTAGAAATAGCTTCGCAGAAATAATCAATCCAAAAGGGAAGTTTTCCTCCAAAATTCATTCCTACATTTTATTGAAATAAAAGAAATGAAAGGGAAAATGAAAAAAAAGAGAAGGAAAGAAGAAAATCTGAACAAAATGATAGTTCAGAATCCCTAATCTCAACCTTTTACGCCTTTTGCCAACATTAGGGCTCCAATCCCTGAGTTGAGCCTTTTTAGACATAGGGTCTCCATTCCCTAGTCGCCTTTTGCCAACATTAGGGCTCCAATCCTTGAGTTGAGCCTTTTAGACATAGGGCCTCCATGCACTAGTCACCTTTTGCCAACATTAGGGCTCCAATCCCTGAGTTGAGCCTTTTAGATATAGGGCCTCCATTCCCTAGTCGCCTTTTTGCCAACATTAGGGCTCCAATCCCTGAGTTGAGCCTTTTAGACATAGGGCCTCCATTCCCTAGTTGCCTTTTGCCAACATTAGGGCTCCAATCCTTGAGTTGAGCCTATTAGACATAGGGCCTCCATTCCTTAGTCGCCTTTTGCCAACATTAGGGCTCCAATCCTTGAGTCGAGCCTTTTAGACATAGGGCCTCCATTCCCTAGTCGCCTTTTGCCAACATTAGGGCTCCAATCCCTAAGTTGAGCCTTTTAGACATAGGGCCTCCATGCCCTAGTCGCCTTTTGCCAACATTAGGGCTCCAATCCCTGAGTTGAGCCTTTTAGACATAGGGCCTCCATTCCCTAGTTGCCTTTTGCCAACATTAGGGCTCCAATCCCTGAGTTGAGCCTTTTAGACATAGGGCCTCCATTCCCTAGTCGCCTTTTGCCAATATTAGGGCTCTAATCCCTGAGTTGAGCTTTTTAGACATAGGGCCTCTATTCCCTAGTCGCCTTTTTGCCAACATTAGGGCTCCAATCCCTGAGTTGAGCCTTTTAGACATAGGGCCTCCATTCCCTAGTCACCTTTTGCCAATATTAGGGCTCCAATCCCTGAGTTGATCTTTTTAGACATAGGGCCTCCATTCCCTAGTCGCCTTTTTGCCAACATTAGGGCTCCAATCCCTGAGTTGAGCCTTTTAAACATAGGGCCTCTATTCTCTAGTCGCCTTTTGCCAACATTAGGGCTCCAATCCCTGAGTTGAGCTTTTTAGACGTAGGGCCTCCATTCCCTAGTCGCCTTTTGCCAACATTAGGGCTCCAATCCCTGAGTTGAGCTGTTTAGACATAGGGCCTCCATTCCCTAGTCGCCTTTTGCCAACATTAGGGCTCCAATCCCTGAGTTGAGCCTTTTAGACATAGGGCCTCCATTCCCTAGTCGCCTTTTGCCAACATTAGGGCTCCAATCCCTGAGTTGAGCCTTTTAGACATAGGGCCTCCATTCCCTAGTCGCCTTTTGCCAACATTAGGGCTCCAATCCCTGAGTTGAGCTTTTTAGACATAGGACCTCCATTCCCTAGTCGCCTTTTTGCCAACATTAGGGCTTCAATCCCTGAGTTGAGCTTTTTAGACACAGGGCCTCCATTCCCTAGTCGCCTTTTCACCAACATTAGAGCCCCAATCCCTGAGTTGACATTTTAGATATAGGGCTCCATCCCCTGAATAGTTTAGATTTTGTTGCAAATAACTCACGAAATTTTCCTAGTGAAACTGGGGCAGAAAATTTCATTCGTTTATTTGTTTTTGGTGTCTGAGCAGGTTGTACCTCGAGACACAGGGTTCGAGATGGCCGAAAGAATGAGTCTCAATTCAGAATAAAGAAAGAAGAAAAAGAATAAAAACGGGGTGAATTCAAAAGGCTGAAGCAGAGGAAGATGCGGACTGCTCAAGAAATAATTGAAGTTACAAGCTTCGCTTGTCCCACCTTGATCCAATGCTGAAGAAAGAATCAGCACCTACAACTTGCGAGCATCAAAATTCAGATCGGGGTCTACAGCAAAATCAGCTAAGACTCAAGATCAAGTTTTAAGAGATTTATAGATAGGAATTTTGTAACTCGTAGCTGATAGGCCTAGCTAGCTTAGCTTTAGATTTTCCTTTTCGGTATAATAAGGAGGTCAGCAAGCAGAAGCAGCAGCAGCAACAGTGAAATCATAGCTTCCCGGTAGGCCTAGCTACCGAAATTTCCAGAACTACACTGACCTGATTCCTTTATAGCCAAGGATATGTAGGCAACCTTGAAGCAAGGTTCGGTCAGACTCTTTTCAAAAAATGCTTCTCATGGAGTGTCAAATGGGCAAAAATCCCTCATAATTGCTCATTTTATCTTTGCCCGGAAACTCTTCGTGTCTCCGAGCAAAGAGGGACAGCTATGAGCACGTGATTTTTGCCTCTCATGAATTACTCCTACAGAATCCCCAAAATTAGGATTTTCCTTTTTTTTATTTGGGTTTTTAGGAATTACTTGCTCAATTATCGTGTTTGTTTACATTGTTGTTTGCATAACTAATTTTATTTAAATCATGAAAAATAACAAAAATATCATGCATTGCATTTAGGATTTAATTTTACATTTTTTAGATTAATTATTAAATTAGTTTGTCTTATAAAATATGAAAAATCACAAAAAAAATAGTTCATTTTTGCATTTTAACTCTTTAATTTTGAATTTTATAGTTTTTCTTTAAATTTAGGATTTAATTAATTATTGTAAATACTATGATGAGTGATTAATCTAATTGGGTAGATTAATTTAGTTTAATAATTAATTTAGGATTTTATTTTTAATTTGAAAATAAAGGATTTGAAATTGAAAAAGAAAAAGAATAGAAATAAAAGAAAAATCCGATTTTTGGGCTGTTACAATTGAGTTTGTCCCAGCCCCAAGTGTTAAACACCCATTACCCGTTCAAATTTCCCCACACCCGGCCCAGTCTAGTAAAACACTGGATTCGGTTTCCCCCTCCACCGAAACGACTCCGTCCCACTTAAAATGAATCTGGACCGTCGAGGTTTTTCTCATCCAACGGCTTGGAAGTAAGGTCGTTGGAGTATATATATGTCCAAACATCCCCCTACCCCCGTCTCGTCTCTCCTCTCACCCTCTCCAACAAGACCTGAACCCTAGCAGCCGCCCTTGAACGCCCACCGCCTGAAGGTGGAGGCGCCACCACCAACCACCATGAAATTAACACTCCATAATCTCCTCCACCTCCACATCCCAAATCCCCAAACAACTCCTCTTAAATCCTTCCAGAACTCCTCGAATTTCAGATCAAAGATCGAAACCCTAGCGCCGCCCTTGTTTTCTCTGGTGGCGGCGCCACCTCTGTTCAACCCCAAACTAACACCGGAGAACCTCCAGTGCTCCCTCACTCCAAATCCCCGTGTGTTTTTCTTCGAATCACCCTATCTTTTGTCGAATCTTGAATAGGAGTTTGAAGTTTTAAAAGCCCAAAATCAGAATTTCTTGAATCTGTGGCATGCATGACCTTAGGCTCCCGAATTTTCGAGTTTTCAAGGGTTAATTTAACATAAAGCAGTGTTGGTCATTTTTTCTTGGCAAAGAACAAGTGATTAACACTGGTTGTGTTAAATCGAGATATCCAGTGTTAGTTTCAAGTTTAGTTGGTAAGTTTTCTTTATTTTTCTGTCCACTTTTGTTATTTCACCTCCTATTCCTCTTCTTTTCTTCTACTTTTCTTTAAATAGACTGGAAGTTGGTCAAGGTTTGAACCTAGATTTTCCCTTCTCGATTGGTTCATGCTCGTATTTGTTCTGTTTGCTTTCTCAGTTTTTCCTTTCAAATTTTTGAATGATGTTTTCTGATTTTTGTTTAGATTATTCACTCGCCATGCTTAGTTGTTATTTATGACATTTAAGTTTTCTGATTTTTCTAGTCGTATAATTAGTTTAATCAGATGTTGTTATTTCTAACTCATTGTTTAGTTTAAAAGGAAATCAATCATTTAGTTTAGATTTTGGTTTTGAAATCATTTAATCGGTTTCTTCTGCTTCTAGTGAATTACCAAATGGATTTCTGATTGGTTTTGGGCCTTGGGGTCATTTCTGACCCATTTTTAAAGAAAGCCCGTTCGTCGTGATTTGAGTCTTGGGTCAGACTTGACCCATGTGGTATGCTGAAGTAATTGGAAGGAATTTAAAGGGTACTTTAGGATTTTAGTTAAGGGAAATCTTGTTGAAACTGCCTGAGAAGCTTCCCAGAAGCTGCATGATATACTTACTTGACCAACAAGTCAGTAAATGAAGGACTAAGCAGCAAAAAGGAAAATTGGAAAAGAACTAAAATAAAAAAACTAAACCCTTAAGGCTGCCCTAGTAACTTGCCTATAAAGGCATAGTTACTTGGGGTTCCATAGAGATTTTTTTTTTAGATTTCGAGGGGGAAAAATTCTGAAAACTACTAAACGGCTGAAACTTTTTGCAGAAAACAATGTTTCATTGGGCTTTAGTTTTGAAATCTGAAATCCTCTTCTTTCTGAATCGATTTCTTGATCATTTGAACTTAGAAATGGTTTGAGACTTAGTCATTGAGGTTGGTTTAGAGGTCTGTTGGTTAGACTGTGCATTTGAAACTGATTTCTGGGCTGGAGTACTTCATTTTTTGGGTTTGAAATTGCTTTGCGGGTTTGCTCTTTGTTACTGGACTTGCTGCTGATTCCCTGCTGTTTCTTGCTGATTCTTCAGCCTTTTCTTTTGTCTTTTGTTCATCACCAGGTATTTCCTCAAACCATTGTCAACAAGTGATTAAGAACATGTATTCCGAATCGAGGCCTGATTGAATGCAAACTGTTTTGGATTTCACTACATTCATTTCCTCTATTTCGTTAATGCTATGTAATAGGTCCTAAACCACACATGTTGTCTCAGCTATCTCATACCTTTAATGTGCTATACAAGTGAATATGTGCTCTTAAGAGTTTTGGGTGTTAATTAATTCTCTAGATTTTGTTACTTTTGGTATTGAAAAGTTAGTTAGCTTAAAATCTTGTGTTATGTTTGTAAGTTTAGTTAAGTGTGAATATTCGTTAATCTAAAGTCAAGCATGTATCCTCGGTAGTAATTCAAGTTTTCTTGATGTATTAGTTGTTGGGTAGTGATGAGATTCATCAACTTGTGTTAAGTGCATAGGTTTGTCTTGCTTTAGCATAGACTCGATCTTGAGTCTGAAACCATCAGTTTTGTTCGCTGCAGTGTTGGGCTTCTCGAGCCTTGAATTCTGAAGTCACTTGCAGGGGAATAAGGCCTGTTGTTGTTGTCTAGGCTCGTTTTTTAGCCCAGTAGGGCATTCTTTAGCTACTGGATTGTCTTGGTAGCAGATTTGACTCAAGGATGTATGAAAGATAAAATTAGAAATTTAGCTAGTTGATTTGTGTTAAATGGTTAAAATTCAGAAGTAAAAATGTCAGTTCAACTTCACGTTTCATCTAGTTCTTGGTTAGTTGGTATTTAATTCATTTTGTACAATTATTGGTTCTAAAGTTCGTGCTTAAAGCAGGCCCAATTAATGAATATTTAATCCCCGATTCAATAGCATGTTCAGTGTCCTTGGACGTCCATTCCTCACTGAGAATTGCGCTTATTCGGGCCCAAGCCTGAAGGCATTTTGAATGGGTTCATGTAGTTGCTATTTGCTGGAGCAATTTTTCTTTAAGATTAATTAGTTTAAATACTATGCCTATCAGTTAACAAGTAAGGCCGAATTTTTTTTTTAGTTAAAAATAATTAGAATTCCATTAAGCCTTCCTCAATTAATTAGACTCCTGAAATCGGGTTTGAGGTGTGCTGTGCCAAATAAAATCTCAAAATGCACGGCCCTCATTTCATTTAATTTTAATCCTTAGAATTCGAGGCGTGCCATTTAGCAAATTTCCATGGCCCTCGCAAAGTTAACAACGCTAGTTGCTTTAGCCGCGTTATTTTAATAACATTACCTTCCTAAAATCGGGTGTGCATTTCATGTGACCCAAATCCAAATCTCAACAACGTTAAATAAAATGTGTCGTGGACCGCGGGTGTATTTCATGTGGCGTGGTTCAAAGACGCACTTTAGATAACGTTGAATCTTTCTAATTAATTAAAAGTGGTTAATAATTTAAAATTATACCATAGGCTAAAACATATTTTAAAATCAGTTAATAGGCTAACTATGATACTTTAAGCGACCGTGCTAGAACCATGGAATCCGGGGATGCCTAACACCTTCCCTCGGGTTAACAAAATTCCTTATTCAGAATTTCTGGTTCGCAGACTTCAAAAGGAAAGTCGAATTTTCCTCGATTTGGGATTTAGAAAAATAAATCGGTGACTTGGGACACCAAAAAATAAACTATCCTAAGTGGCGACTCTGAATAACATAAATAAAAAATCTCATTTCGAATAATGTCACTTAAATTGAAAAAACTCCCTTGTATACCTCTCGGGGTGTAAAAAGGAGGTGTGGCAATCGCCGCTTCGGCTTCGGCTTCGGATTCGGTCAATTGATATGATTGATTGATAATTGTTTGGACCAAATTTATTTTTCTTTTCCATCATTTAATATTTTCTTTTCTAATATTTTTTCGCGGGAAAAAATATCGCGGGCACCTTATCAACGAATAGACACCTTATCAACGAAGAGGCACCTATGCACCCGTTGGGATTCAACTTCTTTGGCTATAAATAAATTCATTTTCCACTAACGAAAAATCTGAAATTTCTCCCCTCAATCTTCTGCATTGGTTTTCAAAAGCAAAACGTAAGCATTTTTTGTATGATTTGCTCCGCCATTTGAGTTCGCCGAAGTTCTGTATTGAAGTGCCGCTATCACAGAATAATTATTCCATTCTATCATGGGAGGAATTAATCTGTAACCTTGAGCAACTTTGAGGGGATTAAATTAATTAAGGACACACAAGAAAATTGTGAGCTCGAAATTTTCCTGTTTTGTTTTCTTAAACTAACGATTTTCTAGTTTTCTGATTTTGAATACAGTGTACTAACATTTTTGCATATATATGACAAGGTTGCCATAGCTAGGAAAAGTGGAGGTTTAAAATCACTTCTCCAAGTTATTTTGGGTTTAGATACTGTGTTGTCCTTTTTTTATTTTTTTATGTTTAGCTCTGCCTTTTAATTTCCATGTTGCTATATCATTGATGGAACATGATCGATCAATTGAAAGGACTAACCATGCTATAGAACTTTCAGTTACCCCAACTAGTGGAAAGACGAGCTATATCATGAAATCTACGGAACTACTAAAACTATTGAATATAATCTGGAGTCTGGAATAACAGCACACATCCAACAAGCTAAGTCACTTGTGAAAGCAATAGAGAAAAAAGTAGATAAAGAGAAACAGTCCGTATATTGCATTCCATATTTCTGAGTTATGATTCAGTGAATGGCTGCAAATGCAACTGGAAACTTTATATGGTCAAGTGGGAAAAAGCTCAATTGTTGAAAAACTGAGGTCTGAAATTGAGACAATTCTTCAAACTATACACACTGGACTGCAGACTGCAGAGTAATGCTAACATAAGAAGAATATTTTGTATTACATATCCCTCTTGAGTACTGAGTTTCAGTTTAATAAACTGGTTTTCCTTTTACATCAGGTTTAAGTGTCTCCGAGGAGCATCTCGTATTCTGATTACATTATATGATGCTTGAACATTATAGTAACATATGATATAGCTTGCTTACAAAAACAAAAAAAATGCTATTTTCCACCAGTAATTAAACAGAATAAGCTGCTACTTTCCACCAGAAAATAGAAGATTATGTTAATATTTTAGATTAGGCCTTCCTTTTGATCGGTGGATGTTTATGTAACCTTTTATACATTGAGTTTTGGGCATGGGAATACTGGTAACAATCGGTTAGCACGAGCTGCTTTGGTATAGAACTTTGTCGGTCTTGTTATATATATTCAGTTACTCTGAAAAGCAGACACTTAAAAATCAAAAGTTCCCTCCCAAACAAAGGTTTATGTTGAGCAGATCCTTTTCTGTTTTTGAGATCCCAATTTGAAAGAATACTTTATATGGTAAAAACATTTCTCCCTGGATCCTCAATTACTTGAGACGCCAAGTCTCCGTCATAGCTTGCATTTAGGACAATGGGAAGACATAGGATTCTTGTTTCTCCTTTGGGTTCCCTTCTATAATTGATAACGTTTTCTCATCCAAATCTATCACAGCTGTGCACAGTGTGTATAGCAATGGACCTGAAATGAGGTTAGAGAGCATCATTTCACTAAAATACTAAGTATCAATATAGGAATGAATATGTGTAATATTTTTCATGAACTACCTGTCATGTAAATAGGATACTTCTTAGCATTCCTGTCCCCAACAAGTGCTAAGAAATCATTTTTTGATTCCTTTGCCAAAGAAGATGCTCTTGTTTGCCTGCTCAAGGAGTTCTCGTCTTGTGCCTTCGTTTAGGAAAAATATAGACAGAGGTTAAATTTCTATGAATCTGGTCCTGGCTGTTTGTTGCATTGTTGGAAGTAAGGTGTGGTTACCTGCTTTACTTGAAGATGCAGATACATGTTGGCATGGAAAAATGGAGTTTCTCCGACTTCATGAACTGAAATTCGATTTCTTGATGCAGTCTCAACGTTCAAAATCCTCCGAGCTCTTGTGTCTATCAAGTTATAGCTGTGCCCTACTGAAGCCTCTGACGAATGGATCCTCTGAAATCGCAAGAAAATGAACTTTGACCTAACTCAACCTTAATAGTTAACAACATAACATGGGTCTCAAGATTGGGCAAGTCAAGAATTGGAATGAGTCAGGTTGCCATATCATGTTAAGAAAATAGACTTTGGGTTTAATAACAGTCCAAGGCCATATTAGGAGACAACGGCTCATTCACTTAGCCAGTGCGGGACACTCAATAACGCGAATCAAAAGAGTAAACAAGAAAATTTAGAGCTTACAGCCAGAGCATCCTCAATGCTATTTGCTTCAAGTAGGTCTCTGGACACGAAGTTTCTGCCAATGGCACCAGCTACTATCTCTTCCTCACATGGTGGTACTGAGTTTAAAGTAAATGCCTATAATCGATAACTCACGTATAAATACAGTCCGAACTAGAATATCAATGATAATTGACAGAGAGAAAATATTAAACTCATATCAGTATATACCACTCCATGACTATTAAATCCAAAGGCACAACTTGGAAGTTCTCCAGCATATGTGTAAGCAGTGAATGATGTTCCATTAGACAATGTCACCTTAACCAAATAACTGCAATATTATAAGGAAATTAGTCGAATTCCAAAAACACCAATATATATATTCTTGCTAGTAATTTACGTGTGTCCAACAAGAGCAACATTTGCATCCTCATTATGAGCAGCCACAGCCATGGAGTTGTTAACAACAAGAATAGATGAACAGTCAGCACTAATTTCATCTTCCTTCAGATTACTTTCTGTCTTTGGAATGAAAGGCAATATCTCTTTCCTAAAGTTCAATAGTAAAATCTGCACCAACCAAAAGAAAATATAATACTATCAGTTTGTTAATTTAGTACTCCCTCAGTTCCAATTTGTTCAGCTATTTCCTTAATTATTAGTTCATTTCAAAAAGATATTCACATTTCTATATTTGAAATGTAATTTTAAACTTCCCATTACTTATATGCAGGGGCGGATGCAGAGTATGTATGGCCCCCGATTCATCTGAACCCAATACTTTCAACGTGGAGCATAAATTTATGTGTAAAAATTCATTAAACTTGCAACAAATGATAAGTCTGAACCCATAATTTCAAAAATACAATGGATTCAATGCTAAAAACCTTAAAAGTTGAGCCACATAATCTAAATCCTGGATCCGCCTCAGCTTATATGAAGTTTTTATAGTCACGCAAATTCTGTGACATGTTTAAGACCACAAATTTCAAAAGTTTTACAGTAACACAAATATTATGACATGTTTAAGAATATAAGTTTTACAAGGTTTATAATGTAAATATTATGACATGTTTAAGAGCACTAAGGAGAGAGTATCAATTGGCTATATAAGTATGAAAGTTACTTCACATTGAGAAATGGGACGCCACTTCCTTCAGCAATTCCTTTGAGTTCATTCCAGTAATTGGGAAACTTGTTCTTATTAGTTTCAGATAAAGTATGAATGAGTGGCTGGGAATTTGGGAACTGAGCAAAAGGGAGGAGCTGGTTTTGAAGAATAAGGTCATTAGATAATCTGCTGCGTATCTGTTTTGAGAATCTTTGACCTATCAAGAAGCCAATTTGGAATGCATTTTCACAAGGGCCAAATTCATGCATCTCTAACTTGTTGGTTTCCTTACTTGTGCTTCCCATGGTTAGTGTGTGTCTGTGTGTGTGACTAAGGACTAGTTTATGCTGATGGCGTCTTATCTTCAAGTCAATCATCTGTAAATAGGAATGGTTTTTCTCTAGATACCTACTTTGTTTTTCTCATATTTGAAATAAGGACCACATTCTATGCCCATGTCCAAGCATGTTTGGGGAGTACCTGAGGATGCTGCAACAAATTTGGAGGGTGTGTCGCACCCCAATCAAAACGAGGCTAATGGATGAAGGCACGAGCCATGATGCAACAAGTCATCTCATAGTTGGCCAAGCAAACAATGAGTTTTGTCACATTTATTCGGTCGGCCAAAATTAATTACAACAACTAATCAAATATACAAAAAGTACACATTAATTTCACACACACACACACACACATATATATATATATATATATATATATATATATATATATATATATACACACACACATTCGTTGGCTATTTTTATAAGGCAATGACTACACTATGTAGATTTCCCGCAAACAATGGCATGGATTGGCCGAAGGTGATGACTTGGGCATGGGCCAAGGTGAGGCCTCAAGCCACAGCCCATAGGCAGTTCGCCTAGGGACGGCCCAGTAGCAATTACTGATTGTGTGGCCCAGTAGCAAGCCAAGGCCCAACATGACTTGTGCACTTGCATGCTCCGTCAGAAGGGCTTAGACAGACCAAATGTCACTGACTTTTGGGCCCTAGAATGTCCAATAGGAACCAATAGTATGAGGGGATAAGTGCCCAAATACCATATTTTTGGGCCCTTATTTAAGTTGTAGCCAAAGTGCAAATATATTTGCAAATCTATCCACTTTTAAGACATGCGCATATGAAGTTAGTCTTGTTAAAGGCTAACATCAGACATATTTGTCTGAAGTGTGTCTAAAAAATTCAGATATATATGCATTTTGGAACAACTTCAGACATTCGCGTGTGAAGTTGCATCAATTTGTTTCTGAAGTTTCCTCTGAACCTTCCCATATTGCTTGTACAAGCAAACTTCAGACACACACGACTGAAGTAGCAAAATTATACATTTGAAATTACAAAAATTGTCTTAAGTTCGTCATATTGCTTGTGCAAGCAAACTTCAGTCCAAAGTTTAGCTTGCAGTAGGAAGTTTAGCCTAGCATTCTCAAACTTCAGACACTTTTTTATTTGAAGTTTGGCCTGAGTCCTAACCATCCCAAACTTTAGTCTATCACTCATTCCCTTCCTCTAAGACCAACGACAACAGCTAACGAAAATCCTAAAAATTAGCAGCGCTTCTTCTTCCTCAACTAGAAAAGAAGCCATATAAGTTAATAGACCTAACGATCCTAAGCTAGAAGCAAGCAACATCTAGGTCCGAAAAACACCATGGATACCACCTGACCAAGCTCAACCATCAAAACTACTGTAAGACCACTTGAACTTACCATCAAAGCAAACCACAATACAGTAAATGGAGAAGAAAAGTACTGTTGTGAGGTCCTAAGAATATGACGATGAATTCGGTGTGTACGGAAGAAGGCGATAGCTAGGTTGTGTCTGGTGTGAAAATGGAGAGCAAAAATTATGGTGGTGCTCCGTTGTGCTGCGATGTTACTGGACTTGGCGGAAGATGGCAAAAGTTTGGTTTAGCCTGATGTTGTTAAAAATTGGGTATATGTTAAATTATTTTGAAAAATTGGGCACAAGTTAAATAGCGGTATCCAAAATTCAAATAGAGCACCCAGTGAAATTTTCCATAAATATGGAGCAATGCGTCACCAAGAAACCAGGTCTCAAACCATCCACATCGAAACAATTCTCAAAAAGCCATCCATAGTGTTGTTTAGCCAAGCAAAACACCACCAACACTTCCTAAACTAATTAATTGAGGGACACCATTCTGCGGATGAACTTAACATCCACCAAGGAAGAAGTACAGGACTAGATCGATGAAAATTGTCTAATAGTGTGATATAATATGGAAAAAGGAAGTTTTTTTTAATTAAAATTAAATACCAGCACTGTTTTGGAGGTTCAGAGTTTGTGTTAACAAATGCTGGCTCAGGTATTGCTTGCAGTTCTGATAAGAAATGTCATGCCCACAAATCACAGCAAAACTATAATGCATTTCATTGGATTCAAAAATGTTTTAAAAGGAAAATATTTAACTTCTCTACGGTTATAAATGTTTGTATTCTGTATTCAAAACCAGAAAATTATAAAACACAGAAAATTCCGAGCCCACAAGTTTATTGTGTGTTCTTAAGGAATTTAATCCCTTTATAGTTGCTCAAGGTTTCAGATTAATTCCTCCCAGCATAGAACAGAATAAATATTCTGTGATAGCGACACTTCAAATCATAGAACATCGGCAAACTCAAATGGCGGAACAAATAACACAAAATGCTTATGTTTTGCTTTGATAATCAATGCAGAAGAGAGAGGGGAGAGAATTTTAGATTCGGTGGTGAAAAATGAGGTTGAACATCTCTATTTATAGCCAACAAAGTTAAATCCCAACAGGTGTAAAGGTGCCTGTTTGTTTTCGACAGAAATTAATCGAATATATGTTAAGTGGAATGTCTGGTCTCAAATTTGACCGTTGGAAAATAATGCTGCATTGGTCTAAAAAATTATGGATCAATCCGAAGACAAAGCCGAAGCTGAGCCGAGCGAGCGCGATGATGGCCCGAGGCTTTCTTTCTTCTCAACTCTTTAAGAGCTAGAACAAGTGCTTCCATATATAAGCACAAAAATTTTCCTCTTCCTATCCAATGAGGGACAAAGTTCCTTTGTAAAAGGGACTTATCCAAAATTTCATTTCCCTGCATTTCATTTTTCATCAATTTTTATTCACATCTCTTTGTTTTAATTAACAAAACCCAACAATCCCCCACATGAATGAGAAATGGCTATCTGAAAAATTATGCATGAAAAAACCGTGTGATTCACAAGTAAGGATTAATCGCATCTGGATAAGTAGATTTTCCTTTGAACATTTCGTACTGAACATATATCGTATATACTCGATCAATCGGTAGATTTGATATCTTTGAACTGTCGAACTTTGGTGTATACCTAGACAACTATACGTCATGCAATCAACCTTTAATCGTCTTTGGTTCTCATTGTTGTGTTCGTTTCAGCCATGAACACCGCCTGGTTTCATAAGTGCGTAGAGAACTGGCCTTATAAAATTCTCCTTAAAGTGGCTTATACTTCACACTTACGTAGGTGATTCCTAAACGTGTTATCCTGTAGATATACTATTTGATATACCCAATATCAAACTTAGAAACCATTAAAAAGCCTTAACGCGTTATCCTTGGTACTGAACATTGTCTTCATCATGAGAATGAACCAAAATTTTATTTGACAATGTTAAACTGTCACTAGTGACTTTGTTTGATCTCCTTGAACCTAGATCTTAGGATTTCCAGTATTCTAGGTAGAGTTACCACCACATTGACTTGTCCTCGGCCATAGTCCCATTCTCTTTGATGACTTCTCAACCGCATCTCTAGGTAGGCCTTTTGTAAGAGAATCTGATACATTATCTTTTGACTTTACATAGTCAATTGTGATAATTCCACTAGAGAGTAGTTGTCTAATAGTATTATGTCTTCGTCGTATTTAACGAGATTTTCCGTTATACATAATGCTCCCAGCCCTTCCTATTGCCACTTGACTATCGCAATGTATGCATATAGGTGCCAAAGGTTTGGGCCAAAATATAAAATCTTCCAAAAAATTCTGGAGACATTCAACTTCTTCACCGACCTTGTCTAAAGCTATAAACTCAGGCTCCATTGTATAGCAAGTGATGCATATCTGTTTGGAAGACTTCCAAGACACTGCTCATCCACCAATGATAAAAACGTATTCACTCGTGGATTTTGATTATGTTGATCCGGTGATCCAATTTACATCACTATATCCCTTAATAACTGCGAGATAATTATTATAATGCAATGCATAGTCTTGGGTATATTTCAAATACCAAAAACTTGTTTCATTGCTATCCAATGAGCTTGGTCGGGATTATTTGTATATCAACTAATCTTACTTATCGCACAAGCTATATCAGGTCGTGTACAATTCATAATGTGCATCAAGCTTACTTGCTTTGACCTTTATTCTTTATAAGAGTATGGTTTAAATCAATTGGCATTCTTGCAACTTTAAAGTCGAAATATTTGAACTTTTTAAGTACCATTTTAATATAATTAGATTGAGACAAAGCTAGACTTTGAGGTGTCGTAAGGATCTTAATTCCCAAAATTAAATCGGCAACTACTAAGTCTTTCATACCAAACTTACTAGTAAGCATGCGCTTAGTAACATTTATGTTAGCAATGTCGTTACTCTTTATCAATATATCATCCACATATAAACAAACAATGACTATTTGATTTGGAGTATTCTTAATGTAAACACATTTGTCACACTCATTGATCTTGAAATCATTTGACAATATTGTTTGGTCAAATTTCACATGCCATTGTTTTGGTGCTTGTTTTAGTCCGTAAAGTGACTTAACAAGTCGACACACCTTCTTTTCTTTTCCATGAACTACGAACACTTCAGGTTATTCCATATAAATTTTTTCCTCTAAATCTCCATTTAAGAAGGATATCTTCACATCCATCTGAAGGATTTGAAGGCCATACATGGCGGCTAACTCTATTAACACCCAGATAAATGTAATCCTCGTTACCAGTGAGTATGTGTCAAAGTAATCAAGACCTTCTCGCTGTCTAAACCCTTTAACAACTAATCTTGTCTTATATTTATCAATAGTACCATCGACTTTTATTTTCCTTTTAAAAATCTATTTAGAACCCAAAGGTTTATTTCCTGGAGGAAGATCAACCAATTCCCATGTATGATTACTTAATATGGATTCTATCTCACTATTGACTGCCTCTTTCCAATATTGTGCTTTCGAGGAAGACATCGCTTCTTTGAATGTTTGAGGCTCATTTTCCAACAACAATGCGAGAAAATCTGGTCCAAAAGAAGTAGTTGTCCTTTGACGTTTACTACGTCTTGGTTTTTCCTTGTTAAAAGTACTTTCCTTTGCTTCTTCTCTAGTTCACTTAGATTTTTTTATTAGACGACTCACATTCCTTTTTATACGGATAAATATTCTCAAAGAATTCAGCATTATCCAATTTGATTACCGTATTAATATGTATGTCGGGATTTTCTGATTTATGAAACGATATGCCTTACTATTTATTGCATATCTTATGAAAACACAATCAACGATTTTTGGTCCAATCTTTACCCTTTTGGATTTAGGGACTTGCACTTTAGCCAAACACCCCTACACTTTAAAATATTTTAAGTTGGGTTTCCTTCCTTTTTATTTTTTGTATGGAATGGATTGCGTTTTGCTCTGAGGAACTCGATTGAGTATTCAGGTAGCTGTAACAATAGCTTTCCCCTACAAGTTTAGAGGTAAACCAGAACCTATTAACAAGGAATTCATCATCTCCTTTAGCGTTCTATTCTTTCTTTCCTCAATTCCATTAGATTAGGGTGAGTAAGGGGCAGTTGTTAGGTGAATAATGCCATATTTCAAATATATTTCTTTAAAAGGAGATTTATATTCGTCACCCCTGTCACTTCTTATCATTTCGATCTTTTTGTTTAGTTGCATTTCAACATCATTTTTGTATTGCTTGAATGCATTAATTGCTTCATTTGTACTATTAAGTAAGTAAATATAGCAATATCTAGTACTGTCATCAATAAAAATTATGAAATACTTTTTCCCATCGCGAGATGATATTGACTTCATGTCGTAAATATCTGTGTGAATTAAGTCTAAAGGATTTGAATTTCTTTCAACTGACTTATAAGAATGTTTAACATACTTTGATTTCACACATATTTTATATTTCGAGTTATTGCACTCAAACTTAGGCAATACATCCAAATTAATCATTTTCCACAAAGTTTCGAAGTTGACGTGACCTAAAGTTCATACCATAAATTATTTGACTCAAGCAAGTAAGAAGAAGCTAGAATTTTATTCATATAAATGGAAATTAAATTGAGTCTGAAAAGCCCCTCAGTAAGGTAATATTTTCCTTCATACATTTTATTCTTACTAACTACAACCTTGTCGGAAACAAAAACACAATTAAAAGCGTTCTTGACTAGAAGTGATGTCGAGACCAAATTCTTCTGCATTTCAGGAACATGAAGAACATCGTTTAGAGTCATAATCTTGCCAGAAGTCATCTTCAAAACTATCTTGACCGTTCCTTCAATTTTTGCAGTAGCAAAATTTATCATAAAAATTCTCTCACCGGGTCCAGCGGGAGTAGAAGAAGTTAATAACTCCTTGTTAGCACAAACATGACGAGTTGCCCCCGAATCAATCCACCATTCTCTAGGATCTCCAACTAGGTTGCATTCAGAAAGCATGGCACACAAATCGTCCATTTCATCATTCTTCTCAATCATGTTTACTTGGCTTTTCTTTTTGTCCTTCTTTGGTGCACGACAGTCAGCAGCCTTGTGTCCAGCCTCTCCACAATTCTGGCAGTTTCCTTTGAACTTTTTTTTTCTTGGGTAATTCTTTGGTCCAGATGGCTTCTTTCTCTTTTTGCTCATTGAAGATTCCTCAACAATATTTGCATCCATTATTGTTAAATTTCCACGAGACTTTGTTTCTGCAGCCTTGCTGTCCTCTTAAATCCTTAGGCGAACAATAAGGTCTTCCAACATCATCTCCTTGCGCTTATATTTCAAGTAGTTTTTAAAATCCTTCAACATTGGAGGCAACTTTTCAATAAATGCCACAATTTGAAATGCTTCATTTATGCATACCTACAACCATTAATTTATAATTAATAATATAATCAATATCTTTAATAAAGATATTGATTCGATATATACCTTCTATAACGACCCCGCCGGTCATTTTAAGAATTTAACGCCCCGATCCCCTATTAACTACTTTCCTCGTGTATGTTTCCGCTATTGTGAGTTGCTAGGGGGATTCGTTTTGGATTTCGGAGTGTTGACACTTAGTCCTAAATAAGAGTTTAAGCTTTAGAATTTGGAACGTAGTCAAAGAAGTGTAAAGATAGCCTCAGAATGGAATTCTGTTGGTTCCGTTAGCTCCGTTGGATGATTTCGGGCTTAGGGCATGTTCGTATTGTGTTTTGGAGGTCTGTAGCTTAATTAGGCTTGAAATGCCAAAAGTCAAATTTTTGAAGTTTCCGGTTCGATAGTGAGATTTTGATATAGGGGTCGGAATGGAATTCTAGAAGTTGGAGTAGGTCCGTTGTGTCATTTGGGACGTGTGTGCAAAATTTCATGTCATTCGGATGAGGTTTTATAGACTTTTTGATCGAAAGCGTAATTTGGAAGTTTTGGGAATCCTTAGACTTGGATTGGAGAGTGATTTGTGGTTTTCGTATAGTTTGATGTGATTAGAGGGTGGGAATAAGTTTGTATGATATTTTAGTATTGGTTGGCATATTTGGTTGAGGTCTTGGGGGCCTCGGGTGAGTTTCGGGTGGTTAACGAAAGTTGAATTGGACTTAGGAAAAATCTGAAGTTTGCTGGATCTGTCATAAATTCACCTGCGTACATGGACCACAGGTGCGGACCTGCAGAAGTGATGGAGAAGTTGCAGATGCGGCTGGGCATTTGGAGTTCTGAAGTCACAGGTGCGAGAGCTGGAGCGCACCTGCGAGATCGCAGGTGCGGTAGAAGAAGCACAGGTGCGGCTTGGTGCTTTAAGTGAATTCTCATAGATGCGCACCTGGGACCGCATGTGCGGGTCTGCAGGTGCGAGGAAATGGCTGCAGGTGCGGAAACCCTGGGCCAGAACCTATATAAAGGTTCAGTCGCAATTTTTGTCCATTCTTTCACCATTTTCATCCGGGTTTTGAGCTTTTTTGGAAGGTTTTTGAGAGAGAATTCAAGGGAGCTTTGAAGAGGTAAGCTTTTTGGAACCCAAACTCATTTATATGGTATTATTCTACTAATTTGACAATAAATTTTTGGAAAATAAGGGTTAGAATTGGGGGTTTAAGGTTTGAAATTAGAGACTTGGATTTGGGGATTTGAGGGGTCGTTTGTAGTCCGATTTTTGTGTATTTGGTATGTATGTACTCGTGAGAGTGTGAGGATTCTAGTTTTGCCTATTTTATCCGGTTTTGAGATATTGGCCGGGGGGGGACTTTTTGAGCGATTTTCTTAATTTTGCGTGTTAGCTTCGAATTAATTAGTGGAATTAGTTACTTGAAGTTATATTTACATTATGCAATTCATTTGAATAGATTTGAGCCATTTGGAGTCAGGTACTCTTGGAAGGAACGTGATATCGAGTTGATTGAGCTGGTTAGAGGTAAGTGGCTTGCCTAACCTTGTGTAGGGGAACTCCCCTTAGGGTTTTGTATTATTGATATATGAAATGCCTTGTACGTGAGGTAACGAGTGTGTACATGTGCTAATTGTTGAAAAATCATGTTTTCATTAAGTAACTATAATTGTGTTTTTCTTCCCTGTTGTACATTACTTGCAATTTAAGCCTATCGTTAGTTTAGGGAAGCATGTCTAAGTGACTTAACTGTTTCACTTGCTCAAACTGCCTTATTTGAATTCTGTGCAGCATGCTAGGTGAGAAATACCTGTTTTTTTAGAATTGAATATTCTTCATGATGTTGCCGTGTGTTTACATTGGGGCTACGGGCGATATCCCGGTAGATCCCCCTTGCCTATTTATTTTGAACTACGGATTGGTATTCCGGTAGATCCCCGTGCACATTTACATTGGAACTACGGGACTGCACTCGGTAGATTCCCTCTGTACTGGATATTTATATTTGGGACTATGGATTGGTATTCTAGTAGATCCCCTACACATTATGAGTTGGACTACGGGATGACACCCTGGAGATCGACTGGATATTCATATTTGGGGACTACAGGACGATATCTTGGAAAATCCCCTGTTGCTATCTCTATGTGGAGCTATATACTTTCTGTGATCTTTCTCTCTGTTGTAGTTGTTGTTATTCTTATTATTCTGCGTTACTTCGTACTGTTTCATTTCCTTATATATTTATATAACCAGTAGGGACCTGACCTTTCTCGTCACTACTCGAGGCTTGGCACTTACTGGGTACCGTTGTGGTGTACTCATGCCTTTTCTGCACATGTTTTTCGTGTGTAGCTCCAGGTTCTTCGGCTCAGCCATACCAATAGTGAGGCGAGGCAATATTCAGAGGCGTCCGCAGACCGAGGAGTCCCTCTCTATTCTTCCCTCGAGCTTTAGTTCTCTTGTATTTACTTTTGTTTAGACATTCTACAGTTAGAACACTTGTAGCTATTCAGTAGCTTGTGATTTCATGAGATTCCGGGTTTTGGGAGTTGTTTCAGTTTGAGAGTTTATATTGTACATGTCGAGCGGCATCTTAAACGTTTTACTTATGTTTTATCCGTAGTTTTTAGTTAGTTTTATATTTTGTTTCCTTTTTCCGTAAATTGTTAGGCTTACCTAGTCATAGAGACTAGGTGCCGTCACGATAGCTCACGGAGGGCAAACTCTGGTTGTGAAAAGTTGATATCGGAGCACTAGGTTCATAGGAGTCATGAATCACAAGCCGATTTATTAGAGTCTCGCGGATCGGTATGGAGACGTCTGTACTTATCTACAAGAGGCTATGTAACTGTTAGGAAAAATTTCCACTTCATTTGATTTCCTTGTCGTGCGAGATTTTGACATCACAATTCTAAACCTTGTCATCTACTCTCTCACAGATGGTGAGGACACGTGCTACCGGAGATGACCAGGCACCCACACCCCCTATTAGAGCTGTCAGAGGTCGAGGCTGGGGTAGAGGCCAAGGACGCACCCATGGTGCAGCCAGAGTACCCGCGCGAGCGGCCACAAAGGAGCCACCAGCAGCTCCAACCGGAGTCTAGGCACCTGATACGCCTACTGCTACTACTATTCCAACTCTTCAGGAGACTCTTGCACAGTTCGTGAGCATGTACACCACTCTAGCTCAGGTAGGGTTGATTCCCCTTGCTGCAGCCACATCCCAAGCTGGGGGAGGAGCGCAGACTCCCGCCACCCGCACTCTTAAGTAGCGAGTCCAGGTTGATCAAATCCTAGAGGTTATACCGATGCCGCCTGTAGTCCCAGAGCAGCCCGAAGACAGGTCAGCGACTATAGAGGATGAGCAGTGGAGGCTTGAGAGGTTCAAGAAGCATAAGCCTCCTGTATTTAGTGGTTTAGCATCAAATGATGCCCTGGGATTTCTGGAGGAGTGTCACTGTATCCTCCGCACTATAGGTATATCAGGATCAAGTGGGGTTTCTTTCACTACCTTCCAGCTTCGAGGAGCCGCCTACTAGTGGTGGCATACTTTTGAGTTGGACAGTCCAGCTGAGGCAACATCCCTTACTTGGACTCAGTTTTCAGATATGTTCCTGAGAGAGTTTGTTCCTCAGAGCCTCAGGGACGCATGTCGCGTGGAGTTTGAGCATTTGCTCTAGGGCACTATGACTGTTTTGGAGTATGCTATCCGTTTCACTGACTTGGCTAGGCATGCACTAGCCTTGGTTGCTACAGTTTGTGAGAGGGTTCGACGGTTTATTGAGGGGCTCATTCCCAGCATCAGGTCTAGCATGACTCATGAGTTGGAAATGGAAATTTCTTATCAGCAGGTGGTGAGCATTGCTAGGAGAGTGGAGGGTATTCATGCTCGGGATAGAGAGGAGAGGGAGACCAAGAGGTCTCGAGAGTCAGACCATTATTCTGTGCCCGTGCTCCATCTGCAGTTCGTCATGGTAGGGGTTATATGAGTTACCCTATTCATTCAACTTTTCCATCGGCCAGTGGTATTCTAGCTCCTCCTAGACCTCAGGAGCCTTATTATGTACCTCCAGTATCTAGTGTGCCTCCTGCACAGGGTGCTTTCAGTGATCAGTCTGGTAGACCTGGCCCGAGCCAGTCACAACCATCACGTCCTCCCAGAGATTGTTTTGAGTGTTGTGACACACGAAATATGGTGAGGGATTGCCCCAGACTTAGGCGGGGTGTACCTCCACAAACTTTTCAGCCGCATCGTGCCCCGTTGAGTTCCCAGGCTATGATTACAGCATCAGTTGCTACCCCACCTGCCTAGCTAGCTAGAGGTAGAGGTCGCCTTAGAGGGGGTGGCCAGACTAGATATTATACCCTTCCTTCCCGTACCGAGGCTGTCTCCTCCGATTCTGTCATCACAGGTATTTTCCTGGTTTGTCATAGGGATGCATCATTTTTATTCGATCCAGGCTCCACTTATTCTTATGTGTTTTCTTATTTTGCTCTGTATTTGGGCGTATCTCGGGATTCTTTGAGTTCCCATGTTTATATTTCTACTCCTGTGTGGGATTCTCTTATTGTGGACCGCATTTATCGGTTGTGTTTGGTTGCTCTTAGTGGTTTTTAGACCCGAGCCAATTTATTATTGCTCATCATGGTAGATTTCGATGTTACCTTGGGCATGGACTGGTTGTCGCCCCATTATACTATTATTGATTGTCACGCCAAACCCGTGACTCTGGCTATGCTAGGTGTTCCGCGAGTTGAGTGGAGGGGTACTTTAGATCACACTCCTAGTAGAGATATTTCATTCCTTAAGGCTCAGCGAATGGTTGAGAAGGGGTGTGACGTGTATCTGGCCTATGTGAGAGATGTTAGTGTTGATACCCCTACAGCTGATTCAGTCCCAATAGTACAGGACTTCCCTGATGTGTTTCCAGCTAATCTTCCAGGTATGCCACCCGACAGAGATATTAATTTTGGCATTGATCTGTTGCCGGGCACTCAACCCATTTCTATTCCTCCGTATCGTATGGCCCCTCTCGAGTTGAAGGAGTTAAGGGATCAGTTACGGGAATTGCTTGATAAGGGTTTATTTGGCCTAGTGTATCACCTTGGGGTGCTCCCGTCTTGTTTGTTAAGAAAAAGGATGGTTCTATGCGTATATGCATTGATTATCGCCAGTTGAATAAAGTTACAGTAAAGAACCAGTATCCTTCGCCTCGTATTGATGATTTGTTTGACCAATTATAGGGTGGACGAGTGTTTTCTAAGATTGACTTACGTTCAGGTTACCACCAATTGAAGATTCGGGAGCCAGACATCCCAAAGACTACTTTCAGAACTCGATATGGCCATTACAAGTTCCTTGTTATGTTATTTGGGATGACCAATGCCCTAGCAGCCTTCATGCATTTGATGCACAGTGTGTTCCGGCCATATATTTGACTTGTTCATTATTGTCTTTATTGCTGATATTCTGGTATACTCCCGGAGTCGGGAAGATCATGAGCAGCACCTGAGGATAATACTTCAGACCTTGAGGGAAAAGAAGTTATATGCAAAGTTCTCGAAATGTGAGTTTTAGTTGGATTCCATGGCATTCTTGGGCCACGTGGTATCGAGTGAGGGTATTCAGGTAGATCCGAAGAAAGTGGAAGTAGTGCAGAGTTGGCCTAGACCATCCTCAGCTATAGAGATCCGCAGTTTTCTTGGCTTGGCAGGTTATTACCGTCAATTTGTTGAGGGGTTTTCATCTATTGCAGCACCTATGACCAGGCTGACCCAGAAGGGTGCTCCATTCCAGTGGACGGAAGAGTGTGAGGCGAGCTTCCAGAAGCTCAAGACAGCTTTGACTACAGCCCCAGTATTGATATTGCCTACAGGTTCGGGGTCTTATACTCTCTATTGTGATGCCTCGAGGATTGGCCTTGGAGCGGTATTGATGTAGGGTGATTGCCTATGCGTCCAGACAGTTGAAGGTACATGAGAAGAAATATCTTGTCCATGATCTCGAGTTAGCTGCTATTGTTCACGCCTTGAAGATCTGGCATCATTATTTGTACAGTGTTCCTTGTGAGATCTATACTGATCACCGTAGCTTGCAGCATCTGTTCAAGTAGAAGGATCTTAATTTGTGCCAGAGGAGATGGTTAGAGATGCTGAAGGATTATGATATCACTATCTTGTATCACCCGGACAAGGTCAATATGGTGGTCGATGCTTTGAGTCGCCGAGTGGAGAGTTTAGGGAGTTTGACTTATTTGCCAGTAGTGGAGAGGCCCATGGCGATGGATGTTTAGGCCTTAGCCAGCTAGTTTGTGAGATTGGATCTTTCGGAGCCCAGTCAAGTTCTAGCTTGCGTGGTCTCTCGGTCTTCCTTATTTGATCGTATCAGGGAACTTCAGTATGATGACCCTCATTTGTTCATCCTCAAGGACAAGATTCTGCACGGCGATTCCAAAGATGTGACTATTGGTGATGACGGGGTATTGAGGATGTAGGGTCGGGTGTGTGTACCCAATGTTGATGGGCTTCGGGAGCTGATTCTAGAGGAGGCCCATAGTTCGCGGTATTCCATCCATTCGGGTGTCGCGAAGATGTACCGGGATTTAAGACAACACTATTGGTAGAGACGGATGAAGAAGGACATAGTTGAGTTTGTAGCTCAGTGTCTCAATTATCAGTAGGTAAAGTATAAGCATCAGAGACCGGGTGGATTGCTTCAACAGATAGAGATTCTGGAGTGGAAGTGGGAGCGGATCACCATATACTTCGTAGTTGGACTCCCACATACTTTGAAGAAGTTCGATTCCATTTAGGTGATTGTGGATTGGCTGACCAAGTACGCACATTTTATTCCTGTGTGTACTACCTATTCTGTGGAGCAGTTGGTGGTGATTTATATTCGGGAGATTATTCGTTTGCAGGGTATCCAGTCTCCATCATTTCAGACAGAGGTACTCAGTTCATATCACGGTTTTGGAGGGCCGTACAACATGGGTTGGGTACTCGGGTGGAGCTGAGCACAACATTTCACCCCCAGACGGACGAACAGTCCGAGCACACTATTCAGATTCTTGAGTATATGCTCCATGTGTTTGTGATGGAGTTCGGAGGATCTTGGGATCAACTCTTGCCACTGGCGGAGTTTGCCTACAACAACAGTTATCACTCCAACATTCAGATGACACCGTATGAGGCCTTGTATGGTAGGCGGTGTTGATCCCCGGTGGGTTGGTTTAAGCCAATTATTGGGAACAGACTTGGTTCAGGACACCTTGGAGAAGGTTAAGGTGATTCAGGATAGAATCCATACAGCCCAGTCCAGACAGAAGAGTTATGCAGATCGGAAGGTTCGTGATGTTTCCTATAGGGTTGGAGAGCGGGTCTTGCTTCGGGTTTTGCCTATAAAGGGCGTTATGAGATTTGGGAAGAAAGGGAAGTTGTGTCCGAGGTTTATTAGTCCTTTTGAGATATTGAAACGTGTTGGGGAGGTTGCTTATGAGCTTGCCTTACCTCCCAGCTTGGCATGAGTTCATCCGGTATTTCATGTTTTGATGCTCCGGAAGTATCACGGTGATCCGTCACACATATTGGATTTCAGTTCAGTCCAGTTGGACAAGGATCTATCTTATGTTGAGGAGCCAGTAGTGATATTGGACAAGCAGGTTTGGAAGCTGAGGTCAAAGAATATTGCATCAATGGAAGGTTCATTGGCGGGGTCAGCCGGTCGAGGAGGCAACTTGGGAGACCGAGCAGGATATGCGCGGCCGTTACCCTCATCTTTTCACTACTTCAGGTATGTCTCTATACTCGTTCGAAGACGAACGAATGTTTTAAGAGGGGGAGGATGTAACAACCCGGCCGATCGTTTTAATAATTTAATGCCCCGATCCCCTATTAACTGTTTTTCCCGTGTTTGTTTCTGCTATTGTGAGTTGCCGGGAGGATTCGTTTTGGATTTCGGATTGTCCCTAAATGAGAGTTTAAGATTAGAATTTGGATCGTAGTCGGAGCAGAAGATGGCCTTGGAATGGAATTCCTTTGGTTTTGTTAGCTCCGTTGGGTGATTTCAGGCTTAGGGGTGTGTTCAGATTGTGTTTTGGAGGTCCGTAGCTTAATTAGGCTTGAAACGCCGAAAGTCAAATTTTTGAAGTTTCTGGTGTGATAGTGAGATTTTTATATAGGGGTCAGAATGGAATTCCGAAAGTTGGAGTAGGTCCGTTGTGTCATTTGGGACATGTGTGCAAAATTTCAGGTCATTTGGACGAGGTTTGATAGACTTTTTGATCGAAAGCGGAATTTGGAAGTTTTGGGAATCCTTATGCTTGGATTTGAGAGTGATTTCTGGTTTTAGCATAGTTTGATGTGATTCGAAGGTGGGAATAAGTTCTTATGATGTTTTAGGATTAGTTGGCATATTTGGTTGAGGTCTCAGGGGCCTCGGGTGAGTTTCGGATGGTTAACGGAAGTTGAATTGGACTTAGGAAAAATCTGAAGTTGGCTGGATCTGTCATATCTGCACCTGCGTACATGGGTCCACAGGTGCGGGACCGCAGAAGTGATGGATAAGCCGTAGATGCGGCTGGGCGTTTGGAGTTCTGAAGTCGCAGGTGCGAGAGCTGGAGCGCACCTGCGAGACCGCAGGTGCGGTGGAAGAAGCACAAGTGCGACTTGGTGCTTTAAGTGAATTCTCATAGATGCGCACCTGGGATCGCAGGTGCGGGTCAGCAGGTGCGAGGAAATGGCCGCAGGTGCGGAAACCCTGGGCCAGAACCTATATAAAGGTTTAGTCGCGATTTTTGCCCTTTCTTTCACCATTTTTATCCAGGTTTTGAGCTTTTTTGGGAGGTTTTTGAGAGAGAATTCAAGGGAGCTTCGAGGAGGTAAGGATTTTGGAACCCAAACTCGTTTATATGGTATTATTCAACTGATTTGACATGAAATTTATGGAAAATAAGAGTTAGAATTGGGGGTTTAGAGTTTGAAATTAGAGACTTGGATTTGGGGATTTGAGGGGTCATTTGTAGTCCGATTTTTGTGTATTTGGTATGTATGAACTCGTGAGAGTGTGAGGATTCTAGTTTTGCGTATTTTATCCGGTTCTGAGATATGGGCCCGGGAGACTTTTTGGGCGATTTTCTTAATTTCGCGTGTTAGATTCGAATTAATTGGTGGAATTAGTTACTTAAAGTTATATTTACATTATGCAATTCATTTGAATAGATTTGGGCCTTTTGGAGTTGGGTACTCATGGCAAAAATGTGATATCGAGTTGATTGAGCTGGTTTGAGGTAAATGGCTTGCCTAACCTTGTGTGGGGAAACTCCCATTAGGATTTGGTATTGTTGATATATGAAATGCCTTGTATGTGAGGTGACAAGTGCGTACATGTGCTAATTGTTGAAAAATCCTGTTTTCATTAAGTAACTATAATTGTGTTTTCCTTCCTTATTGTACAACAACAACAACAACGACCCAGTGTTTTCCTTATTGTACATTACTTGCAATTTAAGCCTACTGTTAGTTTAGGGAAGCATGTCTAAGTGACTTAACTGTTTTACTTGCTCAAACTGCTTTATTTGAATTCTGTGCAGCATGCTAGAATAGAAATACCTATTTTTTGGTATGGAATTGGATAGAATTGAATATTCATCGTGATGTCTGTGTATTGACTTTGGGACTACAGGCGATATCCTGGTAGATCTCCCTTGCCTGTTTATTTGGGACTACGGATTGGTATACCCTTAGATCCCCCTGCACATTTATATTGGAACTACATGACTGCACCCGGTATATTCCCCATGTACTGGATATTTACATTTGGGACTATGGATTGGTATTTCGGTAGATCGCTTGTGCATTATGAGTTGGACTGCGGGACGCCACCCGGAAGATCCATTGGATATTTACATTTGGGGACTATAGGACGATATCCTGGGAGATCACCGGTTGCTATCTCTATGTGGAGCTATATTCTTTGTGTGATCTTTCTCTCTCTTGTAGTTGTTGTTATTCTTATTATCCTGTGTTACTTCATACTGTTTCATTTCCTTATATATTTATATAACTAGTAGGTCCCTGACCTTCCTCATCATTACTCGATCGAGGTTAGGCTTGGCAGTTACTGGGTACCGTTGTGGTGTACTCATGCCCTTTTTGCACATGTTTTTCATGTGCAGATGCAGGTTCTTCGGCTCAGCCATACCATCAGTGAGGCGAGGTGATCTTCAGAGACTTCGAGGTATATCTGCCGCATCCGCAGACCGAGGAATCCCTCTCTATTCTCCCCTCTAGGTTTAGCTCTCTTGTATTTACTTTTGTTTAGACATTCTAGAGTTAGAACACTTGTAGCTATTCAATAACTTGTGATTTCATGAGATTCCGGGTTTTGGGAGTTGTTTCAGTTTAAGAGTTTATATTGTATATGCCGAGCGACATCTTAAATATTTTATTTATATTTTATCCGTAGTTTTTGGTTAGTTTTATCTTTCGTTTTCTTTTTTCCACAAATTATTAGGCTTACCTAGTCGTAGAGACTAGGTGTCATCACGACAGTTCACGGAGGGCGAATTCGGGTTGGGACACCTTCGACAAGGAGATCATGAACGATGACTTTCAGTTCCTGAACTTGAGTTATAACAGACTTACTGTCAACACTTTTAAAGTCCAAGAACTTTGCGACAACAAACTTCTTAAGTCCAACATCTTCCGTTTTGTACTTCTTCTCAAGAGCGTTATACAACTCTTTTGGTTTTCATGACACTGTAAATATTGTACAAGCCATCTTCCAAACAACTCAAGATATAATTTTTCCACAATAAGTCAGAATGCTTACACTCCTACGTGAACACAAACCGCTCATTATCCGGAGTTTCTTCTCCCAAGACTGGAACGTCATCGCTGATAAAGAGCTGGAAACTGAGTGTGGTTACGTAGAAGAATATTTTCTACTGACAGTCTTTGAAGTCCGCATCAGAAAATTTTCTAGGCTTTTCTGCCGGTGCCATCGCCAGTACATGCATTGTGCAACTTGAAGAGGTAGTAGCCATAGCAGCAGTAGTAGTCCGAACAGAACCATTTTGTTGTTCCGTACTTGTTGTAATTTTTATGTAAAAGAAATTGACATAACGAGAATTACTACCTTGGTGAAGTTTTTATATCTTCAAACCGAATACAAGCAACCGAGTAGAAAATCACAAAAATTTTAATCTTGGATTGAGCAGAAAGTCAGAAGGACTTTAATCTCAAACTGGAGTAGAAAATCCAAAGATTTTAATCTCCAAAACGGGAGTAGAAAATCGGTAGAATTTTAGTTTCCCAAATCAGAAATTAAGATGAACACTGAAATATATTTAATTCCTTAAGCTTGTTAATATTATGTATTCTAAACAAGAAAATCAGAAAATGTTAGTTTAAGAAAATAAAAAATAGAAAATTCCGAGCACACAAGTTTCTTATGTGTCTTTAAGGAATTTAATCCCCTCACAGTTGTTCAAAGTTTCAGATTAATTCCTCTCAGAATAGAACGGAATACTATTCTGTTATAGCGACACTTCAAATCACAGAACTTCGGCGAACTCAAATGGTGGAGCAAATCAATGATGATAGGCTATAATTACATATTTTAGTCGCTTATTACACTCTAATTTACTACACTTTAATTGAATTGAGCTTTAATCGCTAGTGTTTTGCACTAATTGCATGTTTTATACCTTATAGGAGTGATTCCAAGTGGTTCCGGGTGATGTAGATGTTATGGAATGAATTATAGCTATTTGGATCTTTGACGTCTGAGTAAAAGCCCAAGAGATTGAGCCGGGATCGCATTTGGATATCAAAAAGTTAAGAAAAAGCCGGACTTTGAAAATGTTGTACTCCCGCGGCGCGTGGGGCGCCGTGCCTATCCATTTCTGCTTCCTGTTGAATTGTTGAGCTCCTTGATAAACCCCATTACTACACCGCATGGCGCGTCTCCCCATGCAGCGTGCCAATGTATGTTTTACAGAGTAACAATCATATTTCGCATAGGAGAAGGTGGTTTCATTTGGGCCTGGCCCTACTTGGTAAAATACATGGAACAATGTTATTTTGAGGGATCGAACGACATATTTTAGACCGAGGGAGAGCACACACCACACTTGGATGAGGCTTCTAACTAGTTTTTCTTCTCTCTTTTTCCTTTAATTTCATAGTTTCTTAGTTCAAGAGTTTTGGGTGCTACATGAACATTGTGATTTGAAGCTTAAATCGTTCTTATTATTTTATTATATTGGTTTATTTATTAAATCTTACGCTTAATTATTTGATTGCTTGATCGCCAATTAAATACTATCAACGAATCTAGGATTGAACTCGGGAGAGGAAATTCTAAGTTGCATATAAGATTGAGTAGAGTAAGATTTTGAACTCGAGCACCGGGAATGGATTTGCGGTTAAGATAGGAATATACCTAATCGCCTTGGTTGGTTATTATACATGAATTATCAATGCGTTCTTGTTAATCCTAATTTCATAGGAATATAGGTGTTAGGTTAGTTTAAATAGGCGAGTAGTACTTCGGGAGAAAGCTATGAGAAATATTAACCATGTCAATTAAAAAAACAAATAAATTAATTAGACGATTTAAGTGGAAAACTCTACGGGATTGTTAGCCAACTCATAGCTCTAGAATATTGTCTTTCATTTAATTCGTGTCTAATTTCGCCAACTAGTTTCCTTTAATCTCATAGTTTGTTACTCTAGATTAGTTTGTGTTAATTATTCATACTTTAGGATTCGCTTGAATAGATTAATTTTTTGGGTTTAATTTAGTTGATAGTTAATCACAAGTCCCTATGGGTACGATATCTAGACTTATAATCCTATATTACTTGTACGACCACGTATACCTGCGTGTGCATTTGGGAGCAACAAGTTTTTTGCACCGTTGCCGGGGACTTAGAAATTAACTATTCTACTTGATTAGATTTTTAATTTTGGCTACTCAAGTTTTTTATTTTTATTTTTATCTTAGTTTAATATTTTACTATCTTTGTTGACATGACATCTTGGAATGATAATTGGGTAAATATTGGTTATTCTTATTTTGGTGATCTTTGTCCATATTGTGGAGGACCACACTTGTGGCAAAATTATGAATCTCAATCTTATGAGTGGAATATTTGTAATGTGTGTGGTGGTCAAGGTGGCCATTGGGATGGTTATCTTATTTCTTATTATCATTCTCAGAGCTCTTATTATGATATTCCTGATAATGTTTATGGGTTTGATACTGATGTCACCCAAACTCATACCACAAATATAGGTAGTGAGGCGGTCGAAACAATAATAAAAATCCAACGCAAGTCGGGGTCGAATCCACATGGAGTTACAATTGGGATTAGGTATATATTTAGTGTAATTGTATGATGCACCTCAAATTACACTTCCACATTCTTGTTTGTTGTTTCTACTTCTACTTTAAACTATTGATTGCAATTATAAAACTAGAAGACAATATTTTTGGTTTTGGCTATTTTTAAAATGATAAAAGATCTAGGATCATGGCTTACACCTTGGTGGTTACCTAATGGGTTATAAACTCCAGGACAAGTTTGATTGATCGGGGTTGTAATATAGCAATCACATGTAATTACCCACTCTACACCTCTTGGTAGTTCGAGTGATTTTGTCCAATTTGGCTTTCTCAAGTCCAAATGGATATTGCACAAAATAAGTGATATATGCTCAAGTTGGGTCTTACTATCTCTCGATTTGACCCTTTAATTGGGGCTATCAATTTCTTGAGTTCACCCCAATTCCTTGTAGCTAAGTTTTCCTAGACTTAGTTTCTCTTTCCCAAGTAGAGACTAAGTCAATTAGGCATGAATCAATGTTTGCAACCATTAATTCTTGAATTCAAGCAAGAACTAGGCTAAATATCACTAACTCAATCACAAACAAGCCCTAAATCAAACATCCATTAAATACCCACACTAGGGTTGAGCCACAACCCTAGCTAAAAATTTAGCTACTCATGAAAAATGAAGAAATTAAGATAAAATGCATAATAATTTATTAGGGAAAAAAATCTAATATTTAGAAGCTAATCTAGTACAATATTACTCAAAACAATAAAGAAAAATGGCTTAGGTGCTCTACACTGATACAATTTAACCTAAAAATGATAAAAAGTTATATTTATACTAAGCTGAAGATATCTGACAAAAATGCCCCCACGGAGGTTGTGCGGCCACACAATTCTGTGTGCGGTCTGCACTCTAAGCTTCACTGGTCAACTAGGCCTTCTACGGTCGCATAAAAGTGGGATGGGACCGCAATTCATTTGATTGTGCGGACCACACAATTCTGAATGCAGCCGCACACTTGAACTTGGACTGGAAAATGGCTATTTGATTCTTCTCTTCTGCGGGTCGCATAATTATGAGTGAAGTTGCACTTGTCAATTATGGTGCGGTCCGCATATCCTTAGCTTGCCCCGAAACCAACTCTCTGAATATCCTCTTCTGCGGCCGCACAATAATTGTGCGGTCCGCATACTCTGAAGGAAATCTGACAGTGCTCTTTCATTGTTTTGCGGCCGCACACAGTATTGTGCAGTCCGCACTGTAGGCCTTTTTGCCTTGTTTTTGTCCTTGTCCAATTTTGACTCCTTTATGAGTTGATTTTGACTAATTTGGCTCGTTTCCCAATATTCCTGCATGAGAGCACATTTCATTAGTTCTCGGGAATATCTTTTAGCATTTTTTAGCTAAAACACAAGTAAAAGGGAGCAAATAAGCAGTCAAAATCCCTACTTATCAACTGCCCCAAACTTAAGCTCTTGCTTGTCCTAAAGCAATTAAGGCAATTCTCACCTCCTCCAGAAAAAGGGATATTTCAGCTAACCTTGGGTGAATCAATCACATATTAATTGGGACAAATAATTACCCACAACACGTATGAATTATCAATAATGCAATGATTTGACTTTTTGAGTAAAATAGTTCTAATATGATACTAGAGCGTCAAGAGTTGACTTTACTCATCAAAGAAGCCCGCTCTTTCATGTAGGTCATTGTGGATCCCAAACTCCTCCTCCTTTACTCTCGGTTAGCAAATCTCACTAGAATGTAACACTCGAAGCAAGGATTGCGAAAAGTTTGCTCATCTCTCTCAATAGAATGTCACAAGCCCGGCTCTAAGTACCATAAGCTTGTCCCTCATGTAAATCACCACTAATGCAAGCTCACTCAACTTGAAATCATGTAGGGCTTTTTCGGGATGTAATTAAGGGTTTTTGGATCAAGGTAGGAATTGATGGAATAGAATGGGTTCATCTTTCCTAAAGCACTCCATTTTCTCTTTTTGGCTCATACTTTGTCGACTTTTTGAGTCAATTTATTTTTTCTCAGGGGAACTAGAGAGACGTAACGTCATTCTTTCTTGGTCATAACATTCTTTCTTCTCCTTTTCTATTTACTCCATGCCTTTCATCCTTGTCTTACTTTTAATCCATTCAACTTTTTTACTTTATTCACTTTCTTTTTGGTTTTCTTTTTGTTCTTTCTCTCTTTTCTTTGAATTCCCTTTTCTTCATTTCTTTCTCTTCTTTGTACCTTTATATCACTTTTAAACTCCTCGTCTTTCCGCCAAACTAATGTTTTTGCCAATTATTTCTTAAGAATGCTAAAGAAAGATCGGGTGCCAAGAGAGGGTCATTACAAAACGGGTAAAGGCTTGTAACGTAGTTATTGAAAGAGAAAGGGCTTAGGCTCAAATGGGTTGACTAGGGGTAACACATTGGTAGGCTAAGGAAGATTTCAAATTTTAGATTGGATCAAGGAGAGCCTACAATCATTTCTCAAGCCAAGCTACACTTAGAATTTCGCCTAGAAAAACATTCGGGGCAAGTTCTAGACTATTAGCACGGGTACTTGGACTTGCTATTCAATACCTCATCTCTCACGCTGCTGGATTACTAAAGATAATGGAGTCGAGGGACCACAACAATCCTAGTTAAGATTGAGAATCACAAATGGCTCGACTAAACCACTCAATGACTGCTTAAGTCAACACAAGAGTCAAAAGGTCACAACCAGAGTTATTTTCTGCCAACAGTTTGTTTTTAACCATAAGGTCGTAGGTACATGTGTTGGTAACAAGTGAAACATGCTTGCGACCCTTTTATTCATTACTACAATATTTGCCTAAACATAAAAGAAAACGGACTCAATCCCTTAAGAAGGTTGTCACGCCATCCATCGTTGGGAAGAACCACCCGATTCACACAAAATCCACATTTGAAAAGAACCGTGGCATTAAGAAAATCAAAGGCTTATTGTTCACTCAAATGTAAGAAGAAGCTACTGAGTAAATAAAAAGTTACATTACTAAGGACAATAAACTAAAAAAAAACTATGAAGTAACTACGGAAAGTAAAACAAATGAATATACAAACCGAGAGGAAAATGAATATATATATCAAGGGAGAAAGAGGAATATATACATAACCAAAGAGAAAATAAAAACAAAAGAAAAATAGTATAAGAGTTATTATAGGCCAAATGTCAATATAAAATCAATCAAAATAGACCACCCCCTCCCCAGAATAAAAATGAGCATTGTCCCCAATGCTTATCAAAAATAAGATCAAGGAAGGGTAGAGAGCTAAGAGAACTCCCTGTGTGGTCTCAGTCTGCATGGCATCCCCAGCACCCTTGGTCTCCTCTAGCTGTATCTCATCATCACTTGGCTAAGGGACAACAGGATTGCTGAGCATTTGGAGCATCTCCTCAGCAGTGTGGGCAGTCGCAACCGACTCCTCAGACTGATTGGCTACTATATGTGATGCCTCGGGTCCTGCTGGTGCTGCCTGTGCTACTAGAGCTGAAGGTGCTCCCTCCATAAGTAAGTCCAGTGCTAAATATCCGGCATATGCAATCTTGGCAACTTCTTTTCTCAACTTGTCCACTGACCTCTTCGATGTTTGAGACTTTCGCATTTTCTTTACCTGTTTGCCTAACTCCTCAATGACACCCCCATATGCCACTAGGGTATCCATAATGATCTTCTGGTTGTCCAGAATCTTCTTCAATATTTCCTCCACTAATAGAGGCACCTGTGGTGCAGCTGGGGCAGAAGACTATGCTGCAACAACACTGGATATATCAGACAACTTTGAAGTAGCTGCATGTATCCAGTTGTTGAGACTCAATGTCTAGGAGACTCGGAGTGCAATTTATGGATAAGTGGATAAGGCTGGTACTGAGAATGGAGCTGATGGTTTGGAAGAAGAAGGTGGTGGCATGTCTTCTATCCTGGTGGAAGGTCCGGCTGCTGTGGAAGGCATGGTATCTGTGGAAGGCTCAGCAGCTGAATCAGTAACTACTACCGTTGGCTCCTTAGACTGGCCAGCGGAGGTAGTTGCCTTACCCTTTAACTTTGAGTTGTCATCACCCTGGAGGTGGTACTATGAGAAAGGCTTCTTTGCCTTTACTTTAGTATCATACTGCCTCAGCTCCACCTTTTGATCATTGAAGTACTCTGTGATGAAGTTCAAATAAGGGTAGGATCTCTCATGGACAGCTAGAGTGATGTTTGTTGACATTATGGCACCCATATTGATCGGGTACCCAGCTATAATCAAAGCCACCAGGACTTCTCGGGGAAGTGGGAGGTTGTTCTCATTTAAGCACGGGTCAATGTGGCTGCACACGAATGTTTTCCACCCTTTAGCTTCAAAGTTTAGGGTGGCCCGGACTATGGGAGCCCCTGTTGTGAGCCATGCGGGTCATGGTACTCGAGCCGTTAAAATCTCAGCTAGCCACGAGTGAGCTGCATTACCCATGGCAAGATTCTCCAAGTACTGAACAACTTCCACTTCTTCAAACCCCACATACATGTTCAAGGAGCAGGCGTCAAATTTGATTTTCCAATTTCGCAATTTGATTATCTTGGTGCCCTTCTTGATGTGAGCCACATTTGCATAAAATTCTTTGACCAAGTGCTCATTTGCATCTAGGACACTTTGGTTGAACCACTTCTACCCTTTTCGCTCCTAAAACTATCTAAGGACATTTGAATTGTGAATATCCAAATCCTTAAGTAGGAACTGTCGTTTAAGTGTGAGCGATCTGTGGGGCCACCACTCCCTTAATCTGTTAAATGTAGTTAAGCTGACAAATCTTTCTTTCCACATCTCTCTTCTGCTCGAACTCTCAAGGCCACCCACTCGAGTGTCACCTCCTCTCCCATCATCCGGGACATTATCATCATCATCATCATCTATATTGATTGTTACAGTCGGGGCATGTGAGGAAGAGGGCTCAGAATCTTGGCTACCATCTTCTGAACCTTCAGAAGAACTAGCAGCGGAAGAGGATTCATCTACCAAATGGAATCTACCTGGGACTTGTTGAGATTGGGTATCAGGCCGTGCTTGCTCAGAGTTACCCTTAGAAGCCTAGACGAGAGATATTCACTAGACTCGGAGGGTTCAGAAACTCTATTGGTGGGTGCTTTCTTACTTATGGTTCTTTGAATGGCAAGTGGTAGGTTACTCTTACCTCGGCCTCGGGAGGGCTCACCCCTCCCTTTTGATGTATCGCCTCTGCCCCATGATCTAACCATTATCTGCAACACATAAGTAATAGGAATAAGTTAGAATTGAAACTCATAGTGTATACAGAAGCATGCTTGATAGTTGCAGTAAAGTAGACTCAGAAAAGGCAGTGCGGACCACACAAAATTGAGTGCGGGCGCAACTGACAAGTGCGGACCACACAATTTCACAGTGCAGCCGCACAACCAAAAGTGCAGACCGCACAATGTTGAGTGTGGCCACACAACCCAAGGTTCAGACTACTGGGTTCTCTGATCATTTAACAGTACGAACTACACAATTTTGCTGCGGACCGCATATTTTTGAGTTCGGTTCGCACAATGCAAGCACATAGATGCCCTAATTTAGAGAACTTCGGACCGCAAAATTTGAATTTCACGGGCAATAAACAAGATTTCATGCAATTTTTCACAAATTAGACATGGTTTGCACAAATTAACAAGTTTAGTGGTCTACCCAGGCCCTAATGAATATATACGAAGCTACCCACATGATTTTGAAGCACATTTGACATTTATAGGCCTAAAATAACTAAACTGAACAAAGAAAACAAGAACAAAAATTTAGAAGAAAGAATAAAGATCTAATATGGATTGAACATATACCAGTAGTGAATGATGTAGGTGAGAATCTAACTTGATGAAATGAGGGAAGATTCAGAGCTAATGGAATTTGGACTGTGGTTGCTTAGGGCTTGGGAGTTCAGAGGTCGAAAAGTGTGAATAGTGCATGGAAGTCCTATTTATATGTTGACCCAGTCGGGCCTAGACTTACCTGAGTGCGACCGCACAATTTTGAATGTGGTCCGCACTCTTTACCTGATCCTTTGAAGACATTCTGCGGTCCCCACAAAAGTGAGTGCGACCACAGAATTTGTGCGGGCACACAATTTTGAGTGTGGCCGCATATTGTTAAGTAAATTTGATAGGCAATCTTCAGAGTCCATGCACTTTTGGTCATCCAGTTGTGCGACCGCAGATAGAATTGTGCGGCTATAGAGTGATTGTGTGGTCCACATAATTCTTATGCGGTCCGCACTTTTGTGACACTTAGCCAATTTTTCCTGCACAGTCCCTGCAATGCACAACCATTCCTGCATACACTTCAAAACTAGTTAGCACAAAACAAAGCCTATCTAATCTAAATAAGAAAACCAAGAAAAAGAAAAACAAATACACATGGTTGCCTCCCAAGAAGTGGCTAATTTAATGTCGCAGCACAATGCAAATTACCAATCATTTGAAATGGAGAACCGCCACAATATGGCCATCATCAACCTTGCCAAGATATTGTTTAACCCGGTGACCATTGACTCTAAACATCTCATCGTTCTTATTTTTCAAATCTAGAGCACCAAAGGGGGTTACATTCACCACTTCAAATGGGCCACTCCATTTTGACTTCAACTTGCCCGGAAACATCCGTAACCAGGAATTGAACAATAGTACAAGATCACCCTCTTTAAATGCTTTGTTGTGGATGTACTTGTCATGGAGGTACTTCATCTTCTCCTTGTAAAGGGATGAGCTTGTGTAGGCATGATACCAAAATTCATCTAGCTCATTCAATTGTGACACCCTTAGGTTTGCGGCGACATCCCACTTAAAGTTCAACTTCTTCAAAGCCCACATGGCCTTATGCTCAATTTCCACCGGAATAAGGCACGCCTTCCCGAACACTAACCGGTATGGACACATCCCGATCAGTGTTTTATAGGCCGTCCTATAAGCCCAAAGAGCATCATCATGTTTTCTTGACCAATCTATCTGGTTGGCATTGACGGTCTTTGAGAAAATACTCTTGATCTCCCAGTTGGAGACTTCAACTCGTCTGCTTGCTTGAAGATGATAAGGGGTCGATACTTTGTGAGCGACACCATACTTTGTAAGTAAGGTATCAAAAGCCTTGATGCAAAAATGTGAACCCCCATCACTAATAATGGACCTTGGCGTACCAAACCTTGTAAAGATGATCTTCTTCAAGAATGCGACCACACTCCTCGCTTCATTGTTGGGCAAAGCAACGGCCTCGACCCACTTAGACACATAATCAACCGTGACCAGAATGTAGGTGTTCACACAAGAGCTCACAAACGAACCCATGAAATCAATATCCCACACATCGAAAATGTCTATCTCCAAAATGGTGGTGATAGGCATTTCATTCTTCTTTGAGATCCCACTGGCCCTTTGGCATTCATCACAATGCTTGACAAGCTCACTAGCATCTTTGTAGAGTGTAGGCCAATAGAATCCACAACTTAAAACTTTTGCCGCCGTTCTTGCTCTACCATGGTGACCACCATACGGTGAAGAGTGGCAAGCCTCAAGAATATCCACTTGTTCCTCCTCCGGTACATATCGTCAAATCACACCATCGGTACAAATCCGAAAGAGGTACAACTCATCCCAATAATAGTCAAAGCAGTCTCGTTTGACCTTCTTCCTTTGGTTTGAACAGAACTTACTCGGTATAATGCCACTCACAAGCTAGTTTTCTAAGTCAGCGAACCATGGCATCCCGGTCATTGAAAGAGCTAGGAGTTGCTTGTCTGGAAATGAATCATTGGTCTCAAGGCCGTCATGTGGCCTCCCCTCCTCCTCCAATCGGGACAAGTGGTCTGTCACTTGATTTTCACTACCCTTGCGGTCTTGAATCTCTAGATCAAACTCTTGCAATAGAAGTTCCCACCATATCAACCTTTCCTTAGAATCTTTCTTGCTCATCAAATATCGAAGCACCGCATGGTCGGTGTGAACAATCACCTTTGTACCCATCAAGTACGCGCAGAACTTCTCCATAGAAAAAACAATAGAAAGGAGCTCTTTTTCGATAACTGTGTAGTTGACTTGGGCATCATTCATGGTCTTGCTTGCATAGTAGACCGGATGGAATATTTTGTTGATATGTTTCCCCAACACCGCTCCAACCGCGGCATCACTTGCGTCATACATAACCTCAAAAGGCAAGCTCCAATTTGGTGCGGTAATAATAGAAGTAGTAGTCAACTTGAACTTAAGCAATTCGAATACCTTCATATAATCTTCATTGAAATGGAACTTGGCATCCTTCTCCAAAAGTTTACACAAAGGGTTTACCACCTTGGAAGAATCCTTGATGAACTGGCGATAAAACATCGCATGACCTAAGAAGCTCCTCACTCCCTTCACCGATGTAGGGGGAGGGAGTTTGGAGATCACCTTAATTTTGGCATTGTCAACCTCAATACCATGCTTTGAAATTTTATGGCCGAGGACAATGCCTTCCTCGACCATGAAGTGACATTTCTCCCAATTCAACACCAAATTTGTCTCCTCACATCTAGCCAACACCCTATCCAAAATTTTCAAGAAATCATCAAAAGAGTCCCCTACTACGGAGAAATCATCCATGAAGACCTCAAGAATATCCTCCACCATGTTAATGAAAATGTCCATTATACACCGTTGAAAAGTCGTCGATGCATTACACAAACCAAATGGCATCAGTGAGAATGCAAAAATACTATAAGGACAAGTGAAAGTAGTCTTTTCTTGATCCTACAAGGCAATGAGAATTTGATTGTATCGAGGAAACAATAGAAAGCACATCCGACCAACCTATCAAGCATTTGATCAAGGAAGGGAAGTGGGAAATGATCTTTTCTTGTAACTTTGTTGAGCTTGCGATAGTCCATACACACCCTCCAACCGGTCACCGTCCTTATAGGAATAAACTCGTTCTTCTCATTTGTAACCATAGTCATGCCCCATTTTTGGGACACATTGCACCGGAGAAGTCCATGAACTATCGAAAATGGGGTGAATAACCCTGACATCCAACCAGTTTATGATCTCCTTCTTGACCACCTCTTGCATTGCTTCATTTAGCCTCCTTTGATGTTCAACATAGGGTTTGACACCCTCCTCCAAAATAATCTTGTGCATGCAAAAGGTGGGGCTTATGCCCCGGATATCTGCCAAGGTCCATCCGATTTCTCTTTTCCTCATTTGTAGCACCTCCAATGTGGACTCTACCAGCATGTTAGTCAAACAAGAAGAAAAGAAAGAATAACCGGTAAAGTAGAAGAAGGGCCAAGGAACTCATACCTGAGATGTGGAGGCAAGGGCTTTTAACTCCAAAGTGGGAGGCTCCTCGATTGAGGGCTTTGTTGGAAGAGTCTTCCGATTTTCAAGATCCAAGGTTAACTTGCGGGGCTCATAAGTATACGACCCCATTCCTTGCCATGCATTCACACACTCCATATAGCCTTCATTCTCCTTATTCTCCTCAAGGTTGATCAAGATGGCTTCCAAATTATCCTCAACATTCATTGTGGCACTAGCATCATCAATGATCACATCAGTTACCAAATCCACGAACGAACAAACTTCATTGTTATTCAGTTGCCTCATAGATTTGCATACATTGAAGGCCACCTTTTCATAACCCACCCGGAAAGTGAGCTCACCGGATTCCACATCAACAAGACCCTTCCCCGTAGAAGGGAAAGGTCTACCCAAAATAATCGGCACCTCATAGTCCACTTCACAATCAAGAATCATAAAGTCTGTCGGGAGGATGAACTTATCAACACGAACCAACACATCATCAATAATACCCAAGGGCCTCTTCATTGTACGATCTGTCATTTGCAACCTCATGGATGTGGCTCTTGGTTGCCCAATCCCCAAAGTTTTGGATACCGAGTAGGGCATCAAGTTGATACCCGCCCCTACATCACATAGAGCTTTGGCAAAATCGGCGCTCCCAATAGTGCAAGGGATTGTGAAAGCGCTTGGATCTTCCAATTTCAGAGCCATTGAGTGCACAATAGCATTCACTTGATGTGTCATCTTGATAGTTTCACAATTCATCGATCTCTTCTTGGTAACAAAGTCCTTCATGAAATTTGCATAACCCGACATTTGCTCTAAATCCTCAACCAATGGTACATTGATAGACAAACTCTTCTTCATGTCACTAAACTTTTTAAATTGGTTCTCACTATTTTGCTTTGCAAGCCTTTGAGGGTATGAAGGAGGAGGCCTTGGCATTGGTGCCTTAGCCTTTGGCACTAGCGGTTTCGGCATGTCAATCATGTGTTCCCTAGACGGGTTCACTTCTTCTTGCGTCTTCTCCATATTTTCATCAATATCAATTCTCACTTATTCATTAGCTTGAACCACATTGCTTTGTATTTCATCTTCTTGAACCACAACATCATCATCCACAATTCTTCTTTGATTTGAGGTGGTTGTATCTCCATCTTTTCCACTTCTCGTAGTCATAGCCATAGCATGTCCTGTATTATTCCCACCCTTTGGGTTCGCCACCGTATCACTTGGTAGTGCCCCTTTAGGACAAGTGTTCAAAGCTTGCGAGATTTGGCCCAATTGAACTTCCAAATTGCGAATAGAAGTATTGTGAGAGGCTATTCGAGCATCGGAGTCAGCATTCTTCTCCATCATCTATTTAAACATGTTCTCTATTTGTTCCATCTCATTATTAGAAGAGCTCGGTCCTTGAGAAGGATAGGGAGGAGGATTTCTTGGTTGTTGGAACATCGGGTGCCTTTGAAAACCCGACCCCTGGTTGTTGTTGTTCCACCCTCCTTGGTTGTTGCCTCCCCAATTGATTTGATTGTTTCCACCCTAATTGCCTTGATTATTGCCTCCCCAATTGCCTTGGTTCCCTTGATTATTCCAATTGCCTTGATTAGGATTGCCACCACTCTAATTGCCTTGGTGGTTTTGGTTGTTCCAATTTCCTTGATTTCCTTGTGACCTCCATTGTTGTTGATTTTGTCCTTGAGTATTGTTTCTTTGACCTTGATAATTGTTGACATATTGCACTTCTTCTTATTTCTCATTGAACGAATCACCTTAGTCATACTCACTATCATCTTGCATGAAATGTTCCGAACGCTTTGCATTTTTTGACCTCTTTACCGTCTCTTGTTCACCATTATATTCATATCTTCCATTGCATTCACTTGTTTCAGCCCTTGAACTTGTTGAAGCTAAGCCTTGGCCAATTGGTTCATTGAATTTGTCAACTCAGCTATAGCTTGCCCACAATCATGAAGTTCCTTGTGTAGGTGAATGGCATTTGGGTCACCTTGAGAATCGTTGGATCGACTTTCCCATGCCGATTAGGTATCCGCCATCTCATCCAAAATTTCACAAGCTTTGGCATATGTCATGCTCATGAAGTTCCCACCAGTGAGTTGATTTACCACACATTGATTTGTTGTGTTGATCCCCCTACAGAAGGTTTGTTGGATCATGGCCTCGGTCATATCATTATTCGGCCACTCTTTAACCATGGTACGATATCTTTCCCAAATCTCGTGCAATGGCTCATTTGGCTCTTGCTTTAATGCAAGAATCTCATCCAATAGTGTTGACATATGCCCCGGAGAGAAGAATTTGGCAATGAATTTTTCCGCCAGCTCATCCCATGTATGAATGGAATGATCGGGTAGTCTCTCTAGCCAGTCCAATGCCTTTCCCCATAGAGAAAAGGGAAATAGCCTCAACCTCAGCGCATCCTTGGAGACATTGGTTTACTTGCTCCCCGAACAAGTATCGACGAACCATTTGAGATGCTTGTAATAATTTTGACTCGGAGCCCCGATGAAGAATCCCCATTGCTCAAGTAGTGTAAGCATCGCATTAGTGATTTGGAAGTTGCCTGCCCTAATGCATGGCGGGATTATAGTACTTGCATAACCCTTGTTCAGCAACACCTAGTGCGTTGCCGCTCTTGGTGGAGGTGGGGGAGGGACGGGAACATTATCGTGAGGCGGTCCGCCTCGCCTATTTGCTTGAGGTTAAAGAGGAGCCTCATCAACTTGGTCATCATCCACGTCCTCTCTATTGGCAAATTCCCGATGGGCTCGTTGTTGAGAGACATTCTCGCACCTAAAAGCAATTCAAAAACAAAGTTAGTGACTCGGAAGGAAAAGAATACAAATCACACAAAAACCTACATATATAGCTAAATCCGTTTAACACCCCGATAACAGCGCCAAAAATTGATGTCACCCAAAATCACACCACAAATATAGGCAGTGAGGCGGTCAAAGCAATAATCAAAACCCAACGCAAGTCGGGGTCGAATCCACATGGAGTTAGAATTGGGATTAGGTATATATTTAGTGTAATTGTATGATGTGCCTCAAATTACACTTCACCATTCTTGTTTGTTGTTTCTGCTTGAACTTTAAACTATTGATTGCAATTATAAAACTAGAAGACAATATTTTTGGTTTTGGTTATTTTTCAAATGATAAAAGATCTAGGGTTATGACTTCCACCTAGGTGGTTACCTAATGGGTTGTAAACTCTAGGACAAGTTTGATTGGTCGGGGTTGTAATATAGCAATCACACGCAATTGCCCACTCTATACCTCTCGGCAGTTTGAGTGATTTTGCCCAATTTGTCTTTCTCAAGTCCAAATAGGTATTGTATAAAACAAGTGATATATGCTCAAGTCGGGTCTTACTATTTCTAGATTTGATCCTTTAATTGGGGCTATCAATTTCTTGAGTTCAACACAATTCCTTGTAAGCTAAGTTTTCCTAGACTTAGTTTCTCTTTCTCAAGTAGAGACTAAGTCAATTAGGCATGAATCAATGTTTGCAACCATTAATTCTTGAATTCAAGAAAGAACTAGGCGAAATATCACTAACCCAATCACAAACAAGCCCTAAATCAAACACCCATTAAATACCCACACTAGGATCGAGCCACAACCTAGCTAGAAATTTAGCTACTCATGAAAAATGAAGAAATTAAAGAAGAAATTAAGATAAAATGCATAATAATTGATTAGGGAAAGAAAATATAACGTTTAGACGCTAATATAGTACAATATTACTCAAAACAGTTTAGAAAAATAGTTCAGGTGCTCTATACTGATACAACTTAACCTAAAAAATGACAAAAAGTTCTATTTATACTAAGCTGAAAATATCTGACAAAAATGCTCCTGCGGAGGTTGTGCGGCCGCACAATTCTGTGTGTGGTCCGCACTCTGAGCTTGACTAGTCAATTGAGCCTTCTTCGGCTGCACTTCATTTGATTGTGCGAACCGCACAATTTTGAGTACAGCCGCACACTTGAACTTGGACAGGAATATGTCTCTCTGATTCTTCTCTTCTACGGGCCACATAATTGTGAGTGCGGCCGCACTTGTCATCCTGCAGTCGCATAATTATGGTGTGGTCCGCATATCCTCAGCTTGCCCAAAAATCAACTCTGTGAATCTCCTCTTCTGCGGCCACACAATAATTGTGCTGTCCACATACTTTGAAGGAAATCTGAGATTGCTCTTTCATTGTTTTGCGGTCGCACACAATATTGTGCGATCAGAAATGTAGGCCTTTTTGCCTTGTTTTGGTCCTTGTCCAATTTCAACTCTTTTATGAGTTGATTTTGACTTCTTTGGCTCGTTTCCCAATATTCCTGCACGAGAGCACATTTCATTAGTTCTTGGGAATATCTTTAAGCATTTATTTAGCTAAAATGCAAGTAAAATAGAGTAAATAAGCGGTCAAAATCCCTACTTATTAGATAAAAGCAATAAATGGAGGATATGGAAGGTGTTGCTCTTATTATGGACATGATGAGGCAAGTAGCCGAGCAACAAGATGAAAGTAAAAAGGCTATACAAAGAATTAGTGTAGTAATCATGAGAATGAAGGCCGAGGCGGAAGAATTTGCTAAAGAAAGCGAGTTCCCACAAGAAGATAATTTTGAAGAAGCAAATATAGTGAGCCAATCTTGGCTAGAGGAACAAGCTCAACTGATAAAATTTCATGAGTTTCTTCGTGATGGTCATTCAAATAAAGCAGAACAACTTATAGAAGGAAGAACTGATCTTAGAAAAGAGATCGACCAATCAGCTCTATTCGGGACTTGGATGCATATTTGAGTGCAAGGCTTGATGCGTGTGACGCCCAATAATTTAGTAATGAGTTTCGTGAAGCTGAAAAAGAACTTCTAGGACAAATTGAGGAGCTAAAATGAGAATACCAATCATTAGACCATGTTCTTGTTGATGATGCCGAGGTTGAGGGAGTATATAGTATTGAGGATATAAAAAATAATGCAGTTTTAGAGTTGGGACGTGTTGGTCCTCAATCTAAATATTTTTCTTCATTTATGTTTTGATGAAGACATGAAAATCGAGCCTTTGGAGAGATGTATAGATGGAGATTAAGACCCTTATATTCTGAAATTTGCCATACCAAGTAGACAAAACGACATTCCTCACTTAAAGGCCAAGAAATGCCAGATGCGATATCTATTGCTTGGTTCCTCTATTTTTACACCATCGCCCCAGGAACGTGACAAAAAATTGATGAAAAATTGGGGGTGCAATTCATATCTTCAAAGTGGAAGAAAAAGTGGTGAAAGTGATGGCGTCATACCGCGACGTTAAATCAAGTGCTTGTTGGGAGGCGACCCAATTCTATTTTTGTTTATTTATTTTTTATTGTGTTATTTTTTTGGTTGTGTTTATTTTGTATTTTTGTAAGAGTAGAAGCATGGAGGCAAAGCCAATAAGCATGTGCAAAAGCGAGCAGGTGGTTGAAACTATGAGGTACCCGCACAAGGGATCATACCTGGGAGAAGTCTAAGTATCTCGTGAGCTGCTAATTCTTCGGCCTTTTGCCTATTAGGGTGTCTTTTTACCCTCTTGTTATTTATCATATGCATTGAGGACATTTCACAATTTTAAGTGTGGGGTGAGGATATTGCACAATTTTAAGTGTGCATTCAAAAAATTAGGACTTTTCCCAACGATGGATCTCCTAGATAGTTTTCTTGAGGGATTTAAGTCTAAAGGAAAAAAGGACAAAAAGATTTTCTTTGTAGGTAGTGTATCAATTACCCCTTGGTTTTTCTTTGTGCTGCGGTTCTTTTCCAAGGGTTTTGTTTGAACCGGGTGTAGTTAGTTTTATTTTTTTAGGAGTAGGAGCCATTGTGTTGTGATTGGAATTGAAGCAATATCTCTTGACTTTGTTATGCCTTGAGAATAGTGAGTACTTGGTGGTGACACTTAGGCTCAGTTTTTTTACTCTTGTATAGATACCTTAAATTGTATGATATTAACTTTGCTTAACTGCTTTGGCTAGAGTGTCTTGATGAGTCCATTCTTGAGTGAGTTATGTGCCAAGTGTGTGTGAGGTTTGTAAGTTATTCTGTGCATTGCATTTGATGTTTATAACTTGCCCCGTGTGTTTGCAAAGCAAAATAGTAGTTTTATTCAGTCTTGGAAGTGATATAGGCATTTCTTTGTTGAGCCAGATATATATAGTTTACCCGCCTAACTACTATATATCGTAGTTAACCCTTTGAGCTTTAAATCATGTTTCTTTGGCAACTACATTACAAGCCTTACCCCTTTGTTTGAATTAACCATCTATTTGAACCTTTTTACCTCTCATGAGAACTTGAATTGCTATGAACTTTGTAAAAGTTAAAGTATGGGGGTGGTTGGTTTGGCTTTTGAGTGGAACTAATGAAATAAGGAGAAAGGTTCACTGTTTTGAAAAAGTAAGAGCCACTTGAATTGAAAAAGAAAGAAGAAAATAGTTGTACTATTGTGAAAAATATTCCTTAATAGTGGTAACTCTCGATGTAATTGTGCTTAAAGAAGTATGGAGTTAATATACATCGATGTGAAGGTGGAATTATTGTTTGCCATAAGTGTGGGGTTTTAAAGGTTAAAGTGTATGTGTTAAAGTGCTTAGTGAGGTGTAGTCACTCTTATATCTAAATGTATCTTACCTGTTACACAACCTACATTACAACCAATTAAAGTCCTACTTGATCCTAGACTAAATGAGCTCGATTAGTAAAGTAGTACACTACGGGCAAGCCCATGGTGCATCTCTTGTGGCATATGAATGTTATTTCTGAGAGTGAGTGAATTTTTTCGATCTTGAGTTCCTAATTATTTATAAATTTTATTATGTGTGGAACTACTCTCTTTTATTGTGTGAAGACACTTGATTCATGAAGGAAAAGTAATGTCATTGAACTCTATGTCAGAGCAAGTGAGTGAGTTGTGAATAAAGTGTGGTACTTGTTAGTCAAATCTTGAGGTGAAGATGTTTCACTCTTGTGCTTAGTCTATTTTAAATATTCTTGGTGTGATGAGTTAGGAGAATTGTTTAAAAAGGTTGTGTCTATATAAAGTGTAGATTTATTGCTCGAGGACAAGCAATGGTTTAAGTGTGGGGTGTTGATGATAGACTATAATTGCGTATTTTAGTCGCTTATTATATTCTAATTTACTACACTTTAATTGAGTGTTTTGCACTAATTGCGTGTTTTATGTCTTGTAGGAGTGATTTCTAGTGATGTAGATGTTATGGAATGAATTCGAGCTATTTGGATCTTTGAGGGAGTCGAGAACCACATCTGGATATCAAAAAGTCAAGAAAAAGACAGACTCTGAGAATGTTGTACATCCGCAGTGCGCGTGCCTGTGCATTTCTGCTGCCTGTTGAATTGTTGAGCTCCCTGATAAACCTCACTACCACACCGCATGGCGCGTCGCCCCATGCAGCGCTCCGGTATTTTTTTTACAGCGTAACAATCCTATTTCGCATAGGAGAAGGTGGTTTCGTTTGGGCCCGACTCTACCTGGTATAAATACATGTAAAAATGTTGTTTTTTGGGATCGAAAATACTTGGACATACTTTAGACCTAGGGAGATCACACACCACGATTGGAGGAGGCTTCTTACTTGTTTTTCTTCTCTCTTCTTCCTTTAGTTTCATAATTTCTTAGTTCTAGAGTTTTGGGTGCTACATGAATGTTGTGATTTGAAGGTTGAATTGTTCTTATTATTTTATCATATTGGTTTATTTATTCAATCTCTTGCTAAATTATTTAAGTGCTTAATCATCAATTGAATACTATCTACGAATCTAGGATTGAACTCGGGAGAGAGAATTCTAGGTTGCATATAAGATTGAGTAGAGTAAGATCTTGAACTCGAGCATCGAGAACGGATTTGCGGTTAGGATAGGAATATACCTAATCGCCTTGCTTCGTTATTATACATTAATTATTAATGTGTTCTTGTTAATCCTAATTCCATAGGAATATAGGCATTACGTTAGCTTGAATAGACGAGTAGGACTTCGAGAGAAGGCTACGAGCAATATTAACACTGTCAATCAATAAACCAGATAAATTAATTAGACAATTTAAGTGGAAAATTCAACGGGTTTGTTAGCCAACCCATAGCTCTAGAATATTATCTCTCATTTAATTCGTGTCTAATTTCGCCAACTCGTTTCCTTTAATCTCTTAGTTTGTACTCTAGATTAGTTTGAGTTAATTATTCATACTTTAAGATTCGCTTGAAAAGATTAATTATTTGGGTTTAATTTAGTTGATAGTTAATCACAAGTACCTGTGGGTACGATATCTGGACTTACAATCCTATATTACTTGTACTATTATATATACTTGCTTGTGTGTTTGGGAGCAACAATCACACAAAATACTTATGTTTTCTTTTGAAAATCAATGCAGAATATAAAAGAGAGAGGGGAGAGATTTTCAGAATTCGGTGGTGAAAAATGAGGTCGAGCCTCTCTTTTATAGGCAACAAAGTTAAGTCCCAACAGGTGCAAAGATGCTTGTTCGTTTGATGAGGTATCTATTCGACAAAAATTGTTCGAATTTCTGTTAAACGAAATGTTTGGTCGTGAATTTAACCGTTAGAAAATAATGCCGTGTTGGTCCAAAAAATTATCAATCAATCCGAAGCCGAAGCCGAGCCAAACAACAACGACAACGGTGCGAGGCTTGCTTTCTTTTCAACTCTTTAAGAGCTAGAAGAAGTGCTTCCATATTTATACACAAGAATTTTCCTCTTCCTATCCAATGAGGGAGAAAGTTACATTATAAAAGGGACTTATCCAAAATTTCATTTTCCTCTATTTCTTTTTCCACCATTTTCCATTCACACCTCGTTTGTTTTAATTGATAAAACCCAACAATAAACAATGTAATTCATAAGTCGAATCACAACGCTAAAGAATAATCTGCAAGGGATGTAATTTTGGGATGCCATTCCAATATTTTACTCCCTAATCAAACTTTACAAGTAAAGAACATGATGTTCATCTGCACTGAGAAATGGTTTTCCTTTTCCATTACTATGCCGATATATTATACCAAAGTAGAATGATGTCTTCTAGTGGAGTTTAGCATATGACGCTATAAGTTCGGAATTTATTTTTCAACTATCCTTTAGTAATTGTTTTACCAGACATGAAGAATTTAGAGAATGCATGACATATACCACGGATCTTGTAAGTTGGAAGTCTAAAATGGAAGTATATTGCAAAACATGTTAATAGAATATTTTTATACTTGTTCATATCATTACAATTGGCATGTTCTTCTAGTTATGTTATGAACCAAGTATTTCCAGTTTTACTTAGCTTTATCATCTCAAGATTCCCAAATTCCTCATATATTTTTTTTCAAGAAGCTAAATGTTAAAGGCAAAAAGGATAAAAACTTCATTATAAATTAGAAACTAATTGTGACGTACTTGTCACGATCCAAAATACATTAAAGGCCGTGATGACACCTAACACTACTGTCAGGCAAGCCAAAAATAAATAATTAACTTGATTCTCATTTTAGTATTTTTGAAATCATAATTTCATAAAATTCACAGTGTAAATGATAATATTATTACAATTACAATACTGAACAATCCATAAATGACCCCAAAACCCGGTGTCACAAGTGCATGAGCTTCAACTATAGAGTTAGATAAAATACAGTGTCTGTCCGGAATACAAATTAGACAGAAAATGCATACATGACTCTGAAGGAGACTCTGTTGGCTGCGGATCGTAACATAGGATGCAGCTCATCTAAGTTCCCGCATCAACCACGCCTCTACGCCCACAAGGCCACTAGACATATATGTACGTGCACAAAAATGTACAACAAGTGTAGTATGAGTACGTAAATCAACACGTACCCAGTAAGTAACCAATCTAACCTCGAAGAAGTAGTGGCAAGGGGTCGACTCTGACACTTACTATGGGCTAACAATAAAATACATATTATGTTTAAGCATGAAAAACATAACATAACTAAAAATTCAATAATCGGAAATAATCAACAATTTTCTTTACTAATAGAAATTCCCAAATTCATTTTTCATCATTTAACAATTTATATCCCAAGCCAATAAAGCAATGTCAATTATTATTAGTTCCAAAGAGTTATCATATGCAAGTCATGCCGAGGTTGTACGACCCAATCCAACATATAAATATAAATTGTGTACTGTTGAGGGTTGAACGACACGAACCAATATATAAATATAAACTGTGCACTGCCGAGGGTCGAACTACACGAACCATAGATGCATCTATAATTGCCACGTTATTTTCTTACGTTATTATAATACTCTTCAATTCTTTTTTCAAAAATACGAAATTCAAATGAAAACTTTCAAGTCTCGAAATCCTCAATTTCAACCCTTTTCAAGGCATTTAATAAGCATACTCGATCTCAATTCTTTTCAAGGCAAATAATAAACATAATCAAATAACAGTGTCAACAAGGCATGGTGTAAACCTAAAAACTACCCGGACATAGACATAATTAGTAGGTACGTACGGACTCTCGTCACCTCATGCATACGTAGCCCCCACGAATAGAAGCACATATTAACTCAATTACTCTATGGGGTTAATTCCCTCTTACAAAGTTAGAAAAGAGACTTACCTCGCTTCGAAGTTCCATAGCCGCCTCCCAAACCTTTCTAACAACTCAAACGGATGCCCAACGGTCCAAAACTAGTCAATAAATGTGCAAATCCATAAATATATACTCCAATACTTATTATAATCATATTTACAATAATTTTCAACTTCGCTCGAAAAGTCAATAAAATCAACCCTCGGGCCCACGTTCCCCAATTCCAAAAAATTTCATAGATAAACATTACCCATAACATCATGGACTCAATATATAATTTATTCTCGATTCCATGCCCAAATTCATGGTCAAAATCCCAAAATATTAATTTCTAAGTTTTCTACCAAAACCATAAATTTTCACTAATTTTCCATGAATTTCCATGTTAAAATCTGTATATAATCCAAGTATTTAACTTGCAATATGTGGGAATCACTTACCTTGGCATAGATGATGAAGATGGAGCTCCAAAATCGCTCCTAGGTCGGCTCCCATGTAGGAATTAAGATAAAATGAGCCAAACCCCTTTTTTCAAACTTATACACTACCCAAGCGACGTTTCTTCGTGTTCGCAGGCCTCCCATCGCATTCGCGATGAACAAAATTCTTAAAAGCCATTTCCAAACTCTTCTCAGACAACTTCTAGTATAATGGTTATAACTATTCGTAGAAAATTCCAAATGATAAATAGTTTAATTTTCTAAAATCTAGACACCAAGATCTACAACTTTTGTGTTTTGGTCATCTTCCAATTCCTTATAGATTTTGAGATATAAGCTGACAAAGTCAGCCCTGTGCAACACAAATTTCTTCTTCATCTTCCCAGACAGCCTGTAGTGTACCAGCCATAACATTTAGTACAAAAATCCTAATGAAAAATTGTTTGCATCTATGAAAATTAGACAAAAAGGTATACAACTTTCATTTTGGATCATCTCCAAATTCCTTATAGATTACGAAATATGAGCCTCCGAAGTCAGACCTGTGCAACAGAGATTTCCTTCTTCGCGAACGTGAGTGTCTCTTCGCAAATGCGAAGAACAAAATCCCAGAAGTAAAATCCTTCTTCGCGAACGTGAGAGGATCATCGCAAACGCGAAGAACAATACCAGACATCAGAAAATCAACATCTAAAGTAGCCCAAAATGATCCTAAACACACCCGAGCCCCGGGACCTCAACCAAATATACCAACAAGTCCTAAAACATCATACGAACTTAGTCGAGGTCTCAAATCACATCAAACTTCGCTAAAAAAATGATTCACATCCCAATTTAAGCCTAATGAAACTAAGAAATTCAAACTTCTACATTCGATCCCGAAACCTTCAAATCAAGTCCGATTGACCTCAACTTTTGTACGCAAGTCACATTTGAAATTACAGACCTACTCCAGCTTTCGAAATTAGAATCCGAACCGGATATCAAAAAGTCCACTCCTGGTCACACTTCCCAAAAATCTTCAAATTTTCAACTCTCTCCAAATGACCCCGAAATAACCTACGGACCTCCAAATCCACATCCGGACGCACTCCAAATACTAGAATCACCCTACAGAGCTATTCTCAGGCTCAAAATCCCAAACGGGCAGCGATAACATTGAAACACACTTCAACCCAAATTCATGAAACTCTTCCAAAGTATCAAATTTCCACAATAGGCGCCGAAATGCTCTCGGGTCATCCCAAACCTGATCCAAACATACACCCAAGTCAAAAATCATCATACGAACTTGTTGGAACCTTCAAATCCCGATTCCGAAGGTCGTTTACTCAAAAATCACACTTTAGTCAATTTTCCAACTTAAAGCTTCCGAAATGAGAATTTTCTTTCCAAATTAACTCAGAACTTCTCGAAATTCAATTCTGATCACACATACAAGTCATAACACCTTAAGTGAAGCTACTCGTAGCCTTAAATAGTCGAACGACGTGCTAGTGTTAAAAATGACGGGTCGGGTTGTTGCATTCTCTCCTACTTAAACATATGCTCATTCTCGAACGTGTAAGAACTGTCCTAGAGTCGTCTAAAGTCATTGTTTAACACCTCGTGCACTGATGTCGCCAAATTTACACCACTAATTGGGATTGTGAAGCGGTCGATGCAATTATAATTACCCAACGTCAGTCGTGTTAGATTCCACAGAGAGCTTATATTGAATTAGGTATATATCTAGACTAAGTGTATGATGTGCCCAAAATGCACTTCAACATGATTGGTTGTTTCTTTCTATTTATAATGATTATGCTAATGTTTGCAAATGAAAAGCTAGAAAACGATATTTTTGGTGTTGTTATTTTTAATATTTATAAAAGATCCAGGGTTGTTACTTCTACCTAGGTGGTTATCTAAGGGATTGTAGTCTCTAGGGCAAGCTTGATTGGTCGGGGTCATAATATAGCAATCACACGCAGTTACCCACTCGGTATATCTTGGTTGTTAGAGTGATTTTTCCCAATTTGGCTTTCTCAAGTCCAAATGGGTATTGCACAAAACAAGTGATAAATGCTCAAGTCGGGTCTTACTATCTCTAGATTCAACCCTTTAATTGGGGCTATCAATTTCTTGAGTTCACCCCAATTCCTTGTTAGTCAAGTTTTCCTAGACTTAATCTCTCTTTCTCAAGTAGAGACTAAGTCAATTAGGCATGAATTGACATTTGCAACCACCAATTCTTAAATTCAAGCTAGAACTAGGCTAAATATCACTAACCCAATTCCAAACAAGCCCTAAAATCAAACACACATTAGGTACCCAAATTAGGGTTGGGTCACAACCCTAGCAAGAAATTTAGCTACTCATACAGAAAATTGAAGAAACTAAAGAAGAAAATAAGATTAAACTCATAATAAATGACAAAGGGAAGAAAATCTAATGTTAAAATGCTAAACTATTACAAAGTTACCTAAAGCAGTAAAGGAAAAATAGCTACCTATGTTTAGATCTTCAAATTTAACCTAAAAATGACAAAAAGATCTATTTATACCCAACAAAAATTATCAGACAAAATTGCCCTTGCGGAGGTTGTACGGCCGCACAATTCTGTGTGCGTATCTGCACTTTGAAGCTAACTTGACAGGGTGGACTTCTGCAGCCGCATAAATCTGGGGTGTAGCCACATCTCCTCTGATTGTGCGGACCACATATTTCTAAGTGCGGCCGCACTCTTGATCTTGGGTTGGAACTTGACACTTTCTGCGGACCGCACATTTATGAGTGCGGCCACACTTTTGCATTCTGCAACCGCACAACAATAGTGCGGTTCGCACATCTTCAGGTCCCCAATACACAGATCCTTGATTATTTTCTTCTGCGGCCGCACAATAATTGTGCAGTTCGCACTTTGTGAATGGATTCTGTCAGTGGCTCTTCAGAGTTTGCGGCCGCACACAGTATTGTGCGGTCCGCACTTTGGTCCTATTTTTCTTGTTTTGGTCTTTGTCCAATTTTACTCCTTTTTGAGTTGATTTTCATTTCTTTGGCTCGTTTCCCAATATTCCTGCAAGAAAGCACATTCATTAGTTCTCGGGAATACCTTTAAGACTTTGTGAGCTAAAACGTAAGTAAAATAGTGCAAATAAGTACTCAAAATTCCTACTTATCCACTCCCCCAAACATAAGCTTTTGCTTGTCCTCAAGCAAATAAGGTAATTCCTACCTCCACAAGAAAAGAGCTATTTTAGTTGGCCTAAGGTGAATCAATCACACATCAATTAGGACCAACAATTACCCATAACACGTATGAATTATCAACAATGCAATGATTTGACTTTTTGAGTACAATAGTTCTATTGTGATACTAGAGCATCAAGAGTTGACTTTTTTCATCAAGGAAGTTTTCTCTATCATTTAGGTCATTGTGGATCCCAAAATTCTCCTCCTTTACTCTCTGTTAGCATATCCCACTTTAGAATGTAACACTCAATTTAAGGATTGTGAAAAGTTCGCTCATCTCTCTCAAAAGAATGTCACAAGTACGACTCTAAGTATCATATGCTTAACCCTCATGTAAATCACCACTAATATAAGCTCACTCAAGTTGAAATCATGTAGGGTTTTTTCGTGATATAATGAAGGCTTTTTGGACCAAGGTAGAACTTGCTGGAATAGAATGGGTTCATCTTTCCTTCATCACTCCATTTTATCTTCTTTTTTTTCTCATACTTTGTCGACTCTTTGAGTCATTTTCTTTTTCCTCAGGGGGAAATAGAGAGACATAATGTCACTCTTTCATGGTCATGTTATTCATTTTCTCCTTCTCTATTTACTCCATGCCTTTCATCCTTGTGTTTCTTTGAATCTTCTCAACTCTTTACTTTATTCACTTTCATTCATTTCTTTCTCCTTCTTTGTACCTTTATATCACTTTCAAACTCCTTGTCTCTCCCTCAAACTTATGTTTTGGCCAGTTGTTTCTCAAGAATGCTAAGGAAAGATCGGGTGCCAAGAGAGGGTCATTACAAAATGAATAAAGACTTGTAATGTGTTTATTGAATGAAAAAGGGCTTAGGATCAAATGGGTTGAATAGTGATATCACATTGGTAGGCTATGGAATATTTCAAATTGGATCAAGAAGAGCCTACAATCATTTCTCAAGCCAAACTACACTTAAATTTTGCCTAGAAAAATACTCGGGGCAAGTTCTAGACTATTAGCATGGGTACTTAGACTTGCAACTAAATATCTCACCTCTCACTCTACTAGATTGCTAAAGAGAACGGAGTCAAGGGCTCACAACAACCCTAGATAAGATTGAAAATCACAAATGGCTCGACTAAACCACTTGATGACTACTTAAGTCAACATAAGAGTCAAAAGGTTACAACTAGAGCTATTTTCTGCCAACAACTTGTTTTTAACGATAAGACGGTAGGTAAATGTGTTGGTACCAAGTGAAGCATGCTTGATACCCTTTTATTTATTACTACTATTTTTTACCTAAGCATAAAAAAATGGACTCAATCCCTTAAGAAGGTTGTCACGTCATTCATCGTTGGGAAGAGCCACCCGGTTCACACAAAATCCACCTTTGGAAAGCACCGTGGCATAAAGAAAACCAAAGGCTTATTGTTCACTCAAACATAAAAAGAAGCTAATAAATCAAAAAGAAGTTACTAAAGTAAATAAGAAGTTATACTACAAAGAAAAACAAACTAAAGAAACTATGAAATGAACTGCGGAAAGTAAGACAAATGAATATACAAACCGAGGGAAAATGAATATATACATTAAGGGAAAGGGAGGAACATATACATAACAAAAGAGAAAATAAAGATAAAACAAAAAGAGTATTAGAGTTATTACAGGCCAATGTTAATGTCATAATAAACTATCCAAAATAGACCACCCCTGAATAAAAATAAGCATTGTCCTTATTGCTTCACAAAAATAAGAACAAGGAAGGGTAGAGAGGGAAGAGAACTCCCTATGTGGTGTCAGCGTGCATGGAAGCATCAGCACCCTCTGGATCCTCCAACTGGATCTCATCATCACCTAGCTGAGGGATAACAGGATTGGTGAGTATCTGGAGCATCTCTTCAGCGGTGTGGGCAGCAAGGTCTGGCTCATCAGACTGGCCAATTGTTGCCTATGATGACTTAGGTACTGATGGTGGTGCTGGTGCTGACTCCATCAGCAAATCAAGTGGTAGATCTCCGGCAGATGCGATTTTTGCAACTTCTTTCTTAATGTATCCATTGACTTCTTCGAAGCCTGAGATTTCCACATCTTTTTTATCTGTTTTCCCAACTCCTTAATGACTTCCCCATGTGCCAGCAGAGTCTCCATAATGGTCTTCTGATTTTATAGGATCATTGACAATATTTCCTCCACTTACGGAGGTACCTGTGAAGTTGTTGGGGCAGAATACTGTGTTGCAACAACACAAGATATGTTAGACAACTTTGAAGTATAAGTGGATGGATAAGTGGATGAGGCTGGCACTGGCACTGGCAATGGATTATACAACTTAGACAACATCCAGTTGTTGACACTCGCCAATGTCTGAGAGACTCGAAACACAGTGAATGGATAAGTGGATGAGGCTGGCACTGGCAATGAAGCTGATGGTCTAGAAGATGAAGGTGGTGGCATGTCAGCTGTCCCGGTGGAAGGCTCGGCTGTTGTGAAAGGCATGGAACTGTAGATGGCTCAACAGTAGACTTTGAAAAACCCACCATCGATGGCTCATCAGACTTGCCAACAGTGGTAGTGGCTTTACCCTTGAACTTTGGGTTGTCATCACCCTGTCGGTGGTACCATGAGAAGGGCTTCTTAGCCTTTACTTTTGTATCATATGGCCTCGGCTTCACCTTTGCATCGTTGAAATACTCTGCAAGGGTGTTTGGATAAGGGTAGGATCTTTCACCTTTTTGGACAACTAATGTGATATTGTTTGACATGATGGCACCCACATTGATTGGGTACCCGACCATAATAGAAGCCACCAGAACTACTCGGGGAAGTGAGAGATTGTTCTCATTCAAACACGGATCAATACAGCCACACACAAAGGTCTGCCACCCTTTAGCTTCAAAATTTAGGGTGGTCCGGAGGATAGGAACCCCTGTTGTGATCCACGGTGGTGGTGGTCTTTGAGCAACCAATATCTCAGCTAGCCACGGGCGAGCTACATCACCCATAGCAAGGTTTTCCAAATACTGGACCACCTCTACTTCTTCAAAGCCCACGTAAGTGTTCAAAAAGCCGGAGTCAAATTTGACATTCAGATTTCTCACCTTTGTTATCTTGGTACCCTTCTTTATGTGAGACACATTAGCATAAACTTCTTTAACCAAGTGCTTATTTATATCGATGACACTTTGGGTGAACCACTTTCACCAATTTCGCCCCCGAAATAGTCTAAGGACATTTGGTTTATGAATATCCAAATCCTTAGTTAAGAACTATCGCTCAAGTGTGAGTGATCTCTAGGTCCACCACTCTCTGAACTGTGCGAAGGCCATCAAACTCACAAAGCTATCCTCCCATATTTCCTTCTTCTTCGACCTCTCAGGGCTGCCCACTCTAGTGTCACCTCCTTTACCATTATTAGAAAAATCATCATCATCATCTAAATCAATTGGTGCAGGAGGAGTGTGTGTAAAGGAGGGCTCTGATTCCTGGTTATCGATATCTGAACCCTTAGAAGAACTTTCTGAGGTAGAGGGTTCATCACGGAGTTGGTACCTCCTAGAGAAGTGTTATGGTTGGGAGTGGGCCTCAGGTTGTTCCTCCACTGAGTTACCTTCGGAGGATTCCCTAAATGGGAAATATGAGCTTGATTCTGAAGGCTCTGTGGCCCTACCTCTCCCCTGAGTTTTCTTTTTAGTCAAAGGTTTCTTTTGCACTCCCAAAGGTTGAGTACCATTGCCCCGACCTCGGGAGGATTCACCTCTCCCTTTAGAAGTATCTCCTCTGCCTCGTGATCGAACCCTTGTCTGCAATACCAGGAACATAAGTCAGTTAGAGCTCAAAACAATGTGTATAGATGTATGACCGTTGCAGGAAATCAGACTACGTAAGAGACAGTGCGAACTGCACAAAAGTGAGTGCGGACCGCACAATTTTGAAGTGCGATCGCAAATATTGATGTGTAGACCGCATAATTTTGAGTGCGGCCGCACAACCCCAGGTTCAGACTACTGGTTCTCTGATCTTTCAACAATGCGGTCACACACAGTTTTCCGCGGACCACACAATTTTATGCGAACCACAAAATTTTGGGTGTGGTCCGCACTTTTCATGCACATTTTTTCCCTAACTTTAAGATCTGCGGACCGCACAAAATTGTGTGTGGCCGCATAATTTGGAATTATGCAGCACTGACTCTGTATTTTGTAAGTTTGACATAATTTAGGCATGGTATTTGCAATTAAACATGATTAATGATCTACTCAATCCCCAATGAACATATATGATATTACCCACATAATTAGCAATTGACATTTTAGGCCTAAAAATAACCCTAACACAAAAGAACAAAAACTAAGAGAAATTGAAAAATTTAAAAATGTAATGAACATATCAGTGATGAAGGATGCAGATAAGAATCAAGACTGATGAAATATGTGAGGATTGTGAACTAATTGAACTTGCATTGTGCTTGCTTAGGGTTCAAGGACTCAGAGTGTGTAAAGATGATAATAGTGCATTGAGGTTCTATTTATAAGTTGACCAAGTCGCCCCAAATTTAAGTCGAGTGCGGCCACAAGATTTAGAGTACGGTCCAAACTCTTTACCTAGACCCTTGATAAAACTCTGCGGTCCGCACAATTTTGTATGCGGCCGTAAATTGGCTATGAAATTTGACAAGCCAATCTTTAGAGAGCTTGCACTTTTGGTCTTCTAGTTGTGTGTATGCACACAGAATTGTGTTGCCGCAGAGTGATATCTGCTGCTGCATTTAGAATTGTGCGATCCATATAATTAATGTGCGGTACGCACTTTTCTAACACTTAGCCAAATTTCTTATGACACATTCCCTGCAATGCACACCTATTCCTGCATATACTTCAAAACTAGTTAGCACAAAACATAGGCTATCTAATGAAGAAGAAAAAGAAAAAGACAAAAGGGTTGCCTCCCAAGAAGCGCCTGATTTAACGACGCGGCACGATGCAGATTACCAATCATTTGAAATGAAGAACTGCCACGACGTGGCCATCATCAACTTTACCAAGATAGTGCTTCACCTGGTGCCCATTGACTCTAAATACCTCATCATTTTTATTTTTCAAGTCCAAAGCACCAAAAAGGGTTATATTCACCACTTCAAATGGACCACTCCATTTAGACTTCAACTTGCCCAGAAACATCCGTAACCGGGAATTGAACAATAACACAAGATCACCTTCTTTAAACTCTTTGTTTCGGATGTACTTGTCATGGAGGTACTTCATCTTCTTTTTGTATAGGGATGAGCTTGTGCAGGCATAATTCATCTAGCTCATTCAATTGTTCCACCCTTAAGTTTGCGGTGACATCCCACTCAAGGTTCAACTTCTTCAAAGCCCACATGGCCTTATGCTCAAGTTCCACCGGAAGATGATATGCCTTCCCAAACACCAACCAGTATGGAGACATCCTGATCGGTGTTTTTTAGGCCGTCCTATAAGCCTATAGAGCATCATCATGTTTTCTTGACCAATCCATCCAGTTGGCATTCACTGTCTTTGACAAAATACTCTTGATCTCCTGGTTGGACACTTCAACTTGTCCACTTGCTTGAGGATGATAGGGGGTCGATACTTTGTGAGTGACATTGTACTTTGTGAGTAAGGTATCAAAAGCTTTGTTGCAAAAATAAGAACCCCCATCACTTATTATAGCCGTTGGAGTAGCAAATCGTGTAAAGATGTTCTTTTTCAATAATGCCACCACACTCCTTGCTTCATTGTTGGAAAAATCAACGGCCTTGACCCACTTAGACACATAATCAATCACGACTAGAATGTAGGTGTTCCCACAAGAGCTAACAAACGGACCCATGAAATCAATAGCCCACACTTCGAAAATATCTGTCTCTAAAATGGTGGTGAGAGGAATTTCGTTCTTCTTTGATATTTCACCGGCCCTTTGGCATTCATCACAACACTTGACAAGCTCACTAGCATCCTTGTAGAGAGTAGGCCAATAGAATCCACAACTCAATACTTTTTCCGCCATTCTTACTCCACCATGGTGACCACCATACGGTGAAGAGTGGCAAGCATCAAGAATTCCTACTTGTTCCTCCTCCAGCATACATCATCGAATCACACCATCAGTACAGATCCGAAAGAGGTACAACTCATCCCAATAATAGTCAAGGCAATCCCGTTTGAGCTTCTTCCTTTGGTTTGAAGATAACTCATTCGGTACAATACCACTCACAAGATAGTTTGATAAGTCGGCGAACTATGGCATCTCAGTCATTGAAATGGCTAAAAGCTGCTCGTCGGGGAAGGAATCATTGATATCAAGGACGTCATGTGGCCTCCCTTCCTCCTCCAATCGATACAAGTAGTCCTCCACTTGATTTTTACTACCTTTCCAGTCTTGCATATCTAAATCGAACTCTTGCAATAGAAGCACCCACCGCATTAACCTTGCCTTTGAATCCTTCTTGCTCATTAAGTACCGAAGTACACATGATCGGTGTGGACAATAATCTTGGTACCCATCAAGTAAGGGCACAACTTCTCCATAGCAAAGACAATAACAAGGAGCTCTTTCTCGGTCACCGTGTAATTGACTTGGGCATCATTCATGGTCTTACTAGCATAGTCGACCAAATGGAAGATTTTGTTGATTCGTTGCCCCAAAAATGCTCCAACCACCACATCACTGGCGTCAACATAAGCTCGAAAGGCAAGCTCCAATCTAGTGTGGTAATAATAGGAGTAGTAGTTAACTTGAACTTAAGCAACTCGAATGCCTTCATACAATCTTCGTTTAAACGGAACTTGGCATCCTTATCCAAAAGCTTGCACAAGGGGTTCACCACTTTGAAAAAATCCTTGATGAATCGGCAGTAGAACCTCACATGAACCAAGAAGCTCCACACTCCCTTCACAGATGTAGGGGTGGGAGTTTAGAAATCACCTTTATTTTTGCCTTGTCGACCTCAATACCATTCTTTGAAATTTCGTGGCCAAGGACAATGCCCTCCTCGACCATGAAGTGACATTTCTCCCAATTTAATACCATGTTCGTTTCTTCACATCTTGCCAAGACCTTATCCTAAATTTTCAAGCAATCATCAAAAGAATTCCCGACCATGAAAAACTCATCCATGAAGACCTCAAGAAAATCCTCTACCATGTCGGTAAAGATAGCCATTATACACAGTTGAAAAGTCTCTGGTGCATTACACAACCCAAATGGAATCCACGAGAACGTGAAAGTACCATAGGGACAAGTGAAAGTAGTCTTTTCTTCATCCTCCGTAGCAATAAGAATTTGATTGTAGCCGGAATACCTATCGAGGAAATAATAGAAAGCACGGCCAGCCAACCTATCGAGCATTTGATCATGGAAGGGAAGTGGGAAATGATCTTTCCTTGTGACTTTGTTGAGCTTGCGATAGTCTATACATACACTCCACCTGGTCACCGTTCTTGGAGGAATCAACTCATTCTTGTCATTGGTAACCACAGTCATGCCCCTTTTCTTTGGGACACATTGCACAAGGAAGTCCATGAACTATCAGAAATGGGGTAAACAACGCCGGTATCCAACCACTTTATGATATCCTTTTTTACCACCTCTTGCATTGCTTCATTTAACCTCCTTTGATGTTCAATGTAGGGTTTGACACCCTCTTCCAAAATAATCTAGTGCATGCAAAAGGCAGGGTTTATTTCCCAAATATCCGCCAATGTCCATCCTATAGCTTTCTTCCTCTTTTGTAGCACCGCCAATGTGGAGTCTACAAGCACGTTAGTCAAATAAGAGGAAAGAATAACCGGTAAGGTAGAACAAGGGCCAAGGAATTTATACCTGAGATGTGGAGGCAATGGATTTAACTCGAAGGTGGGGGGATCCTCGATTAAGGGCTTTGTTGGAGGATTTTTCCAGTTTTCAAGATCCAAGGATAACTTGCGGGGTTCATAAGTATATGACTCCATTCCTTTCAAAGCATTCACATATTCCACATAGCCATCCTTCTACTCATCATCATCAAGGTTGAGCAAAACGGCCTCCAAAGTATCCTCAATATTAATTGTGGCACTAGCATCATCAATAATCGTATCAGTCACCAAGTCCACGAACGAACAAACTTCATTGCTATTTGGTTGCCTCATAGATTTGCACACATGGAAGACCACCTTTTCATCACCCATACGGAAGGTGAGCTCACCAGCTTCAACATCAACAAGAGCCTTCCCCGTAGCAAGGAAAGGTCTACCCAAAATAATAGGCACCTCATAGTCCACTTCACAATAAAGAATCACAAAGTCCGCCGGGAGGATGAACTTGTCAACACGAACCAACACATCATCTATAATATCCAATGGTCTCTTAATAGTACAATCTACCATTTGTAACCTCATGGATGTGGGTTTTTTGTTGCCCAATTCCCAATGTTTTGAACACCGAGTAGCTCATCAAGTTGATACTTACCCCTAGATCATATAGAGCTTTGGCAAAATCAGTGCTCCCAATAGTGCAAGGGATTATGAAAGCATCGAGATCTTCCAATTTTGGAGTCATTGAGTGCACAATAGCACTCATTTGATGTGTCATCTTGATAGTCTCACAATTCATCGACCTCTTCTTGGTAACCAATTCCTTCATGAACTTTGCATAACCAGGCATTTGCTCCAAGGCCTCAACCAATGGTACATTAATAGACATACTCTTCATCATGTCAATCAACTTTTTGAATTGGTTCTTGCTATTGTGATTGGAAAGCCTTTGAGGGTATAGAGGAGGAGACCTTGGCATTGGTGCCTTAGCCTTTGGCGCTACCGATTCCAGTATGTCAACAATGTGCTCCCTAGACGGGTTCACTTCTTCTTGAGTCTCCTCCACGTTGTCTTCAATATCAATTCTCACCTCATCATTTTCTTGCACTTTATTGCTTGTCATCTCCTCTTCATGTACCAGTTGTTCCTCATTCACATTTTTCTTTTGATCTGAGATGGTTGTATCTTTATCTTTTCCACTCCTTATAGTCAAGACATGTCATGTCCCATGTTGTTCCCACCCTTTTGGGTTCACCACCGTATCACTTGGTAGTTCCCCCATTGGATGAGTGTTCAAAGCTTGTGAGATTTGGCCCAACTGAACTTCCAAATTGCGAATAGAAGTGTTATAAGAGGTTAGTTGAGCATCGAAGTCGGCATTCTTCTCCATAATTTATTTAAACATGTTCTCGATTCGTCCCATCTCATTGTTGGAAGAGCTCAGACCTTGAGAAGGATAAGGAGGTGGGTTGCTCGGTTGTTGAAACATCGGGGGCCTTTAAAAACCCGACCCCCAGTTGTTGTTATTCCACCCTCCTTGTTTATTACCTCCCCAATAGCCTTTATTATTGCCACTCCAATTGCCTTGGTTAATTTTACCATTCCAATTTCCTTGATTGCCTAGATTGTTCCAATTCCTTTGGTTGTTTTGATTGTTCCAACCACTTTGATTGCTTGAATTCCAATTTCCTTAATTTTCTTGTAGTCGCCATTGTTGTTGACTTGGGCCTTGATTGTTGTTTATTTTCCCTTGGAAGTTGTTCACATATTGTACTTCCTCCTCTTGCTCATTGTATTGTCAATCTTGATCAAATTCACTATCATTTAGCTGATAATTTTCAACACGGTTTTGCACTTGAGAACCCTTTTGCCTTCTCTTGTTTACCATCATATTAAGTCCCTTCATTGCGTTTGCTTGCTTGGGACCTTGCACTTGTTGAAGTTCAGCTTTGGCTAGCTAATTTATTGTGGTGGTCAACTCGGAAATTGCTTGACCATGATCATGTAATTCATTATGCAAGTGAATCACATTTGGATCACCTTGAGGAACATTTGTTCTACTTTGCCATGCCAATGAAGCATCTACCATTTCATCTACGATCTCACAAGCTTCCGCATATGGCACGGCAAGCTGGTTCACCACGCATTGATTGGCAGTGTTGATCCCCCCTACAGAAAGTTTGTTGAATCATAACCTCCGTCATGTCATTATTGGGGCACTCTTTGACCATTGTTCGATATCTCTCCCATATCTCATAAAAAAGGCTCGTTGGGTTCTTGTTTGAAAGCTAGAATCTCATCCCTAAGAGTTGCCATATGACCAGGAGAAAAGAACTTGGAAATGAATTTCTCGGCCAATTCATCCCATGTATGAATCGAATAATTTGGCAACCTTTCTAACCAATTCAAGGCCTTCCCCCATAGAGAGAAAGGGAATAGCCACAACCATAAAGCATCCTCAGAGACGTTGGTCTGTTTATCCCCTTCCCCCCAGCAAGTGTCAACAAACACTTTTAAGTGCTTGTATGCATTTTGACTCAGAGCCCCAGTGAAAAATCACCGTTGTTCCAATAGTGTAAGCATAACATTTGTGATTTGAAAGTTTCCCGCCCTAATGCAGGGTGAGACTATGGCACTTGCGTATCTTTCATTCGGCAACACCCGGTGTGCCGCCGCTCTTAGAGGAGGTGGGGGTGGAGAAATATTGTCATGAGGAGGGCAGCCTCATCTATTTTCTTGAGGTTCAAGAGGAACCTCATCAACTTGGTCATCATCCACATCCTCCCCCATGGCACGTTTTCAAGAGGATTATTGTTGTTGAGAGCCATTGTATCACCTACGATTGTTCCACAAAAAGATTAGTAACCAGAAGAAAAAGAAGACAAATCACACACAAAACCAAATATATAGCTAAATTCATTTCTAGCTCCCCGGCAACGATGCCAAAAATTAATGTTGCCCAAATTCACACCACTAATTGGGATTGTGAAGCGGTCGATGCAATTATAATTATCCAACGTGAGTCGGGGTCGATTCCATAGAGAGTTTATATTGGATAAGGTATATATCTAGACTAAGTGGATGATGTGCCCATAATGCACTTTCACATGATTGGTTATTTTTTTCTACTTCTAATGATTATGCTAATGTTTGCAAATGAAAAACTAGAGAACGATATTTTTTGTGTTTTTTTTCAAGTTTATAAAAGATCTAGGGTCGTGATTTCCACCTAGGTGGTTGCCTAACGTATTGTAGGCTCTAGAGAAAGTTTAATTGGTTGGGATCGTAATAAATCAATCACACGCAATTACCTACTCAATACCTCTCGGTAGTTAGAGTGATTTTGCCTAATTTAGCTTTCTCAAGTCCAAATGGGTATTGTACAAAACAAGTAATAAATGCTCAAGTCGGGTCTTACTATCTCTAGATTCAACCCTTTAATTGGAGCTATCAATTTCTTGAGTTCACCCCAATTCCTTGTTAGCCAAGTTATCCTAAACTTAATCTCTCTTTCTCAAGTAGAGACTAAGTCAATTAGGCATGAATCAATGTTTGCAACCATTAATTCTTAAATTCAAGCAAGAACTAGGCTAAATATCACTAACTCAATCACAAACAATCCCTAAATCAAACACCCATTAGGTACCCACAGTAGGGTTGGGTTACAACCCTAGCTAAAAAATTAGCTACTTATAGAGAAAATTGAAGAAACTAAAGAAGAAAATAAGATTAAACTCATAATAAATGATAAAGGGAAGAAAATCCAATGTTAAAATGCTAAACTATAACAAAGTTAACCAAAGCAGTAAAGGAAAATCTATGTTCAAGTCTTCAAACTTAACCTAAAAATGACAAAAACATCTATTTATACCGAGCTAAAATTATCGAACAAAATTGCCCCTGCGGAGGTTCTGCGGCCGCACAATTCTGTGTGCGGTCCATACTTTGAAGCTAACTTGACATGCGGCCGTATAAATCTGGGGTGCGGTCGCATCTCCTCTGATTGTGCGTACCGCACATTTCTGAGTGCGGCCGCACTCTTGATCTTGGGTTGGAACTCGGCACTTTCTACGGACCACACATTTATGAGTGCGGTTGCACTTTTGCATTCTGCGGCCGCACAATAATAGTGCAGTCAACACATCTTCATGTCCCCAAATCATTGCTCTCTGATTCTTGTCTTGTGCGGCCGCACAATAATTGTGCGGTCTGCACTTTGTTAAGGGGCTCTTTAGAGTTTGCGGCCGCACATAGTATTGTGCGGTCCACACTTTGGTCCTTTTTGTCTTGTTTTGGTCCTTTTCCAATTTTTCTCCTTTTTAAGTTGATTTTCATTTCTTTGGCTCGTTTCCAAATATTCCGACAAGAAAGCACATTTCAATAGTTCTCGAGAATACCTTTAAGCATTTTGGAACTAAAACATAAGTAAAAGAATGCAAATAAGTAGTCAAAATCCCTACTTATCATGCACCTACCCGTGCTACCACAACTCAGTTGAGCATATTAGCTCGAGCAATTCTGAAGATTCTCCCTTTTATTTAGTCAAATTAGCCTTAGAGCCCAATTCCAATATCTAAAATCCTCTACCAGGTCTGTTTCCAACATACCAACACCGTATCCATCACTACACGATGTACCAATATATGTTGTATACTCTTATCGAATTGACACCATGCACCGCATTATTCACATGACCATAATAACATCCTCTGACAACAACAACCGAAATCCCATGATCTGATGCCCTCAACACACCTCATGAAGCATATAAGTCCCGTTTCAACTCTCACAATACTGCCATGACAAAAGAGATGTGTAGAAACTCATAACCACCTACCGAATCACAACTCATGGGGTCTCTCCTCCCGACAAGAACCACTACCTCATTCTGGACTAAATATCGATATTTACTCTTTAATGTGCCTCATATAAATCTGATCGCACTGATCTCAGGTCCAATAATCTCGTCTCACCTAGCACAAGCTGATCAGGCGATAAGCCACCTCAGACACTGCAAAAAGTCTCATATGATGCAATAAAGTGCTAACAAGCCACAACCTTGAATGCAATACATAAGGAGAAATAAGCTCTGGAAAGAACTTCTCAACCCACGTAACTAATTTAATAAGCGAAAAGATGTTATGAAATTTCCTCATAAATGAGAAGCAAAACACACAAGAATAGATACGGGAAACAGTACTCAACATCACATTATTGTGGCGTGCAACCCGATCCACACATGATACCGTTGTGGTGTGCAACCTGATCCAACCATGATACCCATGGCGGCATGCCACCCGATCCAAATAACATACCCGTGGCGGCGTGCCACCCAATCCACATATAATAATCTATAAGGAAATACTTACTGAGCTAAAATGCTCATAACTACGAAATACCCGAATATCAACCACAAGCACGTCAAGTGTGTAATATCATCCTTAGGGAGAAAGATAGTGTCATATGCCACAAAAACTCAAACATGCCTAAGGTGCGATATATGATCTGCATCTCGAGAGCCATCCTGCTCACATAACACCATTGCTATGCAGAACCTTAATACATGTGCAATTAATCAAGCCGTCTCACAACCCACACGGCACAATAGAGTATTACATGAAATAGTTGACGAGAAAATAACATCCAATGTACGAATACTCATTCAGAAGGAGTATTATGCTGAATGAACACACCCAGGCTGGTGTAGAGTATACATCTATATTGGGACCCGCCAATGGACCTCATCCGATTCTGATCATACCATGCTTGGGCAAATAACATCTCAAGGACCCACAATGACCTATTCATGACACATAAGAATAGTCGTCAAATCCGAATCAAACTTCCACAATTCACAACAAACTGAATAGAGTGCCTTTCAGGCCTAAACTCTCACATTAGAGATAGTGCCAAAAATCTCCACACTTGGCTACAATCTTCAATCAATCAAGTGACTACATGTCACACTTATACAGTCTTCCCGTGGGATACACTCTCACAACCTTCCGCACCAGGTATCAAGTCTGCACATCCAAACCACCGGCCACACTAATGCCATAAAGCAAATCAAGAATCCACAATCAATACACAAAGCCTCTTACACAAAACACCGATCTCAGGTGACGCTGAAGACAATACCATCTTACTCTAACCATCTGAATCTATTATTGCTCACCCGAGCTCGTGATATTCTTGCCAACACCAAATGGTAACCATGCTCCTCAACTTCCAATTTCCATGCCGCTCACTGCACCTAACATGCCAATACGCGACAGTACAAGAATTTCACCATAACTCATGAACCATTAAATAGAATAAACACTTCATCATATAAAAACCTTTTACTTAACTCATCTCAGAAGAGCCATTGCAACACGCAACTGAATTCTCAAACGACAAGAATTACAACTTCATGTCGAGATATAAACCGTCATGACTCTTTCGGAATCCATTTACTCAACCTAGTCCTTAGAACCAAAAACCTCCTAAATCAATTGAATTATGGTGGCTGTCAAGCCTTGCACGTTCTGCCACAAATCACATATATAAATAAACACGCTGAAGGAACTGATCATGGCCACAATCATGTCGATTCAACCATTACTAGCCGACCAGTTTTCTCCCAATTTATTCTTAACTTGCCTTAGAAATAATAATAATAGCTCCATTCATAAATGTAACTAAACCCAACAACACTCATCCCGAGTGACCCAATCCACGAGACCACATCGTCTCAATACCCATGAACCATCTCATATTCTCCTTGATCTCACAATAGCATCGCCAAATGGTACACCCATTCTGCAAGACCTTCTATGAATCCGAAGCTATATCTTTCCTTCCTCCAATACTGCATCGCATACCCAATAATAACATAGAACATTCCAAGTCCTTAGGCACTGTACTCAAATTCTTGTACCCACTAGGACCATTGTCGAGAGTCACCTACTCTAACTTGGCCCCAAATATAAGCCAAACTCTAGTGCTCAACTAGCAGATGAACACCCTATCTAAGAAGCACCCAACTGAATTCTTTTCCTTATACATTACTCCCACAAGAAGAAGAAACTCTGAGTCTTCCCAAAACTGAACATGAATCGATAAGGCCCAAATATAGCACACATTCCTCAAGTCATTTGCTTGAATTACCACTAATGCTTTCTTTCCTTAGTCAGGTTAACCTGTCGATACACTGATAACCAGAAACCGCACAAGCAGACAACCGCATGATCCAATAATAGATAGTGGGGCTCCCCCACTTAGCTTGAAGTTACAATTACATAACCCTGAAACCCACCAAGATTTCTCCTTCCCAATTACCATGATCTTGCACCTTTAACTCGTCGAATTTCTCAAAATATTTTGTTAAACCTTTTTGAACACTCTGAATTACTAGCCACATTTACGTATCTGACCTCTTACAGGATAGCCAGTAGAATTATTCATAGAAGCTTTATCAATGCCACACAACCTCCAACTTCCTCACAGGAGATAACTCACACGTGGAAATTCCATGCCGACACCTTTCAACGACGATGCACTGAGTATAATTACTATGAAATCCATAAACCATCCTAAACCTGCGCTCATTCACCAGCTGTACAAGTCCGTTCACTCCTCATTGACATCAACTAAAGGTGTGATAATACATTCCAATCCAAAGTCTGGTTGTATCCTTATTCATATCAAGCAACTCCTTTTCGTCGTATCCAACCTTCCTCCGTATAGTAGCCAATATTCCTAATTAAGCCTGTAGACCTAGTCACTGTCCACCATGAATCCCAAATCACTCTAAACTTTCCTCAAGGCATGCATCTATCCTACCACATAATCCATATACTACTTTGCCCCTCTCCCACTTTGGTCAAACCATCTCCTTTAAGCAACTACTCCACTTCTGCTTCTTACACCTGGCCTTCTAGAAATTTAACCACCGCAAGGCACCTCCCACCTGTCCTTCCTCATCCTTCGCTGCCCAATTATTACCTTAAATCAAAATCCATCTCTGTAGCACTTGAACCAATAGATTGCTACCAACTTAAAACCTTTCCCAAGATAATATTTTTCAAGCCATCAATACTAGGAATGCTGATTCGATCCTGAACCACTACACACCACGATCTCTAATAATCGCTTCCCCGACAACATTTCTCAATACTCTGCCCCAAAGGTGAATTGAAGAAGACCATAACACCGGCAAACTTAACGTGTTCAAAAAGGACGACGACACCACATCACAAATGAAAATTCCACCACGCTTGAAAATACCAAGTCTCGTTACCCTATCAACCCAAACCTGAGCATTCGCAGTCTGATTGCCTTTCCTTCATCGGAAATAAAATACTGAATCTCTAAATCATGCATTAAGTAAAACCTTCTTTTAGGTCATTCACTGCCTCGATGCATAGACAAGCATCCTACCATTATACAACACTATGCCATAGCAACGCTCAAATCGTCATAACAATCAAAGGCAAATCTCAAAACCTTAGATAATACTGATATTGAGCTGAAATGGCAGAATGGCCTTCCATAAGGTGACGACAATAGCCCAATCAAGTACGCAGGGAGAAACATCTTGCACCACTTCTGTAGGACCATTACAATTCCTCGATTCCCAATTTATAACAAGCGCTTCACATCGCATAAGATTGAATAGGAAAGAAATGAAGGCGTAAGCCACAAAGGAATCAAGAAGGAAAGTGCTCCTAACAGCCCTACAGCCTCTCGAAGATAAGTACAGACGTCTCTGTACCGATCCGCAAGACTCTACTAGACTCACTCATGACTCGTGAGACCTAAGTGAACCTAGTGCCCTGATACCATGGTGTCATTACCCAAAATCCATTAAAGGTCCTGATGGCGCCTACCACCGCTGTTAGGCAAGCCAAAAATAAATAATTAACTTGGTTCTCATTTTAGTATTTTTGAAATCATACTTTCCCTCAATTAAATGATAAGTGATAAAATTCATAGAGCAAATGATAATATTTTTACAACTACAATACTGAACAACCCATAAATGCCCCCAAAAATCAGTGTCACAAGTGCATGAGCATCAACTAGGGAGTGAGATAAAATATAATATCTATCCAGAATACAAATTAGACAGGAAATGTATACATGACTCTAAAGGAGACTCTGCTGTCTGCGGATCGTAACATAGGATGCAGCTCACCTACATCCCCGCATTAACCATGCCTCTGCGCACACAAGGCCACTAGACATATATGTACCTACAAACAAATGTGCAACAAGTGTAGTATGAGTACGTAAATCAACACATATGCAGTAAGTATCCAGTCTAACCTCGAAGAAGTAGTGACGAGAGGTCGACTCTGACACTTACTATGGGCTAACAATAAAATACCGATATTATGTTTAATCATGTAATACATAACATAGCTGAAAATTAAATAATAGAAAATAATCAACAATTCTCTTTACTAATAGAAATTCCCAAATTCATTTTTCATCATTTAACATTTTATATCCCAAGACAATAAAGCAATGTCAATTATTATTAGTTCCAAAGAGTTACCATGCGCAAGTCATGCCGAGGTCGTATGGTCGGATCCAACATATAAATATAAAATGTGCATTGTCGAGTGTCGAATGACACAAACCAACCTGTAAATATAAATTGTGCATTGTCGAGGGTCGAACAGCATGAACCATAGATGCATCTATTAACCTGCCGAGACGAACGACCCACTCCCATGAGAGTAGTGGATATTTATCCCGCTCGCAGAATATATTTGTGACGCGGTTACACATAGATTTCTTAAGTTTTATAATATTCTTAAATTCATTTTCAAAAATACGAAATTCAAAGGAAAACTTTCAAGTCTCGAAATCCTCAATTTCAACTCTTTTCAAGGCATTTATAAGCTTTCTCAATTTTTTCAAGACAAATAATAAACATAATCAAATAACGGTATCAACAAGGCATGGTGTAAACCTAAAACTACCCGGACATAGGCATAATTAGTAGCTACGTACGGAATCCCGTCACCTCATGCGTCGTAGCCCCTATGAATAGAAGCACATATTAACTCAATTCACCTATGGGGTTAACTTCCTCTTACAAGGCTAGAAAAGAGACTTACCTCGCTCTGAAGTTCCATAGCCAGCTCCCAAACCTTTCCAATAACTCAAACCGATGCCCAACGCTCCTAAACTAATCAATAAATGTGAAAATCCATAAATATATTCTCCAATACTTATTATAATCTAATTTACAATAATTTCTAACTCCGCTCGAAAGTTGATAAAATCACTCCTCGGGCCCACGTGCCCGGATTCCAAAAATGTTTGAAGAAAAACATTACCCATAATATCATGAACTCAAATATATAATTTATTCTCAATTTCATGCCCAAATTCGTGGTCAAGATCCAAAAATACTAATTTCTAAGTTTTCTACCAAAACCCCAAATTTTCACTAATTTTTCATTAATTTCCTTGTTAAAATTTATAGATAATCCAAGTATTTAACTTGCAATATATGAGAATCTCTTACCTTGATATAGATGATGAAGATGGAGCGCCAAAATCACTCTTAGGTCGGCTCTTGTGGAGGAAATGAGATGAAATGAGCCAAACCCATCTTCGCAAACTCATACACTGCCCAGGCGACGCTTCTTCATGTTCACAGTCCTCCCATCGCGTTCGCGATGAACAAAACTCTCAAAAGCCATTTCCCAACTCTTCTTAGGCAGCCTCTAGTATAATGGTTATAACTTTTGTACAAAACTCCAAATGACAAATGGTTTACTTTCCTGAAAACTAGACACCAAGATCTACAACTTTCATGTTTTGGTCATCTTCCAATTCCTTATAGATTTCGAGATATAAGCTTGTCACGAACCCAAATACCCGGTCGTGATGGCGCCTATCACATTACTAGTCAAGCCAACCCAAACCATTATCTACAACAAATTCCTTTTGTAAAACCATTTTCTAACACATGTTTAAATACCAAATTTCCATAATAAGTATTTAAAAAACAACAAAATATAAGTGGGAGTCAAATAAACATGAACTACACAGCCCCAAATATCTGGTGTCACGAGTCTAGGGCCTCTACTACATAACTGATTGTCTGATACAACATAAGTCTAGAAAATGCGGAAAAGAACAAGATAAGAAGGAGAAAACAGGGTTGCGGATGCCATGCAGCTACCTTGAAATCTCCGGCAACCTCTAAATCCGCTGAGGACCCTCACTCTGCCACTCAGGCACCTGGATCTGCACACAAGGTGCAGGGAGTAACGTGAGTACGCCAACTCAGTAAGTAACTAAAGTAAATAAGGTCTGAAAGCAGTGACGAGCAGTTAAAAATCATATAATTGAATAAACAACAGGATAACAGATCAATTTCACAGTTTAAAACCAGTTTCATCGTAAAATCATCAATTTCAGTTTAAACACTTAAAATCATATACTTAGCAATTTTTCCAACAGAGGCTTATTTTAAAAGAAGAGTAAAATTAGTAAAAATATCATAAATGGGCCCCTCGGGCAGGGTAGGCTAGTTTCCATTTTCGCTTGAGAAAGCGGCGGGCCTAGTGAGTTCTCCAATAGTGCACCGAAACGGGGCCGGAGAGACGGTAAACCTTAGATCGGCTAAGATCGAATTGAACTGTCTTTGATTGAGTGAATCGTGCCCGATTTTGATTTCCGTCCCCGCGGGAGACATCGTAAATAGTCTGATTAGCGAGTTCAGTTGCTTGTTGGGCGGTAGAGTCGCTAGACTGACTACTGAGTGCCCTCTCAAGCAGCCTCTCAGTCACTCGTGACTCGCTCTCATCACTCAGTACTCATTCTCAACACTCAGGCTCATTAATATCTCATTATAATAGAAATCATAGTAACCGCTGCGGTGTGTAGCCCGATCCGTAATTTATAGTCGACTACGCTCACTAGGGGTGTACAGACTCCGGAGGGGCTCCTACAACCCAAGTGTCATATCGCTGCGGCGCAGCCCGATCCAATATAAATATATCGCTGCGGCATGCATCCCGATCTAATATATATATCGCTGCGGCGTGCAGCCCGATCTATATAAGTATCGCTGCAGCGTGCAGCCTAATCCATAATATATACATATAATATCCTCACTGTTAGGTTCTCAACCTCTACAGTCATTAACCTCACAGCCTCTCGGGCACAACAATAGAAATTAGGGAACTCATCCCAAACAGTCATTACAATTAGAAGTAGAGTGATAAACCAGTTTTAAACATTTAAACAGGTAAAACATGACTAAGGATATGCTTTCAACAAGTAAAGTGAGAAAAAACAGTAAAAATGCCCCTAAGGGTCTCAACAAGTAGGAACAAGGCCCCAAACATGCCATACAACCCATAATACAGTATAAATGACTAAATAACGGAATATCATAAGGTTTCAAATCAAATACGCGGCTCAATAGTTGCAAAGGGACGGACCAAGTCACAATTCCTATCGGTGCACGCCCACACGCTCGTCACCTAGCATGTTCGTCACCGCATTTATCAAAACAAGTCAAATACCGGGGTTTGTACCCTCAATTCTAGATTTACAATGGTTACTTACCTCAAACCGGTAAAAATACTACTCTGTGATTCCTTTGCCCCTCGAATCAGCCTCCATTCGCATCGAATCTATCCAAAATTAGAATCACGGTGTCAAAATATGCTAAGGGGATGAAGCTCAAGCAAAACAATCAAATAATACCAAAAATCCCGAAATTGGCCAAACCCGACCCCCTGGGCCCACGTCTCGAAATTCGATAAGTTTTTTACATCAATAGATTCTTTTTCTCCCCACGAGTTCATCCATATCAAAAGTTCTGAAATCTGACCTTAAATGGTCCTTCAACTCCTCAAGCAAAGGTCTAAGTTTCCATGCCCTAGTTTCCCCAATTTTAGCCCTTTAATTCCATTAATCATAGCTCTAATCCATGAAAAAATATAAGAGGAACGAGTTTTTGGTCCAAATTCCTTACCTCAATGAAGTTCCCTTGAAATCCCTCTTGAAAATCGTCCAAAAGCTCCCAAGCCGAATTAGAAATGGTGAAAATAGCTCAAAATCGCGAAGAACACAATTTATACCTTCTGCCCAAGCATTTTCGCATCTGTGGCCCTGTTTATCACTTCTACGGTACTACATTTGCGGTTCTTCATCCGCTTCTGCGGAAATAAGTTAACTTCCCACTTTCCGCATCTACGGTGCCATTCCCACGTCTGCGGCATCGCAAGTGCGGTACCTATAACCGTTTCTGCGGTTTCTTGACAACTTACCAAATTCCGCTTCGGCATCCCCTTTCTCGCATATGCGGCATCGCACCTGCGGTCCTCAATCCGTAGGTGCGGAAATACCAGAAGCAGCAAAATCTGCAGCTGCAACAATTCCTCAAACTCCCTGTCGACCATCCAAAATCACCCCAAGGCCCTCGGGACCTCAACCAAAGGCACCAACATATCCCAAAATGTTATTCAAACTTGTACCAATCTTCAAAACACCTCAAACAACATCAGATCGACCAAAACACATCGGATTCAAGCCTAAGGTTCCAAAAACTCCTAAATTTCGTTTTTGATAAAAATATCCGACCAAACCACGTCCGAATGACCTAATATTTTGCACACACCTCCCAAATGACACAACGAAACTACTGCAACTCTTGAAATTTCATTCCGACCCCTGTACCAAAATCTCACCTATCAACCGGGAATGGCCAAAAATACGATTTCGCCAATTCAAGCCTAAATCTACTTTGAACCTCCAAAGCTCATTACGATCATGCTCCTAAGTCCCAAATCACCTCCCGAAGCTAACCAAACCATCAGAACTCACATCTGAGCCCTCTAACACACAAGTCAACATCCGTTGACTTTTTCAACTTAAACTTACTCAAAAGAGACTAAGTGTCTCAATCCTTACCAAATCCTTTCCGAACTCGATACGACCAACCCGATGCCACATAATACAGATAAACAAAGCATAAAGAAGAAGAAATAGGGGAAACAGAGTGGTAAATCATGAGACGGCTGGCCGGGTCATCACATCCTCCCCAACTTAAACAAACGTTCATCCTCGAACGAGTCAAGAAACATACCTGAAGCCTCAAACAGGTGAGGATATCTACTCCGCATCTCCCGCTCGGTCTCCCAGGTAGCCTCCTCCATGGGTCGACCTCTCCCCTGCACTTTTACTGAAGTTATATCCTTTGACCTCAACTTTCGAACATGAAGACCCAAAATAGTTACTGGCTCCACATCGTAAGTCAAATCATCATCCAACTGGACCGTGATGAAGTCCAAAACATAAGACGAATCCCCAATATACTTCCGGAGCATAGAAACATGAAACACCGGATGCACACTTGACAAGATGGGTGGCAAAGCAATCCCATAAACCACCTCCCCAATCCTCTGAAGCACCTCAAAAGGCCAAATGAACCGAGGACTCAATTTTCCTTTCTTCCCAAATCTCATAACACCCTTCATGGGCGAAACCTTCAACAGAACCTTCTCGCCAACCATCTAGGATATATCTCAAACCTTCCTGTCAACATAACTCTTTTGCCGTGACTGCACGGTACGAAGCCTCTCCTAAATCACCTTTACCTTTTCTAAGGCATCATTTACCAAGTCTGTCCCCAATAGCCTAGCCTCACCGGGCTCGAACCAACCAACTGGAAATTTACACTGCCTCCCATACAAAGCCTCATACGGAGCCATCTGAATACTCGACTGGTAGTTGTTGTTATACGCAAACTCTGCAAGCGGTAGAAACTAATCCCAAGACCCTTCGAAATCAATGATGCAAGCATGCAACATGTCCTCCAATATCTGAATAGTGCGCTCGGACTGCCCATCCGTCTGAGGATGGAAAGTTGTGATCATCTCAACCTGAGTACCTAACTCCCTCTGCACAGACCTCCAAAACTGTGAGGTAAACTGAGTGCCCCTATCTGAAATGATGGAAACTGAGACACCATGCAACCGAACAATCTCCCGGATATAGATCTCTACCAACTACTCTGAAGAATAAGTAGTAAACACAGGAATGAAGTGCGCAGACTTGGTCAGCCAATCCACAATCACCTAAATAGCATCGAACTTTCTAAAAGTCCGTGGAAGTCCAACAAAGTCCATAGTGATCCTCTCCCACTTCCACTCGGGAATATCCATCTAATGAAGCAAGCCACCAAGCCTCTGATGCTCATATTTCACCTGCTGACAATTGAGACACCGAGCCAAAAATCCCACAATGTCTTTCTTCATTCTCCGCCACCAATAGTGCTATCTCAGATCCTGATACATCTTCACGGCACCCGGATGAATGGAATACCGCGAGCTATGGGCCTCCTCGAGGATCAACTCCCGAAGGCTATCCACATTAGGCATACATATTCGGCCCTGCATCCTCAACACCCCATCATCACCAATGGTCACATCTCTGGCATCATCATGCTGAACTCTATCCTTAAGGACAAGCAAATGCGGATTATCATATTGGCGCTCTCTGATGCGATCATATAAGGAAGACCAAGAAACCACGCAAGCCAATACCCGACTGGGTTCCGAAATATCTAATCTCACAAACCAATTGGCCAAGGCCTGAACATCAACCGCAAGAGGTCTCTCCCCAACTGGAATATATGCCAAACTCCCCATACTCACCGCCTTTCGGCTCAAAGCATCGGCCACCACATTGGCCTTTCCCGAATGGTACAATATAGTGATAACATAATCCCTAAGCAACTCCAACCACCTCCGCTGCCTCAAATTGAGATCCTTCTATTTGAACAAGTGATGGAGGCTACGATGATCAGTAAACACCTCACAAGACACACCATACAAGTAATTCCTCCAAATCTTCAATTCGTGAACTATGTTAGCCAACTCCAATTCATTAACGGGGTAGTTCTTCTCATGGGGCTTCAACTCTCGAAGCATCACAATACACGGTATATGAACCTGAAGCTGATGGCAAAACTAACACTGGAGTTGTGGTCAAAACTATCTTGAGCTTTTGAAATCTCTCCTCACACTCGTTCGACCACACAAATGAAGCACCCTTCTGAGTCAACTTGGTCAAGGGAGATGCGATAAATGAGAATCCTTGAATAAACCAGCGATAATAGCCTGCCAAACCAAGAAAGCTACAAATCTCTGCGACTGAGGACAGACTGGGATAACTCTGAACTACCTCTATCTTCTTCTGATCAACCTAAATACCCTCGCCGGACACCACGTGCCCCAAGAAAGCCATTGAACTGAGACAAAACTCACACTTGGAGAATTTTGCATAAAGCTCCTCCTCCCCCAATCTCTGCAACACAACTCTCAAATGTTTTGCGTACTCATCCTGACTACGCGAATATACCAGAATATAATCAATGAAGACTATGATAAATGAATTGAGATAAGGTCGGAACACGCTGTTCATTAAATGCATGAACGCTGCTGGGGCATTGGTCAACCCAAAAGACATCACCAAGAACTCATAATGACTATATCGGGTCCTGAATGCCGTCTTAAGATTATCGGAGTCCCTTATCTTCAACTGGTGATAACCTGAACAGAGATCAATCTTAGAGAACACTCTCGCTCCCTCAAGCTGGTCAAATAAATCATTAATGCGAGGCAAAGGATACTTGTTCTTAATTGTTACTTTGTTCAATTGTCGATAATAAATGCACATTATCATAGTGCCATCTGTGAGCACATGATTTTTCTCCTATATGAATTACTCCCACAAAATACAAGAAAAATAATTTTTTCCATTTTTTACAATATTATAGGATTTTGTGGAAATTTGTGCTAATTATTTGCATTTTCTGTGCATGTTCATTTCTATTAAAAAAATCATGAAAAAAGCCAAAAACACCACACATCACATTTAGGTTTGATTTTTACATTTTTTTGGAATTAATTAGCAATTATTTCTTTTATTAAAAAACAAAAATCACAAAATAACTCATTTTATACCTTTTAATTTTAGTCTATTGATTTTTCCCGTTAATTTAGGACTAATTGTGACTAGGCAATTAGTTCAATTTTATAACTTAGATTAAATAGGAGTTGATTTTAGGATTTTATTAATTAAAGAAAAAGAAAAAAAAGGAAAAGGGGAAACGATTTTGTAAAAAGGGCTCAATTTCATGTGGGCTGAATTTCAATTGCCCAAACTTCCTCACCCCAAACTCCTGCCCAGGCCCAGCAGCTGGTAATACCCGCCGACCCATTCCCTTGACTTGCCCCACTCGCCCAAATATACTCAGACTCACAGAGCCCTAATCTCTCAAGCTCAAATAATGCGTACATTGTTCACTATCTTCCTCACCCAAATTCGTTCTCAAACTCGCCCAAATTCAAGCGAGTGAACCTAAACTCACATCACACATTTCTTCCTTCTCTCCTCCTGCCACAGGTGTAACGGTTTATGACATCAAAGATTCCCCTCCCCCTCACTCGCTCGAATTTGAGATATAACACAGGATTGGAAGGTTCTGAGAATGATCGTTGGATGAGTATGAGGCGTTAGATTGATTTCACTTAATCAGAGCCCCACATTCATTAGAGGCTCGCTTTCAAAAGGGACCTCATCCGATTTTGAGGGGGAGACTTTTTTTGGGGATTATTCGGGGGAACTTTTGGAGAATGTTTTGGAAAGGATTTGAGAGAGATTTTTTCTTTGGATTGTTCTTTTATTTTTGGTACTAGAACAGAAGAAAAAAAATCACTGAGTGTTCGGCTAGGTCATTTCTATGACGATTATTGTTTAAAACTTTTTCGGAATCTCTACAGTCCATCTTCTTCTTTTCGATTCTGGATTTTGGTTTAAAAATGGGAGTCATTTGAGAGGTTCGAGTCGGTTTCTGCTCAGCGGTTGATTTTAAGTTGCTATTTGATTCCTTTTGGTCGATTTCAGTGTTGTATTAATTCAGTCTCTTAATTCCAGGTTCATTTCTTTTATTCTCTTTTGTTCCCGTTGTAAATCGATCTCTGAATAAACTGTAAAATGGGCTGAAGTTTAAAGTAATAACTGAGGTTTGTGTAGTTATCATAGGTTCATCTTTTTGCTTTGTTTCTTCTTGTTTTTTCAGCCTCTTCTATGGTTTTATATGTGTGTTAATGAATGTTCATATGATCCACTAGTCTAAGAATCCATCGAAGCATGTAATCGTGTGTTCGTCTCCCTCTTCTATCAGTGTCCGACCATAGTTAATATTTTTTTTGGTGTAAATGTTTAAGGGTTGGTTTCCTAATGGCTTGAAGGTTAAGTTTGCTTGTTTTCTTTTATCATAGGCTGTTAGAACTAGTTTGATGTGCTGAGTTGGTCAGTCAATAAAAGCAGATTTGTGTGGTTATTCTGGGTGGGAACAAATCTAGGTGGTTGAGTGCCTATAGTATCTTTAAGCTCGATTTGCTTGTTTTGGCCATGAATGTTTAAGGTTTCCATCATCATCGTTATCGCTTATTGAAAGTTGGTCTGACCGAACCTGTTTTGCTTTCATCGGAAATAGAATGATCATTTCTTTCATGATAAGCTGAAGTTTTGTTTGCTTTTAACTCTGTTTGGTCTAGATGAGATGTGATTGATTGACCTGAAGTTAGCTTCTATCTGTTTGAACACGAGTTTGATTGTTGTCTTGAGTTTTGGTTGTAACGTTCGCTCAATTTTTGTCTGTGTACTGCTGGAAATTTCATCAAGTGAAAGCTCGATTTTTAGTTTTCATGATTGCTGAAGTTCTATTAATTGGAAAGCAATTTCATGTCAAGCTTTCTCCTATTATTCTTGCTTTGGTTTCGATTTTTAGTATAACGTGAACCGGGAATTACTTTGCTGAATTTGCTCCTTGTCCTTCCTGTTTTCCATAATTGTTGATGAAGTAACTTGTTGAGAACTATTGTTTAGTTGAGCATAAAAGGAAGTAGACAGGATTCTGAGTGTAATTGGGTTCCTGTTAAGGACATGACTGTATTAACGGGGAACTGAAGCAACAACATCATGAACTTGCTTCGATCTCTCTTATGCTTTTCTGATAAACTGCAGAAGCAGTTAGATTCACTCGAACTTTTGAACCTGGAATCTCTTCTTCTTGCGATGTTTGTTGTTGACGGCATCAGTGTTTAGGGAGTTCTTCTAGGTTAGTTTGGTTTTTTTAGCTTGTGAAGATGTTGGACAAGAGTCAGCCGTTTTAACTTTTTGTTTTGGAATTGTTAATGGTAGGATTTGTGAGATCCAAATTTGAAACTTTAAGCATGATGATCTGTTGGTTCTTTTTGTTTCAACGTGAATTTTATTTTAAATCTTCATGCTCACTGTCTTTTATCGCTTGGTTGAATTCGCATAATGCAATATTTGGGCTAGCAAAGGAGTACCTATGTTTCATGTAAGACGAATCTTGAGATTCATAGCAGTAATGGTAGGAGTACTCTAATCGTTACTTTTCTTGCTTATGGAACACTGTAACAACTGCTTTTGCTTACATGTATTCGTTTGAACTGTCTTAAATTAATGCTATTAAACTTAGTTGATGCTACTGAAATTTGTTCCAGATTGTCTTCTCCATGAAGTGTCTTAAGTTGATAATATGTAATGCAGTTAATGATACTGAACAAGTGAATCCTAGATTGCATTGGTTTTTTTGTGAAATGTCTCGAATGGTTAATACTGATGATGTGTAGTTTAGTTGATGCAACATAGTAATTATCGCAACTACGGGTATGATTCCCATGGTATGGTTGTGAAACTTAATTTTGAATTAGCTTTAAATAAGAATACCCATAGCCCATTTAGTTGAGTAGTTTTGACGTGCGCCAATACGCAAATAAAATCCATAATGTATGGCCCTCACATAAATACAAAAATTAGTATAAAAATGCCTTGAACTTTCGTAGTTTGCTTTAGGCACGTTAATTAAATAAATTGTCATAGCTACGGGTACGGTTCCCGTGACGTAGTTGTGATGCTTAATTTCTAAAATCCGGGGGTCTATTTATGTGACCTGGCCACAAATTAATCTTGTTATTAGGATAAACATGTTTTGGATCGTGGGTACGGTTCCCGTGACATGATTCGCAATATGTAATCAAATAATTAGTTGTATAACAATCAGATTATTAAAAGCGGTTTAAAGGAATAAAAATGCACATAGGTTTCAAAGATGTTTTAAAATCAAATAAATAGGCCAATAATAATAGTTGAGCGGCCGTGCTAAAATCAGGGAACCCGGGAATGCCTAACACCTTCTCTCGGGTTAATAGAATTCCTTACCCGGATTTCTGTCTTCGCATACTGTAAAACAGAGTCAATCTTTCCTCGATTCGAGATTTTTGAACCGGTGACTTGGGACACCATAAATTATCCCAAGTGGAGACTCTGGATAATAAATATATCCCGTTTCGATTGTCACTTAAATTGGAAAAACTCCCTTACCCCTCTTGGGGTAGTAAAAAAGGAGGTGTGACAGCTCTGGCGACTCTGCTGGTGATCAAAGAACCCAGAATCTCTGGTTCAGGGTTCAAGAATTCGAGCTTAGAATAATTGTTATATTTGGATTTATTTATTGTCTGATTTTATCTACATGTTTGGGCCTAATGTGCTAAATATTACTTTTTACCGCTTTGATATTATCTGATCTGTATATATAAACTGCTACGAAACCCCTCTCTTCTCATCTTTGAGGATATCCACACTGGCATGACTCCTCTTCTGTTAGTGTCATACCTTAAATTAGGAAGAGGCCCGGACAAGTTACAAAGCCAGATGGCCTTTTGGTTCCCGGTACGTAGCCCCCCCCCCTGCGGCTTGAGTTATCCACTAGGACAGGCATACCCGGAAACAACAGACCAACCTGATGCATGTTTATGTGCTACCTGTGCATTTAATTTGTTTCGGACTGCATGTTGACTGGCTTTTAGATTAAGTGAGAAAAATCAGAATTTGTTAGAGAAAAGAAAAAAGAGACCAAGTGCGGAGAATGAGAGAAAATTTCATCCGTTGCCCAAAATTCAGTATCCAAAACATCCCGAAACTCTGCCGAATTTTTGAAAAAAAAAGAGAAGAAAAAGGATTCCTTGAAAAAAAGGTTTCTTGAAAAGAGAAGAATTAGTACAAAATAATTTTTGTTTTTTTTCCTTTTCATGTCAAAACTAGTCGAACTACGCGGGTTTGATTCTCACCGGATGTGGGATACGTAGGCAACCTTATAGGGTCCAGCTCCGCTTTTTGGAAAACTTTGAAAAAATATATGAAGCATCGTCGTTTTCTCATAAATAATATGGGTAATGTCGTTCTTGTCTAAAATAGCCGAATGTCCCAACGGGATGCTGGAGGGCTATTTTTGCAAGAATAGCCGCTGACTGTGTTTTGTCAAATTTTGGCCACTTAGCGAGCATAGCCCTAAAAACTTCTATTTCAAAGTGTTGAAGGGCCATATTCGCAAAAGTAGCCCTGACTTCTTGATTTTTGCAAAAATAACCCCTTTTTGTCAATTTTTCAAATGAGATTCACTTTGTGTGTAAACCAATCACCCTAAGCTAAATGTGCAGAATGAGCACGAGCCAAAATTTACCAATGAAGGTCATGTCCAAGATTCCGTTGGATCTACTCATGTGGTGGGAAAATTTGGGTGAATTAGGACAAGATGTGGTCAACCAGTACTTGGGGGTCTCACCAGGTTATTGAAGATCAGGCCTACAGGAGACATAATAAAAGCATGGTTACATTTTGGGATCCAGCACACAACGTGTTTCATTTCTCGGACTTTGAACTCACACCCACTTTAGAAGAGACAGCCAGTTATGTTGGGAGTACCGAAGCTTTGAGACATAAATATCTGGTTGCCCCGAGAGCCGTCACCTCTCACAAGTTTCTTGATTTGCTAAAAATAAGCAGGGGGTCGAATATGCAGATTTGGCGGTTGGGTTTTCTACTCCACAGTTCATATATCAGCAGTACGGACACATAGGGGGGTTCGAAAACCTGGAGAGCAAAATATGCAGCAAAGGGAATCGACTAAAATTGGAAGAGCATAGATGCTTCGCTTTCATGGTAGTATTTCTAGGTCTTTTAGTGTTTCCCAGGAGGGACGGAAATATCGATGTACGTATAGTCAGAGTTGTCAACACTTTGCTTACCCAGGCCAAAAGTACCCTCGCACCCATGATAGTGTCCGAAATATTCCGAGCTCTCACAGCCTACAAGGCCGAGGCAGACTTTTTCGAAGGGTGTAACTTGTTGCTGCAAATATGGATGACTGAGCATCTATGTCATCGTCCCTAGTACATGAAACATGGGTCAACGGGAGAAAGTTGCATAGAGAAGTTTTATACAAGGGTCAACGGGTTCAACATGCCAGAAGGGGTCGCAGAATGGATATCTCGCCTCCGCTCCGTCATGGCCGATCAAATAGAATGGAAGTTGGGTTGGCTTCCTATTGATGAAATCATATACATGCCTGCTAGCGGTCCCCACTTCCTCTTGATGGGTCTTAGAAGCATACAGCCTTATGCCTCGTACTGGGTTTTGAGACATCTGGGTAGGTGTCAAATAGTTCCAAAGGATGAAGACCTTAGTACTCAGGTAGTCGAGATCGTTTCCAATGGTCAGTTTCACAAAGCGGCAATTCGCCAGATCTGGAGTGAATGTCAGTACTTGACAGCAAGCACCCAAGTGCGTGATCTATCCAAGGGTGAAGTCTCTCCCGGTTACCTTGCATGGTACAAAAGAATTGTTGAGTTTGGAAGACCAGCCAAAAGACCCCATCTTCAAGAATTTGTCTAGGCGTCACAAGAATAGTGGGATTGGTTGGCCAAAGAAAATGAGTATAGGGCCACCATAAGCAAGCTAGAAAAGCAAGTTAGAGATCTTCAATTTGAGAATGGTTTGCAAGTTGCTGCAGATGAGGGTGAAAAGAAAAAGCTAGCCAAAGAAAATGATGCCCTACGAGCCCAAATTCAGGAAATGAAAATAGCAGCCGAAAACCCCGCTAAAAGTGCAAAAGATGAAAAAGCTTATAAGTAACCTTAGGCAGAAAGTGGGTGAATATGGTTTTGATCTGAACAAGGTCGAAGGCGAACTGGAAAGAGCTCGAACAAAATTGGCCAAAAATGCAAAGGAACAAGCACGCTTGGTCAAATAGTTAAAAGAGAAATACGACAATGGAATCGTGGGGTTGAAGAAAAAGATCACCATCCTAGAGCATGAAATGACTAAGCAGGCAAAATATTTCAAAGCCAAGAGAGAACAGTGCTACGCTTTGATGGCACAATTAGAGGGAGACCTACAGCACTTGCAACAGCAGAATCATACCACCACCCAGATCTTAGAGGCTAGATCCAATTAGATTGGGCGTTTGTTGCAAGAAAAGGGCACCGTAAGGGAAAGGGTCAGAAGGATAGCCGACTACATCACGATGAAGTGTAGTAAGTGTGAGGACATGACCAGATCCATGTTCTTCGCCATTGTAATGATTTTTGTCTGCCAGATAATGGATGATCTCTATCGTCTCCAAGGGGATCTGGCACATAGGGCCGTGGCGAGGCCGACTGATGTCCCGCGAGCCCCCGGAGCAGTTGAAGCATTGATGTATTCATGATTTTTGTTCGAGTCTGTATTTTTTACATTGTTTGTTGAAGTCTGTTAGTCTGTTTTCGAATCTGTATTTTCATTTTTCTGTTGGACTCTGTTAGTCCCCTTTTCGAGTCTGTTAGTTTTTATGATTAAATTCGGTAGGATGAGTCGTTATAATCAAGATGCTTTATTTAATGGAAAATTTGAAAATCCCAAAATGTTTTTTTATTATTTATTTTTACACTTATCCCCCTAGAACTACGCTTGGTCTGATTCATGCGGCGTCATGATACGTAGGCAATCCCCATAGGATTCGATCATAACCAAAAAAAAAAAGAGAAAAGAAGAAAAAAAAGGAGAGAGTGAAAACAAGGAACTGTGTGAAGGAAATAATGGCAAAAGAAGATAGAAAATGAGAGAATAAAGAACAACGAGAAATCAAGCAAAGAAAGGCAGGAGTGAAAAAGAGAGAAGTTGCAAAATGGACATTAGGGAAAGCCGGGATGACGCAAGCAACCAATCAAATGCATAATAGAAATGGTTAACTGCTTAGGTGCATTGCATCCCCAACGTGCAGTTGCCTATCTGTTATGCTATAATCGCTAACAAGTTTGTTGTTGAAACTAGTACAGGCAGGTGGTTAGTTTGTTTGACATTCTGGAAACTCATCCATACAACACCAGGTCCAAAGATAAGTTGATCATGGCTAACCAAGAACTGGATGCAAGTGTTAGTAATCCGTTGAGAGGGGGGAAGAGTCTGATGTTAATCTGAAAGAGGAAGTGTATAAACTGAAACAAAAGATGGTAGAGATGTACCATGCATGGGTGAAAGGGCATCTACCACCATCCTACCGTGCCAACCCTGCTTTCATCCCACCATTGGCTCAATCCCAGGAACCTCCCACTGTTGATTCATCTCCAAGCTTCCCATTTACCACCACTACCACGACTCCACTTCCCAAACACCACAAGCTCTACCACCCAAACCAATTCCATACCCTCCTCCACCAGCCACCCATGTTTTCGTGGCTCCCCCACCCGCCACACTTCACCGATCTTCTAGTGAGCCTTTATTCCAGACCCAAGATAACCAATACTATCCACCCGGGCCCACTTTCAAGGCCCCAAAACCTTACTCCTACACTTCTCATTTCTACCTCCCTGTTGAAACTGAGAAGCCACCTAAAAATCCAAAACATGAGGAGATGTTCAAGAAGGTTAAAAGCTTGGAACAGTCATTTAGAAACATACAGGGATTGGGAGGTCAGGTGAGCCTGGCCTACAAAGATCTGTGTCTATTTCCCGATGTTCAACTGCAAGTGGGGTTCAAGATGCCCAAATTTGATCTGTATGACGGGAAAGGAGACCCGGTGGCCCATTTGAGGGGATTCTGCAGTAAAATGAGAGGAGCCGGTGGGAAAGAAGAGTTATTGATGGCATACTTTAGCCTGAGTCCGAGCAGCCCGGCGTTGGAGTGGTACACTCGTCAGGATCACAACAGACGGTATATATGGGATGATTTTACCCAAGCATTCTCTTGTCATTTACATTACAACCTCGAGATCATCATAGATCATTTGTTTCAGGGAGTACGGTTTTTGTTGGAGAGAACAAGAGGCAAGGGTTGACCCTCCGATGAAAGAGAGCGAAATGGTGGATTACTTTCTGCAGGCCCTAGAGCCCACTTACTGCGGCCATCTAGTATCGGCTATAGGCAAGTCCTTCAACGAGGTAGTGAAGATGGGTGGCATAGTAGAAGAAGGCTTAAGTCAAACAAAATCCTAAGTTACTCGGCTATGAAGGAACCTACCCAAGCCATTCAAAACGGTACTAGGGGAGTAATCGGAAAGAAGGAGAAAGAAGATGTAGCAACAATTGATTTAGGATCATGGTTTGGACCCAGGGGCCCATCACACCATTATACTCAGCCTCGACCCCACCACCAAACATACACTCGAACCCCGTATAATCCATCCCAACATTACTTCTCATTACCAGACCCTCATATTTCCGTCCACCATTCATACACTCAATCTTCTGCCCACGCACAATGGTGTGTGCCAGCCCCACAAAACACCTACCCAGCTCCACAAATTGCTTACCCACCCCTACGAGCCTACTGAAACCCTGCCGGCCCAGGTTTCCGGCCTAATCAAGCCTTTAAAAATGAGAGGCTACAGCGGAAGAAAACCTTCACCCCGTTGGGAGAGTCCTATACTAGTTTGTTCCGCAGATTAAGGCAATTGGATATGCTGAGACCAACTGAGTCGAAATTGCCAAACCCTCCTCCAAAGAACCTTAATTACTCTGTAAGCTGTGAATATTGTTCTGATACTCCGAGGCATGATACGGAGAAGTACTGGCACTTGAAAAATGCTATCTAGGAGCTCATTGACACAAATCGGATTGAGGTCCAAACTCCAGAGGCACCCAACATCAACCAGAACCCACTACTAACCCATCAAGAGACAAACATGATTGAGATAGTACATAAGGGAGGGGAGCCCAAAAAGCCTTCACAGACCATCATGATGATTCGGTCCAGTGAGGTCAAACCAGCTAAAAAACCAACAGTTGAAGAATCAGTAAACAAGTTGAGTGGGGCAAATGGTGAACCATCTACAGTAGTCAAGAAAGGGTCCCCAAGTGATGTTGTAGCAAAAAAAGAAAATCCAAAAGTGGTTGTATCAGGAGTGGCAAACAAGCCTATCATAATTGTAGAGGGTGCCCGTACGGATCCTATCATCATCAAGCCTGTAACCCAGTTACCGATAGTCAACAACAAGGCTATCCCGTGGAACTATGAATGGGTGATAGTAACTTACAAGGGTAAGGAAGTGAAAGAAGAAGTCAATGAGGCCCATGGATTAACTCGCTCGGGGAGATGCTTTGCTCTGGAAGAGTTAAGGAAAGTTAAAACATCCAGAGATAAGCCAGTTCTAGTGAAAAAAGCAGTGACTGAAGAAGCGGAGGAGTTTCTGAGAAAAATAAAGGTGCAAGACTATTCCATCATGGAGCAGTTGAGAAAGACGCCTGCTCAGATTTCATTGCTATCATTGTTAATCCACTCAGATGAGCATCGTCGGGCCTTGATGAAAATCCTGAACGAGGCTTGCGTTCTTGACAAAATCTCAGTGAACCATCTAGAAAATATCGCCAACAAAATATTTGAGGTGAACAGGGTCACTTTATATGATGATGAGTTTCTTGTGGAAGGTACTGAGCACAATAGAGCTCTCTATCTTACGGTAAAATGTGAAAATTCTGTGGTTACCAGGGTATTAGTTGATAATGGTTCCAGTGCAAACATTTTCCCTCTCTCTACTCTGAACAATTTGAAAGTGGATGATGAGATAATTCACAAGAACAACATCTGGTTTCGGGGATTTGATGGTGGAGGGAAGGATTCAGTTGGTGATATAGTGCTTGAGTTGACAATAGGACCGGTGGAATTCACCATGGAGTTTCAGGTGCTGGGCGTAGCCGTCTCCTATAATTTGCTGTTAGGTCGACCTTGGATTCATGCCGCCAAAGAAGTCCCGTCCACTCTGCACCAGATGGTCAAGTTCGAATGGGATAGACAAGAGATCGTCGTGCATGGCGAGGATAATTTGTGTGCTCACAGTGATGTCGTTGTCATGTTCATTGAGGTTGAAGATGACAAAGGGCCCTGGATCTATCACGTTTTTGAAACAGTGTCGGTCGAGAAAATTCCAGAAGGGAAATGCGTTCCAATTCCAAAGATAACTGCCGCATCAGTCATGGTGGCCTTTAAAATGCTGAAAAATGGCTTTGTACCTGGTAAGGGTCTGGGTGCATCTCTGCAGGGTATCATACAGTCGGTGTCTCTCCCTAAAAACTTGGGTACATTTGGTTTGAGATTCAATCCCACTGCCGCAGATGTGAAAAGGGCTAGAAAATTGAACCAGAGGGCGTGGGCACTTCCAAAGCCTATCCCACGTCTCTCCAGTCGTTTGTCAAGCTCGGTGCTAGGAAATGACTGGTGACAACAGCTCCAAGTTCTGTTGTCGACGTTGATGAAGAGTTAATAAAAGGTTCCAGAGGTTGTTCGATGGTGTGAACATGGTAGAAGTTGGAGAAGGTTCTAGCAAAGCAGATGTACAGTTTGTTGGGCCGAGTGCAAAGCTTAACAATTGGGAGGCTACTCCTCTCCCTACCCGGAAGGAGTTTTAGTAGTTTGCTTTGATTTTCTTTCAGTTTATCTGGATTATTCCACGGTAGTAATTCAGATTCTATGTTCCATCTGTTTGGATGTATAAATCATGTTATCTTTTAATTTCAATGAAATGCAATTTCCCTTTTTCATCATTCCTGATAATTTTATTTTTTTTTTTCTTTTCTTTATTGTAAAGTTCTTTTTATGTTGGTTTCAATGACATGACATTCATGAGGAATCTTCGGCCCAGATTTTAAAGTCAATCTAATTTTGAAATAATAATTCAAGAAATAAAGTGTGATAATGAATCAGAATATGATGAGGATGAGGTCTTTGAAGAGATTAGTAAGGAATTAAATCATTTTGAAGAAAAACCCAAGCCTAACCTGAGTGATACAGAAGCAATCAATTTAGGGGACCCAGTTAATGTCAGAGAAACTAAGATAAGTGTCCATCTTGAACTGCAAATCAGGGAAGAGATAATTAAAGCATTGTTTGAATACAAAGATATTTTCGCATGGTCATATGACAACATGCCGGGCCTAAGCACTGACTTGGTGGTTCACAAATTGCCCACTGACCCGGCATTCCCTCCCGTCAAGCAGAAGTTGAGAAAGTTCAAAATGACATGAGTGTGAAGATTAAAGAAGAGGTCACAAAGCAGTTTGATGCAATGGTCATTCGAGTCATGCGGTATCCCACTTGGTTAGCCAATGTTGTGCCTGTGCCAAAAAAGGATGGTAAGACTAGAGTGTGTGTTGACTACCGTGATCTCAATAGGGCAAGTCCAAAGGACAACTTCCCACTACAAAATATCCATATTTTGATTGATAATTGTGCCAAGCATGAGATTGGGTCTTTTATGGATTGCTATGCGGGCTATCATCAAATCTTAATGGATGAGGAAGATGCGGAAAAGATAGCATTCATCATACCGTGGAGGACGTATTGCTACCAGGTCATGCCATTTGGTTTGAAAAATGATGGGGCAACTTACATGAGGGCAATGACGACCATATTCCATGACATGATACACAAGGAGATCGAGGTCTACGTGGATGATGAGATCATAAAGTCCAGGAAACAGTCTGACCACGTCAGAGATTTGAGGAAATTTTTCCAGAGGCTTCGCAGGTACAATCTTAAGCTTAATCCCGCCAAGTGCGCATTTGGTGTTCCATCTGGAAACTACTGGGATTCATAGTTAGCCGGCGGGGCATTGAATTGGATCCGTCAAAGATCAAAGCTATCCAAGAGCTACCATCGCCAAGGAACAAGACTGAGGTGATGAGCCTGTTATGGAGGATGAACTACATCAGCAGGTTTATTGCTCAGCTCATGACAACTTGTGAGCCTATCTTTAAGTTGCTGAAGAAGGATGTTGCGGTCCAGTGGACTGATGAGTGTCAGGAAGCATTTGATAAGATAAAGGGGTACTTGTCAAACTCACCTGTGTTGGTCCCACCAAAATCGGGGAGACCTTTGATTCTATATTTTATGGTCTTGAATAATTCATTTGATTGTGTGTTGGGTCAGCATGACATCACTAGCAGGAAGGAGCAAGCCATCTACTATCTCAGCAAGAAGTTCACATCTTATGAGGTTAAGTACACTCACCTTGAAAGGACATGTTGCGCCCTAACTTGGGCAGCACAGAAGTTGAAGCATTATTTGTCATCCTACACTACCTACCTTATTTCTTGCTTGGATCGGTTAAAGTATATCTTTCAGAAGCCTATGCCCACAGGGAGATTTGCGAAGTGGCAGATTTTGCTCAAGGAATTTGACTTTATCTATGTGACTCGGACTACGATGAAAGCCCAAGCATTGGCTGATCATTTGGATGAGAACCCGGTTGATGAAGAATATGAACCGTTGAGAACTTATTTTCCCGATGAAGAGGTGATGCAAGAGCTGGAGCAGACTAAAGAACCAGGTTGGAAACTTTTCTTTGATGGGGTTGCAAACATGAAAGGAGTCGGAATATGGGTCGTGCTTATTTCTGAAACAGGGCATCACTACCCTGTTACGACTCAGCTTCGTTTCTATTGTACCAACAACATGGCTGAGTACGAGACATGCAATTTGGGTTTGAAGTTAGATTTAGATATGGGTGTCCAAGAAGTCTTGGTCTTGGGAGACTCGGACATTCTGGTGCACCAGATTCAAGGAGAATGGGAAACACGGGATTTGAAGCTCATACCGTACCGACAATGTTTGCACGATCTTTGTCAATGGTTTCGATCAGTGGAGTTCAAGCATATTCCAAGGATCCATAATGAGGTTGTCGATGCTTTGGCTACCTTGGCGTTAATGTTGCACCATCCGGACAAAGCTTATGTCGACCCTCTACATATTCAAGTCCCCGATCAGCATGCTTACTGTAACATGGTGGAAGAAGAACTTGATGGTGAGCCGTGGTTCCACGACATCAGGAAGTACATCAGAATGGGGGTATATCTGGTACAATCCATGGGGGATCAAAAGAGAACAATTCGACGGTTGACAAGTGGATTTTTCTTCAGCGGAGGAGTTTTATACAAAAGAACTCCAGATCTCGGATATCTAAGATGTAGAGTTGCTAGACAGGCCACAACTATCATAATCAAAGTACATTCCAGAGTCTGCGGACCACATATGAGTGGGTATGTTATGGCAAAGAAAATTCTTTGAGTGGGTTATTATTAGATCACCATGGAGCGAGATTGTATCAGTTTTGTGCGCAAGTGTCATCAATGTCAATTGCACGGAGATTTGATCCATTCTCCGCCATCTGAATTGCAGACAATGTCTGCACCATGGCCCTTTGTTGCTTGGGGTATGGATGTCATCGGACCAATCGAGCCAGCAGCATCCAATGGGCACAGGTTCATTCTGGTGGCCATTGACTATTTCACCAACTGGGTTGAAGCTAAAACTTTCAAGCATGTGACCAAGAAAGCAGTGGTCGATTTTATTCAATTAAATATAATTTGTCGATTTGGGATCCCAAAGGTGATCATCACAGATAATAGTGCTAATCTCAACAGTCATTTGATGAAAGAGGTATGTCAACAGTTTAAGATTACGCATTGCAATTCCACTCCATACCGTCCCAAGGCGAATGGAGTAGTCGAGGCAGCCAACAAGAACATAAAGAAGATACTTCGGAAGATGGTGGAAGGTTCCAAGCAATGGCATGAAAAGTTGCCCTTTGCGTTGTTGGGTTATCGCACTACTGTTTGCACTTCAGTAGGGGCAACTCCTTATTTATTGGTATACGGAACTGAAGCCGTGATACCCGCGGAAGTTGAAATCCCATCCCTCCGGATTGTTGCGAAAGCCGAAATTGATGATGACGAGTGGGTCAAAACCCGTCTGGAGCAATTGAGTTTGATTGATGAGAAGAGGTTAGCGGCAGTGTGTCATGGCTAGTTGTATCAAAAGAGAATGGAAAGAGCATACAACAAGAAGGTGTGTCCCCGGAAATTCGAAGTGGGTCAGCAAGTATGTAACGTATCCTTCCACATCAGGTTGAAGCAAAAGGCAAGTTCGCCCCAAATTAGCAGGGGTCGTTCATTGTAACGAGAGTGTTATCTAATGGTGCTTTGTATTTAACAGATATAAAAGGCAAATGCATAGATATGGATGTCAATTCTGATGCAGTCAAAAGATATTATGTATGATTTCTTTGGTTTAAATTGTGTTTGTTTGTACTTGCCATGTTTTGAAGATTGGAATGATGAAGGCATTTTGTTCTGCTATCTAAACACTTTATCCTTTGTTACCCTTTTGAGCCTTATTTATTTCCTTTCATACCCCTCTTTTGGAATCAGTAGCAAAATTCAGAAACGCGAGTGCAAAAGATATGTAAAGGAAAAGAGAGAAAAAGAGAAAGAAAAGAATGGAAAAGAGTGGGAAAAAAAGAAAAGAGAAAAAAAAACAACAGCAAAAGAAAAAGAAGAAAAGAAGAGAAAGAAAAGAAAAGAGAAAATCACAACAACAGAATAATTTCTATGACATGAACTACGTTCGACCAGATTCATTTTAAGGATACGTAGGCAGCCTCACGGTTCGGTCCTATCAAAATAAAATTCAAAAGCCCCAAGCAAAGAAACTGGGGCAGAAGTTGTGGTTGTTGTAAGAAATCTGATTCTAAAAGTTGTAATTTTGAACCCATTTGAATTGTTTTGAGCCTTTTGATATCCTTTCTTTCTAACCCTATCCAAAAGCCCACATTACGGTCCAAAGAAAGACCTTCCGATCAATCTTCGAGATATGCCGAGTTGAGCAAGTAGAGGTGATTCATATCAGGGGCAACACTTCGGTACAAGCAGGAAAAATAAAAATGAGAGAGTCTTATTGGTGAAAACCCTCTTGGGCACCGTAAGGCGACGGAAGCTGAGAGAAATTAAAATGAGAGAGTCTTATTAGTGAAAACCCTCACGGGCACTGTAAGGCGACAGTGAATTGAGAGATAGACAAATGAGAGAGATTTGTTGGTGAAAACCCTTCAGGGCACCGCAGGCCGAACAAGGTCAGGGATTTGGGGAAGAATTAGGTTTGAAGGTCTCGAGGCATAGAGTATGACAACCGAAAGTTGATTGGCTGGATAGACTGGGCTGATTAATCCAAAATGCATGTCATGATCATCGGTACCCATTGCTCCACTCATATAAGTTTCTTTTCTTTTTCCCCTTCAAACAATCATCTAGTTTTGAATTTTTCTTCCCTATTCCTAACTTCAAAAGTCGTTGCATTTCATTTCTTTTGGGTTTATTTCTCTAAGATGTTTCCAATGTCAGTCTTGTTTAAGCAAATAAGAAATAGTTTTAAAGCTCACTACCAACTTCTAAAATTGCACAAAGCATAGTGCAGCCAAAGCATGCCAGAGATAGTATGATATAAAGTGTGATATAAAGTGTCAGTGAAAGTTCCATCGGTGGAATGGTTTAGTAATTTCATGGGAGATGCAGAGGTTCAGATGGAGGGGTCAGAAATGTAAAACAACGGTTTGGGTATAGAGCACTCGGGTCATCCAGAGTCCTGCGCTTGAAGATCAGTCAGAAAGTCAAAACTTGGCCAGTTCAAGGCGGCCAGTCAAAGCAAAGCACGACAAGGGAAGAGCCACCTTCAGCAAGAATGCCACAAACTAACCACCATATTTTTAAACTGACAAGATTTTTCTTTGATTTAAAACAGGGGAAGGAAATTTCGTTTGTTTTGGAGAAACCCTCCGTAAGGAAAGCAAGTACCAGACAGGTTTGACCGTAAATTCTCAGGACCCTCCTGGATAATGGGACCTAGTTTAAATTCAAGCATGCATGAGTAACAAGATCTAGCATAAGTCTTACCCCAAAGAAATATAAGTTGGCTTTGAAGTTTTCGTTCTTAGGATAGGATTCAATTTGAAATTTTCAGGACCCTCCTGATTAATGGGATCTAGCTTTAAGACTTCCATTAGATAACAAGATTTAGCGTAAGTTCTGTTATAGGGAAGTATAATTTAGCCTTAAAGTTGTCACCCTTAAGATAAGACTTGATTTTGATTTTCAGGACCCTCCTGGATAATAGGATGTAGTTTTAAGACCTTTTTAGACAACAAGATTTAGCGAAAGTCATACCTGTAGAAGATATAATTTAGCTTTAAAATTGTCACTTAACTAGGAGTTTTCAGGACCCTCTTGGATAATGGGATCTAGATTTCAAATTCTTAGAGACATTTGGTAACATGATTCAATTAACACTCACAGATGTGCCCAGCTACCAAACTAGGGCAAAAAATTTTCTTTGTTTTGTCTATTTTGTTGAAATTAGACATCCACCTGGAGAGCAGGGGAGAACAACACGAGTTTTAAGGATAAAAGTAGTTCGGGATCAAGCAATCAGGCACCCATTTGGGGAAACAAGGAAAGATAGTTCAAAGGAAAAGCAGTCGTAAAGGAAGCAGTTCAAGTGTTGGTAATCAGGAGCCCGCCTGGAGAACGAAGGGGAGCAACAATTCAAGTGTTGGTATTCAGGAGCTCATCTGGAGAACGAAGGGAAGCAACTTAAGTGTTGGTAATCAGGAGACCACCTGAAGAATGAAAGGATGCAGCAGTTCAAGTGTTGGTAATCAGGAGCCCACTTGGAAAACGAAGGAAAGCAATTCATGTGTTAGTAATCAGGAGGCCACCTGGAGAACGAAGGGAAGCAGTTCAAGTGTTTGTAATCAGGAGCCCCCCTGGAGAACGAAGGGGAGCAGCAATTCAAGTGTTGGTAATCAGAAGCCCCCCTGGAGAACGAAGGGAAGCAGTTTAAGTGTTGGTAATCAGGAGCTCACCTGAAGAACAAATTGAAGCAACAATTCAAGTGTTGGTAATCAGGAGCCTACCTAGAGAACGAAGGGAAGCAGTTTAAGTGTTGGTAATTAGGAGCCCACCTGGAGAACGAAGGGAAGCAGCAATTCAAGTGTTGGTAATCAGGAGCCCACCTGGAGAATGAAGGGAAGCATCAATTTAAGTGTTGGTAATCAAGAGCCCACCTAGAAAGCGAAGGGAAGCAACTCAAGTGTTAGTAATCAGCAGCCCACCTGGGTGAATAAAGGGAAGGCAACAGTGGTCAAAGGAAGACGGTTAAGGTTCAGCAATCAGGCGTCTGCCTGGAGAAAAAGGGAAAGCACCTCAGAATACAATTCAAGACAGCAATAAAGGAAACTCACCTGGAGAGTACAAGTCAATAGAGCAGCGGAAATTGCAAGATCAAGTTTAAAGAAGTATAGATAGGATTCTTGTAATTCATAGATCATAGTTTAGTCTAGATTCTTTTATTTTGTCTTGGTGTAATAAGGAATCTAGCGAGCAGTAGCAGCAGCAGCAACAGTGAAATCACAACTTCCTGGTAGTCCCAGCTATCAAAACTTTTCGAACTACACTGACCTGATTCCTTTATAGCCAAGGATATGTACGCAACCTCGGAAGCAGGGTGCGATCAAATCTTTCAAAAAATGCTCCCCACAGAGTATTCAAACGGGCAAAAATCGCTCGTATCCACTCACTTTATCTTTGCACGAAAACTCTTCGTGTTTCCGAGCAAAGAGGGGCAGCTGTGAGCACGTGATTTTTGCCCTATATGAATTACTCCCACAAAATACAAGAAAAACAATTTTTTCCAATTTTTCCAATTTTATAGGATTTTGTGGAAATTTGTGCTAATTATTTGCTTTTTCTGTGCATGTTCATTTCTATTAAAAAAATCATGAAAAATCCAAAAATACCATGCATCACATATAGGTTTGATTTTTACATTTCTTTGGAATTAATTAACAATTATTTCTTTTATTAAAAAACGAAAATCACAAAATAGCTCATTTTACACCTTTTAATTTTACATAGGACTAAGTAATTTTATAATTATTGTGACTAGGCAATTAGTTCAATTTTATAACTTAGATTAATTTAGGAGTTGATTTTAGGATTTTATTAATTAAAGAAAAAGAAAAAAAAGGGAAAAGCGGAAATGCTTTTGTAAAAAAGGCTCAATTTCATGTGGGCTGAATTTCAATTGCCCAAACTTCCTCACCCTAAACTCCTGCCCAGGCCCAACAGCTGCTAATACTCGCCGGCCTATTCCCCTGACCCGCCCCACTCGCCCAAATATACTCAGACTCACAGAGCCCTAATCTCTCAAGCTCAAACAATGCGTACACTGTTACGTATCTTTCTCACCCAAGTTCGTTCTCAAACTCGCCCAAATTCAGGCGAGTGAACCCAAACTCACATCAGGCGTCTCTCCCTTCTCTCCTCCTGCCACAGATGTAACGGTTTCTGACACCAGTGATTCCCCTCCCCCTAACTCGCTTGAATTTGAGATATAGCACGCGATTGGAAGGTTCTGAGAACGATCATTGGATGAGTGTGAGGTGTTGGATTGATTTCACTTAATCTAAGCCCCACATTCATCAGAGGCTCATTTTCAAAAGGGACCTCATCCGATTCTGAGGGGGAGAATGTTTTTGGGGATTATTCGGGGGAACCTTTGGAGAATATTTTGGAAAGGATTTGAGAGAGATTTCTTCTTTGGATTGTTCTTTTATTTTCGGTACTAGAACTGAAGAAAAAAAATCACTGTGTGTTCGGCTAGGTTATTTCTATGTTGATTATTGTTTAAAGTTTTTTCGGAATCTCTAGAGTCCATCTTCTTCATTTCAATTCTGGATTTTGGTTTAAAAATGGGAGTCATTTGAGAGGTTTGACTCGGTTGCTGCTCGAGGGTTGATTTTCAGCTGCTATTTGCTTCCTTTTAGTCGATTTCAGTGTTGTATTAATTCAGTGTCTTAATTCCAGGTTCATTTCTTTTCTTCTCTTTAGTTCCCGTTGTAAATCGATCTCTGAATAAGCTATAAAATGGGCTGAAGTTTAAAGTAATAACTGAGATTTGTGTAGTTATCCTAGGTTCATCTTTCTGCTCTGTTTCTTCTTGTTTTTTCAGCCTCTTCTATGATTTTATATATGTGCTAATGAATGTTCATATGATCCACTAGTCTCAGAATCATCGAAACATGTAATCGTGTGTTCGTCTGCCTCTTCTATTAGTGTCCGACCATAGTTAATTTTTTTTGTGTGTGTAAATGTTTAAGGGCTAGTTTCCAAATGGCTTGATGGTTAACTTTGCTTGTTTACTTTTATCATAGGCTGTCAGAATTGGTTTGATGTGCTGAGTTGGTCAGTCAATAAAAGCGGATTTGTGTGGTTATACTGTGTGGGAACAAATTTAGGTTGTTGAGTGCCTATAGTATCTTTAAGCTCGATTTGCTTGTTTTGGCCATGAATGTTTAAGGTTTCTGCCATCATCGTTATCGCTTATTGAAAGTTTTACTTACCGAACCTGTTTTGCTTTTATCGGAATCAGAATGATCATTTATTTCATGATAAGCTGAAGTTTTGTTTGCTTTAAACTCTGTATGGTATAGATGAGATGTGATTACTTGACCTGAAGTTAGCTTCTATCTGTTTGAACACGAGTTTGATTGCTGTCTCGAGTTTTGGTTGTAACGTTGGCTCGATTTCTGTCTGTGTACTGTTGGAAATTTCATCAAGTGAAAGCTCGATTTTTAGTTTCCATGATTGCTGAAGTTCTATTAATTGGAAATAAATTTCATGTCAATCTTTCTCCTCTTATTCTTGCTTTGGTTTTGATTTTTAGTATAACATAAATCGAGAATTACTTTTCTGAATCTGCTCCTTGTCCCTCCTGTTTTCCATAATTGTTGATGAAGTAACTTGTTGAGAACTATTGTTTAGTTGAGCATAAAAGGAAGTAGACAGGATTCTGAGTGTTACTGGGTTCCTATTAAGGACATGACTGTATTAATGGGGAACTGAAGCAACAACATCATGAACTTCTTCGATCTCTCTTATACTTTTCTAATAAATTGCATAAGCAATTAGATTCACTCGAACTTTTGAACCTGGAATCTCTTATTCTTGCGATGTTTGTTGTTGATGGCATCGATGTTTAGGGAGTTCTTCTAGGTTAGTTTGGTTTTATTTAGCTTGTGAGATGTTGGAAAAGAGTCAGCCGTTCTACCTTTTTGTTTTGGAATTGTTAATGGTAGGATTTGTGAGATCCAAATTTGAAACCTTAAGCATGATGATCTGTTGGTTCTTTTTGTTTCAACGAGAATTTTGTTTTAAATCTTCATGCTCGCTGTCTTTTATCGCTTGGTTGAATTCACATAATGCAATATTTGGGCTAGCAAAGGAGTACCTATGTTTCATGTAACATGAATCTTGAGATTCATAGCAGTAATGGTAGGAGTACTCTAATTGTTACTTTTCTTGCATATGGAACACTGTAACAGCTGCTTTTGCTTACATGTATTCGTTTGAACTGTCTTAAATTAATGTTATTTAACTTAGTTGATGCTACTGAAATTTGTTCCAGATTGTCTTCTCCATGAAGTGTCTTAAGTTGATAATATGTAATGTAGTTAATGATACTGAACAAGTGAATCCCAGATTGCATTGGTTTTTTGTGAAATGTCTCGAATGGTTAATACTAATAATGTGTAGTTTAGTTGATGTAGCATAGTAATTATCACAACTACGGGTATGGTTCCCATGGCATGGTTGTGATACTTAATTTCGAATTAGCTTTAAATAAGAATACCCATAGCCCATTTAGTTGAATAGTTTTGAGGTGCGCCAATTCGCAAATAAAATCCATAATGTATGGCCCTCACATAAATACAAAAATTAGTATAAAAATGCCTTGAACTTTCGTAGTTTGCTTTAGGCACGTTAATTAAATAAATTATCATAGCTACGGGTACGGTTCCCGTGACGTAGTTGTGATGCTTAATTTCTAAACTCCGGGGGTATATTTATGTGACCCGGCCACAAATTAATCTTGTTATTAAGATAAACATGTTGTGGATCGTGGGTACGGTTCCCGTGACATGATTCGCAATGTGTAATCAAATAATTAGTTGTATAACAATCAGATTGTTAAAAGCGGTTTAAAGGAATAAAAATGCACATAGGTTTCAAAGATGTTTTAAAATCAAATAAATAGACCAATAATAATAGTTGAGCGACCGTGCTAAAACCACGGAACCCGGGAATGCCTAACACCTTCTCTCAGTTTAAGAGAATTCCTTACTCGGATTTCTGTGTTCGCGGACTGTAAGACAGAGTCAATCTTTCTTTGATTCGGGATTTGAGCCAGTGACTTAGGACACCATAAATTATCCCAAGTGGCGACTCTGAATAATAAATATATCCCGTTTCAATTGTCACTTAAATTGGAAAAACTCTCTTACACCTCTTGGGGTAGTGAAAAAGGAGGTGTGACACCATCCTTCTTCTTCACAAATAGAACTGGTGCACCCCAATGTGACATACTAGGCTGAATGAACCCTTTATCAAGCAGTTCCTGAAGCTGATCCTTTAACTCCTTCAACTCTACTGGTGCCATACGATACGGTGGAATAGAAATGGGTTGAGTGCTCGGCACCCGGTTAATACCAAAATTAATATCTCTGTCTGGTGGCATGCCCGGCAGGTCTGCAGGGAACACATTGGGGAAAATTCCTCACAATTGGGACAGAATCAATACTGGGAGTCTCAGCTCCGACATCCCTCACAAAGGCTAGATACGAAAGACATCCCTTCCCAACCATACGCTGAGCCTTCAAGAATGAGATCACTCTACTGGGAACATAATCAGTCAAACCTCGCCACTCAATCTGTGGCACACCCGGCATAGCCAATGTGACTGTCTTGGCATGACAGTCCAGAATAACATGACATGGAGATAACCAAACCATGCCCAAAATGATATCGAAATCCACCATACACAATAATAAAGATCCACTCAGATCTCTAGACCCCCAATAGTCACCACACATGACCTGTACATACGGTTTACAACAAAATTATCGCCCACTGGAGTAGATACATGAACAGGTGAAATAAGAGACTCACGGAGCATATCCAGATAACGGCCAAAGTATGATGTCACATAAGAAAAGGTGGAACCGGGATCAAATAATACAGAGGCATCTCTGTGGCAGACTAAAACAATACCTGAAATCACGGCATCTGAAGCAGCAGCATCTGGTCTACCCGGAAGAGTATAGAAACGGGCCTGACCACCACCTGATCAACCTCCCCCTCTAGGGTGACCCCTGGCTGACTGACCTCCACCCCTAGCTGGCTGGGTGGGTGGTGAAATAACTGGAGCAGAAGTCGAGGGTTGACCCCTCTGCTGAGACTGACCATCATGAAGACGAGGACACTGCCTCCTCATATGCCCAAACTCTCCACACTCATAACAACTCTCCGGTGCTGGAGATGGGGACTAAAGGGAACCCTTAGCACCGAAATGATCAGTAGAAGGTCCTGGCATGGAAGAATCATGCACTGATGGAGCACGGGATGAACTCTGGGCTAGAAGGGCACTGAGTGATGAGTGGCCCTGATGAAAACTGTGAGAACCATGACCCGATGATGCCCCACAATATCCTGGGTGAGCTGAATGAGCCTGTCTGAATGGGCGGCCTCTACCCTGCTAGAATTGACCCCTCGAAGGAGCACCACTAAAGCTACCAGATCCCCAAGGCCTCTTGGCCACCCTCTCCTATCGCTCATGGCGGCGAACCGACTCAACCTCACAGGAAATGTCAACAACCTCCTCAAAGGTAGCACCAGTCACCCTCTCTCTAGTCATAAGAATACGAAGATGATAAATGAGGCCATCAAAAAACCTCCTGATGCTCTCTCGATCTATTACCAGACCGCATGACGGGCTAACTCAGAGAAACGCATCTCATACTGTGTTACAGTCATCTCTCCCTGATGCAAATGCTCAAACTGACTGTGCAGCTCCTCTCGGCGGGACTGTGGCACATACTTCTCCAGAAAGAGAACAGAGAACTGCTTCCAGGTAAGGGGCGCTACACCAATGGGCCTACGCCTCTCACCAAGTGAAGGCAGCCCCAGAAAACTGAAAGGTGGTAAAAGCTACACCACTGGTCTCTAGAATCCCCGTTGTACACAGCATCCTCTAACACTTATCTAAGAAACCCTGGGCATCCTCGCCCTTTACACCGCTAAAAGTCGGAGGCTTGAGTCTACCAAACCTCTCTAGTCAACGTTGTTTGTCGTCCGACATAATTGGTACCACAAACTTCTGAGCTGGTACAACCGGCTAGGCTGGAGGTTCCCCGGTGTCTGGAGTCACTGCACTACCTGCTCAGGTGTGCGAGCAACGGGAGTCTGGGTGCCTCTCTGGTCTGAGAAGTAGTTTCGGCCGTAGTAACTAAAACCGCATGAGCCAAACCGGTACACACTAATAAGATCTGAGCTAAAGCGTCCTGAAGGCCTGGATTCACAATGGGCACAGCTGGTGTATGAGCTGGTGCTGCTATAGCGTCCACAACTAGGACCTGATCCTGAGCTGGGGTAGTTGGTGGGTCTGCAGGTGCTGCCCTAGCTGCTCTACCCCTACCACGGCCTCGACCACATCCTTGGCCTCTGGTGGCCCCAACTGGTGGTACTGGCGGTCATACATCCTGCCCAGTAGCACGTGTCCGCACCATCTGTGAGAGAATGGAATAACACAAGTTTAGTATTTGGATCAACAAATTCGCACGGCAAGAATTTCAAGAATATGAAGTTTTTCCTAAAGGTTCTGCAGCCTCTCGAGGATAAATACAGACGTCTCTGTAACGATCCGCGAGACTCTACTAAACGGGCTCATGACTCGCAAGACCTATGTAACCTAGGCTATGATACTAACTTGTCACGATCCCAAATACCCGGTCGTGATAGCGCCTATTACGTTACTAGTCAAGCCAACCCAAACCATTATCTACAACAAATTCCTTTTGTAAAACAATTTTCTATGATAGGTTTAAGTACCAAATTTCCATAATAAGTATTTAAAAACCACAAAATATAAGCTCGAGACAAATAAAAATGAACTACACAGCCCCAAATATGTGGTGTCACGAGTCCAGAGCCTCTACTACATAATTGACTATCTGATACAACATAAGTCTAGAAAATGCGGAAAAGAACAAGATAAGAAGGAGAAAACAGGGCTGCAAATGCCATGCAGCTACCTTGAAATCTTCGACAATCTCTGAATCCGCTGAGGACCCTCACTCTGCCACTCGGGCACCTGGATCTGCACACAAGGAGCAAGGAGTAACATAAGTACGCCAACTCAGTAAGTAACAAAAGTAAATAAGGGGTGAAAGCAGTGACGAGCAGTTAAAAATCATATAATTGAATAAACAACAGGATAACAGATCAACTTCATAGTTTAAAACCAGTTTCATCGTAAAATCATCAATTTTAGTTTAAACACTTGAAATCATATACTTAGCTATTTTTCCAGTAGAGACTTATTTTAAAAGAAGAGTGAAATCTGTAAAAATATCATAACTAGGCCCCTCGATCAAGGTATCACTCAGAATATGGCCTCTTGGACAGTCTCTCAATCACTCGTGACTCACTCTCATCACTCAGTACTTACTCTCAGCACTCAAGCTCATTAATATCTCATAATAATAGAAATCATAGTAACCGCTGCGGCGTGCAGCCCGATCCATAATTTATAGTCGACTACGCTCATTGAGGGTGTACAAACTCTAGAGGGGCTCCTATAGCCCAAGCATCATATCGCTGCGGCGCGCAGCCCGATCCAATATAAATATATCGTTGCGGTGTGCAGCCCGATCCAATATATATACCAATGCGGCGTGCCGCCCAATCCATATAAGTATCACTGCAGCGTGCAGCCCGATCCATAATATATACATATAACATCCTCACCGTTAGGTTCTCAACCTCTATCAGTCATTAACCTCACAGCCTCTTGGGCACAACAATAGAAATTAGGGAACTCAGCCCAAACAGTCCTCACAATTAGAAGTGGAGTGATAAACCAGTTTTAAACATTTAAACAGGTAAAACATGACTGAGGATGTGCTTTCAACAAGTAAAGTGAGGAAAACCATAAAAATGCCCCTAAGGGTCTCAACAGGTCGGCACAAGGCCTCAAACATGGCATACAACCCATAATACAGTATAAATGACTAGAGTATGGAATATCATAAGGTTTCAAATCAAATACATGGCTCAATAGTCGCTAAGGGACAGACCAAGTCATAATCCCGATCGGTGCACGCCAACACGCTCGTCACCTAGCATGTGCGTCACCGCATTTATCAAAACAAGTCAAATACCGGGGTTTGTACCCTCGGTTCCAGATTTACAATGGTTACTTACCTCAAACCAGTGAAAATACTACTCCGCGATGCCTTTTCCCCTCGCATCGGCCTCCACTCGCGTTGAATCTATCCAAAATAAGAATCACGGCATCAAAATATGCTAAGAGAACGAAGCCCAAGCGAAAACAATCAAATAATACCAAAATCCCGAAATTGGCCAAACCCGACCCCTCGGGGCCACGTCTCGAAATTCAATAATTTTTTACATCAATAGATTTATTTTCTCCCCACGAGTTCATACATATCAAAAGTTCTGAAATCCGACCTCAAATGGTCCTTCAACTCCTCAAGCAAAGGTCTAAGTTTCCAAGCCCTAGTTTCCCCAATTTTAGCCATTTAGTTCCATTAATCATAGCTCTGATCTGTGAAATAATCGAAGAGGAATGAGTTTTTGGTCCAAATTCCTTACCTCAATGAAGTTCCCTTGAAATCCCTCTTCAAAATCGTCCAAAAAGCTCCCAAGCCGAATTAGAAATGGGGAAAATAGCTCAAAATCGCAAAGAACACAATTTATACCTTCTACCCAGGCATTTTCGTATTTGCGGCCTTGTTTACCGCTTATGCAGTACCGCATTTGCGATTCGTTATCCGCTTCTGCGGAAATCACTTAACTCGCCACTTTCCGCATCTACGGTGACATTCCCGCGTGTGCGACATCGCAGGTGCGGTACCTATAACCGTTTCTGCAGTTTTCTGACACCTTACCAAATTCCGCTTCTATGTCCCCTTTCCCGCATATGTGGCGTCGCACCTGTAGTTCCCAATCCGCAGGTGCGGAAATACCAGAAGTAGCACAATGTGCAGCTACAACAATTCCTCAAACTCCTCGTCGACCATCCGAAAATACCCCGAGACCCCCAGGACATCAACCAAAGGCACCAACATATCCCAAAACCTTATTCAAACTTGTATCGATCTTTAAAACACCTCAAACAACATCAAATTGACCAAAACACATCGGATTCAAGCCTAAGTTTCCAAAAACTTCTAAATTTTGCTTTTGATCAAAAACCCAACCAAACCACGTCCGAAATTTTGTACAAACATCCCAAATGACACAACGAAACTACTGCTACTCTCGGAATTCCATTCCGACCCCTATATCAAAATGTCACCTATCAACTGAAAATCGCCAAAAGTCTAATTTCGCCAATTCAAGTATAAATCTACTCCGAACCTCCAAAGCTCATTCCGATCATGCTCCTAAGTCCCAAATAACCACCTGAAGCTAACCGAACCATCGGAACTCACATCCGATCCCTCTATTACATAAGCCAACATCCGGTTGACTTTTCCAACTTAAACTCACTCTAAAGAGACTAAGTGTCTCAAACCTTACCAAATCCTTTCCGAACTCGATCCGACCAACCTGATACCACATAACACGGATAAACAAAGCATAAAGAAGCATAAATGAGTGAAATGGAGCGGTAACTCATGAGACGACTGGCCGGGTCACCACAATGCTGCTAAAGTCAGCCCTGTACAACAAAAATTTCTTCTTCATCTTCCCGGACAGCCTGTAGTGTACCAGCCATAACCTTTTGTACACAAATCCAAATACTAAACGGTTTACCTTTTTGGAAAATAGACACAAAGTTCTGCAACTTTTAGTTTTAAATCATCTCTAAATTCCTTATATACTGCGAGATATGAGCCTCCGAAATCAGACTTGTGCAACAGAGATTTCCTTCTTCGCGAACGCGAGGAACAAAATCCCAGAAGCAAAATCCTTCTTCGCGAACGCAAGAGGACCATCGCGAATGCAAAGAACAACACCAGACATCAGAAAATCAGCATCTAAAGTAGCCCAAAATGATCTGAAACACACCCGACGCCCCAACCAAATATACCAACGAGTCCTAAAATATCATACGAAATTAGTCGAGGCCTCAAATCACATCAAACTTCGCTAAAAATACGAGTCACATCCCAATTCAAGCCTAATGAAACTAAGAAATTCAAACTTCTACATTTGATCCCAAAACCTATCAAATTAAGTCCAATTGACCTCAAATTTTGCACGCAAGTCACATTTAACATTACGTACCTACTATTATTTTCGAAATCGGAATCCGAACCGGATATCAAAAAGTCCACTCCCGGTCACATTTCCTAAAAACTTTCAAATTTTTAACTTTCGCCAAATGACCCCGTAATGACCTACGGACTTCCAAATCCACATCCGGACACGTTCCTAATACCAAAATCATCATACGGAGCTATTCCTGGGCTAGGAATCCCAAATGGACATCGATAACATTGAAATACACTTCAACCCAAATTCATGAAACTCTTCCAAAGTATTAACTTTCCACAATAGACGCTGAAACGCTCCTGTGTCATCCAAAATCCGATCCAAACATATGCTCAAGTCCAAAACATCATACGAACCTGTTGGAACCTTAAAATCCTGATTCCAAGGTCGTTTACTCAATAATTACACCTTAGTCAATTTTCCAACTTAAAGCTTCTAAAATGAGAATTTTCTTTCCAAATTAATTCCGAATTTTCCAAAATTCAATTCCGACCACATGTACAAGTCATAATACCTTAAGTGAATCTACTCATGGCCTCAAACCGCCAAACGATGCACTAGTATTCAAAACAATCGATCGGATCATTACAGTACTGATGAAGGAAACATGTATGGATCATAAGAACTTCATTAAAAATTAATTTATGATGAGTATTGATAAGAAAACTATATTTATATCAGTAGCATCTAGGAAACAAAAATTATTGTATATCACTACATGTATCAAGGAGACAAAAATTACCAGTAGCATCTCCAGTCGGGAGATTTAGGGCCTCTTTGAAATACAAATAAGAAGTACTTTAAAAGAGGCAGTGTTTTAAAAGACATTTTCTGGATGAACCATATCAAAAACATACCGAGAATTACTGGCGGGCATAAGTATCATGGGGTATAAGCCTCAACTTTTCGAACATTGTCCTAGGCATAAGTCCCAATGTTTGGGCGTTCATTTGCGGCATAAGTCCCGAGAACTTCTCCAAATTTGAGCCAACATTACTTCATAAATTTTTTTGTAATCAAAATATCCAAAAGTTACCTCATATCAAATTGTCACTGCCCTAAATTTTCACCTTAGGATGTCGTGATGGCACCTAATCTCTAAGACTATGTAAGCCTAATTCATGAAGACATCTAACAGGAACAATCAATTCAACTATATAAAATTAAACTGATAAATGAGATAACGTACTAAAATTGAACAATAGTTATACAATCCCCAGAACATGTAGTACAGAGTGATAAGCTCTATTGAAATATACTAGAATCTCTAAGTACAATACTGCTTTGAAATGAAGATATACGCTAGTCAAGATAATATCAGGAGGTGACTCCGAGGCCTGGGAGCGTCAAGAAGGTATACCTTGAAATCTCCAGCCATGCATACACAACTCTTAAGACCAACGCAATCTGAAGTACATGGATCACAAAAATATGCAGAAGCATAGCATGAGTACACCAGAACGGTACTTAGTAAGTATCAAGACTAACCTCGGTAGAGTTGTGACTAGGTAAGCCAAGATACCCACTAGATAGTAACATGTGTAAGCACATAAATCTAAAGCTAACAATGGAAAGAAACATCAATATAAGGCTAATAACGGAAGGGATATTAATCTACGACTAACAACGAAATAATGGAAACAACAAATGGCAACGAGAAATAAGCAGGTGATAACACAGCAAAGCAATCAAAATACAGATAATTATGAATGAAATCAATTAGGAGAAACATATGGCAATTCAAGTAATCGAGTAATTCCCATACATGATTTACAACAACAATCACTCCGAGGCACCACACCCTCTATCACAAATCATAGGCCACAATCACAACTCTAGCTCATGTGGCACCTCGTACCTACATTATCAATCACCTTCGTACGGCAAAGTTCATGTGCTACCATATACACTGTATCCTTGTCAAATGCCAAATAAAACATTCAAGAGATTTATTTAAAACCAATAAGGCATAATAACAATCTTGAATAAGGTAAACATCAAATGAGATAATGAGTTTATTGTGGGAATCAAGTAAAGTAAAATAAAGTACAATTTATACAAAATAGAGTATCAATTGAGTTTAGTTTAGAAATCACTAAGGTAAAGTAAAATAACGTTTTTAAATAAAGTAAAATATCGGATAAATTTATGAATTAAATATAGAATTAGTTAAAGTAAAGCGTGATATCAATTTTAAGTAAACTAAAACATCAAATAGGGTAATGAGTTTAATTTAAGAATCACTTAAAGTAAAGTATGATAACCAATAAATAATACAATAAAGCACCGAGTAAGATACAATTTTATCTTAAAAGCCACATAAATTATGTTAATAATTCCTTTATTTAAAACCGTTATGTTACCAACAACTCAATAGAGTATAAGACAACGACTCCACGCAAGTAAATCAATTAACCAAGTAACACAGAGGCACAGGTTGGCACATTAAAGTAATACAGCCAACACGTAGAATGTATGGCTCACATAAGAAGTCACAATCGTTCCAACACAAAAATAACAATAATAACCAAATACAATCAAAATAAAAGTGAAATGATTTAAGGAAAAAATAATAACCGCTAAAATCATAGGCCTTTCCAATGTAAAATGTACAATAAAATTACTTCGAGGTACCACACATTATATTCACATTTCACAAATTACAATCACAGTTTTCCTTATATCTCCGCATGAGCTTTGCATTTATATATTTTTTCCGATATAGCTACACGCACTTTAGCCCCCTTATCTCACCGCGCGGCTTCAAGTAATTCTCTTACTAACAACACGCGTATAAATTCCACCTTATCTCGCTGCATGCACATCAACCCCTAGGCTTATACTGCCGCACGTATATCAATATCACAACACAATAATCAACATGTACCACACATGCTCATATGCCACAACATTGCCAAAATCAATAATACCAATATTATTATAACACATAGCCCACGACTTAACCACAATATGCACAAGAATCTCAATAGTAACAAAATGCATTCGGAAATAACTCAACAAAGAAAGATAATCTAATAATCAACAACTTCAACAACAAATCATATCATTAGCTCTCAATAGCTACTACTTAAATAAGCTCAACAATGAAAGGTTATTTCCATGAAATGGCAACTTCAGCTCAAATGCGTAACTTAGGCTCAACGATGAAAAAGATAGTACGAAATAGCACCTACTAATAAATGCATGAGAATAATTCAACAATGGGTGAAATAACATGTAATAACAACTGCTACTAAATGTATATACGAGTAACCTCAACACTAGAAAGTAGAACCTGCGATAACAACTTTAATTAAATCATGTAAGAATAAACTTGACAATAAAAGATAGGACAAATAATAGCAACTTTAATTAAATGCCTATAAGTAACCTAAGAGTCTAAACGGATAATTTTTCATGTATAAGCTCGTGTACACACTCGTCACATCAAATACACGTCTTTCAGATAATCAAATAGTACAATCAAACTCAATCCTAAGGGGTATGTCTCCCACACAAAGTTAGGTAAGATACTTACCTCAAACAAGCTAAAGCAATCTACTAAAAATCCATTTCCATGTAAATCCACTTTCGGGCGTAGCCAAAATAACTTAATATCATGATGTAACGACCCGACCGGTCGTTTTGAGCATTTGTACTTTGCTCAGTTGTTTGGGAGCACGAGTAGCTCGTATGATGTATTAGGACTTGTGTGCAAAATTTGGGTTCATTCCGAGCTGAATTAATATGTTTCGGCGTGAGTTTTTGGAAGTCGAAAGTTCGAAAGTTTATTAAGTATAATTTGAGGTACATTTCGTCGTTTTGATATTGTTATATGTGTTTTGAGGCCTCGAGTAGGTCCCTATTATGATATGAAACTTTTTGGTATATTTATACTGGATCCCGAGAGGCTCAGGTGAGTTTCGGATAGGTTTGGGTTTTGTTGCGCTCATTTTTCTTATATTTCGACGTCGTTTCTTAAAGCATAAATGGTACCGCATTGAACGAATGAGCTCCTATTTATGTTTTTATTGATGCATTACATCCGTATCGTAATTCCGTAGTCATAACAAAAAGAATCGTCAAATTTGGTCATCGTGTGAGAATTTTATGATTATTTTACTAAGAAGTGGGTTGCCAGATTTTTTTTAGAATAATTACGAAATTGTCATTGTTGCGTATTTAAAAATTTGTACTATTTCCAAATATTGAAACCAACATATCTCCTTCAATCTGCACTATTTCCAAATATTTTTCGAGGCGCTTTTTAGCATATGAATTGGGGTAAGTGTTCTCTACTTGGTTTTGGTTATATTTCATGAATCTATCTTCGATTTTAGCTTTTGGTTGATGAATTTTAAAGAAGAAATTGGGGGTTTTGGCCTAAAGTTTCATAATATGAATTTTTGAGTTTTGAACACCGATTCAGAGTTGGATTTGAGTGAAACTAGTGTGGTTGAACTCGTAATTGAATGGTTTAACAGATTTTGTGAGTTTTGTTGGGTTCTAAGGTGCGGGCTCGGGTTGGACATTTAGGCCGATTTTGGGCTTTTGGTTAAAGATTCGACCTTTTTCAATTAGGATTAGTTCATTTAGCATTGTTTGATGTATTTGAGTTGTTTTTGATTAGTTTCGAGCCATTCGGAGGTCGAAACACGTGTGATGGGATTCTTGGAGCATCGCTTGGCTTGCTCGGTATCGGAATTGACTTGTTTAAGTTAAGTAACTCTTCTAAACTTAGTGCTGAGAGTATAAAACCCCGAATTATGTGTTATGTGGTTGGTCTTGAGGTGACGCGCATGCTAGGTGATGGGCGTGTGGGCGTGCACCCTGTGAGTTGTGATTCTATTTTTTCCAGGGCACTAAATAGTGCCCCTATTTTATTGATATCTGTGTTTTCACCATGTGATAAGATAAATGAGCGGTACATCATGCTAGATATCATGTTTAGGCTTTAAGTTGATAATGTTGGGACCCATGGTGGTTGTTTCTTGTTGTCATCTCATTGAATTCATTGATATTTCGTACTCAGTCACATTCATGCATTTATATCATATCTCAGTCTCAGTTGCTACTTATTGACACATCATATCATTGTTCCGGATGTGTTTTCATGACATTGTGAGCTCATGGGTGAGACTGGAGAGATTGATGACTGAGTGAGGCCGAGAGCCTCATTATGAATGACAGTTATGGGATTGGGTTGCATGCCGCAGTAGATTATTGATTATGCCTCCATTGGCTTGTTATAGCGCTTGGGCTGAAGGAGCCCCTCCGAAGTCTACATACCCCCAGTGAGCGCGGATGATATTATTGAGGGATGGATTTCCCTGAACATGGATTTGTCTGAAGCATTGATTATATTCAGGGATAGATCTTCCCTTAGTATAGAGATGGATCTTCTCTATGAGGCTGGATTGGCCTATTTTCTTTGGTACTGGGTGACTTATAGTCAGTTATGTATATATTCCGGGATGGATCTTCCCTGGGCCGTATGGGCCATATACTGTACCGAGTGGTTGATTATGATGAGTGGAAGGTGTGATACAGTGAGGTTAAGTATTCTGAGAGTATGAGTACATGATTCGTCTCAGAGATACATGGCATTGGCATGCATATATGGCATACATGCATAGAGATGCATTTTTTCCTCATGTTGTACGGTATCACATCATTCATGAGTTTTGCACATTAGTAAGCGGGCATATGTGGTATTTCACACTTATTATTTGAAAAAGGAAAGGAAACATGTTTACCTATTGTGGAAAGGATTTTCAGGAAAAATAACTGTTTACAAACTACCTCATGATATTTTGATGATTTTGATAAAGGATTTCGGTTTTTCACTGATATTCTTGACAAGCGAAACTACTTTTGGAAAACTGTGTAAAAGTTGAACATTTTTACCACTAAGAGTACTTCCTTGTTTATCTGCTCTACATTGTACGAACTGCTGTTGGTTATTTGTATTGGACCTGATCTATGTTCCAGCTCGTCACTGCTTTCAACCTGAGGTTAGGTTAGTTACTTTTTGAGTACATGGGGTCAGTTGTACTCATACTGCACTTCCTGCACATTGCACGCAGATCCTGGATGCCGATGTTGCTGCGTTCGATGGTTGCTGGATTTGAAGGCATACCAGCGTTCCTGCTGTAGCTGCCTCTTGTTCACGGTAGCCTTAGACTATAAAATTCTGTTTATGTACTTTTCAAACAGAAGATGTGTTTTCTTCATATCAACTTTGTAAACTCTAATCTTAGAAGCTCATGATTTGTACTACCAGTCCTTGGGAAATGTAGTAGATCCAGATAATTTATTTATGTTTAATTGACTTATTAACATTATTGAGGTTGGATAGTGATTAGTTGACTTACCTAACAGTTTGGGTTAGGTACCATCACGACTTAGTGGATTTTGGAGGATTATTTATCTATTTGTGGGTAACCAAAGTTGATTTGGGGTCCATTGGTAGGACCAATTAGGATATGTATTCTACACCGAGTCCGGATCGGTTGGCTCCATACTGCTATTACTGAGGGATGTGCCATTTGGTTGTTGTTGAGCTTATTCATGTTCTGAAATGATCTATGAGTAACTCTTTTATGCCACGAGAAGTTGTGATACATTGGTTATATGCACATTTGGTGTGGTTTATTTGAGCTTTATAGTGGAATTTGAGCGAGATGAGTATTTAGGTATTGCATGATTGATTGCGTGTTGGCTATTTCCTGATTGTGGTATTGGGTTATTTGCTCTCCATGGTTATGGTAATCCAATTTGGGTGCTTGATGTTGAATTTGCGTGGTTATTGATTTTGAGCAGGGTGGCTCGAGGTACATAATATGGACCAACGTTTGGATGGGTCGCGCATTGTAGCGGAGTTGTGTTGAGACATGATCCTTTGTGTTGGATTCGTTTGTTTTGGTTATACGGTGTGTGATAGGTTCTTAGCATTGCTTTGTAGAGGTACCTGTTGAGCTTGTGAGATAGTTCCTTCGTCTGAGTCATTTTCCATGATTGAGTACATTTGGAATGTTACTTATTGGTGCACAGATTGCACGAGTTGTGGCTTTAGACTATATTAATGTGTCATGTCACTAGAGTGATTATGTTAGATGGGATGATGTCATCATACCTAGAATGGGTGCTATCGGATCAAACTGCGGTATATTTGGAAGGATATTGATGTTGATCGGCTTAGAAATTTGCTATGGTTCCTATTAAAGGAGAGGGAGTTCCACAACTTGTTGGTCTGATGAATAGTTATGAGTTTATGTGTGTTTCTTTCATCGTTGGTAGTATATGAAGGTGTTAGAACGAGGCTCTATTTGATAAGAGGTTTATTGCCGGTATTGGGTTGTTTTGAGCAGCTACTGTGATTAGAAGTTATCGCTATGAGTGTTTGAGTTATATGGTATATGTGATTTCATCTTAAGTTATGGCTATGGCTTGATACAGCTTGTTCAGACTTATAAAGTGTGTAGATGCGAGATTCTGATCTTATAGAAAATTTTGGATGAGGAAATTGGATTCGAAGGCTTATGGGCTAGGTTAAATTAAGAAATTTCAGTCATGTTGTGTTATCAAATCTATATGGGATAGGATGACGTGGGATCACCCCCGGGTATGTGTATAATGAGGTTACACAACGATTTGATAGCTTTTGAAACAACTCTAGGCACGTTCGAGGATGAACGTATGTTTAAGTGGGGAGAATGTAACGACCCGACCGGTCGTTTTGAGCATTTGCACTTTGCTCAATTGTTTGGGGGCACGAGTAGCTCAGTATGATGTATTAGGACTTGTGTGCAAATTTGGGTTCATTCAGAGTTGATTTGATATGTTTCGGCATGAGTTTTTGGAAGTCGAAAGCTCATTAAGTTTGATTTAAGGTGCATTTCATCGTTTTGATATTGTTATATGTGTTTTGAGGCCTCGAGTAGGTCCGTATTATGATATGAAACTTTTTGGTATGTTTATACGGGATCCCGAGGGGCTCAGGTGAGTTTCAGATAGGTTTGGGTTGTGTTGCGCTCATTTTTCTTATGTTTCGACGTCGTTTCTTCAAGCATAAATGGTATCACATTGAACAAATGAGCTCTTATTTCTGTTTTTATTGAAGTTTTAGATCGGTATCGTAATTACGGAGTCATAGCAAAAAGAATCATCAAATTGGACATCGTATGAGAATTTTATGGTCATTTTACTAAGAATTAGGATGCCAGATTTTTCAGATAATTACGAACTTACCACTGCTGCGTATTTAAAAATCTACACTATTTTCAAATATTGAAACCAATATATGTCCTTCAATATAAGATCAAATGGAGAGATTCAAGAGCCTAACTTGACTAAAAATTCACAAGGAATCCATTGGAGGTATCAAAAGTGAGTTTCGAGATCTTTTGACACAAGAAACGAGGCAGAACAGTGTTAAAACGAGGGTATTGTGCATTTAATATATTTTGAGTTGGGGAGCTCGAAATTTGGCAATTTTTCGAGGCGTTTTTCAGCATATGAATGAGGGTAAGTGTTCTTCTCGGTTTTGGTTATATTTCATGAATCTATCTTCGATTTTAGCTTTTGGTTGATGAACTTAAAAGAAGAAATTGAGGGTTTTGGCCTAAAGTTTCATAATATAAATTTTTGAGTTTTGAACACCGATTTGGAGTCGGATTTGAGTGAAACTAGTATGGTTGAACTCGTAATTGAAAGGGTTGACGGATTTTGTGAGTTTTGTTGAGTTCTAAGGTGCAGGCCCAGGTTGGACTTTTTGGCCGATTTTGGTCTTTTGATTAAAAATTCAACCTTTTTCGATTAGGATTGGCTCCTTTAGCATTTTTTGATGTATTTGAGTTGTTTTTTATTAGTTTCGAGCCATTCGGAGCTTGGAACGCGCGTGATAGGATTGTTGGAGCATCGCTTGGCTTGTTCGGTATCGGAATTGACTTGTTTAAGATAAGTAACTCTTCTAAACTTAGTGTTGAGGGTATAAAACCTCGAATTATGTGCTATGTGATTGGTGTTGAGGTGACGCACATGCTAGATGACGGGCGTGTGGGCTTGCACCCTATGAGTTGTGACTCTGTTGTTTCCAGGGCACTAAATAGTGGCCCTATTTTATTGATATCTGTGTTTTCACCATGTGATAAGATAAATGAGCTGTACAGCATGCTAGATATCATGTTTAGGCTTTATTCTTATAATGTTGGGACCCATAGTGGTCGTTTCTTGCAGTCATCTCATTGAATTCATTGATATTTCGTACTCAGTCACATTCATGCATTTATATCATATCTCGGTCTCAGTTGTTACTTATTGATACATCATATCATTGTTCTGGGTAAGTTTTTATGACATTGTGAGTTCGTGGGTGAGACTGGAGAGATTGATGACTAAGTGAGGCCGAGAGCCTGATTATAAGTGACAGTTATGGGATTGGGCTGCATGCCGTAACAGATTATTGATTATGTCTTCGTTGACTTGTTATAGCGCTTGGGCTGAAGGAGCCCCTCTAGAGTCTACACACCCCTAGTGAGCGCAGATGATATTATTGAGGGATGGATTTCCCTGAACAAGGATTTGTTCGAAGTATTGATTATATTCAGGGATGGATCTTCCCTTGGTATGGAGATGGATCTTCTCCATGAGCCTAGATTGGCCTGTTTTCTTCGGTACTGGGCGACTTATAGTCAGTGATGTATATATTCTGGGATGGATCTTCCCTGGACCGTATGGGCCATATACAGTACCAAGTGGGTGATTATGATGAGTGGAAGTTGTGATATAGTGAGGTTGAGTATTCTGAGAGTCTGAGTACATGATTCATCTCTAAGATACATGGCATTAGCATGCATATATGGCATATATGCATAGATTTGCATTTTTTCCTCATGTTGTATTGTATCACATCATTCATGACTTTTGCACATAAGTAAGCGGGCATAGAGTGGTATTTCACACTTATTATTTGAAAAGGAAAGGAAACATGTTTACCTATTGTGGAAAGAATTTTCAGGAAAAATTATTGTTTTCAAACTATCTCATGATATTTCGATGATTTTGATAAAGGATTTGGGTTTTTCTCTGATATTCTCGAAAAGCTAAATTACTTTTGGAAAACTGTGTAAAAGTTGAACATTTTTACCTCTGAGAGTACTTCCTTGTTTATCTGCTCTATGTTGTACAAACTGTTGTTGGTTATTTATGTTGGACCCGATCTATGTTCCAGCTCGTCACTGCTTTCAACCTGAGGTTATGTTAGTTACCTTTTGAGTACATGGGGTCAATTGTACTCATACTGCACTTCCTTCACAATGCGTGCAGATCTCGGATGCCGATATTGCTGCGTTCAATAGTTGCTAGATTTGAAGGTGTACTTGCGTTCCTGCTGTAGCTGCCTCTTGTTCATGGTAGTCTTAGACTATAAAATTTTGTTTATGTACTTTTCAAATCGAAGATGTGTTTTCTTCATATCAGCTTTGTAAACTCTAATCTTAGAAGCTCATGATTTGTACTATCAGTCCTTGGAAAATGTAGTAGATCCAGATAATTTGTTTATGTTTAATTGACTTATTAACATTATTGAGGTTGGATAGTGATTAGTTGGATTACCTATTGGGTTGGGTTAGGTGCCATCACGACTTAGTGGATTTTGGGTCGTGACACATAAATAAAGCCATATGAAATAATTCTAGATAATAATGATTTGATCTTTAACTAAAATCAAAAAGTCAACCAGACCCGCACCTAGGAACCCGAAAAAACTCACAAATTCTGAATACCCATTCCGATATGAGTCCAACCATACTAAAATTATTCAATTTTGACCTTAAATCGGCCTTCAATTTACGTTTTAGAAAAGTTTTCACTAAAATCCCCAATTTCTTCAATTCAAATCATTAATCAAACATTACAATCGAGGTTGGAATTATGAAATAATAACAAATCCGAGTAAAAAAATACTTATCCCAATCCAAGTAGTGAAAATTACCTCTAAAATTGCCCAAAACCAACCTCCAAAACCTTGTGAGAAAAAGTAATTAAATTCCGAAATAAGTAAAAACATACAACATGTGACGATCTGGTCAGTCGTCTCATGAGTTACCACTCTGTTTTCCCCATTTATACTTCTTATTGCTTTGTTTATCGGCTCTATATGTGATCGGGTTGGTTGGCTTGGGTTCGGAAAGGTTTTGAGAAGGTTTGAAACACTTAGTCTCTTTTGAGGAAGCTTAAGTTGGAAAAGTCAACCGGATGTTGACTTATGTGTTAGAGGGCTCGGATGTGAGTTTTGATGGTTTGGATAGCTTCGGGAGGTTATTTGGGACTTAGGAGCGTGATCGGAATGTGTTTTGGAGGTTCGGAGTAGATTTAGGCTTGAATTGGTGAAATTGGATATTTGGCGTTTTTCGGTTGATAGGTGAGATTTTGATATAGGGGCCGGAATGGAATTCCGAGAGTTGAAGAGTTCCGTTGTGTCATTTGGGATGTGTGTGCAAAATTTCAGGTCATTCGGACGTGGTTTGATTGGGTTTTTGATCAAAAGTGTAATTTAGAAGATTTTGGAATACTTAGGCTTGAATCCGATGCAAATTTGTTGTTTTGATGTTGTTTTGAGAGTTCCCAAGGTTGGAACAAGTTAGAATGATGTTATGGGATATGTTGGCATGTTTGGTTGAGGTCCCGGGGGCCTCGGGTGAGTTTCGGGTGATCAATCGGACCATTTCATGTTTTGGAAAAATGCAGAAAATTGTTGTTCAGTGTTGCAGAGAAATGACATTCATGTTCACGAGTAGGACCTCGCGTTCGTGAAGGGTTAGCTGGTGAGGCTGAGATTTTAGCCATCGCGTTCGCGAGGAAGGCTCCGCGTTCGCGAAGGGCTGGGGTCGTTGTACATCGCATTCGCGAGGGAGGGTCCGTTTGCGTAGAGGAAGTTAGGCAGTTGTGTTTGAGGTTGATTTGTTCATCGCGTTCGCGAGAAGAGGAGCGCGTTCGCAAAGGTCGAGCTAAGGAAATATCACGTTCGTGAGGGACTGGACGCGTTCGCGTAAGAGGAAATTTGGTCAAAGTTAGATTTTGCTTCGCGAACGCAAGGCGTTAACCGCGTTCATGAAGAAGGAATTGAGGCCTGAGCAGAATGTTTAAATAGTCATCTTGTCTGCAATTTTGGGATTAACTTCCACCATTTTTGAGCGATTTTGGAGCTTTTTGAAGAGGATTGAAGAGGGATTCAAGGGGAAACACTTGAAGGTAAGGTTTATGGACTTAATACTCGATTCTATTGTGAATTCTACCTAATAAATCATGGAAATTAAGCCTAATATTGAAGAACTAGGGCTTCTAATTGGAAACCTAGAATTAGGGATTTGAGGGGTTATTTGTGGTTGGATTTTGATGCATTTAATATGAATGAAGTCGGGGAGCGATAAGGAGTCTAGTGATGTAAATATTATCGGAATCCGAGACGTGGGCCCCGGGGTCTTGTTTGGCCAATTTCGGTATTTGTATTGTAATTTGATTTCTTTCGAGTGGTCTTTGTTCCCTTAGCATATTTTGATGGTTTTGCACTGATTTTGGTTAGATTTGGAGCATCTTGAGGCCGATTCGAGGGGCAAAGGCATCGCGAGCTAGAGATTTGGACCGGGTAGAGGTGAGTAATGATTGTAAATGTTGACCTGAGGGTATGAAACCCTGGATTATACATCATTGTGCCATATTGAGGTGACGCACATGCTAGATGACGAGCATGGGGCCGTGCACTGTTGGGGATTGTGACTTAGTCCATCCCGAATGATTGTTTAACCGCGTAATAGTGGAGTAGACTCATTTAGGCTTGTAGTATTATTATAGATGCTCATGACTGGGGACACCCCGATGTCGGGCTATGTTTTTTTTCGCAAACTGTATTATTTACCATATTTTGGGATTTCTGTTTATGATTAAGACTTAGTTTTATTACTTAATTGCTTAAAAATAAATTAGGAATGTGTCGGCTGGCCTTGTCTTCACGAGAGGCGCCATTACGACCGAGTCTAGGTTTAGGGTCGTGAAAAGTTGATATCAGAGCCTAGGTTACATAGGTCTCACGAGTTATGAGTAGGTTTAGTGGAGTCTCGCGGATCGATACGGAGACATCTGTATTTATCCTCGAGAGGCTGCAGAACCTTTAGGAAAAACTTCATATTCTTGAAATTCTTGTCGTGCGAATTTGTTGATCCGAGTACTAAACTTTTGTTATTCTATTCTCTCACAAATGGTGAGGACACACGCTACCGGTCAGGATGCGGTCGTGGTCACGGTAGGGGCAGGGGTATGGCCCGCACAGCAACTAGGGCAGCACCTGCAGATCCACCAGCCGCCCTAGTTCAAGATCAGGTCCCAACTGTGGACGCTTCAGCAGCACCAGCTGTGCCTATTGTGATTCCAGGTCTTCAGGAGGCCTTGGCTCAAATTCTATCAGTTTACACTGTCCTAGCTCAGGCGGTCTCAGTTACTACAGCCATAGCTACTTCTCAGGCCGGGGGAGGCACTCAGACTCCCTCCACTCGCACACCAGAGTAGGTCGTGCAGGGACTTCAAACACCGGGGGAACATCCAGCCCAGCCGGTTGCAGCTGCTCAAGACTATGTAGTTCCTGACATGCCAGAGGACGAGCAACGTAGGTTGGAGAGGTTTGGCAGACTTCAGCCACCGACGTTCAGTGGTGCAGAGTAAGAGGATGCCTAGGATTTCTTGGATAAGTGTCAGAGGATGCTTCGTACAGCAGGTATTCTGGAGACCAGCGGGGTCGCTTTCACTACTTATCAGTTTTCTGGAGCTGCCTTCACTTGGTGGGAGGTTTTGAGAGGCGCAGTCCTGTTAGTGCAACACCTCTTACCCGGCAGTAGTTCTCCATTCTCTTTCTAGAAAAGTATGTGTCGCAGTCTCGCAGAGAGGAGCTGCGCAGGCAGTTTGAGTGGTTGCTTTAGGGAGAGATGACTGGGACGCAGTATGAGATGAGGTTCTCTGAGTTAGCTCGTCATGCCATTTGGTTGGTTCTGACAGATAGAGAGAGGATTAGGAGGTTTGTTGATGGCCTCACTTATCATCTTCGTATTCTCATTACCAGAGAGAGGGTGACTGGTGCTACTTTTGAGGAGGTTGTAGACATTGCTGTGAGATTGAGTCAGTTCATCGCCAGGAGCGAGAGGAGAGGGAGGCCAAGAGGCATTGAGGATCTGGTAGTTATAGTGGTGCTTCTTCGAGAGGTCAGTTTTAGCCCGGCAGAGGCCGTCCATTCAGGCACGCTCAGCCAGCTCGCTCAGGTTATCGTGGGGCGTCATCGGGTCATGGTTCTCACATTTCTCATCAGGTCCAGTCGTCACTTAGTGCCCTTCCAACTCAGAGTTCCTCCCGTGTTTCATCAGTTCAGGGCTCTTTTATGCCAAGTGCATCTGCTTGTCATTCTGGTGCTAGAGGTTCCCTTCAGTCCTCGTCTCTAGCACCCGGGAGTTGCTATGAGTGTGGAGAGATGGGTCATATGTGGAGGCAGTGCCCTCGTCGTCTTGCGGGTTCATCTCAGTAGAGAAGTTAGCCATCGGCTTCAGCGCCAGCTACTTCATCACCACCCACCTAGCCAGCTAGGGGTGGAGGTCAGTCAGCTAGGGGTCTCCCTAGAAGGGGAGGTCGATCAGGTGGCGGTCAGGCCTGTTTCTATGCACTTCCAGCTAGACCTGATGTTATTGCTTCCGATGTTGTTATTATAGGTATTATCTCAGTCTTCCATAGAGATGCTTCTGTATTATTTTATCCCGGTTCCACCTTTTCTTATGTGTCATCATACATTTCTCGTTATTTGGATACGCCCCGTGAGTCTCTGGTTTCACATGTTCATGTATCTACTCCAGTGGGCGATACTGTTGTTGTAGACCGTGTGTACCGGTCGTATGTGGTGACTATTGGGGGTCTGGAGACCCGAGTGGATCTTTTATTATTATATATGGTGTATTTCGATGTTTTTTTGGGCATGGATTGGCTATCTCCGTGTCGTGCTATTCTGGACTATCATGCTAAGACAGTGACATTAGCTATACCGGGTGTGCCATGGATTGAGTGTCGAGGTTTGACTGATTATGTTCCCAGTAGGGTAATCTCGTTCTTGAAGTCCCAGCGTATAGTTGGGAAGGGTTGTCTTTTGTATCTAGCCTTTGTGAGGGATATCAGTGCAGAGACTCCCAGTATTGATTTTGTTCCAGTTGTGAGGAATTTTCCCGATGTGTTTCCTGCAGACCTATCGGGCATGCCACTGGACAGGGATATTGATTTTGGTATTGACCTGGTATCGGGCACTCAGCCCATTTCTATTCTGATGTATCGTATGGCACCAGCGGAGTTGAAGGAGTTAAAGAAGCAGCTTCAGGAACTTCTTAATAAGGGGTTCATTCGGCCTAGTGTGTCGCCTTGGGTTGCGCCGATTCTATTTGTGAAGAAAAAGGATGGCACTATAAGGATGTGCATTGATTATAGTCAATTGAACAAAGTAACAGTTAAGAATAAGTATCCTTTGCCTCACATTGATGATTTATTCGACCAACTTCAGGGAGCCAGAGTGTTCTTCAAGATTGATCTCTGTTCAAGTTATCACCAGTTGAAGATCAGGGACTCGAATATTCTTAAGACGGCTTTCAGGACCCGATATGGTCATTATAATAACTTGGTAATGTCTTTTGGGCTGACCAATGCCCCAGCAGCGTTCATGCATTTGATGAACAGAGTGTTCCGGCCTTATCTCGACTCGTTCGTCATAGTCTTCAATGATGATATTCTGTTGTATTCGCGTAGCCAGGAGGAGCACGCGGAGCATTTGAGAGTTGTAGTGTAGAGATTGAGGGAGGAGAAGCTTTATGCAAAGTTCTCCAAGTGTGAGTTTTGGCTCAGTTCAATGGCTTTCTTAGGGCACGTGATGTCTAGTGAGGGTATTCAGGTTGATTCAAAAAAGATAAAGGCGGTTCAGAGTTGGCTCAGACCATCCTCAGCCATAGAGATTCGCAGCTTTCTTGGTTTGGCGGGTTATTATCGCCGGTTTGTTCAGGGATTCTCATCTATCGCATCTCCCTTGACCAAGTTGACTCGGAATGGTGCTTGATTTGTATGGTCGGATGAGTATGAGGAGAGCTTTTAGAAGCTCAAGACAGCCTTGGCCACAGCTCCAGTATTAGTTTTGTCATTAGCTTCAGGTTCATATAACGTGTATTGTGATGCTTCGAGAGATGGTATTGGGTGTGTATTGATGCAGGAGGGTAGAGTTATTGCATATGCTTCTCGTCAGTTGAAGCCCCATGAGAAAAATTACCCCGTTCATGATTTGGAGTCGGCTGCCATTGTGCACATGTTGAAGATTTGGAGGCATTACTTGTATGGTGTATCTTGTGAGGTGTTTACTAATCATCGTAGCCTCCAACACTTATTTAAGAAGAAGGATCTCAATTTGGGGTAGCGGAGGTGGTTGGAGTTGCTAAAGGATTATGATATCACTATATTGTACCATCTGGGGGAAGGCCGATGTGGTGGCCGATGCATTGAGCCAAAAGGCGGTGAGTATGGGGAGTTTGGCATATATTCCAGTTGGGGAGAGACCTCTTGCATTTGATGTTCAGGCCTTGGCCAATCGGTTTGTGAGGTTAGATATTTCGGAGCCTAATCGGGTATTGGCTTGTGTGGTTTCTCGGTCTTCTTTATATGATCGCATCAGAAAGCGCCAATATGATGATCCGCATCTGCTTGTCCTTAAGGACAGAGTTCAGCACGATGATGCCTGAGATGTGACCATTGGTGATGATAGGGTGTTGAAGATGCAGAGCCGGATATGAGTGCCCAATGTGCATGGGCTTCGGGAGTTAATTCTGGAAGAGGCCAATAGCTCACGGTATTCCATTCATCCGGGTGCTGCAAAGATGTATCAGGATCTGAGACAGCATTATTAATGAAGGAGAATGAATAAAGACATTGTGGGATTTGTAGCTCGGTGTCTCAATTGTCAGCAGGTGAAATATGTGCATCAGAGACCGGGTGGCTTCCTTCAGCAAATGGATATTCCAGAGTGGAAGTGGGAGCGGATCACTATGGACTTTGTAGTTGGGCTCCCACGGACTTTGAAGAAGTTCGATGCTATTTGGGTGATTGTGGATCGGCTGACCAAGTCCTCGCACTTCATTCCTATGTGTACTACCTATTCTTCAGAGTGATTGGCCGAGATCTATATTCGGGAGATTGTTCGTTTGCATGGTGTCCCAGTTTCCATCATTTCAGATAAGGACACTCTGTTTACTTCACAGTTTTGGAGGTCGGTGCAGCGAGAGTTGGGTACTCAGGTTGAGTTGAGCATTGGTTTTCACCCTCCGACGGTCGGGCAGTCCGAGCGCACTATTCAGATATTAGAGGACATGTTGCGTGCTTGTGTCATTTATTTTGGAGGGTCATGGGATCAGTTTCTACAGCTTGCAGAGTTTGCTTATAACAACAGCTACCAATCGAGTATTCAGATGGCTCCATATGAGGTTTTGTATGGGAGGCGGTGTAGATCTCCAGTTGGTTGGTTTGAGCCGGGTGAGGCTAGGCTATTGGGGACAGACTTGGTGCAGGATGCTTTAGAAAAGGTGATGGTAATTCAGGAGAGGCTTCGTATAGTGCAGTTGAGGAAAAAGAGTTATGCTGACAGGAAGGTTTGGGATGTGTCCTACATGGTTGGTGAGAAGTTTCTGTTGAAAGTTTCACCCATAAAGGGTGTTATGAGGTTTGGGAAGAAGGTTAAATTGAGTCCTCGGTTCATTGGGCCTTTTGAGGTGCTTTTCCACCCATCTTGTCGAGTGTGCATTAGGTATTTCATGTTTCTATGCTCTGAAAGTATATTAGGAATCCGTCTCATGTTCTGGATTTCAGCATGATTCAGTTGGATGGTGATTTGACTTATGATATGGAGCCAACAACTATTTTGGGCGTCAGGTTTGAAAGTTGAGATCAAAAGATATAGCTTCAGTAAAAGTGCAGTGAAGAGGTCCACCCGTAGAAGAGGCTACCTGGGAGACCGAGCGGGATATGCGGAGCAGATATCCTCACCTATTTGAGGCTTCAGTTGTTTCTTGGCTCGTTCGAGGACGAACGTTTGTTTAAGAGGGGGAGGATATGACGACCTGGCCAGTCGTCTCATGAGTTATCGCTCCATTTCCCCCATTTATGCTTCTTATTGCTTTGTTTATTGGTTCTATATGTGATCGGGTTGGTTGGCTCGGGTTTGGAAAGGTTTTGAGAAGGTTTGAGACACTTAGTCTCTTTTGAGGAAGGTTAAGTTGGAAAAGTCAACCGGATGTTGAGTTATGTGTTAGAGGGCTCGGATGTGAGTTCTGATGGTTCGGATAGCTTCAGGAGATGATTTGGGACTTAGGAGCATGATCGGAATGTGTTTTGGAGGTTCGGAGTAAATTTAGGCTCGAATTGGCGAAATTGGATTTTTGGCGTTTTCCGGATGATAGGTGAGATTTTGATATAGGAGTCGGAATGAAATTCTAAGAGTTGTAGTAGTTCCGTTATGTCATTTGGAATGTGTGTGCAAAATTTTAGGTCATTCGGACGTGGTTTGGTTGGGTTTTTTTATCAAAAGCGTAATTTAGAAGATTTTGGAATTTTTAGACTTGAATCCGATGCGAATTAGGTGTTTTGAGGTTGTTTTGAGCGTTCCGAAGGTTGCAACAAGCTTCAATGATGTTATGGGATATGTTGACATATTTGGTTGAGGTCCCGGGGGACTCGGGTGAGTTTTGGGTGGTCAATCAGACCATTTCATGTTTTGGAAAAATGCAGAAAACTGTTGTTTAGTGTTGCAGAGAAATGACCTTCGCGTTCGCGAAGGGTTAGCTGGTGAGGCTGAGATTTTAGCCTTCGCGTTTGCGAGGAAGGCTCCGCGTTCGCGAAGGGCTAGGGTTGTTGTGCATCGCGTTCGCGAGGCAGGCTGCGCGTTTGCGTAGAGGAAGTTAGGTAGCTGGGTTTGAGGTTGATTTGTTCATCGCGTTCGCGAGAAGAGGAGCGCGTTCGCGAAGGTCGGGCTGAGGAAACATCGCGTTCGTGAGGGACTGGATGCATTCGCGTAAGAGGAAATTTGGTAAAAGTTAGATTGTGCTTCGCGAACGCGAGGCGTTGACCGCGTTCTCGAAGAAAGAATTGAGGCCTGGGCAGAATGTTTAAATAGTCATCTTGTCCGCAATTTTGGGGTTAACTTCCACCATTTTTGAGCGATTTTGGAGCTTTTTGAAGAGGATTGAAGAGGGATTCAAGGGGAAACACTTGGAGGTAATATTTGTGGACTTAATACTCGATTTTAATGTAAATTCTACCTAATTAATCATGGAAATTAAGCCTAATATTGAAGATCTAGAGCTTGTAATTGGAGACCTAGAATTTGGGATTTGAGGGGTTGTTTTGGTTGGATTTTGATGCTTTTGGTATGAATGAACTCGGGGAACGATAAGAAGTCCATTGATGTAATTTTTATCGGAATCCGAGACGTGGGCCCGGGGGTAGGGTTTGGCCAATTTCGGAATTTGTGTTGTAATTTGATTTCTTTCGAGTGGGCTTTGTTCCCTTAGCATATTTTGATGGTTTTTCACTGATTTTGGTTAGATTTGAAGCATCTGGAGGCCGATTCGAGGGGCAAAGGCATCACGAGCTAGAGATTTAGACCGGGTATAGGTGAGTAATGATTGTAAATGTTGTCCTGAGGGTACGAAACCCCGGATTGCACATCATTGTGCTATATTGAGGTGACGCACACGCTAAATGACGAGCGTGGGGTCATGCACTATTGGGGATTGTGACTTAGTCCATCCGGAATGATTGTTTTACCGCGTATTTGACTGAAAACTGTTTGATATCATCATGTTTTTTGGGCTAAATGCCATATTTGGGCCTCATGTTAACTATTTGAACCCTTAGTTGATTTTTACTGATATTTCCTCACTGTTTTGACTTTATACTTGAACTCAGTCATGTTATATTCTATTGTTTCTATAACTCAGCCATGTTTACTCTACTTTAACACTTAAAATGATATTTTAAATGATATTTTGGGCTGAGCATCATATTTTATTGTTGCCCGAGTGGCTTATAAGATTCTGACTGAGTAAGGCCAAGGGCCTATGTTGTGAGGAATCACCTGATTATGATTATGAGGCCGAGGGCCTCAGATTTGTACGCCGCGAGATGGCTTGTTGATATGAGGTCGAGAGCCTATGTGATTATACCACGATATGGCTTGATATTGCGTTTGGGCCATAAGGAGGCCTTCAAAGAGTCTGCACATTCCCAGTGAGCGTGGGTACCCATTGTGATGTGAGATATAGCCCGAGGGGCTGGTGTTGTTTATGATATTGACCGAGGGGCGGATGTTTGTTGACATTGTGCCGAGGGGCGGTTCTTTATGTATTTATCTTTCCTAGTTGCCTGTCACTTACTTGCTTAATTGTTAAAATGGCATTTTTAAGAAGTTTAAACTGAGCTAAATTGACTTTACATATTTTATTGCTTCATTGTTTTTACTGGATTTTGCTACTTCTTTATAGCCTGTTGACATGCCTTTGCCTGGTTTCTTATTACTCAGTCTACATTTATTATTATTATTATTCACTGAGTTGGAGTACTCACTTTGGTCCCTGCACCCCGTGTGAAGATTTAGGCGCATCAGGTCCTGCTTGCGAGGGTTGAGAGCTGTTCAGCAGATTCCGGAGATTCACTAGGTAGTTATCCGGCGATTCGCAACCCAGTGCTTCTCCCTTTATCTTATTTCCTTCTGTTTTAGTTATGTAATAGTGGAGTAGACTCATTTAGGCTTGTAGTATTATTATAGATGCTCATGACTGGTGACACCCCGATGTCGGGCTATATCTTTTTCCGCAAACTATATTATTTACCTTATTTTGGGATTTCTGATTATTATTAAGACTTAGTTTTGTTACTTAATTGCTTAAAAATGAATTGGAAACGTGTCGGCTGGCCTTGTCTTCATAAGAGGTGCAATCACGACCGGGTCCGATTTTAGCGTTATGACACTGCAGCTATCCCAACTCGAATCAGGTTTTACATGATCTAGAAGCTTACGTTTGATAAGTCCAACATAATCCTTGCAAGATTACACCAAATATAGCCTCTTGAGTCATCAAATTTGACCTTAAAATGAGGAAGATATGATGTTTCGAAGTTTTAAAAGTAATTTAAAAATTTCAAGGTCATAAATGGCATTTTCGTAATTACTTACACTAGGAAAAAAAAAGCCAGCGATAAAAAAATCTTTGTTTTAGCACCCAAAACTCATTCAGAACCTTTCGGAAAAAAATCACATATGCATTTCAATCATAAAACACGCTACGAACCTGCTCGCACACTCAAAACACCGAAAAGAGGTTATCTTGACCCGATATTGATCATGGTTAAACTTCAAATCCTTAACTTAACTAGTTTATCAACCAATAATCCAAAATACAGTTGAGCCCCTCGGGACCCCATCCAATCATACCAACAAGTACAAATACATTATCCAAAGTTATTCAAAGCCTCAAAAACCCACAGGAACATCACAACAAAGAATCAAGAGTCAAACAGAATAGAATTTTTCTTAAGTTATTAAATCTTCATTCTTTCAAAAGAGGGTCTGAATCACACTTAAATACTTCGGATTACTTCAAACTTTGCACACAAGTTTAATTCAATAATATAGACCTATCCAAAGTCTCGGAACACGAATTGGAGTCCAATAACATCAAAGTCAACTTTTGGTCAAACTTATGAACTCTTAAGTTCTTCAAATTGCCAACTTTGACAAATAGTGTCAAATTCTTCTAGGAACCTCCGAAACCAAATCCAAAAGTACATACAAGTCCAAAAATATCATACGAACCTATCAAAACAATCAAAATACGATTTCGTGCCTGTTTACCCAAAAGTCAATCCTTGGTTAAATCTTCCAACTTAAAGCTTCTAAAACGAGAATATCCTTCCAAATCAATCCCGAACCGCTCGAAAATCGAAACCAACCATAACGCAAGTCATAATATATAATATGAAGCTACTCAAATATCAAACCACTGAATAGAATGCTAAAGCTCAAAACATCCGGTCGGGTCGTTGCATAAATTTTCAAACAAAAAATTTTAAAAGTCAAATATTTTTTCGAATTTTTTATTCTTATTTTGTAACATTTCTCTTTGTCGTTTACATATACACTTTAGACCTTTGTCTACAAAGTGCAAACGACAAAGCAGAGAGTTTGTTCTCCAATTCTTACTTTGTTTCTACGCTTACATTTTCCTTCTTTATGCTTTATTTTTGTCAATTTTTTTTGTATTCTATAACTTATTCTTTTCAAGTTAGTTTGTGATTTTCGAATTTCTTTTGGTATTGCTCTACTTGAAATATTATTTTGATGACTCTATTCTGGCTATTTGTATTATTAACTGATTTTTATTTTTTATCTAATTTTACATTATTATCATTTTTTGAGCTATTAGGAACTAGAATATCATTTTTATAACTTTAAGTAAGTTCCATCATTGTCATGTTATAGGTGTAATGCATCTTTACATCCTTCACTTTTTAAAATAATTTTTTTTGTATGGTTCATGCACATGTTAGCATGTTTATATATTTATATATAAAAACATTTATAACTATAATATATTTTTGTTTATATGTTTATTTTATTAATTTATAAAATATTAAAAATTAAATTCCAATGAGGCTTAGCCTTGCGCCTCAAAGCTTTCGGCTCGACTCATGTTAAATAAAACATCTCGCGTTTCGCCCACGCCCTTTAAAATACTGAAAAGAAGTAGTCTTTCTTGCATAATCGGTTTCCAATAACGTCTTTCTCTATATTTTCACTTACTATATTAGATTTAGCCAATTCTAATGCAGATGGGAGTAAATTACTTTCAGAAAGGTGTGGAAGAAATATTTCATGCACTTCAATTAAAGTAATTTCTTTCTCAATAATGTTTGTTAAAACATTTAAAGCCCTCTTCAAAAGGATCTACACACATCTACAATTTTTTGCGAAGTTATTAGAAACTAGCCTATCATATACAAATCTCTGATCTCATCGGATCGGACGAAGGGGAAAAAGATGGGGTGGTCTAAAAACAACAATCTTGGAGTAAATCTCACATCTAACCAAACTAATTTTGATCAGGAAGATTCCCATTATTTCTGGCATGTCAGTCGGCCTGTGAATGCAGCGGACAAAGGTGGAGGCAGGATCTGATATGGGTTTCAAATTCTAGTCCTTTAAAACTCATAAATTTTAAATTAATAATTTTGTATATATATTTATTAGATTTCTTAAAACAAATACAGAGTTTAGATCAAAACTAATAGGTTCCACTGAACCTAACCTGCAAACGCAAGAGTAGTCCGCTCCTGGCAGTGAAACGGGCTTCCCGAGAAGCCAGCCCAAGCTGGAGTCAGCATAAAATAAAATAAAGGGGACAACCCTAATCTTATTGGCTTGCCAACTTATTGGGTTGCAAGCATTCACAAAATTTAGGAGCGTTTTCTGCATGCAATAACAACCAATGTGTTTACTTTTAAAATGGATAACAATTAAATTTGTGTGCGGTTTTAAAAATATGTTTATTGATTTAATACAAGTGATCAACAATGTTAGACAAACGAGTTAAATATAAAATCAATAACCAAACCAGTTATGACGTTGAGTCCAGGCTTGGATTTGAACTGAATAATAATTTTTCCCTTAATCAGACCCTCGATTCGAAGCCAAATATATGTGAATAACTATGATTAAAATAAGAACCTTTCAATATCTAGAAAGCAGAGAAATAATTTTGTATTGCCTTGATATACGTGCTACATTATGTATATTGAACAAAAAGCTTCCCCTTTATATAGTAAGGGAGTTTTACTCCTAGTACAATTCTAAAAAAGGTAAAAATCCTCCTTGTACGTCAATTACTGATACGCTATCGACATTGGGTGAGATCCCACAGTGATATCTGCTTGAGCGCAGAAATCACGGCCCTCTATTAGTCATGTGCAACCGTTTGTAGTGCTTTCTGAGGTCTCAAAGCCCGTTCCGGGTTTGGGAGGTATTGTCTTGTCAGGCCCGATGGTGAGCACCCCGTTCGAGCCTCGATTCAAAGAGTTCTCAGATTCGGTTTCTATCTCATTCATACTGCTTACTTCATTTGACTCACCGGGATCTCGGGGTGTGTGCTTGTCATGACCCAAGTTCTTCCTTCGTGAACCATCGTGACGGCACCTAGTCTCTACGACTAGGTAAGCTTAACATTTGTGGAATGAAACGAAAACATAAAAGCTAACAACTAACATGTAAATTTAAATAAGAAATTTAGATGCCGCTCGGCATATACAATAATCACTCTTAAAATGTACATAAACTCTCCCAAAACCCGGAATATCGTAAGTCACAAACTATAGAAAGAAAATAGTACTTTTATACCCCAGAGTCTAACAAAAGGAAATACAAGAAGTGTTTGACATGGGGAAGAGTAGATAGGGACTTCAAGGTCTGCGGACGCGGAAGTTATACCATGAAGTATCTACAACTGTCTCGCCTTACTAATAATGTAGCTGATAAGCAGTACGTGGATCTGCACACGAAAAACATGTGCTTGGAAGGGCATGAGTACACCATAATGGTACCCAGTAAATGCCAAGCCTAACCTCAATCGAGCAGTGACGAGGTCAGGCCAGGCCTTACTGGTGTATGTTTGTGTGTGTGTGTGTGTGTGTGTGTGTATATATATATATATATATATATATATATATATATATATATATATATATATATAATAAAGCAAGGCAGAATGAAATATTGCAGTAAAATAAGAATGAAATTTAATAAGAATGAAATCACAGAAGGTAATAGCTCAGTACACATAGATAACAATAGAGGATCTTTCGAGATACCGTCTCGTAGCCCCAACCGTAAATGTACAGGGGGATCTCCCAAAATACCGATCTGTAGTCTCAAAGTAAATATGCAGTATAGGGAGATCTCCCACAATACCGTTCCGTAGTCCCAAAGTAAATATGCAGTATAGGGGGATCTCCCGGAATACCGTTCCGTAGTCCCAAAGTAAATATGCAGCTCAAACATAGAATTACAACAATACGGAATCCTACAATTTAGACTAAGTACAAGTCAAGGAAGAAGCAGGAAATTCACTAAGCACGCTAAACAGAGTTCAGATAAGATATTAAGACACATAGACATGTTGTTCTAAACTAATCAGGATAATTACATATGCTAGTGTAGCTCAGTTAAAGGGAAACATGTATTTTACTTAATGAAAATGGAATTTTGCAACAAATAGCCTGTGTACACACTTTTCACCTCACGTACATGACGCTCATATATCAAAAATAGTACCAAATCCTAAGAAGAGTTCCCCACACACAAGGTTAGGTAAGCAACTTACCTTGAACCAAGCTCAAATCAATCTATAACAATGTTCTTTCCACGAAAATCTGACCCTGATTGGCTCAAATCTAGCCAAAATCAATTACATAATATAAATACAACTACAAGGAACTAATCTATCTACTGAGATCAAAGCAAAAGCAAGAAATTGGAAAATCGCCCTAAAAAGCCTCCCCGGCCCCACGTCTCGGTATCGGGTAAAAGTCACAAATTACGAACACCCATCCACTCACGAGTTCACTCGTACCAAAATTATCTATATCCGATGTTTAAATCCCGCACCTGCGGAAAATCCATCGCATGTGTGAAAGCAACTTAAATGGGCTGGGACTGCATCTGCGAGCACTGGGCCGCACCTGCGAGCCTACTCCTGCAGTCCTCTACCGCTTCTGCGCATCTGCTTCTACGGACCAATCATCGCACCTGCGATCCCAGCTGGACAAGGACAAATCCGCTTCTATGTCTCCATGGCCGCTTCTGCGGCTCTACACCTGCGGCCCAAAGAGCGCAGGTGCGATAACACTAGGTGCAACAACTTCAGCAGTTTCATAAGTCCAATTTTCCATCCGTTAAACACCCGAAACTCACTCGAGGCACCCCGGGCCTCAAACAAACATACAACCAATCCTAAAACACTATACAAACTTAGTCGATCCCTCAAACCACTTCAAACAACGCTAAAATCACGATTCATCCTCCTATTCAAACTTAAAGAACTTGAAACTTCCAAATTCGATAACCGATGCCGAAACCAACCAAACCACGTCCGATTAACCCCAATTTTTCACACAAATCATACTCAACAATACAGACTTACCCCAACTTCCAGAATTGGAATCCGACGCCAATATCAAAAATTCCACTACCGGTCCAAATCTCAAAAAATTCGACTTTCACCATTTCAAGCCTAAATGAGCTACGGACCTCCAAAACACAATACAATCATGCCCCTAAGCCCAAAATCACCTAACGGAGCAAACAGAATCGACAGAACTCCATTCTAGAGTCGTCTTCACACAGTTTCCGACTATAGTCTAAATTCTAAGGCTTAAACCTCCATTTAGGGACTAAGTGTCTCAAACACTTCCAAAAACCAAAACGAAACCTGCCGTCAAGTCACAATAGCAGAAATAGATATGGGGAAGGCATTTAATAGGGAATCGAGGCTCTAACTCTCAAAATAACAGGCTGGGTCATTACAGTGCTGACCCCGAGTTCACCAGTATACAGATAGTCCCCTCATTACTCAGAGAGTAGGTTCGCCGAAATAATGGGAAATGATAGATGAACCTCGGTTCCTTCCTTTGTATATTACAACTGAGATGACGAATAAGCTAAAACGTCCTATCAGTCGGGTCGTTCTGACTTCGAACACGTATCAGTCATCGGTTGGTCACCTCCGAATGTAAAACGTCACGTATTGATTACATTTTTTCCTATAAAAGCTTCGACCTTTGTTACTTCTTCCACTTTTAGATCCTAACTTTTATCTTCGAACACCCTAGCGGCTATCAACTCTTTAAAATCTTCGTCATTTTACCTTTGATCGTCAAATCTTCATAATTGTTCTTACGTTTCTACCCAAATCTTCATCCTACCTTCAAACCTTTATACTTTTTTCTTCAAACCTTCATACCTTTCCTTCAAAATTCATATCTTCCTTTCAAATATTCTTATTTTCCAAACCATGATGGCTAAGACTTCCAAATCAATTCCTCAACGGGTTGCACCTTCAGCTTCCCTCCTGGCCATAGGTACCGAGGCGGTCGTTCCCCAGGTGGTTGCTCTCGAGACAACTGCTTAGGAGATGGTTTCACTCGAAGTGACTGCCACCAAAGTGGCCCTAGATCCCCCCATGAAAATATCTATTTCGGGGGGTTGTTCAATCGCAGACGACTTCAAAGTTGAGAAGGCCTCATCCAAACAAGACCAAGGTGAAGGGGCATCAAGATATATATGCTCCATTGCCGAAGATACCCTTCCCATAGTCCGAGAGGACTGTAAATGGGAAAGTAAAGACGTGGTAGTCCTCGGGCCCGATGATGACATTACTACCCATGTGGAGGGGTGTTTAAGTGTTTACACTTACCCCTTTATACTGGGCACGATAAACCTAGTAGTTTTGGCCTTCTACAAGAGATACAAGGTATGCCTTGGGCTAATCCACTATCTCTTTGGAGGATCATGATCCTCCAACGTTATTTTATGAACAATACCGAATCTTCTCTGTCCACCCTCGACCACATACTCCGTCTGTATAGTCCCCAAATTTTTCAAGGGGTACTAATCAAGCTCACTCGCCGGGCTAGGAAGGCTCCCTTTTCGAGCATCGACGAGGATCAAGACCAAGGCTGGCAGGGGCACTTTGTTTGGGTAAAAACTAAAGATTTGATCACTTCCGAATTCCTGCCACTTCCCAAAAAGTGGAATGCATATCGTAAGTATAGTCTTTCCTTAAGTGTCGATTCTCCTTTATTTCCTCTCTCACCATCAGTATTTGTGGTCGTGCAGTTGTTGCTTGGGTTCCCAATGTGGTCCCCTAGCTTAAGGAGTGGATCGAAGGCATCTGCAAGCAAATGTCATACTTCGATCACTCGTGGCGCAAGCTTTAGAAGGGCCGATGGGAGGCCTATTCTCATGGTAAGGCTCTTCTCAGAATAGTTACTACTATGCCCCGGACTTACGTAACGCTGACCTTTTCTCTTTTCTTTGCATGTTTGCTTAAGAAAACCAAACTTAGGTCGCTGGAAGGGGACGAGGGTGTGCCCTTGCCCGTTGATCCCTCTATTATGGGACATCTCGAGGCTACTATGGAGGAGAAGAAGAAAATGAAACGAAAGTCTTCGGGCTCCTCGGGTACCAAGGTGAAGCCAAAAGAGAGGGCGGCTTCCTGAGCTCGTAAGCCAAAGAAGAGCACCAACTCCCAGGTGCCGGATTCTGAATCACTTTGCCGGCTCAGGGATGAGTCTGAAGAAGATGTCATCTTTGTCTCTCACAGATCGACCCCTGTCGGGGAGCAGGTGATAGCCAAGGAAGAGAGCCATGAGGTCGATCTCCCTCTGGCTCGAGAGGCCAAAATGGATATGGGGTTTGAAACATCTCGAGATGCCGCTTTTGTTTTGAAGGAGGCGACCGATGTGATAGACATCATGGAGATGCCCTCCTACACCGAGTCTATGCTTGAAGAGGCCTATGCAGGAAAGAAGAAGTTAAGTGAAGGAGTTAATGGCGCGGACGACTCTCTCCACTCCTTCTTCGATGGCGTGGACATGTCCACTTTGGAAGATTTTTTTAGGTTGGGCGACCTGGAGATCCCGAAGAATTATGCACCTTCAGAAGCTGGCGGGCCGAGTTTGAGCCCAAAATTGGTGAAGCAGTTTCTTGCTCCGAGTGTGGACCCCGGCCATAAGAGAACAGTCATTCTTACAGTCCTATAGGATGCTCGGGTTTTGTTTTCTCCAGTGGGCATAGCCAGCTACCTCCGATGACTGGCAATGGAAGAGGACCAGGCGAAGATGAACGAGGTAAGCGCGCGAGGCTCTTCAGCAAGGCGAGCAGGCGCTGAATCGGTAAGGCATCAATATTCCCTTGTGAATTCCACTTAGGTTTCAATATCTCTTACTATTTTTTTTTTTGTGCAGGCCTTGGTGCTTCACCATGAGAGCTTCCTCCGGTATCGCTTCGAAATCAACTAGCTCGAGTTCAATCTTATGGAGAAGGTTTGGAAGAAAGATATGTTCAGGCTTCTTAGTGAGCAACAAGACGGGGTCGTCAAGGATTTTCAGGCCGAGCTGGATAGGGCTCAAAAGGACGCTTCGATCCTGAAGTGGGAACATGCCGACCTGGTCGAAAAGGTAAAGGTATGTGAAGTTAAAAACAATGAGATAGTCATGGTGTCTAACAACACAACCTCACAAGTCCAACAGAAAATTGACCTGATCGACTAACTCTAAGCCGAGCCGAGATGAACAAGATCCAAGCCATGGCTGAAGGAAGCTACCAAGGCAAAACTGGCATCGATTGAGAACCAACTCCAGTTGGCAAAGGATAAAGCTAACAAGTGGTCTCAATTCAATGACGATCTCAGAGCACAACTGAGCTCGGTTGTCATGGAGCGGGATGCCCTCGACAGAGAATATGAGGCAGTGAAGTCCAAGTTGGATACAACCTCCACTTATGCCGAAGAAATGGTGGCCTAATACAAGGCCAATGTGGAGGCAGTCGAGATCCTCCTGAAGGCAAAGACCGAATATATGAAGCGGCTATCCCGAAGAGAGACCCTCGAAGAGATCCACACCCGAAGCTTTGACCCGTCGGCTAAGATCTAGGAAGCCAAAAAGTCTGAGGCCGAGGGGAAGAAGCTTTATGAGCCCAAAAGTACAGAAGGCTTTGAGGGTTCCGAGGGATCTGAAGGCTCCGACGGCTCTGAGTCGGCCCCGATGAAGACTAGGCGTAGATGCCTTAGTGTTTTTTTAGTTTTTTCTCATATACATATTTTTGTTTTGTTTATTTTGAGGCCATTTTTATTGGGCCTGTGTTAATATACTCTGAAATGTGTGTGTGTGTGTGTGTGTGTGTATATGAAATTTTCCCTTTCTGGCAATATAATACCTTTACTTTTCGAGCATCTTTTTCATAATTTATGTTCATGTAATATTTCTAATACTTTATCATAGAATCGAATGTAGTTATAGGGCGTTCATTTTTTAGATGTTCGAACCGGGCCTGACCTTAATAAAACTTTGTTTGCTTGAAGTTATGAAAACTCAGTGTGAACGGAGATTTTTTCAAGATGCTTAAGCAATTTTTAGACAATTGTTTTGTCGAGGCTAACCTCTTAGTAGGTTTCGAGTTCTTATAAAGGCCTTACTTTCTGATTACGAGCTTCGGACGTCTTTGAGCCATTTTTAGGGTGGCCATAGCCTTCGTATTTGGGCACTGTCTCATAGGTTTGGTGCTTCCGAGATTTGATAGACCAGGTTTTACGAATTTTCTTTGAATGACAGTCCCTAAATAGGGGTAGCCCTTGGCCTTGATAGTCCCCGAGTAGGGGTAGCCCGTGGGCTCTTAGGATCCTAAATTTAAGAATCAAGAAAATGCATAAATAGCAAGGCAAAACTTTCTTTTATTTCTCATTGTGTAACGTACACGATCGAAAGCGCATAAAAACTTGTATCATGGCTTGAGTGGACTATGTGAGCACGATGCATACGACCGATTGGCCCTTACAGTGAATCCTAACCACCAAGCCTTAGCTTCTAGTATACAAAGTTTTTCTTCTTTTCTTGCTAAAAAACCTTGATCCTTAGTCCGAGGGAAATGGCCCCCAATATTCGAGGTTGGGAATGAGAGTTCTCGGATATTGTTGACATAAAGCGAATGATCATTGACTCCGGCCTGAGACGGGCTTCGAATCTATGTTAGCATGTTTTAACGTTGCCTCATTAAAAACCTTGCCAAAAGCCCAATTTTGGGACAAAACCGGTTCAAGGAAAAAAGAGTACAATGCGTTCTTTAAGACCAAACAGCCACATCCATCCTTGGCTGTTGCTTGCAAGTGCTAGTCCGATTCATAACATGATTAAAGAGTATTTGAGATCATACCTTAGCAGTAGTACCGCTTTAAGTGTGTCACGTTCCAGTTATTCAGTAGTTTCACATTGTTTCCCTTTGAGTTTGTATGAGCCTTTACTGGTAATTCCGATGAATCGATACACTTATTCCCAATTCAGTCCCAGATTTCCCTCATTCGGGTTCCGGGTGTGTAATCTTACTTTCCTTAACACCAAGTCCCCGATCTTGAAATGTCGGAGGTTGGCTCTTTGATTGTAATGTCTTTCTATTTACTATTTCTGGACGGCCAACCAGACTAAAGTTGCCTCACGCCTTTCATCCAATAGTTCCAGGCTCGTGATCATGGCCTTTCAATTTGACTCTTCGATCGCATATTGGAATCTGAAGCTCGACTCTCCCACCTCGACTAGTATCAAGACTTTGGCTCCGTAGACCAATGAAAACAGAGTGGCACTGGAATAGACTTCAAGGTTGTACGATATGCCCGTAGGACTTTGGGCAAGATTTCCTTCCATTTCCCTTTGGCATCGCTCAACCTCTTCTTTAGGTTTTGAAGTATGGTCTTGTTTGTTGATTCCACATGTCCATTCCCACTAGGGTGGTAAGGTGTTGATAGTGTCTTCTTAATCTTGTGATCTTCGAAAAATTTATTTACCTTGTTGTCGATGAATTGTTTCCTATTATCGCACACGACTTCGGCCGGTATCCCAAATCGACATATTATCTGGTCCCATATGAATTCAATGACTTATTTCTCCTGGACCTTTTCGAAGCATGAGCCTCGACCCATTTGGAAAAATAATCAGTCATAAATAGTACGAATTGAGCTTTATCGGGTGCCCATGGTAGGGGACTGGCAATGTTCATTCCCCATTTTATAAACGGCCATGGGGACAGGACCAAGTGGAGTAGCTATCTCGGTTGATGGATCATCGGTGCGTGTCTCTGGCAGTCGTCGCATTTTCATACGAAGTCTTTCGCATCCTTCTCCATTTCGGTCCAATAATAGTCGGCCCAAATTAATTTTCGAACCAAATATTCTTCCCCCCAATGGTTCCCGCAAGTGCCTTTGTGAACTTATCTCAAGGCGTACTCGGTATCTCCCTGCCCTAAGCATCTGGATAACGGGTCGTGGAATGTTCTCCTGAACAATGTCCCTTCGACCAAACTAAATCTGGCAGCCTTGGTACGCAGGGCTCTCGATTCTTTGGGATCCAATGGCAATTTCCTAGTTTTCAAGTAGTCTATGTACTTGTTCCTCCAATCCTAGGTTAAACTTGTTCTGTTTACTTCGGTGTGGCCTTCTTTTATCACCGACTTCATGAGTTGTACGATTATTCCCGAACTGAATTAATTTTTATTAACTGATGACCCCAAGTTAGCCAGAGCATCAACCTTGTTGTTTTGATCTCGGGGCACGTGTTGTAGGGTCCATTCCTTGAATTGATGCAGCGTTACATGTAACTTGTCTAAATACCTTTGCATTCGTTCCTCTTTCACTTCGAACGTCCCATTGACTTGATTCACCACGAGGTGATAATTGCACTTAGCTTCGACCACCTCGGTCCCAAGGCTTTTAGCCAATTCGAGACCTACAATCATGGCCTCATACTCAGCCTCGTTGTTAGTCAATTTCACAACTCTAATAGACTGCTTAACTGCATTCCCTGTAGGAGGTTTCAGCACGATGACGAGCTCGGACCCTTTTGCAATCAAGGCACCGTCCCTAAAAAGGGTCCAAATTCTCGAGGTAGTCCCCGAGGCTAGCAATAATTTCTCTTTCGACTTCGGGCACTAAGGCCGGCATAAAGTCGGCCATGAAGTCGCCTAAATTTGAGATTTTATGGTGGTTTGAGGTCGATACTCTATATCGTACCTGCTGATTTTAAGGGCTCGTTTGGCCAAGTGGCCCGAGAGCTGGGGCTTGTGCATGATGTTCCTCAGTGGTTAAGAGGTTACGATACATATGGGTTGACATTGAAAGTACGATTTTAACTTTCTGGAGGCACTTAGCAAAGCGACCGCCAATTTTTCTAGGTGAGGATACCGTGTTTCGACCTCGCCTAGAGTTCTACTGACATAGTAAATAGGTAATTGCGTACCTTCCTCTTCCCGGACTAAGACTCCACTAACCACCACCTCGAAAACCGCCAAGTAAAGGTAAAACTGTCCATCCGCCTTCGGAGTGTGGAGCGGGGGGATTTAAAAGGTACCGTTTGAGTTCTTCCAAAGCTTGTTGGCATTCTAGGGTCCAAGAAAAGTTATTATTCTTCTTCAACAATTAGAAGAAATGATGGCTTTTGTCGAAGGATCTCAATATGAACCGGACTAGGGCAGCTATACGCCCGATCAGCCTCTGAATGTTCTTGACGGTGTCCACCACAGTGATGTCTTCTATGGCTTTGATTTTGTCGGGATTGATCTCGATCCCCTGGTTAGATACCATGAACCTGAGGAATTTTCTGGATCTAACCCTGAATGCGCACTTTTCCAAGTTCAGCTTCATATTTTATCTGCTTAATATGTCAAAGGCTTCCTGCAAATGTTTCAAATGGTCCTCCGCTCGCAGGGACATGACTAATATGTCATCAATATAAACTTTCATTGATTTTCCTATATGTTCTTCGAGCATCCGGTTTATTAGGCGTTGATAAGTGGCATTGGCATTTTTTAATCCGTATGGCATTACGTTATAACAATAGGTGCCGAATTTAGTGATAAAAGAAGTTTTTCTTGATCGCTCGGGTCACACGAATTTGGTTGTACCAGGAATAGGCATCGAAAAAACTAAGTATCTCGTGGCTGGCTATCGCGTCAATCATCCGATTGATGTTAGGAAAAGGAAAAAAATCCTTAGGGCATGCCTTGTTCAAATCTTTATAATCCACACACATTCTTAGCTTATTTCCTCTCTTAGGTACTACCACTACATTGGCCAACTAGTCCGGGTACTTAACTTCCCGAATGGATCCTATTTTATGGAGTTTAGATACCTCATCCTTGATGAATTTGTGCTTGACCTCGGACTACGGTGTCCTTTTCTGGACGACCGGATGGAACTTCAGGTCAAAACTAAGCTTATGAGTGGTTACCTTCAGCGGGATCCCTGCCATGTTAAGATGGGACCAAGCGAAACAATCTATATTAGCTATAAGAATTTTAATGAGTTTTTTTTCTGAGGTCGGGAGTTAACCTAGTGCCCAGGTATACCTTCCATCAGTTAAGTGTTCGATCAATATGACTTGCTCCATCTCCTCGACCGTTAATTTGGTGGCATCGGAATCATCAGGAGCAATGAGCGACCTAGGAACTCCGTAATCATTCTCTTCGCCTGCTCCTCGCTCTTCTGGTTTGGTTGGGGCCTATATCGGTGATTGCTATTTAATTTTTTCCTTCCAGGTCAGCTCTTGTTCTTTGATGTCGAGACCACGGATACTGGAATCACCTTGTCGACTGCAAACATTTCCTTTGCTGCTGGCTGCTCTCCGTAGACCTTCTTAATTCCTCCTGGCGTAGGGAATTTCAGTGCCTGGTGTAATGTTCAGGGTACTGCCCTCATGTTATGAACCCATGGCCTTTCAAATAAGGTGTTATACCTCATGTCCCCTTTGATTACGTAGAATTTTGTATCTTGAATCATCCTAGCGGTATTCACTAGAAGGGTTATTTCTCCTTTAGTAGTTTCGCATGCCATGTTAAATCTGATCAACACTAGGACTGCCGGCACTATTTGATCCCGTAACCCCAACTGCTCTACGACCCTTGATCTAAAGGTGTTGGCCGAGATTCCTGGATCAATCAATACATGTTTAACTCGAGATTTGTTGATAAGTATGGATATCACCAGTGCATCATTATGAAGTTGTATGATGCCCTCGGCATCCTTGTCACTGAACGAAATGGTTCCCTCCGGGATGTAATCTCAGATGCGTTTTTCCCTCGTGATGGATACTTTAGTGTGCTTTATCATTGGCCCATGGGGGACATCGACCCCTCCAATGATCATGTTGATGACGTGCTAAGGTTCTTCTTGTTCAGACTATTTGTTGGAGTCTTTGTTCCTGAAATGTTTTTTGGATCGGTCACTCAGAAGCTCTCGGAGATCCCCATTATTGAACAACCGAGCAACTTTTTCTCTCAATTGTCAACAGTCCTCGGTCCTGTGGCCATGAGTGCCATGATACTTACACATCAGGTTAGGATCTTTTTGGGTAAGATCGGACTACAATGGTCGAGGCCACTTGGTTTCCTTGATGCGCCCAATGGCCTATACGATGTTGGTTGCATCAACGTTGAAGTTATACTCTGATAATCTTGGCGCTTCCCTTCCCCCGAGAGGCCTGTCAAAACCTTTCTTGCTCATCAGACTTCGTCTATAGGTCCACGGTCGTTGTTCTTCTCGTTCCTTATGAGGTTATGCCCATGCCCGCTTCCCCTTCAATCTGCATTGTATGGTTGATACCGATCTCAGACCAGCCTTGATTCATGATCGATGACTCTGTTAGGCCTATCGTCAGTTCTGATGGGATAAATGGACCCAGAAGGGGCTCTGATTTGGTCGTCCTCGACTCTGATTTTTGAATGGTACCTGTTGTGGACATCGACCCAAGTTACCGCCGGCTACTCTGCCAAATTTTGGTTCAGCTGCTGCGAAGCCAAGGAGGGGGGGTTAAGTCCTTGATTGAATGTATGAACAGCCCAATCGTCTGCAACCGGAGCCAAGTCCATCTGTTCCGTTTAAAACCTATAAACTCTCTGAGAATCTCGTTGTCCCTTTGCTTAACTTTGAAAAGGTCAGATTTTCTGGTTTCGACCTTGATGGCCCTGACATGAGCCTTTACAAAAGCATCCACGAGCATAGCGAATAAATCAATGGAATTTGGGGGCAAGTTGTGGTACCATATCATTGCTTCTTTCGACAGAGTTTCCCCAAACATCTTAATAACACTGACTCGATTTCATTGTCTTTCAAGTCGTTACCTTTTATGGCGCAAGTGTAGGAGGTCACACGCTCATTCGAATCCGTGGTTCCACTATATTGTGGAATATTGGGCATACAAAACCTCTTCGGGGTTGGCTTTGGTTTCGCTCTCGGAGGAAAAGGTTTCTGGACAAATTTCTTGGAGTCCGAGCCTTTCAATATCAAGGGCGCTCCTGGGATTTGATCGACCCTAAAATTATATGTTTTCACCTTCTTGTCGTTTGACTCAATTTTCTTTTCACCTAATTCCACCTGTTTTGCTAATGCTTCAAGCATTTTCATTTCTTCGGGGCTGACACTTGGCTCAGTTTCACCCCGGGGTGGTTCGGGTTCCACTCTGTTGGGGGCGCGGCTTTGATTTTGCAGTTGCACCATCGCCTCATGGTGAGCCTGCAACATTTTTAAGATCAATCACAGACTGATCCCGTCGACTTCGCCTTCGGGCGTTCCTCGAACCGTTTGTCGGGCTCCTCTGCAAAAGTTATTCTCGGGGTCGGTAGGCAGGTTGGCGTCGATGGCCACCTGCGAGTTAGCATCGACTGGGTCTATGACTGGGACTCTGTTGGGATCAGCAAGGGGAACCTCATTGCTAGGCACCACATTGTTGTTTTCACCATGATAGCCAGACCCATCCTCAACGTTCAAGTGGGCGGACTGAGAATTTGACATTTTAAGCTTACCTGAAATTGAGACCTTAAAGAACAAGTGTAAAATAGAATATGTTATGGAGATTTATATCAAACCGCCACTATTATCTTTAGTCCCACGGTACGCACCAAACTGTTTATCCTTAAAAAAGATAACAACTAAATTTATATGTGGTATTAAGGATATGTGGATTGATTTAATACAAGTGATCAAGAATGTTAGATAAACGAATTAAAGATAAAATCAATAACCAAACCAGTTGTCACGTTGAGTCCGGGCTCGAATTTGAACTGAACAATAGTTTTGCCCTCGATCAGACCCTCGATTTGAAGCCAAATATATGTGAAGAACTATGATTAAAATAAGAACCTTTCAATAGCTAGAAAGCAGAGAAATAAGTTTGTATTGCAATGATATGTGTGTTACAATGTGTGTATTGAACAAAAAACTTCACATTTATATAGTAGGGGAATTTTACTCCTAGTACAATTCTAAAAAATGTAAAAATCCTCCATGTACGTTAACTACCGACATCGGGTAAGATCTGCGCCATGATATCCGATTGAGCATGGATATCATGGTCCTCTGTTAGTCATGTGCAACTGTTTGTAGTGCTTTCCGAGGTCTCCGAGCCCGTTCGTCTTGTCAGGCTCGGTGGCAAGCACCCCGTTTGAGCCTCGATTCGAAAAGTTCTCGGATTAGGTCTCTATCTCATTCATACTTCTTACTTCGTTTGACTTACCAAGCGCTCGGGATGTGTAGTGACCCCGAGTTCACCCATATACACAATGAAAGGACAATATTAAACAAACCATATATCTCCACGACCTGTTCTAAGAATATTAAATTTCATTATACGTACATCTCTAAGGTATGATGATTCTTATTCTAAACAATCAATACTGTTTTCATATATGTTCTCGACACAACTCATTTCCATGGTATAGACGTTTTTTTATTATGGAAATAGTTGTGGTAAATTTCAGTTGTTCTGTATATAGTTGAATATGCCCGTTTTTTAGTCTAGACCATATGGCAAAGAAAATGTGCCGGATAGTTTCTGTTGAGACACCTCATTTTCAATCGTGACGATAGGCTGGTCAGTCAGAAAATAAATGGCTTCTTTATGCACATAAAATCATTTTAAACTTTTGTGCGTTGAATGTGTGTTCGCCTGATTTCTTGCTTACTTTTCTCTATTTCTTGTACTCTTTGGACACTGGTTCTTTGAGGGTACCTACTGTTATTAATTCTGCGTGGAAACACAAAATTAGGAGGAAAATAAAGAAAACTGTTCGAAGAAAAAACTGAAAAAAAAAACAGTAAACTATAAGAAATATTCCGAGTCCACAATTTGCTTGTGCGTCTTTAAGGAATTTTAACCCCCTCACACGTTGCCAAGGTAATGGATTAAATCCTCCCAGGATGAAACGGAATAAACCTTCCTGCAACAGTGGCAATACAAACTGCAGGATACCAACGAACTCAAAGAACGGAGCAAAATCACACTTACGAATTTGATAGAGAGAGACTGCGAATCAGAATGCAGTATTTTCAGAAAGAAGAAAGTTTTGTAATGTTTTTGGTGTCTCAAAACTGAAGCCATGCCTCAGAATTTATAGGCAATTATTGGAAGAGGTGTGATGTTTGTTCTGGAAAAAGTGCCTTTTCAGAAGTTTACGCCGCCTGCCGCGGTCCTACCGCGGTTACGCCAGGACCGCGGCCAGAGTGGCCCTCTGAATCTGCAGAAGGGTTCTGGCGCGGTTACACCAGGACCGCGGCCAGACTATACTTCTGAATCTTCAGCAGTGATCTGGCATTTTGTCCAAAAAATAATCTTATCGATCATTTGACAAATCCAAATCCAAAGCCGAAGCCGAAGCCGAAGCCGAAGCCGAAGCCGAAGTCGAGCCGAGCGAGCGACGACGACGGCGCGAGGGTTCATTCTCTTCAACTCCTTTTAAGAGCTCTAAGAAGTGATCACATATTTATATACACAAGTGTAGTTGTCTTTCACCAATGTGGTACAAAGTTCATGACAAAAGCTCACTTGATTCAAATTTTCATTTCCCTCCATTTTATTTCCAACCATTTCCCAATTCACACTCTTAGACTTTAAAGCCCAATGCTTAAAGTCTTTAAAGCCCAATGCTTAAAGCCCAATGCTTAAATAATCTTCGTATTTAGTAAGGATTAATTGCATCTGGATAAGTAGGTTTCCCTTTGAACTTTCCGTAGTGAGAGTATGTCGGATATATTCGGTCAATCGGTAGATTTGATATCTTTGAACCGTCGAACTTTAGTGTATACCTAGACAACCATATGTCAGACAATCAACCCTTAACCGTCTTTTGGTTCTCATTGTTGTGTTTGTTTCAGCCATGAACACCTCCTGGTTTCATAAGTGCGTAGAGAATTGGCCTTACAGAATTCTCATTGAAGCGGCTTCCACTTCACACTTACATAGGTGATTCCTAAACATGTAATCCTCTAGATTGACACTATTTAATAAATACCACATCAAACTTAGGTAATCATTAAAGAACGTGTAAAGTTCTATCCTTGTTACTGAACATTGTCTTCATCACGAGAAGGGACCAAAGACTTTACTTTGACAATGTTGAACTGGTCAATCACAACTTTGTTTGAGCTCCTTGAACATAGATCTCGGAAAATCCAAAATTCTAGGTAGAGTTACCGCCATGTTGACTTGTCCTCGTCCATAGTCCCATTCCCTTAGATGATTTCTCAACTCCCTCTCTAGTTAAGCCTTTTGTAAGCGGATCCGCCACATTATCCTTTGATCTTACATAATCAGTAGTGATAATTCCACTAGAAAGTAGTTGTCTAACGGTGTTATGTCTTCGTCGTATATGACGTGACTTTCCGTTATACATAACGTTCACTGCCCGTCCTATTGCAGCCTCACTATCGCAATGTATGCATATAGGAGCCAAAGGTTTTGGCTAGAACGGAATGTCTTCTAAGAAATTTCGAAGCCATTCAGCTTCTTCGCCAGCCTTATCCAAAGCTATAAACTCTGATTTCATTGTAGAGCGAGCGATGCACGTCTATTTGGAAGACTTCCAAGATACTGCTCCTCTACCAATAGTAAAAACATATCCACTTGTGGACTTTGTTTCTGTTGAGCCGATTATCCAATTCGCATCACTATATCCTTCGATAACCACAAGATATTTATTGTAATGTAAAGCGTAGTAGTCTTGGGTATATTCCAAATATCCCAGAACTCATTTCATTGCCACCCAGTGATGTTTGTTGGAATTACTTGTGAATTGATTAAGTTTACTTATTGCACAAGCTATATCAGGACGTGTACAGTTCATGATATACATTAAGCTTCCCAATACACGAGCATACTCCAATTGAGATGTGTTTTCACCTTTATTCTTTATAAGATGATGGTTTAAGTCAATTGGAGTTCTTGCACTTCTAAATTCCAAGTGTTTGAATTTTTCAAGTACCATTTTCACGTAATGTGATTGAGACAAAGCTAGACCCTGAGGAGTCCTCTGGATTTTAATTCCTAGAATTACATCGGCAACTCCTAAGTCTTTCATATCAAACTTACTAGCAAGCATACGCTTAGTAGCTTGAATGTCGGCAATGTCTTTGCTCATTATTAGCATATCATCAACATATAAGCAAACAATTACTATATGATTTGGAATGTTCTTAATGTAAACACACTTATCACATTCATTAATCTTAAAGCCATTTGACAACATTGTTTGGTCAAATTTCGCATGTCATTGCTTAGGTGCTTGTTTTAGTCCATAAAGGGACTTAACAAGTCGACACACCTTCTTTTCTTTTTCCGGAACCACAAACCCTTCAGGTTGGTTCATGTAAATTTCTTCCTCTAGATCACCATTTAAGAAGGCTGTTTTTACATCCATTTGATGGATTTGAAGACCATACAAGGCGACTAATGCTATTAGCATCTGAATGGATGTAATTCTTGTTACCGGCGAGTATGTGTCAAAATAGTCAAGACCTTCTCGCTATCTAAATCCTTTGACAACAAGTCTTACCTTGTATTTGTCAATAGTACCATCGTCTTTCATTTTCTTCTTAAAAATCCATTTAAAACACAATGTTTTGTTACCTGGAGGAAGATCAACCAATTCCCAGGTATGGTTGCTCAATATGGATTCTATTTCACTATTGACAGCTTCTTTCCAATATTGTGCTTCTGAGGAAGACATTGCTTCCTTGAAGGTACGAGGCTCATTTTCTAACAGAAAAGTCAGAAAATCTGGACCGAATGAAGTAGATATCCTTTGACGTTTACTTCTTCTTGGATTTTCTTCATTAGGCATACCATCTGTTATTTCCTCCCGAGGTCGTTTTGACTTTTGGCAGGTCACTTCACTTTCCTTTTTATACGGATAAATAGTTTCAAAGAATTCAGCATTATCTGATTCTATTATCGTATTAATGTGAATCTCAGGATTTTCTGATTTATGAACCAGAAAACGATATGCCTTGCTATTGGTTACATATCCAATAAATACACATTCAACCGTTTTTTGACCTATCTTAACCCTTTTAGGTTTAGGAACTTGTACCTTAGCTAAACACCCCCACACTTTGAAGTATTTCAAGCTGGGCTTCCTTCCTTTCCATTTTTCATAAGGCATGGACTGTGTTTTACTATGAGGTACACGGTTGATTATTCGGTTAGCTGTAAGTATTGCTTCCCCCCACAAATTCTGTGGTAAACCAGAGCTTATCAACAACGCATTCATCATCTCTTTCAATGTTCGATTCTTTCTCTCCGCAATTCCATTAGATTGTGGAGAGTAAGGGGCAGTTGTTTGGTGAATAATGCCATTTTCCAAACATATTTCTTCAAAAGGAGATTCATATTCACCACCCCTATCACTTCTTATCATTTTGATCTTTTTGTTTAGTTGTGTTTCAACTTCACTCTTGTATTGCTTGAAAGCATCAATTGTCTCATCTTTACTATTAAGTAAATAAACATAGAAATATCTCGTGCTATCATCAATAAAAGTAATAAAATACTTTTTCCCACCGCGAAATGGTGTTGACTTCATGTCGCAAATATCTGTGTGAATTAAGTCTAAAGGACTTGAATTCCTTTCAACAGACTTATAAGGATGCTTAGCATATTTTGATTCCACACATATTTGACATTTAGAATTAATGCAATCAAATTTTGGCAATACTTCTAAATTTATCATTTTTCGCAATGTTTTGAAGTTGACGTGACCTAAGCGTGCACGCAAAGTATTTGACTCAAGTAAGTAAGAAGAAGTATTAACTTTATTGATAGGAACTGCTATTACATTTAGCTTAAAAGGACCCTCATTCAGGTAACCTTTTCCTACATACACATCATTCTTACTTAGTACAATACTATTAAAAACAAAAATACATTTGAATCCATTCTTGACAAGAAGTGAGGTAGACACAAGATTCTTGTGAATTTCTGGAACATGGAGAACTTGGTTTAGAGTCACAATTTTTTCCGACGTCATCTTCAATGCAATCTTGCCAACTCCTTCAATTTTAGCTGTAGACGAATTTCCCATGAAAATTGTCTCGTCGGGTCCTACGGGGGAATAGGAAGAAAATAACTCCTTGTTAGCACAAACATGGCGGGTGGCTCCAGAATCAATCCACCATTCTTTAGGATTTCCTACCAAGTTGCATTCAGACAGCATTGCACACAAGTCCTCCATTTCTTCAGCATTTTCAACCATGTTAGCTTGATTCTTCTTCTTCTTGTCATTCTTTGGTGCACGAAAATCCACGGCCTTATGCCCAGATTTTCCACAGTTATGGCAATTACCCTTGAACTTTTTCTTGCTCAGGTAATTCTTTGGTCAAGAAGCCTTCTTTCTTTTCTTATTTTGTGGCGCCTCCTCAACAATGTTAGCCCTTATTATTGTCGAGTTTCCACGTGACTTCTTTTCAGTATTTTTGTTGTCTTCTTCTATCCTCAAACGAACAATCAAGTTTTTAAGTGTCATCTCATTCCGCTTGTGTTTAAGATAGTTCTTAAAGTCCTTCCACAACGGAGGTAACTTCTCAATGAAAGCAGCGACTTGAAAGGCCTCATTTATGACCATACCTTCAATAATAAATTCACAATTAATAACACAAAAAATCTTATTAATAAAATTATTGATTCGGGTCATACCTTCAGCAAGGAGATCATGCATAATGACTTGTAATTCTTGGACTTGAGTTATGACCGACCTAGTGTCAATCATCTTGAAATCCAAAAACCTTGCAGCCACGAACTTCTTAAGTCCGACATCCTCAGTCTTGTACTTCTTCTCAAGCACATTCCATAATGCTTTTGAAGTTTCCATGACACTATAGACATTGTACAAGCTATCTTCCAAACAACTCAAAATGTAGTTTTTGCACAAGAAATCAGAATGTTTCCATGCTTCAGTTACCACAAATCGTTTGTCATCCGAAGTGCCTTCATCCAGGACCAGAGGATCCTCCTTGATGATTCACTACAAACTCAACGTAGTCAGATAGAAGAGAATCTTCATTTGCCAACGTTTGAAGTCAATACCGAAAAACTTTCCGGGTTTTTCTGCCGGTGTCATAGCATGAGCAGGAGTTAAACGGCTTGATGAGGCAGCAACACTCGTAATAGTAACACCCGTTCCCGCAACATTTCCATTAGTTTGATTTTCATTCGACATGTTTCTGTAGAGTTGGAAATAAAATAGAACTTTGTTAAATCAGTGAAGTTTTGATATCTTCAAACTGAATACCAAACCAAACACACAATACGTAACAATGGTGAAGTTTTTATATACTTCAAACCCGTACGTTTCTTATTCCGGTAAAGTTTTGTTATACTTTAAACCGGGCAGAACAATTATTGGAGTAGAAATCACGAAGGCTTTAGTCTCCAAACTAGTATACAAAATATAGATAATAGTTTAATATATGTATTTCAACACAGAACCGTTAGATTATTAAATTCCTTAAGCTTGTTATTAATTCTGTGTGGAAACACAAAATTAGGAGGAAATAAAGAAAACTGTTAGAAGAAAAAACTGGAAAAAAAAACAGTAAACTATAAGAAATATTCCGAGTCCACAATTTATTTGTGCGTCCTTAAGAAATTTTAACCCCCTCACACGTTGCCAAGGTAATGGATTAAATCCTCCCAGGATGAAACGGAATAAACCTTCCTGCAACAGTGGCAATACAAACTGCTGGATACCAACGGACTCAAAGAGCGGAGCAAAATCACACTTACGAATTTGAGAGAGAGAGACTGCGAATCAGAATGCAGTATTTTCAGAAAGAAGAAAGTTCTGTAATGTTTTTGGTGTCTCAAAACCGAAGCCATGCCTCAGAATTTATAGGTAATTATTTGAAGAGGTGTGATGTTTGTTCTGGAAAAAGTGCCTTTTCGGAAGTTTACGCCGCCTGCCGCGGTCCTACCGCGGTTACGCCAGGACCGCGGCCAGAGTGGCCCTCTGAATCTGCAGAAGGGTTCTGGCGCGGTCCTACCGCGGTTACACCAGGACCGCGGCTAGACTATAATTCTGAATCTTCAGCAGTGATCTGGCATTTTGTCCAAAAAATAATCTTATAGATCGATCAAATCCAAATCCAAATCCAAATCCAAATCCAAAGCCGAAGCCGAGCGAGCGACGACGACGGCGCGAGGGTTCATTCTCTTCAACTCCTTTTAAGAGCTCTAAGAAGTGATCCCATATTTATACACACAAGTGTAGTTGTCTTTCACCAATGTGGTACAAAGTTCATGACAAAAGCTCACTTGATTCAAATTTTCATTTCCCTCCATTTTATTTCCCACCATTTTCCAATTCACACTCTTAGACTTTAAAGCCCAATGCTTAAAGTCTTTAAAGCCCAATGCTTAAAGTCCAACAATCCGAATGCGGTGAGCGTGGATCGAACACGCGACCTTCAGATCTTCAGTTTGACGCTCTCCCAACTGAGCTATCCCCACAGCCACACCAGTAAACTTCTGAAAAGGCACTTTTTCCAGAACAAACATAACACCTCTTCCAATAATTGCCTATAAATTCTGAGGCATGGCTTCGGTTTTGATACACCAAAAACACTACAGAACTTTATTCTTTCTGAAAATACTGCATTCTAATTCGTAGTCTCTCTCTCTCAAATTCGTAAGTGTGATTTTGCTCCGTTCTTTGAGTTCGTTGGTATCCTGCAGTTTGTATTGCCACTGTTGCAGGAAGGTTTATTCCGTTTCATCCTGGGAGGATTTAATCCATTACCTTGGCAACGTGTGAGGGGGTTAAAATTCCTTAAGGACGCACAAGCAAATTATGGACTCGGAATATTTCTTATAGTTTACTGTTTTTTTCCAGTTTTTTCTTCTAACAGTTTCTCTTTATTTTCCTCCTAATTTTGTGTTTCCACACAGAACTAATAACAAGCTTAAGGAATTTTATAAAATCCGGCAGTGTGGTTTTGTACTGTTATTGCTGCGTTAATTTTTGCATTGTTATTGCTGCGTTTTCTGGACTGCAGCATGTCTTTGTGTTTAATTGTGTTTGCTACAGGTTTTGTTTAAATTCTGCAGATGTTTGAAATAAAGGAAAAAGGAACATTGTTTACTGCCGCTTCATATTTTGTTGTTCCTTGAAATTTGTTTTGTTTAAAAATAAAGGAAAAAAGAACAAAATCGTTTACTGTTGCTTCTATCCAATTTGTTTCAATCGTTTCTTGCTTCTGATTGGTTAAAACTTTATTATAGGTTTAAGAGACATTTTTGGTGTTAGCATTAGTTTCAGTTCAATTTCTAGAGTTATTTTTATTTTGATAACAACGTTTCAGTGCTGTTTTATTTTGGACAGCAGTAGCAATTTAATCTGATTTTGCAGTGTGTTAATTTCTGCCGCAAGTTTAATCTGTTTTTGCAGCAGTAATTTTGCATTAATTTTGGAGACTAAAGCATTCGTGCTTTCTACTCCAATAATTGTTCTGTCCGGTTTAAAGTATAACAAAACTTTACCGGAATAAGAAACGTACGGGTTTGAAGTATATAAAAACTTCACCATTGTTACGTATTGTGTGTTTGGTTTGGTATTCAATTTGAAGATATCAAAGCTTCACTGATTTAACAAAGTTCTGTTTTGTTTACAACTCTACAGAAACATGTCGAATGAAAACTAAACTAATGGAAATGTTGCGGGAACGGGTGCTACTGTTACGAGTGTTGCGGCCTCGTCAAGCCGTTCTACTCCTGCTCATGCTATGGCACCAGCAGAAAAACCCGGAAAGTTTTCCGGTATTGACTTCAAACGTTGGCAAATGAAGATGCTCTTCTATCTGACTACGTTGAGTTTGCAGCGATTCATCAAGGAGGATCCTCCGGTCCTGGCTGAAGGCACTCCGGATGACAAACGATTTGTGGTAACTGAAGCATGGAAACATTCTGATTTCTTGTGTAAAAACTACATTTTGAGTTGTTTGGAAGATAGCTTGTACAATGTCTATAGTGTCATGGAAACTTCAAAAGCATTATGGAATGCGCTTAAGAAGAAGTACAAGACTGAGGATGCCGGACTTAAGAAGTTCGTGGCTGCAAGGTTTTTGGATTTCAAGATAATTGACACTAGGTCGGTCATAACTCAAGTCCAAGAATTACAAGTCATTGTGCATGATCTCCTTGTTGACCGTATGACCCGAATCAATAATTTTATTAATAAGATTTATCGTGTTATTAATTATGAATTTATTATTGAAGGTATGGTCATAAATGAGGCATTTCAAGTCGGCGCTTTCATTGAGAAGTTACCTCCGTTGTGGAAGGACTTTAAGAACTATCTAAAACACAAGCGGAAGGAGATGACACTTGAAGACTTGATTGTTTGTTTGAGGATAGAAGAAGACAACAAAAATGCTGAAAAGAAGTCACGTGGAAACTCGACAATAATAAGGGCTAACATTGTTGAGGAGGCGCCACAAAATAAGAAGAGAGAGAAGGCTGACCCTCTACCACAACATATAAGCAAACAATTACTATATGATTTGGAATGTTCTTAATATAAACACACTTGTCACATTCATTAATCTTAAAGCCATTTGACAACATTGTTTGGTCAAATTGCGCATGACATTGCTTAGGTGCTTGTTTTAGTCCATAAAGGCACTTAACAAGTCGACACACCTTCTTTTCTTTTTATGGAACCACAAACCCTTTAGGTTGGTTCATGTAAATTTCTTCCTCTAGATCACCATTTAAGAAGGTTGTTTTTACATCCATTTGATGGATTTGAAGATCATACAAGGAGAAATTTATAACAAATTATTCTGTATGCAGTATTTATAGGCAATTATTGGAAGAGGTGTGATGTTTGTTCGGGAAAAAGTGCCTTTTCAGAAGTTTATGCCTCCTGCCGCAGTCCTACCGCGGTTACGCCAGGACCGCAGCCAGTCTATACTTCTGAATCTTCAGCAGTGATCTGGCATTTTGTCCAAAAAATAATCTTATCGATCGATCATTTGACAAATCCAAATCCAAAGCCAAAGCCAAAGCCAAAGCCGAGCCGAGCGAACGAGCGAGCGATGGCGCGAGAGTTCATTCTCTTCAACTCCTTTTAAGAGTTCTAAGAAGTGATCCCATATTTATACACACAAGTGTAGTTGTCTTTCACCAATGTGGTACAAAGTTCATGACAAAAGCTCACTTGATTCAAATTTTCATTTCCCTCCATTTTATTTCCCACCATTTCCCAATTCACACTCTTAGACTTTAAAGCCCAATGCTTAAAGTCTTTAAAGCCCAAAGCTTAAAGTCCAACACCTATTGCTCATATACTTCATGTCTAGCCATACAGGTGAAGCTTAGAGGAATAGTAAACTATTAAAGGGCGGGGAGCAAAGCATCTTGCATTTACGCAGGGTTGGGGAAGAGCCACATCCCAAAGGATAATAATGTAGACAACCTACCTTAATGCAAGTATTAGTGGCTGCCAAAACCTATTATTCGCCATAGGGGGATTTGCATTTATACCCGCTTTTTCGGTCACGTTTTAACTCGTGCCCGCTTTGAAAAAACAATTGCAAGCGTACCCGCTTTTTCGCGTAACTTCAGCATACGGGGCTGAAGTAGCAAAGGCAATCACGCAAAACTTCAACATTCTAGTAGACGGGCATGAAGTAGCAAGTGTGTTGAACAAAGTGTACTAAAGTTTTTGTTTGTAATTGTTGAACTTAAGCATAGTAGCTGAAGTCTTATTCTCTATTTGCTGAAGTTTTTGTTTGTAATTTCACTAAATAAGCTGATGTTTTTTATCATGGATTCATTAGTTTTGTTATTAAGCTTTTTTAAAAACTTCAGCAGAAGATGCTGAAGTTATTTAGTTCATTCATAAAAAATTCAGCACTAAATAAGCTGAAGTTTTTTTGTCCTGGATAAGCTTTTTCAAAAACATCAACAGAGATGTTGAAGTTATTTCGTTCATTTGTAAAAACTTCAGCACTATATAAGCTGAAGTTTTTGAAAAAGCTTTCTAACATACTAGCCAGATTGAAACACTAGTAACTCATGATTCAATTTTCTTAACACAGGATTATTATGGTGTCTGTACCCTGCTGGTGCAGAAGCTATATTGTAAAAACAAATAAATGATGAGCAACTGAGAAAGGGAAAGATACAATACAGAAAGCAAAAAGAAGAAGAAAGAGAGAGAGAAGCTTCATAAAACCCTCATGAACAAAATATACTAGTCATCAGGATCCAACATATATCTGTATTACTGTATATTCATAGCAGCACCAACAGCAGCAGAAGAAAGAAGAAGGAGAAGAAGAAGAAGAAGAAGAAGAAGAAGAAGAAGAAGAAAACGAAGGAGGAGAAAGGGGACTGAAGTTGTTTAAAAAGTGGGTATAAGTTAAAACTTTTTTAAAAAAATAGGTATAGGTTAAATGGGGGTGACCAAATAGGGCGCTCCGTGCAATTTTTACTTCGCCATAAACTCCGAGCCTTTTGTTTTAATCTACAGTCTAGATTTAAGCTAAAAATATACTCCTTCGACGTGGTCCTTCTCAGATTATAGATTTCTAGCCTGTTTTCACTTGAATGAAATCATGAATGTTATTTTTTGGTCTTGGAATGCAATTAACGAACTTGTTAGCAATACCATTTTTTGAAAAACTTTTGTGTTAGTTAGTGTGGGGCTCAACCAGCCTAAAGATACTCTTAATATAATGTTATATTGTTCATGTACGGTTTTTTTCCAAAAGGTCTTATACCATTAAGAGATTCCAACACCTTATATACTTATTCGGACACCCAACAATCTTCCCCTCGAACTAAGTTCTACGTAGCTCACTACCACGATTCACGGGTCTCCTCCTCGAACTAAGTTCTATGTGACCCATTGACACGACTCATCAGTCAATTTTCGAGATTCACTGTGTGCCACCCACAATGTTAGAGTAACATGGCAAACGAAGCCCGCAACTAGCTTCTTCTTGTGTGTGCACTGCCCTGCCCCATCACTTTGTCATCTCCATACTCGTCCTGCCAAACCTGGGCTCTAATACCAGTTGTAGGACTAAAACGGTCCAAAGATATCTTACCATGGTGTGATATTGTCCTCTTTGGGCCAAGCACGCACGGTTTTTCCCAAAAGGCCTCACACCATTAAGAGTATTCTACTTCTTATAAGTAGCTTATTTTTCTTTTTTTTGCTTTTCATGTGAGACTCTGTTCACACACTGCCAACAAACTCCCCCTTGAACTAAGTTTCACATGACCTTTCACTGTTTATGGGCTAATTTGGAGATTAACTGTGTGTCACCCACATGATCCGAGTATTTACGGTTACCGAAGCCCAAAAAGAGGTTGTGTATGCGTCTTTGAAGCTATGGGTAAAGGTAGTAAACCCGCCCATATACGGGAAAAGGCAGTAAGCCAGGCCCTACGCCATCAACTCGCCATCTCCATACTCGTCTCGCCAAACCATTGGCTTTGATGCCAGTTGTTCGGCTCATCAGCCCAAAGATACTCTTAACATGTGGGACTTTGTTCACACACTCCCAACAATCTCCCCCTTGAACTAAGTTCCACATGACCCTTCATTGTTTATGGGTTAATTTGATGAATAACTGTGTCGTCCACATGATCCAAGTATTTACGGTCGCCGAAGCCCAAGGATAGGTTATGTATGCGTCTTTGAAGCTATGGGTAAAGGTAGTAAACTGTCCCATATATGGGTAAAGGCACTAAGCCGGGCCCTACGCTATCAACTCGCCATCTCCATACTCGTCTCGCCAAACCATTAGCTTTGATACCAGTTGTTCGGCTAAACTAGCCCAAAGATACTCTTAACATTGTGTGATATTGTCCGCTTTCGGTCAAGCCCGCACGATTTTCCCCAAAAGGCTTCACACCTTTAAGAGATCCATACACCTTATATGTAGGCTCCCAATCTTTTTGGTTACCAATGTGATACTTCGTTTGCATACCTAACAATCAATTCCTCTAGTTTTTAATTTTTTTTAGGTTTCAAAAGAGCAATTTAGTTTACTTTCCAGAAGCTTTTTTTTTTCGGTTTAGGTTTTTGAAAGAAAAGAGAGGACTTTTGTAACCAAATGGCCCTAGAGAATAATATAATTGAAACAAGGACAAAGTTCAGCAGGGTATATGAGATGAATGTGGCAGAGTAAAGGATTGGAACCAATTATGCAGGTGACGACCAATATGCATGCATATTCAACACAAAAATCATTTTTTTTTTCCGGATAGAATTTACGGTACCCTACCCTAGCCATTTTATGCCCTTAACTTCATCTCCTTGCTTTTTTCTCATTTTCTTTTATGTGTTTCCATTTTTCCTTTTTGTCATTTATGAAAATCATGTCTTTGGTGTATTTCTTTCTCTTAGGTAAATTATAAGCATTGGGGAACAAATAAAAACAAAGGGCGATTTGGTGCAGGAACTATTTCGTATTCACTCAGAATCCGTAAAGGGCCGCATCCTAAATGGTGAGATATAAGCAGTCTACGTACCCTATTATTGGGGCACAAATAAAAATAAAGGGTGGTTTGATGCATGAAATATTTCGTATTCACTCAGAATCTGTAAAGAGTCGCATCCTAAAACGTGTGATGTAAGCTATCTACGTACCGTACTACTGGGGCACAAATACTAACTACAAATACCACCACCTCTTGATTTGAACACTACTAAAAAATTAGGTTTTAGCGACGAACAAAATCTGTAGTTAAACAGAAAAATCCAACGCTAATCTCATTTAGCAACGGATTATCAAAAGATTCTGCTAGCTACGAGCATTTTAGCGACTGATTAGCGACGACGTTCGTAGCTAATTCCATTTTTTTTTTTTTGAAGTGGAAACATTAATCAAGTCTATGTTACAAATTACGTCAACCAAACACTTATGTCGATCTAGAAAACAACAAATAGAAGAATTATTCCACTAAGATTGCCTAAGACCATCTCCAACCCAACATCAATTTTGACACCAAACGCCATTTTAGTGTAAGATTTGATGTTTTGATACTCCAACCCAACACCATTATGGTGTGTGAATAGTGTTACACCAACTTTGATGTAACACTATTCATCAACACCATTATCATTCATCATTATTTTATTATTATCTTTTATTATATAATATTTTTAATTTAACATATTACAAATTTTATAATTACTTGTAGTTTTTTTATATAATATATTTACAATAATAATTTTATATTTTAATTTTGGTGTATAATTTTAATAATTTTCGTTTATTTTATTTTTATATAAAATTATAAGTTAATTTTATCATAAGTTATAATTGTATAAAATATATACCATCAAAAAAAATGAAAAGTGCAAATCTGAATATAATATGTTGTTAATAAATAAAACAATGTTCATTGATTATCATAAAAACTAATATTTAATATAGTAATGACTGACATAGATTAAAATTGAAAATACATTAAAAAACATAATGGGATAAGAAAATTACAATAATAATCTAGTACTCTGGAAGGCCGCTTCTGGATCCACCAATATCATTAAAATATTAAGTGTATGAGACAGAGGATTATTGTGGTTGTGACTGTTGAGGATGAATGTAATCTTAATGTGCCACTTCAAGATGTTTGGGAAGGTCCATCTCCAACAGTAGAAATAGTAGTAGAGGAAAACTACTGATTTGAATAATTTTTAGCTCGGCACAAAAAAAATTAAGGACAAAAATGCTCATTTTGCACTTTATAATGCATTAACAAAGCATTTATGGGAGCAACATACTAATCTTGTAAGTTGAATATTTATGCAAAAATTAAACTAAATTTTACCATAATGTAATATTTATTTAATTATATCTTATCAATGATTTTATTTTTATTTGAACTATACATTAACATTTATAATGTATAATATTTGCTTATAATTTATATTATTTAAAAATTAAAGGTATAAAATAATTTTATATTAAATGATTATATAAGAAAGAAATATGAATTATATGGGATAAACATGTAAATATATATATATATATATATATATATATATATATATATATAAAGAAAGGATTTGTTTTATAAAGAAAATAATATAATATATAAGAGAGAAAAGAATATAAAAGGAATATTTTTTTTTGGTGTAAAGGATAGTGTAATGGGTTGGAGTTAATTTATACTCCTTCCGTTCCAGCCTATGTAAACCTATTTCCTTTTTGGTCTGTTCCAAAAAGAATGACCCCTTTCTAAATTAGGAAATAATTTATCTTAAACTTACAATTTTATCCTTAATGAGAAGCTTTTATGACCACTCAAATACTCTAGGTCCCTTTTTGACTTGGTTAGGACCATAAATTTTAAAAATCTTCATTTTTTCTTAAACTTCGTGCGCAATCAAATAGGTTCATATAAATTGAAACGGATGGAGTACCATTTTGATGTTTACACCATTTTGATGTAAAACAATAGTGCAAGGTTTGGAGATGTCCTAACACTTTAATGTTTTCCATGAGTTAGTTGGATTTTGTCCATCACTATTCAAAAAATACAAAAGATAACGGACGTTAACATGCCCCAAATCTTACCCCTAAAACTTAGATATGATTTAAGTCGAGGTATGGGCTGGCTAAAGATAGAGCAATCACCGACACCTCAAGAATTCATGTAAAGTTTAAAGAATTCCCTAGCAAAAACGGATTTATGATTTAAATTTAATAGGATTTACCTCACACTAAATTTATTATGCTGTTAAAATTATGAATTCAAATCATATATTTGTTAAGATTTAAGTAGAAAACTATATACATATATACACTTTTCATGTGTCAAAATTCTAGGTTTAGATAAATCCACGACCAAAAGGCTACATTCGCGTTTGCTCCCTAGACATGTAAGAGGAGCTTGGCTTACGTTGTGGAAAAAGCTGACTTTGCTAACTATAGAATCCACACAAAAAAAGGAATTGTTTTAGGTCAGTAAACAAATCAGTTAAGGATTAAGAGTCAAATTTACCCTTTTACTTACAATGGATGGTGTTTATATTTAACTTTGTTATACTATTAGGCCAAAAAAAATTTGGCAATAAAAGATATTTTATTACCAAAGCAAACTTTACAGCTCAACGGAAAAACAATAGATATAGAGCGGGAAAAACTAGACATCAAAATTGTTACTATACTAGTAGGCCAAATTTATTTCTATTATTATACTATTTCGTCAAATTAACTTTTAGTATCGTTATTCGTTTCTTTCTTAAACTTCTTATCTTATCAAAGTGGTTGTATAAATTGAAATGTATATATGGAGCAGAAAATTGTTAGGCTACGGACATAATTGATTCAACTGGTGATTGTTAGAATTAAATTCTGTGTTCCGAGGCCTTAAAAACCTCTTTCTGTCTCACCTCGATTTGCGTGCGCAGTCCGGACACATAGCCGGAAAGTCATTATGTGAAATCTGTGAAAAATGATAAAATTTACCTTTAAAATGAGTTTAAGTTGACTTCGGTCAATATTCCGGACTCGTGATTTGACGGTCTCGGAGGGTCCGAAGGAAAATATAGGACTTGGGCGTATGCCCGAAATCGAATTCCGAGGTCCCATGCCCGAGAAATGAATTTTTTAAAAAAATTATTTTCTCGAATATTTATAAGTTTTTGGAGATGAAATGTATTTGAAATTTCATGGTATCGAGCCCGTATTCTGGTTCCGAAGCCCGGTACAGGTCCTATATGTGATTTAAGTTGAATTTGTGAAGTTTGATAAGAAACGAACTTGAAATGACGTGAATCAGACCTTATTTGAAAAATTAGAAAATTTGATGTTCTTAGGTGATTTCATGATTTTGATGATAAATTCATAATTGTTGATGTTATTACGGTGATTTGAATGCACGAGCAAGTCCGTATGACATTTTAGGTTGGTTTATGTTTGGTTTGGAGCCCCGAGGGATCGGGTGAGTTTTGGATAGGCCACGGAGCGAAATTTGCACTTAGGAAATTGCAGGTTTTTCAGCTGGTATGATCAGGTCTGCAGGCTTCGCATTTCGCAAATGCGAAGTCCCATCGCAAATGCGAGGACGACCTGTGTTGCCTTGGGTCGCAAATGCGACGACTCTATTGCAAAAGCGACTTCGCAAATGCGAAAGTACCTTCGCAAATGCGAAGAAGCCCTGAACTCCCCAGTGGTCGCAAATGCGACGAGTTTGTCGCAAAAGCGAGTTCGCAAATGCGAGAATAGAAGACTTCTGGGTTCGCAATTGTCGCAATTGCGATATTTGCAACCTGTAAATTCATAACTTAGACGCATTTCAACTATTTTTCACACTCTTTCAAAACCAAAACACTCTTGGGCGATTTTCAAAGATAACTTCTCTTCCTAATTGATTGTAAGTCATTTCTAACTCGTTTTCTTCAATCTTTAACATCTTTTCACATGATTTCAACTTAAAATCAAAGGTTTTCATGGGGGAAATTGAGTGTTTTGGGTAGAACCTAGGTTTTTTAAAATTTTGGGGATTTGGACCTCGATTTGAGATCCGATTTCAAAACAAATTATATATTTTGGTTTGTGGGGGAATGGGTAATCAGGTTTTAGTTCGAACCTCGGGCTTTTACCATGTGGGCCCGGGGGTGATTTTTTACTTTTTAGGAAAAACTTTAGAAAACATACTTTCATGCATTAGAATTGATTCATTTAGCATTTTTGATGTAATTAAGTAACTTGTGGCTAGATACGAGCGAATTGATGGTGGAATCAAGAGGTAAAGAGATAGTTTAGACTTGAATTGTGTACGTGACATCGAGGTAAGTGTTTGGTCTAACCTTAACTTGAGGGATTAGGAGTTGTGTCCTATTTGTTGTGTGTTATTTGTTGAGTACGACATATAGGCATGGTGACGAGTATCTATACGTTGGTGTCAAGCATGCCCGTGAGTCTTAAATTGAAATCGTTGTGTTCTTAATAAGTACTACGAATGCCTAAGTTGTTGATTTTCTGTGTTGGGCAATAATCATGATTATTCTCGTATAAGTTGCTTATGGTTGAGTATTGGTGCTAGTTGAGGTTCTTATTTGTTGTGAAGTTAAATGGTGGAACAAGATTGGTTATAGTTGACTCCCTTGCCGGGCCGTATTTACTTATATTGTCGATTCCCTTGCCGGGATAGTGTTTTTTCCTTATTGTTCCCTTGCCGAGACTCTTTTTGTGATTGGTGTTGATTTGTATATTGGGATCGGGTTGCATGCCGAAACAATATGATATTTGGATCAGGTTGTACGCCGCAACAATATTATATTTGAATCAGGTTGCACGCCGCAATAATATTATATTTGGATCGGGTTTCACGCCGCAACAATATTATACCTGGATCGGGTTGCACACCGCAACAACATTATAATTGGATCGGGTTGCACGCCGCAACAGTGATAAATGATATGGATCGGGTTGCACGCGCAACAGTGTTTTTTTATGATTGGATAGGGTTGCGTGCCGCAACAATAAATGATAAAAGTGGTTATTGATTGGTTATAGTTTCCTTATTCTTTCAGCCGCAAATTTTAGATTGTTCTTTATGTTTTTCTCCTGAGTTACTGTTGGTAAATGATATTCCCCAGCAGCATGCCCCCCTCCCATCCTTAATTGTATATTTCTGTTTTATTTTCCGTTGTATATGATATAACTGCACAGGTTTATTTGGTAGTTGATAACGCCCAACTATGCCTTTTAAAGGACAAAGCGGTCGCTGCAAATATAATCTGGTTTTATGTCCGAAATCGAATCCTCAGGGAACTAACCTATCTATTACACTCTTCGGTAATGTTATTATCAACTCAATCAATCTCTAGATGCAAGATTTTTGATCAATAAAGATTGGGTTTTTTTGTTTATCTACTTCAACTACTATTAAAATCAACAGTAAGCTAAAACAAGGAGAATTCAATGGTGAAGAGGTCTAGGGCAGTGATTTCCCCAATTGCTAGTTTAGGTCTTGACTCTTCTGTTATAATCTCGCTGTAATACTCTATGAGGATTAAGAGTTATGGGCTATCGTAATTATCTCTCGATCAACTACAATAATTTACTGGAGCATTTTCTCGAACTACTCTAGCTGACAATGGGTATGCAACTCTAAATTATCCCACCAAAGTTTTGTTATCTCTAAACCCACTTTTAAGTTCAAGTAATGAATCTCTTCAATTACCCAAAAGTGGTGTTGTTCAACAGTTATCTAACTTAATATTCTTTCTCAAGCAATATAAGGTAATTAGATACGATTAAATAAGGGCTCATTCAATTAATCACCATACAAAACGTAGTTGATCAATCATATCATAAATCTGGCTAGATTATAACAACTTGAGTTAAACTTCAACCAACAATTGGTTCCATCAACCCTAGATAAGTGTTTAGCTACTCACAACAAAATAAGAAAGAACTACTAAATTGTTCATAATGTAAAATTGCAAGAATTAAAAGGAAATAGAAAAACTCTAATGTTGGTTGATCTTCTCACACTTGTTCTCCCTCCAAAAGTAGTCTAAAATTAGCTTCTTTTTTCCAGTTGGGCGAGTTTCTAAAGCTTATAAGGGTTTTACAAAAGTTTCCCCGAAATTACACTTTGGTCCTCAAACTTCTAGCTGCGTGAGCAGTGCACCGCGGTCGACCGCGGTGAACGCTAACCTTTCTGCCTCACTTCATTAATATGTTGTGGTTCACCGCGGTCGCGGTGGCCTTCTTGCCCAGACCATTTATGCTTCTTTGTGTTCGGGTACTTCTCGAGTGGGTGTATTTCTTCACATTATCGCCTCCAAAATACTCCATGTTGCTTCCTCTCATATAATATTCCCTGCTAAACAAAAGAACACTATTTAGAGCATTTTGTTGGCAAATTATCTATAAAACAACAACAAAGTATGGTCATATTAAGGTGTAAATATCGACTATATAGCCTACTATCAGTAGTCTGGTCCTAGCCTTGTCACTACTTCACAGGGGTTAGGCTAGGCACTTACCAACCATCACATGAGGTCGGTTGTGCTGATACTACACTTTACGTTGTGTGCAAATCCCAGAGCAGCAGCCTTCGGACCTTAGCATGGGTGGCTGCCTTCAGTCTAGTCGGAGATTCTGAGGTAGTCCTGCAAGCGTCCGCAGGCCTTGGCGTCTCCTCCTATCCTTTAGTCGGTTTCTTTACATATTTCAGAGACAGTATTGTAATAAATCTTTCAAACTTCTATTTGTAGTATTCCTAGACAATCTATGGAATTGTGACACCAGTCTTGGGTAGTTTGTTTGTTTGGATTGGTATTAGCATCTTTCTTAACTTATTATATTTTCGTCTTCCTCTTATTAGATTTTTCGTTGTTATCAATTGTTGGCTATTAATTGTAAAAAGACTAAAATGGGAAAAAGGCAAATATTTCAAATGGTTGGCTTGCCTAGCTTTCATTAGTAGGCGCCATCACGACTCCCGAGGGTGGAAAATTCGGATCGGGACAAGTTGGTATCAGAGATCTAGGTTACATGGGTCTCACAATTCGTAGACAAGCTTAGTTGAGTCTGAGGGATCGGTACGGAGACGTCTCTATTTATCCCCTAGAGGCTACAGAATTAGAAAAACTTCACATCTATTATTTCTTGTCGTGCGGTTTGGTTTTTCAATGGTAATTGAATTTCTACTCTGTTCTTTCACAGATGGCAAGAACATGCGCTTCCTCATCTACCGATCAGCAGCTCGAGCCCCCGGGAGCAGCTCCCACGAGGGGCAGAGGCTGTGCTAGAGGCCGAGGTAGGGGCAAAGCTCAGCCCAGAGCAGCAGCACCAGCGGTGGAGCCTCAGGTTGACTTTGATGGTGAGGTTTCGGCCCAGACCGTTCTGGTAGGCCCAACTCAGGTCCCATAGGGGTTTATTGCTACCCTAGTACTCCAGGATGCTCTGGACCGTCTAGTGGGCCTTATGGAGAGTGTCACCTGGGCAGGCTTTCTTCCTGTAGCACCAGCTGTCTCTCAGGCTGGAGGAGGATCCCAAACTCTTGCTACTCGCACTCAGGAGCAGATGGCTCCCCAGTTTCAGACTCTAGCAGCTCAGCCAGTTGGAGCAGTTCAGCCGGGTGTGGTAGCTCAGACCGGTGATGGAGCAGTTATGTCTACCGATGCTTTGTGGAGATTAGACAGGTTCACCAAGCTCTTCACTACTACTTTTAGCGGTGCATCTTCTGAGGATCCCCAGGATTATCTAGACAACTGTCATGAGGTTCTCAGGAACATGGGGATAGTGGAGACCAATGGGGTCGACTTTGCTACTTTCCGCTTGTCTAGATCCACCAAGACTTGGTGGAGAGATTATTGTTTGGCTAGACCAGCCGGATCACCAGCTTTGACTTGGGAGCAGTTTACTCAGTTATTTCTGGAGAAGTTTCTCCCTATCACTCAGAGAGAGATCTATCGGAGGCAGTTTGAGCGTCTACAGTAGGGTTCTATGACTGTTACTCAGTACAAGACCAGATTCATTGACTTGGATCGTCATGCTCTTATCATACTCCCCACCGAGAGAGAGAGAGAGAGAGGGTGAGGAGGTTCATTGAGGGACTTATCCAGCCTATTCGACTTCAGATGGCTAAGGAGACAGGTAATGAGAATTCTTTTCAGGAGGCGGCAAATATGGCCAGGAGAGTTGAAATGGTTCTATCGCAAGGGGGGTGGTCGGGGGTCCGACAAGAGGCCTCGTCATTCAGGATAATTTAGTAGTGCCTTGTCTAGAGGCAGGGATTCGTATGGTAGAGGACATCCTCCTAGGCCTTTTCAGTCATCACTCCAGGTGGTCGTGGTTCTCATATGCAGTATTCTAATCAGCAGCCCTACAGTGCACCACCAGCTCCTATCAGGGCACTGCCGCTCCAGAGTTTTCGGGGTGGTCATTCAGGTCGCCAGGGTCAGTCTCAGTTTCCTCAGCCGCAGCCTTCAAATGGATGCTTTGAGTGCAGTGAGTATGGTCATATCCGGAAGGCTTGTCCGAGATTAGTGGGTATTCAGTCGCAACAGCATGGTTTCCATGCTATGGTTCAGGCATCGAGTGTTCCACAGCCCGCTGATCAGCCAGCTAGAGGTGGAGGTAGAGGTGCTAGAGGTGGAGGTAAAGGTATTAGAGGTGGAGGTCAGGCCGCTAGAGGTGTAGGCCAGCCAGCAGCAGGCCGTCCCAGAGATGTAGTTCAAGGTGGTGGGGCCCAACCCCGATGTTTTCCTCTACCAGCTAGGCCTGAGGCTGAGCTTCCGATGCAGTTATCACAGGTACAGTTCTAGTTTGTAACAGAGATGCTTTAGTTTTATTTGATCTAGGATCTACATACTCCTATGTGTCATCTTATTTTGCACCGTATCTGGTCATGCCTAGTGATTCTTTGAGTGCTCATTTATATGTGTCTACACTAGTGGGTGATTCTACTGTGGTAGACCGAGTCCATCATTCGTGCATAGTTGTGATTAGGGGTCTTGAGACTCGTGTAGATTTGTTACTTCTAGACATGGCTGATTTTGATGTCATATTGGGGATGGACTGGTTATCACCTTACCATGCTATCTTGGACTATCATTCCAAGACTGTGACCTTAGCCTTGCTGGGTTTACCTCATTTAGAGTGGAGAGGGACTCATGGTCATTCTACCCGTAGTGTTATCTCTTATATGAAGGCTCGGCGTATGGTCGAGAAGGGTGTTTGGCCTATTTGGCATATGTTCGTGATTCTAGTGTCGAGGTTCCTTCTATTGATTTTGTGCCCATTGTTCGTAAGTTTCCTGAGGTATTTCCTTTAGACCTGTCGGGTATGCCACCCGACAGGGATATTGACTTCTGCATTGATTTGGCTCCGGGCACTCAGCCCATTTCTATTCTGCCGTATCGTATGGACCTGCCTGAGTTGAAAGAGTTAAAGGAGCAGTTGCAAGACTTGCTTGAAAAAGGTTTTATTAGACCTAGTGTTTCTCCTTGGGGTGCGCCGGTGTTGTTTGTTAAGAATAAGGATGGATCGATAAGAATGTGTATAGATTACCGGTAGTTGAACAATTTTACAATCAAGAATAAGTATCCATTGTCGAGGATTGATGATTTGTTTGATCAGCTTTAGGGTGCCAAGGTATTTTCGAAGATTGACTTGAGATCTGGCTACCATCAGTTGAGGATTAGGGCATCTGATGTCCCTAAGACATCTTTTCGCACTTAGTACGTGCATTATGAGTTCCTGGTGATGTCATTCGGGTTGACAAATGCCCCAGCAACTTTTATGGATTTGATGAACCGAGTGTTCAGGCCCTACTTGGATTCATTTGTGATAGTCTTCATTGATTATATTTTGATCTATTCCCGTAGCCGGGAGGAGCATGAGCTGCATCTGAGAGTGGTTCTTCAGACATTGAGGGATAGTCAGTTATATGCTATGTTTTCGAAGTGTGAGTTCTGGTTGAGTTTAGTTGCATTCCTGGGTCATGTTGTATCAGCAGAGGGTATTTAGGTTGATCCGAAGAAGATAGAGGCAGTCAAGAACTAGCCTAGACCAGTATCAACTATAGAGATCTAGAGTTTCTTAGATCTGGCAGGCTACTATTGTCGGTTCGTGGAGGGGTTTTCGTCCATTGCAACCCTGATGACCAGGTTGACCCAGAAGGGTGACTAGTTCATGTGGTCGGACGAGTGTGAGGTTAGCTTTCAGCGGCTCAAGATAGCTCTGACTACGGCACCGGTGTTGGTCTTGCCCATAAGTTCAGGACCTTATACGATTTATTGTGATGCATCTTGTATTGGACTTGGTGCGGTGTTGATACAGGATGGCAATGTCATTGCATATGCTTTGCGGCAATTGAAGATTCATGAGAAGAACTATATGGTTCATGATTTGGAGTTAGTAGCCATTGTTCACGCATTGAAGATTTGGAGGCATTATCTGTATTGCGTGGTATGTGAGGTGTTCACGGATCACAAGAGTCTTCAGTATTTGTTCAAGCAGAAGGAGCTAAATTTGAGGCAGAGAAGGTGGTTGGAGCTATTAAAGGACTATGATATCAACATCTTATATCATCCTGGAAAGGCCAATGTGGTAGCCGATGCTTTGAATAGGAAGTCAGCCAGTATGGGCAGTCTTGCATATATTCTGGTCGGTAAGAGGCCGCTTGCTTTGGATGTTCAGGCTTTGGCCAATCAGTTTGTGAGGTTGGATGTTTCTAAGCCCAGTCATGTGTTAGCTTGCACAGTATCTCATTCTTCATTATTGGAGCGTATCTGAGATCGGCAGTATGATGATCCTCATTTGTGTGTCCTTAGAGACACGGTGCAGCACGAAGATTCTAAGCAGGTCACCTTAGGAGATGATGGAGTTTTGATATTTCAGGGTCAAGTTTGTGTGCCTAATGTGGATGGACTCCGAGAATTGATTTTAGAGGAGGGACATAGTTTCCGGTACTCTATTCATCCGGGCGCCACTAAGATGTATCAGAATTTGCAGCAACATTATTAGTGGAGGAGAATGAAGAAGGACATTGTTGCTTATGTGGCTCGGTGTTTGAATTGTCAGCAAGTTAAGTACGAGCATCAGAGGTCTGGTGGTTTGTTTCAGAGGATTGAGCTTCCCTAGTGGAAGTGGGAGCGGATCACTATGGACTTCGTTGTTGGACTCCCACGGACTTAGAGGAAGTTCAATGCAGTGTGGGTTATTGTTGATAGGCTGACCAAGTCAGCACATTTCATTCCGGTGGCAGTCTCCTATTCTTCCGAGAGGTTAGCTGAGATCTATATCCGGGAGATTGTACGTCTTCATGGTTTGCCCGTGTCTATCATTTCGGATCGAGGTACGCAGTTTACCTCACATTTCTGGAGAACAGTTCAGCGAGAGTCGGGCACACGGGTTGAGTTGAGCATAGCGTTTCATTCTCAGACGGACAGGCAGTCCAAGCGGACCATTCAGATTTTGGAGGATATGCTCCGAGCTTGTGTCATTGACTTTTGAGGCTCGTGGGATCAGTTTTTGCCTTTAGAAAAATTTGCCTACAACAACAGCTACCAATCGAGTATCCAGATGGCTCCTTATGAGGCTTATGACTCCAGTGTTTTAAAAGGCGAGGGCGTGAAGCGGGGTGTTTTACTTAATACGGGGCGAGGCGAAAGCCTCGAGACATGAGGCGTAAGCCCTACTGATCTTTAATTTTTTAAATTTATGAATTAATAATATAGTATTATAATACAATAAAATATAAAAGATGCATTAAAAGTTCAAGAAAACTAAAAAAAATTAAAAACTCATATAAAATAAAATATTTAGCATATTTTACATGTATAAATAATACTACTGTTAAAGTTACTACGAAATATAAATTAACTCCAACCTATTAACTTTCAATCAATTAAAAAATATAATTTCTTAAAAAATATTATCAAACTGCATATATTACCTCTTTAAAAGTAAATACACAATAAAATTTTCAATACTGTAATTTAAAATACTACTCCTTCATGAATAATTACAAATTATTTTTAAATAGTAAAATAAAAAATGTACGATAATTTTGAGAGACACATATTTAAGACATGAAGATCTATCATGTAAAGATACAAATTTTGGTTATCTATTTTTAGAAGAAATATTCACCCTTACGATGTTCTCAATTAGTAAATTTGTATGCAATAATATGTTTCATTATTTGAGTTATTCACAATTTTCATATTTCTATAGATAAAAATAACTTTAATCATTCATTTATTAAATAATTTTGAGAGTTAACAATATAAATTAGTGAATTCAACACATGATTTATATAGGAATTGTTGGGCGAGTCCCGAGCGTTAGGCATGTTTAGGGCGCATCGTCGGGTGCTTGGGGGCGTAAGCCTCAGAGAACTAAGCCCCACAAATGAGTCTCAAGGTGTTTTGATAGTGCCCCGCCCCAGGGCGAGCCCCTGAGGTGAGTCCCAGACTAGCCTTTTAAAACAGTGTTTCTAACTCGTTTTCTTCAATCTTTAACATCTTTTCACATGATTTCAACTCAAAATCAAAGGTTTTCATGAGGGAAATTGGGTGTTTTGAGTAGAACCTAGGTTTTTCAAATTTCGGGGATTTGGACCTCGATTTGAGGTCTGATTTCAAAACAAATTATATATTTGGGTTCATGGGGGAATGGGTAATCGGGTTTTGGTTCGAACCTCGGGTTTTGACCATGTGGGCCCGGGGGCAATTTTTGACTTTTTGGAAAAAACTTTAGAAAACTTACTTTCATGCATTAGAATTGATTCATTTAGCATTTATTGATGTAATTAAGTAACTTGTGGCTAGATACGAGCGAATTTGTGGTGGAATCAAGAGGTAAAGCGATAGTTGAGACTTGAATTGTGTTCGTGGCATTGAAGTAAGTGTTTGGTCTAACCTTAGCTTGAGGGATTAGGAGTTGTGTCCTATTTGTTGTGTGTCATTTGTTGAGTACAATGTATAGGTATGGTGACGAGTATCTATACGTTGTTATCAAGCATGCCCGTGAGTCTTAAATTGAAATCGTTGTGTTCTTAATAAGTACTACGAATGCCTAAGTTGTTGATTTTCTGTGTTGGGCAAGAATCATGATTATTCTCGTGGAAGTTGCTTATGGTTGAGTATTGGTGCTAGTTGAGGTTCTTATTTGTTGTGAAGTTAAATGTTGGAACAAGATTGGTTATAGCTTACTCCCTTGCTGGGACGTATTTACTTATATTGTCGATTCCATTGTCGGGATAATGTTGTTTCCTTATTGTTCCCTTGTCATGACTCTTTTTGTGATTAGTGTTGATTTGTATATTGGGATCGGGTTGCATGCCACAACAATATGATATTTGGATCGGGTTGCACGGCGCAACAATATTATATTTGGATCGGGTTGCACGCCGCAACAATATTATATTTGAATCAGGTTGTACGCCGCAACAATATTATACCTGGATCGGGTTGCATGCTGCAACAACATTACAATTGGATCGGATTGCACGCCGCAACAGTATTTTTTTATAATTTGGATCGGGTTGTGCACCGCAATAATAAATGATAAAAGTGGTTATTGATTGGTTACAGTATCCTTATTGTTTCTTCCGCAAATTTTAGATTGTTCTTTATGCTTTTCTCCTGAGTTACTGTTGGTAAATGATATTCCCTCGCGGCATGCCCCCTACCATCCTTAATTGTATATTTCTATTTTATTTTCCGTTGTATATGATATAATTGCCCAGGTTTATTTGGTAGTCTGATCCTAGCCTCGTCACTAATTCGCCGGGGTTAAGCTAGGCACTTACCAGCACATGGGGTCAGTTGTGCTGATACTACACTCTGTACTATGTGCAGATTCTGGAGCAGCAGCATTCGAACCTTAGCTTGGGTGGCTGCCTTCAGTCCAGTCGAAGATTCCGAGGTAGTCCTGCAGGCGTCCGCAGACCTTGGCGTATCCTCTTATCCTTTAATTTGTTTCTTTACATATTTCAGAGACAATATTATAATAAATCTTTCAGACTTCTATATGTAGTAATCTTAGACAGTCTGTGGAATTGTGACACCAGTCTTGGGTAGTTTGTATGTTTGGATTGGTATTGACATCTTTTTTAACTTATTATATTTCCGTCTTCCGCTTATTAGATTTTTCGTTGTTATCAATTGTTGTCTATTAATTGTAAAAGGACTAAAAATGGGGAAAAGACAAATATTTTCAATGGTTGATCTGCCTAGTTTTCACTAGTAAGTGATATCGCGACTTTCAAGGATGGAAAATCCGATCGTAACAGTGATTGACAAGACTAAAAATAACTATTCCAAGATGTGCAAACGCAAAAAAGAATATAATGACGTATAGTATATACTCCCACCTTTAATTTCTAGTAAGAGAAGGAGAAACTTTTAAGTATACAGTAGTTACTTGAGGAAGCCATGTCAAGGAACAAGGCTATATTTCCAATTCCATAAACTGTACTAAGTGGACCTTTTCCATTTCCCATGTGTTGTAAGTGAAAGATTGAAGTGAAACAACATACAGCATTGGGAAAAGACATAAGAATGACAATAACCTGCAGAACCAATCATGATGCATTGTGCAGAAGAAAGAATATTACATTTGTATTTGAAAGCAGGAACTCAAATGAAGAAGGAATCTGGAATCCAATTGTGGTTCTTTTGGAGTCAAAATACATAAATAGGTGGAAACAAAAGATGACATTTTTATATATAGTGCCAAAATATTTGGCGCTATACATTAAAGTTAACTGTGTCGTTAATGTATAGCGTCAAGTATTTTGGCACTATACTGAAAAAGCTGACACGCCCAGATATAGCGCCAAAATACTCGGCGCTATACCCCTTTTTAAAAATCGTACCGTCTTCTTCATTGTCGTTCTGGTTCTTCTTCCTCAATATTTTACTCCTTGTTCTTCTTGGTCCCCCCCCCCTCCCATACCCGCTGCCCCACACATAATTAGTAATTTGTATAATTAAGTTATTAAAAAATATGAATTTAAATTATAAAAAACACATAATTATTAATAATAGTTTGGTGCTACTGGGCCTCAAAATATCGAGCCCGGAACCCATAGGTATATATATATATATATATATAATTTGTACAATTAAGTTATTAAAAAATATGAATTTACAGTTGACGACATGGACACGACTATACATCATGGGCCTCAGACGTTGGATCTATTAGCCCTACAGCCCCAGCGTAGATCCGAGTATATATGGGACGAACAGTTGCTTACGCAGACTTTTCGGTCCAGGAAAGTGGATCTATTGTGAGAGTTTTTGAGTCCTCCTCGCGTTCTACATCCCCGCGTGGTCCATTACCTGAGGAGATGGGATTATATATAGGATTATTAGGATTGGCCGGATACAACTCGACTATGCTTTGATCACGGCCTTGATTGAGCGGTGGCTACCGAAGACGCACACTTTCCATCTGCCCATCGGCGAGGCCACCATCACACTCCAGGACGCTGAGATTTTATATGGCCTGTCCGCTGATGGCTTGCCAGTTTTACTGCCTGCGACCATGAGATATTTTTTGCGGAAGGCATATTGGGATATGTTGCACATGCTCATGGGTTTCACGCCGGAGGACGAGGAGGTAGCGTCTGGGTCCAGTCGTATGCAGTTGGTCCCCATTAGAGACCACCTGGTGCAGATCCACCATACTATCACCGATGAGTCAGCGGAGGTGTATGTACAGCAATATACAAGGTTGTTGTTGCTCCTTCTATTTGGGGGGGTCTTGTTCCCAAACACTTCAGGAAACCTAGTGAGCCTCTGTTTTCTGCATCATATTGCCCGGTTCGAGGATACAACCATTTACAGCTGGGATGGTGCTGTCATCTCATATTTGCACAGGCAGATGTGTCGGGCTTGCATAGGCACACAAAGAGATGTTGGTGGCTTTCTGCCGCTTCTACAAGTGACAACATATTCAAATAATATGTCCATTAGTTACAATTCTACGTAGTTATAGTTAATTTTATACTTTACGTCAACTTTGTATGTTAGGTTTGGGTCTGGGAGCGATTTCTGCAGTTTTGGCCACCTCTACCACAACTACCGGCTAATGTAGAAATTCCGCAATTCCCTCTAGCATGTAGGTGGGTTATGCGTCGTACTCTTGCACGAGAGTATGATGCCCATCATAATCTCCCCCTTTGCAGGGATGTGTTGGATCTGCTGGAGGATGCACAGGTGAATATCTAATTAAACTTACCTGTTATAGATTAACTTAGTATTGCGCATACTAACTGTTTGTGTTCTTATTTGATAGTTCATCTGGGCGTCGTACAACGATGAGGTGATAGGTACCCTGCCAGCGTATTGCACGTTCGGCCGACATAGTTGGAGGGCTTCTGTCCCGCTCATATGCCTCGATAGTGTCGAGCATCATGCCTCCGAGCGGGTATTTTATCTGTTTGGCCTGCCGCAGCCTATACCGATTCCACCTGCATGGCATGCTTTACATTATGAGACGGATAATCGGTCCAGGGCGGATGACACATTTATGGCATGGCTTAACGAGCAGTTGGGTACTTGGGACAGACGAGGGGACTTGACCCCACCTCCGCAGCACTTTCCTATTCAACGTTATATGGCATGGTACCGCACTGTTTCCTGACTTTTTATCAGGAACCCAGTTCATCAGGCACACGTTCGGTACGTCCCATACGCCGGAAGACACGAGGCCCTGGTATGTTTTCTGTTATTATTAACTATATACCTGTAATTTAGTGCCAAATATGTAGTTTATATTTTTTACTTTGTGCAGGCGATTGGATTGCATACCGTCTATCATATGGGGCAGCAGATGCAGAGCCATGTCCACGATCCTGTGGCCATGCAGGAGTATAGTCGTCGATTCATGGATGTGGCTGCCCAGACACTACAGCCTGCCTGATCGGATCAGCGTTTGGTACACGAGGCTGATTATATGGACCCAGCGCAGTACCATTGAGGTCGTGGTATCCCACGAGCTGGTGGTGCCCGACGAGCTGGTGGTGTCGGACGACGTGGTCGTGGGCGGAGAGGAGGTGGTCCCCGGCAAGGGGGCGTTGAGGCTCCTGCTGATGATGTCGCTGCTGATATGGCAGGTGACATGTATGAGACGGACATGCCGTCTTACAACCTTGGAATTTATCGCACTCCAGTGCCATCGCAGGTGACCCCATCGGGTCAATTATTGATCACGGGCTTGGATATTCAAGAAGTGGATTGGGGTAGATACTTTCGAGGCCCGTCTACTACTGTTGAGGATCGACCGACCCGAGATTTTTATAGTGGGCGCCGACTGAGTTATGGCTCCACATCACATGCGCAGGTATGAGTTTATTAGTATTGAATTTGAATTTGATTTAACTTTATTAATTTCCTTTTTAAGGATTCATGTGATGCTGCGACAGATGACTACATTCAGGATCTAGACACGATGATGGTAAGATAATATAAATTGTTGTGAATTGTTATGTAGTTTTCTATACTAAGTTTCATATTATTATGTAGCCTTCTACTGGAGCTGACAGCACCACCGATACATGTCATCATGAGCCGCATCCGGCTATAAGGAGATTACTTGATGATGATGATCCTGATAGCGTACCCGGGCGGGAGGGGATGCGCCTCAGGCCAGCGGCTGCATTGAGACACACCGAATGTGCCTCGTACACTCTTCATCTAGGGGGGTCTCTCTTCAAATCAGGTCCTTCCTCCTCATCCTGGTCATCACCATCCTCACAAGAAAAGGGTGTCTCGTCTCCGGATTCATCGGCATTGTTATCGTAATCACTGTTCTGTTCCTCACTCTGTGCATCTGCCAGATCCCGATGTAATACGTCATTTTCGGTCAATTGAGTGAGTACGGGTGGTTCAACTTGCTCGTTTTCACTGCACAACCAACAAAAATATAAGCTACTGAATTAATAAATGATTTCCATATGGCTATATCACTTCACTTACAAGTCGTAATGTGATGAAATTCCATGATGGACGTTTTCAATTAGGTGATGACTACCGGATGGGCCACTTGTAAAATTCATATCCGGTCGGTACCCCTATTAAATATATGAGCGTTAATACAAATTCAATAAGCCAAAAATATACATAATTAACACAAATGAAAATTGAAGTTTACCACTCGTCTTGTGAATTATGGAAAGCAGGGTATAAATTATTTTCTCGCTATTTATTCGCCGGCGGTGATAAGTTTAAATCAAGGAAAACTTTCATCCGGAACCTGTCCGGCAAAAACTGCTCCAGAATAACCACCCGATGACTGGGGGTTATCTCTACTACGCACAACCTCTTTTTTGGAATGTCTTCGACCTTCACGTACATCTCCAACATTGTGATTACAAGAAATTCCTGGCATTCGTCCGGAGTTTTCAGAAAATCACTCAAAGTTTCATCATCGTCGATGTTAAACTCCGAGTAAAAAGCAAACCCTTGCGGAGTGACAGAATACAGATATCTTTCGGTTACTTTAAGTATCACTGAACGTTTTCTCACACTCATTTTTTTGTATAACAACGATATCAGTTTATCGTACTCCATTGTAAGGCCCAATTTAACATGACACCGAATAGGTAAATTGTAGCCCACAGAGTTATTCTCCATCACAACCTCAATCCCCCCCCCCCAAATATAATGAAACTCTTATTCTACTCTCTTTAGACATAATGAAAAAATGCTAGAGAATTTAACAACAATAAACGTTTCAACAAGAGTTAAAAATTTTTTTGAATGAATTTCTATACAATCCTAACCTCTTTATATAGGAAATGGCTAGCCGGGATTTGTTTTTTATATATAGCGCCCAAAAAGTGGGCACTATACGCTTTTGAATTATTGAAGTCAAGAATTATTGTTGGGGCCAGGAAAAAGGAGTATAGAGCCAAAATAGTGGACGTTATACCTGGGCGTGTCAGGTTTTTATATATAGCGCCGCGTATTTTGGCGCTATACCTGGGCGTGTCAGCTTTTTCAGTATAGTGCCAAAATACTTGCCGCTATACATTAACGGCACGGTTAACGTTAATGTATAGCGCCAAGTATTTTGACACTATATATAAAAATGTCATATTTTTTTCCACTTGTTTATGTATTTTGAGTCCAAAAGAACTACAATTGGGTTCCAGACTCAATGAAGAAGGGGGAAGCAAAAGGACAGTAGGCATGTGGGCAGTGTTGTTTATAGTCTGTTTGGCCAAGCTTATTTTTGGCCAGAAGTATTTTTCTTTTTTTTTTTTGCCAAAAGTACTTTTGGTCAAAAATTGAGGTGTTTGACCAAGCTTTTGGAAGGAAAAAAAGTACTTTTAAGGAGAAGCAGAAAAAAGTAGTTTCTCTCTAAAAACACTTTTTTGAGAAGCACTTTTGAGAAAAATACACTTAGAAACAGTTTTTTTAAAGCTTGGCCAAACACTAATTGCTGCTCAAAAGTGCTTTTCAAACTAATTAGTCAAACACAAACTATTTCTCACCAAAAGTACTTTTGAAAAAAACACTTTTGAAAAAAACACTTCTCAAAAGCCAAATGGGCAATTACTCTTCTAGCAAAAGGAGATATCCAAGACAGGATGGATTTAACAACTGAATGCATATGCGCATAATAATGACTTACTTGAAGAAAATAATTCAGTGTACTTTTTTTGAATAAATAAATTTCACTTTTAATAGCACTTAGTTACTACTTTTATTAAATTATGAGTAATTAGTAAGTATATTTTGTGAATGTAATATCTCGATTTACAAAATAGGATATATTGTACGATATAGAGAAATCTATTGGGTATATATGTCTCTAAATTATTCCTACAAATTAACTAGTTTCGAAATATAAAATAGTGTCAACTTTCTTGTGACTGGCATAAAATGGAGAGTATTTATATTCTTGAAATGACAGTACTCTTTCAATATATTGCAAATGTTTATATTTTAATTTTTTTATCCAATTATAGTAATAACCCCTTTATTATTGGTTTCTGAATTCTAATAACCAAAATGTGGTTCTTTTGGACTCAAAAAACAAAAATATATGAAAAAAATATAGTGACAAAAATATGTATAGCGCTTTTTTGAAAGACGCTATATTTGAATTAAAAAAAGCGGGAATAAGACGTTATACTATAGCGTCTTTTGTTAAGACGTTATACTATAGCCCACCCGCAAAACAGAAACGGTCCCCCCAAAATTAAAAAAACAATCTGCCCCCTCCCCTCCATTTTTAAAGTCAAAAAGCTTGAGTAGAGCCCACCCGTCTCACATAAAGTAAAGATTCTCGGTCTCACGTGCTAGCTAAGGAATTATGATCTCGGATGTTGTTGGTTGTTTCGGCTCAAAATCACAAAATTTTTGACTTTCTAAAAACCTTAAATTGAGGTATTTCGACTTAGTTTTTGATAAAACTTGTATAAGAAATTCATATTAGTTATTTTTTATGTGCTCTATGTTATTTTGTGATTGTTTTGTGATTTGATTAATTTGTTGCTTTTTATCCGGACTATAGTGTTAGAGTGCTAAAAAAATTTGTAAAATAAGGAAATTGCTATTAGTTTTTAAAAAAATGCTAATTAGTTACTTTTTACTATGGTATATGTAATTTCGTGATTGTTTTGTGATTAATTGGTATATTATTTTTATCCGATTTAGATTATTAAATTGCTAAAAGACTAGTAAACTAGATAAATTTTTACTTTAGTACCTGTAGACATGTAATTTTTGACCCGCCACGTCTTCAAGCTATATTAGCAGTTTCGCATATTTTATATATTTATTTGAGTTATTTGAATTTTTCTAGGATTCTAATACACTAATTTTATTGTTATTTAGTATACAAAAAATATCAAAAAAACACAAAAATAATTTCAAATCCATTTAATTTAAGGTTAATTAGTACTTAATGTAGTAATGTTATTTTCACCCATTTTTATCTATTTTTATTTTTTATTTTTACATAAACTTGAAAAATATCAAAAATAGTTCCACAATATAATATTATTATTTTAACTAATTAGAGTTAGTTATGTATTTTAGTATAGCTTTTACATTAATTGTAGAAAAGAATTAAGATTTTGGATTAGAAATGTCCAATTTCAAATAGCCCAAAACATTGAGCTCATACTCATTTCTCATTTTACCTAACCTAATTCCTACTCACTATAAAAGAAGTCTTAATTTCCTAAAGCTAGGAACGAACTCCCATTTTTCAAGAGAAACGGCAGAAAGCTGCTGCCTTCTTCTACATTTCCTTCACTTCCAAATACTTCACCGATTCCCAACAAACCCATTTTCACATTCACTCATTCTTCTGACTTTTCATCCTTCAACTCCACCTCCCAGAAATCGGTCTTGTTCCACTTTGTCAATCAACTTTCAACCCCTTACATCGTCCCTTCTTCTCCCTATCTCTCCAAAACACCATCATCTCAGCTCAAAAATTCAGCAAGATCAGCCTCTGAATTGCAGCTCGAAACAGCCCCATTTCACCCAAAAGACTGGTTTCATATCCTTCAAAAAATAGCAGCAAAAATCCATAAAAACTGCTCCGAAAATAGCTCAAAACAAACCCATAAAAGCACAAAATGAGCAGCTCCAAAGTTGAGTGAAGCGAAGTCGTCGAGTCTTCCGATCCAGGTCTTTATTTGATGCTTATTCAAGAATTAGAAGTTGTTCCTGTTTAAAAAGGGTTTATTTCTTAAACTCTTAAGTTTTGGATATTTATTTTGGCATATGACTCTGTTTTATCCATTTGTTCTTCACTCTTATCATGTTAATTTATTTCTAATATCATTTCTTGTTTGGGAGCGTGATAGCTTAGCAACTTCTTTTTGCTATTGTTGTTTTCATTCTTAGTTTTCATAGCCAGCCTATAATTTAGTTAGATGTAGTTTAAATCTTAAAATGTGCTACTAAATCTTATAAGTGTGTTATTACATTAATATGCATAGTGGACACTTGGTTTGGAATTTAGGAAGATAATAATTAAATTACACATATACTTAGTTGCCTATGGTCCACTAGAAGGGAGCTATTCCACTGTTAGACCAAATTCACATGAAATCTGAACTCAACAATTCGAGGTTAATCACTATGTTAAGCATTCAATAGTTTGACTAAGAATCACTCCTGTTATTATTCTCATAAAAACAATGAATGAGTTGAACGTATAGCAAAGACAATAAAAGAAAAAAAACTAAATTTTGTTAAAAGCATTTTTTTCCACGTGAATGTGTTATCCTTAATTCAATAGCTTCACCGGTAATCTCAAAGATTAGTAACATAATTTAAGTGTGTTAGTGGCTTTAGGCATGATTAATATTAAATCTTCACAACTATGGGTATAGTTCTCGTGGTATAGTCGTGATACGTAAATCTTCAAATTCGGGTGCGCATTTCATATGACCCGACTTCAATTTCCAACAAGGTTAAATACAACGTGTCGTGAACCACAGGTGCATTTCATGTAGCGTGGCTTACGATGTGTTTTAAATAACCTTGAATTTTTTCGAAATATTAAAAGCGGCTAAAAAGTTAAAAAAAATGCACAATAGGTTTAAAACGTGTAAAAATCAGATAATTAGGCCAATAATAATAGTTGAGCGACCGTGCTAGAACCACGGAACCCAGGAATGCCAAACACCTTCTCCCGGGTTAACAGAATTCCTTACCCGGATTTCTGTGTTCGCGGACTGTTATACAGAGTCAATCTTTTCCTCGATTCGGGATTTGAACCGGTGACTTGGGATACCATAAAATTATTCCAAGTGGCGACTCTGAATTTTAATAAAATGATCTCGTTTCGATTGTCACTTTAAATTGGAAAAACTCCCCTATACCCTTTCGGGTAGGTAAAAAGGGAGGTGTCAAGCTCTGGCGACTCCGCTGGGGATCGAACACAGAATCTCTAGTTCAGGGTTCAAAAATTCGAGCTTAGAATATTTATTATATTTGGCTTTATTTATTATCTGATTTTATTTACATGTTTGGGCCTAATGTGCTAAATGTTGCTTTTTACCGCCTTGATATTATCTGAATTGTATATATAAACTACTACGAAACCCCTCTCTTCTCTCTCTTGAGGTGTGCATGCTGGCGTGACTTCTTTCTGTTAGTGTCATATCCCAAATAGAACGAGGTTCGGGCAAGCTGCAAAGTCGGATGATATTTTGGTTACCGGTACGCAGCTCCCTCTCGGCTCGAGTTTTTCGCTCGAGTAAGCCAGGTCTAGGACAATAAACCCAGGTTTTAAACCTAGTATAACTCAGCCTCATGTCGGATCCCTAGTAGGAACGCTTGTTTGCATCATGTGCATTTGACTTTGGGGAACCAACACAAGAGTTGAGTCCGTCTAGGACGGGTGTACCCGAATTAAAAGACCATCCTGATGCATCTTACGTGCTACTTGTGTATCTGTCTGTTTCGGCTTGCATGTTGACTGGCTTCTAGAATAGGGAAAGAAATGAAAAAAAAAAAAGAGAAAAAAGGAAAATCAAAAAAAAAGGAGAAAGAAGAAAAAAAAAGAGAGTGAGAGGTAGGTATTTGAAATATCCTGAAACTCTTCCGAAATTTTGAAAAAAGAAAAGTCATTTCAAAATAAGTCATATTTTTCTTGTTCCGTCAAAACGGGCGAACTACGCGAGTCTGATTCTTACCGGATGTGAGATACGTAGGCAAACCTCATCGGTTCCGGCCCATAATTTTCAAAAATCCAAAAATATTTTCCTTTACTTCCTTTCTAGAAAAGTATTTTTTTTTGAGACCTCAATTTTCAAAAAATCCAAAAATATTTTCCGTTACTTGCTTTAGAAAGCCTTTCTTTTAGACCCTAATTGTTTTTTAAAAAATATACAAAAATATTTTCTTTTAATTTCTTCCAAAATCCAAAAATACTTTCATTCTTTTTTCAAAATTGAAAAGAAATTCAAAATTCAGAAATATTTTCTTTTTTAGAAGTATTTCTTTTATAAATTCAAATAAAATTCCAAAAATATTTTCTTTCTTCTTTAGAAGTTTTTCTTTCAAAATTCCAGAAAAAAAATTCAAAAAAAAAATTATTCTTCTTTAGAAGTCTTTCTTTGCAAAAATGCTGAAGAAAAATCAAAATCCAAAAATATTTCCTTTCTTCTTTATAAGTCTTTCTTTCGACAAAATAAAATAAAAAATTCAAAAAAAAAGTTAGTTTATTTACTTTATTCATGATCTTCCCGAACTACGCAAGATTTGATTCATGTTCCCACATGATACGTTGGCAACCCACATCAGGTTCGATCACCACTAAAAAAAATGAAAAAATATTGATAATAATAAGGACCGACTGAGTCCATTCTAACATGTCTTTTGTTTTGAATTGTGAAGAAAGTTTGAGGTGGTCGGTTTGTGGTAAGCGGCCAACACAAGATCTAAGGAAAAATGATAACTGACATCGAAGCTGTTACAAGTGCTCAAGAGACTCAGGGTCAGAGGGTTCAACAAGAGTCTACTTTGGTTGAGGAAAATAGAATACTGAAATAGCAAATGACCAAAATGTGCCAAGCATGGGCCAATAACCAAAGACAGCCTTGTCATGAGTCACAATTTGCTACTCGGCAAGAGCAGTACCACTTTCCTGAGTACCACTCATACCTATTTGATTTTCCTGCAAATATTGAGAAGCCTGCCCGAAAGATGGTACATGAAGAAATGACCCAAAGAGTGAAAACTTAGAACAACGGTTGAAAAACATGCAAGGATTGGCAGGTCAAAAGAGTGTTGCCTTCAAAGATCTATGTATGTTCTCCGATGTCCACTTGCCGCCTGGTTTCAAGACTCCCAAATTTGAAAAGTATGATGGACATGGAGATCCCATAGCCCACCTAAAAGGTATTGCAATCAACTGAGATGTGCGGGAAGAAATGAAGAATTGTTGATGGCTTATTTTGGGGAAAGCCTTACAGGAGTAGCCTCCGAATGGTTTATGGATCAAGACACGTCTCGCTGGTATGTCTTGGATGACATGGCACAGGCCTTTGTCAAACAGTTCCAATACAACATTGACATTGCCCAGACTACAATTCCCTTTCAACCTTGAAGAAGAATCCAACTGAAAGTTTCAGGGAATATGTCATTAAATGGAGAGAGCAAGCGGCCAGAGTTAAGCCACCCATGGATGAACACGAGTTAATCACCGACCTAGTGTCAATCATCTTGAAATCCAAAAACCTTGCAGCCACGAACTTCTTAAGTCCGGCATCCTCAGTCTTGTACTTCTTCTCAAGCGCATTCCATAATGCTTTTGAAGTTTCCATGATACTATAGACATTGTACAAGCTATCTTCCAAACAACTCAAAATGTTTCCATGCTTCAGTTACCACAAATCGTTCGTCATCTAGAGTGCCTTCAGCCAGGACCGGAGGATCTTCCTTGATGACGCTGCAAACTCAACGTAGTCAGATAGAAGAGCATCTTCATTTGCCAACGTTTGAAGTCAATACCGGAAAACTTTTCGGGTTTTTCTGCTGGTTCCATAGCATGAGCAGGAGTTGAAGGCTTGACGAGGCAGCAACACTCGTAACAGTAGCACCCATTCCCGCAATATTTCCATTAGTTTGGTTTTCATTCGACATGTTTCTGTAGAGTTGGAAACAAAACAGAACTTTGTTAAATCAGTGAAGTTTTGATATCTTCAAACTGAATACCAAACCAAACACACAACACGTAACAATGGTGAAGTTTTTATATACTTTAAACCGGACAGAACAATTATTGGAGTAGAAAGCACAAAGGCTTTAGTCTCCAAACCAGTATACAAAATATAGATAACAGTTTAATATATATATATTTCAACACAGAACCGTTAGATTATTAAAATTCCTTAAGCTTGTTATTAATTATGTGTGGAAACACAAAATTAGGAGGAAAATAAAGAAAACTGTTAGAAGAAAAAACTGGAAAAAAACAGTAAACTATAAGAAAATATTCCGAGTCCACAATTTGCTTGTGCGTCCTTAAGGAATTTAACCCCCTCACACGTTGCCAAGGTAATGGATTAAATCCTCCCAGGATGAAACGGAATAAACCTTCCTGCAATAGTGGCAATACAAACTGCAGGATACCAACGAACTCAAAGAACGGAGCAAAATCACACTTACGAATTTGAGAGAGAGATACTGTGAATCAGAATGTAGTATTTTCAAAAAGAAGAAAGTTATGTAATGTTTTTGGTGTCTCAAAACCGACACCACAAAATTAGGAGGAAAATAAAGAAAACTGTTAGAATAAAAAACTGGAAAAAAATAGGAAACTAAGAAATATTCCGAGTCCACAATTTGCTTGTGCGTCCTTAAGGAATTTTAACCCCCTCACACGTTGCCAAGGTAATGTATTAAATCCTCCCATGATGAAACAGAATAAACCTTCCTGCAACAGTGGCAATACAAACTGCAGGATACCAACGAACTCAAAGAACGGAGCAAAATCACACTTACGAATTTTAGAGAGAGAGACTGCGAATCAGAATGCAGTATTTTCAGAAAGAAGAAAGTTTTGTAATGTTTTTGGTGTCTCAAAACCGAAGCCATGCCTCAGAATTTATAGGCAATTATTGGAAGAGGTGTGATGTTTGTTCTGGAAAAAGTGCCTTTTCAGAAGTTTACGCCGCCTGCCGCGGTTATGCCAGGACCGCGGCCAGAGTGGCCCTCTGAATCTGCAGAAGGGTTCTGGCGCGGTCCTACCGCGGTTACGCCAGGACCGCGGCCAGACTATACTTCTGAATCTTCAGCAGTGATCTGGCATTTGTTCCAAAAATAATCTTATCGATCCATCATTTGACAAATCCAAATCCAAAGCCAAAGCCAAAGCCGAGCCGAGCGAGCGACGACGACGGCGCGAGGGTTCATTCTCTTCAACTCCTTTTAAGAGCTCTAAGAAGTGATCCTATATTTATACACACAAGTGTAGTTGTCTTTCACCAATGTGGTACAAAGTTCATGACAAAAGCTCACTTGATTCAAATTTTCATTTCCCTCCATTTTATTTCCCACCATTTCCCAATTCACACTCTTAGACTTTAAAGCCCAATGCTTAAAGTCTTTAAAGCCCGATGCTTAAAGTCCAACAATCCCCCACATGAATGGGAATGGCTGTAACAAGAATGATCATCGATGAAAGTTATGTGATTTGCAAGTAAGGATTAATTGTATCTGGATAAGTAGGTTTCCCTTTGAACTTTCTGTAGTGAGCATATGTCGGATATACTCGGTCAATCGGTAGATTTGATATCTTTGAACCGTCGAACTTTAGTGTATACCTAGACAACCATATGTCACACAATCAACACTTAACCGTCTTTTGGTTCTCATTGTTGTGTTTGTTTCAGCCATGAACACCTCCTGGTTTCATAAGTGCGTAGAGAATTGGCCTTACAGAATTCTCATTGAAGCGGCTTCCACTTCACACTTACATAGGTGATTCCTAAATATGTAATCCTCTAGATTGACACTATTTGATAAATACCACATCAAACTTAGGTAATCATTAAAGAACGTGTAAAGTTCTATCCTTGTTACTGAACATTGTCTTCATCACGAGAAGGGACCAAAGACTTTACTTTGACAATGTTGAACCGGTCAATCACAACTTTGTTTGAGCTCCTTGAACCTAGATCTCGGAAAATCCAAAATTCTAGGTAGAGTTACCGCCATGTTGACTTGTCCTCGGCCATAGTCCCATTCCCTTAGATGATTTCTCAACTCCCTCTCTAGTTAAGCCTTTTGTAAGCGGATCCGCCACATTATCCTTTGATCTTACATAATCAATAGTGATAATTCCACTAGAAAGTAGTTGTCTAACGGTGTTATGTCTTTGTCGTATATGACGTTACTTTCCGTTATACATAACGTTCCCTTCCCGTCCTATTGCAGCCTCACTATCGCAATGTATGCATATAGGAGCCAAAGGTTTTGGCCAGAACGGAATGTCTTCTAAGAAATTTCGAAGCCATTCAGCTTCTTCGCCAGCCTTATCCAAAGCTATAAACTCTGATTCCATTGTAGAGCGAGCGATGCACGTCTATTTGGAAGACTTCCAAGATACTGCTCCTCCACCAACAGTAAAAACATATCCACTTGTGGACTTTGTTTCTGTTGAGCCGATTATCCAATTCGCATCACTATATCCTTCGATAACCACAAGATATTTATTGTAATGTAAAGCGTAGTAGTCTTGGGTATATTCCAAATATCCCAGAACTCGTTTCATTTCCACCCAGTGATGTTTGTTGGGATTACTTGTGAATCGACTAAGTTTACTTATTGCACAAGCTATATCAGGACGTGTACAGTTCATGATATACATTAAGCTTCCCAATACACGAGCATACTCCAATTGAGACGTGCTTTCACCTTTATTCTTTATAAGATGATGGTTTAAGTCAATTGGAGTTCTTGCACTTCTAAATTCCAAGTGTTTGAATTTTTCAAGTACCATTTTCACGTAATGTGATTGAGACAAAGCTAGACCCTGAGGAGTCCTCTGGATTTTAATTCCTAGAATTACATCGGCAACTCCTAAGTCTTTCATATCAAACTTACTAGCAAGCATACGCTTAGTAGCTTGAATGTCGGCAATGTCTTTGCTCATTATTAGCATATCATCAACATATAAGCAAACAATTACTATATGATTTGGAATGTTCTTAATGTAAACACACTTATCACATTCATTAATCTTAAAGCCATTTGACAACATTGTTTGGTCAAATTTCGCATGACATTGCTTAGGTGTTTGTTTTAGTCCATAAAGGGACTTAACAAGTCGACACACCTTCTTTTCTTTTTCTGGAACCACAAACCCTTTAGGTTGGTTCATGTAAATTTCTTCCTCTAGATCACCATTTAAGAAGGCTGTTTTTACATCTATTTGATGGATTTGAAGATCATACAAATAGAAATTTATAACAAATTATTCTGTATGCAGTATTTATAGGCAATTATTGGAAGAGGTGTGATGTTTGTTATGGAAAAAGTGCCTTTTCAGAAGTTTACGCTGCCTGCCGCGGTCCTACCGCGGTTACGCTAGGACCGCGACCAGACTATACTTCTGAATCTTCAGCAGCGATCTGGCATTTTGTCCAAAAAATAATCTTATTGATCGATCATTTGTCAAATCAAAATCCAAATCCAAAGCCAAAGCCAAAGCCAAAGTCGAGCCGAGCGAGCGACGGCACGAGGGTTCATTCTCTTCAACTCCTTTTAAGAGCTCTAAGAAGTGATCCCATATTTATACACACAAGTGTAGTTGTCTTTCACCAATGTGTTACAAAGTTCATGACAAAAGCTCACTTGATTCAAATTTTCATTTCCCTCCATTTTATTTCCCACCATTTCCCAATTCACACTCTTAGACTTTAAAGCCCAATGCTTAAAGTCTTTAAAGCCCAATGCTTAAAGTCCAACACCTGCTGCTCATATACTTCATGTCTAGCCATACATGTGAAGCTTAGAGGAATAGTAAACTATTAAAGGGCGGGGAGCAAAGCATCTTGCATTTACGCAGGGTTGGGGAAGAGCCACATCCCAAAGGATAATAATGTAGACAACCTACCTTAATGCAATTATTAGTGGCTGCCAAAACCTATCATTCGCCATAGGGGGATTTGCATTTATACCCGCTTTTTCGGTCACGTTTTAACTCGTGCCCGCTTTGGATAAACAATTGCAAACGTGCCCGCGTTTTCGCGTAACTGCAGCATACGGGGCTGAAGTAGCAAAGGCAATCACGCAAAACTTCAACATTCTAGTAGACGGACATGAAGTAGCAAGTGTGTTGAACCAAGTGTACTGAAGTTTTTGTTTGTAATTGTTGAACTTAAGCATAGTAGCTGAAGTTTTATTCTCTATTTGCTGAAGTTTTTGTTTGTAATTTCACTAAATAAGCTGATTTTTTTTATCATGGATTCATTAGTTTTGTCATTAAGCTTTTTCAAAAACTTCAGCAGAAGATGCTGAAGTTATTTAGTTCATTCATAAAAACTTCAGCACTAAATAAGCTGAAGTTTTTTTGTCCTGGATAAGCTTTTTCAAAAACTTCAGCAGAGATGCTGAAGTTATTTAGTTCATTTGTAAAAACTTCAGCACTATATAAACTGAAGTTTTTGAAAAAGCTTTCTAACATACTAGCCAGATTGAAACACTAGTAACTCATGGTTCAATTTTCTTAACACAGGATTATTATGGTGTCTGTACCCTACTGGTGCAGAAGCTATATTGTAAAAACAAATTAATGATGAGCAACTGAGAAAGGGAAAGATACAATACAGAAAGCAAAAAGAAGAATAAAGAGAGAGAAGCTTCATAAAACCCTCATTAACTTAATATACTAGTCATCAGGATCCAACATATATCTGTATTACTGTATATTCATAGCAGCACCAACAGCAGTAGAAGAAAGAAGAAGAAGAAGAAGAAAAAGAAAAAGAAGAAGAAGAAAACGAAGGATGAGAAAGGGGGATGAAGTTGTTTAAAAAGTGGGTACAAGTTAAAATATTTTTTAAAAAATGTGTATAGGTTAAATGGGGGCGACCAAATAGGGCGCTCCGTGCAATTTTTACTTCGCCATAAACTCCGAGCCTTTTGTTTTAATCTACGGTCTATATTTAAGCTAAAAATATACTCCTTCGACGTGGTCCTTCTCAGATTATAGATTTCTAGCCTGTTTTCACTTGAATGAAATAATGAATGTTATTTTTTGGTCTTGGAATGCAATTAACGAACTTGTTAGCAATACCATTTTTTGAAAAACTTTTGTGTTAGTTAGTGTGGGGCTCAACCAGCCTAAAGATACTCTTAATATAATGTTATATTGTTCATGTACGATTTTTTTCCAAAAGGTCTTACACCATTAAGAGATTCCAATACCTTATATACTTATTCGGACACCCAACAATCTTCCCCTCGAACTAAGTTCTACGTAGCTCACTACCACGATTCACCGGTCTCCTCCTCGAACTAAGTTCTATGTGACCCATTGACACGACCCATCAGTCAATTTTTGAGATTCACTGTGTGCCACCCACAATGTTAGAGTAACATGGCAAACGAAGCCCGCAACTAGCTTCTTCTTGTGTGTGCACTGCCCTACCCCATCACTTTGTCATCTCCATACTCGTCCTGCCAAACTTGGGCTCTAATACCAGTTGTAGGACTAAAACGGTCCAAAGATATCTTACCATGGTATGATATTGTCCTCTTTGGGCCAAGCGCGCACGGTTTTTCCCAAAAGGCCTCACACCATTAAGAGTAATCCACTTCTTATAAGTAGCTTATTTTTCTTTTTTTGCTTTTCATGTGAGACTTTGTTCACACACTCCCAACAAACTCCCCCTTGAACTAAATTCCACATGACCTTTCACTGTTTATGGGCTAATTTGGATATTAACTGTGTGTTGTCACCCACATGATCCGAGTATTTACGGTTACCGAAGCCCAAAGAGAGGTTGTGTATGCGTCTTTGAAGCTATGGGTAAAGGTAGTAAACCCGCCCATATACGGGCAAAGACAGTAAGCCAGGCCCTATGCCATCAACTCGCCATCTCCATACTCGTCTCGCCAAACCATTGGCTTTGATGCCAGTTGTTCGGCTCATCAGCCCAAAGATACTCTTAACATGTGGGACTTTGTTCACACACTCCCAACAATCTCCCCCTTGAACTAAGTTCCACGTGACCCTTCATTGTTTATGGGTTAATTTGATGATTAACTGTGTCGCCCACATGATCCAAGTATTTACGGTCACCGAAGCCCAAGGATAGGTTGTGTATGCGTCTTTAAAGCTATGGGTAAAGGTAGTAAACCGTCCCATATATGGGCAAAGGCACTAAGCCGGGCCCTACGCTATCAACTCGCCATCTCCATACTCGTCTCGCCAAACCATTGGCTTTGATACCAGTTGTTCGGCTCAACTAGCCCAAAGATACTCTTAACATTGGGTGATATTGTACGCTTTCGGTCAAGCCCGCACGATTTTCCCCAAAAGGCTTCACACCTTTAAGAGATCCCTACACCTTATATGTAGGCTCCCAATCTTTTCGGTTACCAATGTGATACTTTATTTGCATACCTAACAATCAGTTCCTCTAGTTTTTAATTATTTTTAGGTTTCAAAAGAGCAATTTAGTTTACTTTCCAGAAGCTTTTTTTTTCGGTTTAGGTTTTTGAAAGAAAAGAGAGGACTTTTGTAAACCAAATGGCCCTAGAGAATAATATAATTGAAACAAGGACAAAGTTCAGCAGGGTATATGAGATGAATGTTGCAGAGTAAAGGATTGGAACCAACTATGCAGGTGACGACCAATATGCATGCATATTCAACACAAAAATCATTTTTTTCCGGATAGAATTTACAGTACCCTACCCTAGCCATTTTATGCCCTTAACTTCATCTCCTTGCTTTTTTCTCATTTTCTTTTATGTGTTTCCATTTTTCCTTTTTGTCATTTATGAAAATCATGTCTTTGGTGTATTTCTTTCTCTTAGGTAAATTATAAGCATTGGGGAACAAATAAAAACAAAGGGCGATTTGGTGCAGGAACTATTTCGTATTCACTCAGAATCCGTAAAGGGCCGCATCCTAAAGGGTAAGATGTAAGCAGTCTACGTACCCTATTATTGGGGCACAAATAAAAATAAAGGGTGGTTTGATGCATGAAATATTTCGTATTCACTCAGAATCTGTAAAGAGCCGCATCCTAAAACGTGTGATGTAAGCTATCTACGTGCCGTACTACTGGGGCACAAATACTAACTACAAATACCACCACCTCTTGATTTGAACACTACTAAAAAATTAGGTTTTAGTGACGAACAAAATTTGTAGTTAAACAGAAAAATCCATCGCTAATCTCATTTAGCAACGGATTATCAAAAGATTCTGCTAGCTACGAGCATTTTAGCGACTGATTAGCGACGACGTTCGTAGCTAATTCCAATTTTTTTTTTGTAGTGAAAACATTAATCAAGTCTATGTTACAAATTACATCAACCAAACACTTATGTCGATCTAGAAAACAACAAATAGAAGAATTATTCCACTAAGATTGTCTAAGACCATCTCCAACCCAACATCAATTTTGACATCAAACGCCATTTTAGTGTAAGATTTGATGTTTTGATACTCCAACCCAACACCATTATGGTGTGTGAATAGTGTTACACCAACTTTGATGTAACACTATTCATCAACACCATTATCATTCATCATTATTTTATTATTATCTTTTATTATATAATATTTTTAATTTAACATATTATAAATTTTATAATTACTTGTAGTTTTTATATAATAGCTTTATAATATTAATTTTATATTTTAATTTTGGTGAATAATTTTAATAATTTTCATTTATTTTATTTTTATATAAAATTGTAAGTTAATTTTATCATAAGTTATAATTGTATAAAATATATACCATCAAAAAAAATAAAAAGTGCAAATCTGAATATAATATGTTGTTAATAAATAAAACAATGTTTATTGATTATCATAAAAGCTAATATTTAATATAGTAATGATTGACATAGATTAAAATTGAAAATACATTAAAAAACATAATGGGATAAGAAAATTACAATAATAATCTAGTACTCTGGAAGGCCGCTTCCGGATCCACCAATATCATTAAAATATTAAGTGTATGGGACAGAGGATTGTTGTGGTTGTGACTGTTGAGGATGAACGTAATCTTAATGTGCCAATTCAAGATGCTTGGGAATGTCCAGCTCCAACAGTAGAAATAGTAGTAGAGGAAAACTACTGATTTGAATAATTTTTAGCTCGGCACAAAAAAAATTAAGGACAAAGATGCTCATTTTGCACTTCATAATGCATTAACAGAGCATTTATGGGAGCAACATACTAATCTTGTAAGTTGAATATTTATGCAAAAATTAAATTAAATTTTACCATAATGTAATATTTATTTAATTATATCTTATCACTGATTTTATTTTTATTTGAACTATACATTAACATGTATAATGTATAATATTTGCTTATAATTTATATTATTTAAAAATTAAAGGTATAAAATAATTTTATATTAAATGATTATACAAGAAAGAAATATGAATTATATGGGATAAATATATATATATATATATATATATATATATATAAAAAGAAAGGATTTGTTTTATAAAGAAAATAATATAATATATAAGAGAGAAAAGAATATAAAAGGAATTTTTTTTTTTTGGTGTAAAGGATAGTGTAATGGGTTGGAGTTAATTTATACTCCTTCCGTTCCAATCTATGTAAACTTATTTCCTTTTTGGTCTGTTCCAAAAAGAATGACCCCTTTCTAAATTTGGAAATAATTTGGCTTAAACTTACAATTTTATCCTTAATGAGAAGCTTTTATGACCACTCAAATACTCTAGGTCCCTTTTTGACTTGGTTAGGACCATAAATTTTAAAATTCTTCATTTTTTCTTAAATTTCGTGCGCAATCAAATAGGTTCACATAAATTGAAACAAAGGGAGTACCATTTTAATGTTTACACCATTTTGATGTAAAACAATGGTGCAAGGTTGGAGATGTCCTAACACTTTAATGTTTTCCATGAGTTAGTTGTCCATCACTATTCAAAAAATACAAAAGATAACGGACGTTAACATGCCCCAAATCTTACCCCTAAAACTTAGATATGATTTAAGTCGAGGTATGGACCGGCGAAAGCTAGAGCAATCACCGACACCTCAAGAATTCATGTAAAGTTTAAAGAATTCCCCAGCAAAAACGGATTTATGATTTAAATTTAATAGGATTTACCTCACACTAAATTTATTATGCTGTTAAAATTATGAATTCAAATAATATATTTGTTAAGATTTAAGGAGAAAACTATATACATATATACACTTTTCATGTGTCAAAATTCTAGGTTTAGATAAATCCACGACCAAAAGGCTACATTCGCGTTTGCTCCCTAGACATGTAAGAGGAGCTTGGCTTACGTTGTGGAAAAAGCTGACTTTGCTAACTATAGAATCCACACAAAAAAAGGAATTGTTTTAGGTCAGTAAACAAATCAGTTAAGGATTAAGAGTCAAATTTACCCTTTTACTTACAATGGATGGTGTTTATATTTAACTTTGTTATACTATTAGGCCAAAAAAAATTTGGCAATAAAAGATATTTTATTACCAAAGCAAACTTTACAGCTCAACGGAAAAACAATAGATATAGAGCGGGAAAAACTAGACATCAAAATTGTTACTATACTAGTAGGCCAAATTTATTTCTATTATTATACTATTTCGTCAAATTAACTTTTAGTATCGTTATTCGTTTCTTTCTTAAACTTCTTATCTTATCAAAGTGGTTGTATAAATTGAAACGTATATATGGAGCAGAAAATTGTTAGGCTACGGACATAATTGATTCAACTGGTGATTGTTAGAATTAAATCCTGTGTTCCGAGGCCTTAAAAACCTCTTTCTGTCTCACCTCGATTTGCGTACGCAGTCCGGACACATTGTCGGAAAGCCATTATGTGAAATCTGTGAAAAATGATAAAATTTACCTTTAAAATGAGTTTAAGTTGACTTCGGTCAATATTTTGGGTAAACGGATCCGGACTCGTGATTTGACGGTCCCGGAGGGTCCGTAGGAAAATATAGGACTTGGGCGTATGCCCGAAATCGAATTCCGATGTCCCAAACCCGAGAAATGAATTTTTAAAGAAAATTATTTTCTCGAATATTTATAAGTTTTTGGAGATGAAATGTATTTGAAATTTCATGGTATCGAGCCCGTATTCTGGTTCCGAAGCCCAGTACAGGTCCTATATGTGATTTAAGTTGAATTTGTGAAGTTTGATAAGAAACGGACTTGAAATGACGTGAATCGGACCTTATTTGAGAAAATTAGAAAATTTGACGTTCTTAGGTGATTTCATGATTTTGATGTTAAATTCATAATTGTTGATGTTATTACGGTGATTTGAATGCACGAGCAAGTCCGAATGATGTTTTTAGGTTAGTGTACATGCTTGGTTTAGAGCCCCGAGGGTTCGGGTGAGTTTTGGATAGACCACGGAGCGAAATTTGCACTTAGGAAATTGCAGGTTTTTCAGCTGGTATGATCAGGTCTGCAGGCTTCGCATTTCGCAAATGCGAAGTCCCATCGCAAATGCGAGGACGACCTGTGCTGCCTTGGGTCGCAAATGCGACGACTCTATTGCAAAAGCGACTTCGCAAATGCGAAGAAGCCCTGAACTCCCCAGTGGTCGCAAATGCGACGAGTTTGTCGCAAAAGCGAGTACGCAAATGCGAACTTTTGTCGCAAATGCGAGAATAGAAGACTTCTGGGTTCGTAATTGACGCAATTGCGATATTTGCAACCTGTAAATTCATAACTTAGACACATTTCAACTATTTTTCACACTCTTTCAAAACCAAAACACTCTTGGGCGATTTTCAAAGATAGCTTCTCTTCCTAAGCGATTGTAAGTCATTTCTAACTCGTTTTCTTCAATCTTTAACATCTTTTCACATGATTTCAATTTAAAATCAAAGGTTTTCATGGGGGAAATTGGGTATTTTGGGTAGAACCTAGTTTTTTTTAAAAATTTGGAGATTTGGACCTCGATTTGAGGTCCGATTTCAAAACAAATTGTATATTTTGGTTTGTGGGGGAATGAGTAATCTGGTTTTAGTTCGAACCTCGGGTTTTTACCATGTCGGCCCGGGGATGATTTTTTACTTTTTGGGAAAAACTTTAGAAAACATACTTTCATGCATTAGAATTGATTCATTTAGCATTTTTGATGTAATTAAGTAACTTGTGGCTAGATACGAGCGAATTGGTGGTGGAATCAAGAGGTAAAGAGATAGTTGAGACTTGAATTGTGTACGTGGCATCGAGGTAAGTGTTTGGTCTAACCTTAACTTCAGGGATTAAGAGTTGTGTCCTATTTGCTGTGTGTTATTTGTTGAGTACGACATATAGGCATGGTGACGAGTATCTATATGTTGGTGTCAAGCATGCCCGTGAGTCTTAAATTGAAATCGTTGTGTTCTTAATAAGTACTACGAATGCCTAAGTTATTGATTTTCTGTGTTGGGCAAGAATCTTGATTATTCTCGTACAAGTTGCTTATGGTTGAGTATTGGTGATAGTTGAGGTTCTTATTTGTTGTGAAGTTAAATGGTGGAACAAGATTGGTTATAGTTGACTCCCTTGCCGGGCCGTATTTACTTATATTGTCGATTCCCTTGCCGGGATAGTGTTTTTTCCTTATTGTTCCCTTGTCGAGACTCTTTTTGTGATTGGTGTTGATTTGTATATTGGGATCGGGTTGCATGCCGAAACAATATGATATTTGGATCGGGTTGTACGCCGCAACAATATTATATTTGAATCAGGTTGCACGCCGCAACAATATTATATTTGGATCGGGTTTCACGCCGCAACAGTATTATACTTGGATCGGGTTGCACACCGCAACAACATTATAATTGGATCGAGTTGCACGCCGCAACAGTGATAAATGACATGGATCGGGTTGCACGCGCAACAGTGTTTTTTTTATGATTGGATAGGGTTGCGTGCCGCAACAATAAATGATAAAAGTGGTTATTGGTTGGTTATAGTTTCCTTATTCTTTCAGCCGCAAATTTTAGATTGTTCTTTATGCTTTTCTCCTGAGTTACTGTTGGTAAATGATATTCCCCCGCAGCATGCCCCCCTCCCATCCTTAATTGTATATTTTTGTTTTATTTTCCGCTGTATATGATATAACTGCACAAGTTTATTTGGTAGTTGATAACGCCCAACTATGCCTTTTAAAGGACAAAGCGGTCGCTGCAAATATAATCCGGTTTTAAGTCCGGAATCGAATCCTCAGGGAACTAACTTATCTATTACGCTCTTCGGTAATGTTATTATCAACTCAATCAATCTCTAGATGCAAGATTTTTGATCAATAAAGATTGGTTTTTTTTGTTTAACTACTTCAACTACTATTAAAAACAACAGTAAGCTAAAACAAGGAGAATTCAATCGTGAAGAGGTCTAGGGCAGTGATTTCCCCAATTGCTAGTTTAGGTCTTGACTCTTCGGTTATAATCTCGCTGTAATACTCTATGAGGATTAAGAGTTATGGGCTATCGTAATTATCTCTCGATCAACTACAATAATTTACTGGAGCATTCTCTCGAACTACTCTAGCTGACAATGGGTATGCAACTCTAAATTATCCTACCAAAGTTTTGTTATCTCTAAACCCACTTTTAAGTTCAAGTAATGAATCTCTTCAATTACCCAAAAGTGGTGTTGTTCAACAGCTATCGAACCTAATATTCTTTCTCAAGCAATATAAGGTAATTAGATACGATTAAATAAGGGCTCATTCAATTAATCACCATACAAAATGTAGTTGAACAATCATATCATAAATCTAGCTAGATTATAACAACTTGAGTCAAAACTTCAACCAACAATTGGTTCCATCAACCCTAGATAAGTGTTTAGCTACTCATAACAAAAGAAGAAAGAACTACTAAATTGTTCATAATGTAAAATTGCAAGAATTAAAAGGAAATAGAAAAACTTTAATGTTGGTTGATCTTCTCACACTTGTTCTCCCTCCAAAAGTAGTCTAAAATTAGCTTTTTTTTTCCAGTTGGGCGAGTTTCTAAAGCTTATAAGGGTTTTACAAAAGTTTTCCCGAAATTACACTTTGGTCCTCAAACTTCTAGCTGCGTGAACAGTGCACCGCGTTCGACCGCGGTGAACGCTAACTTTTCTGCCTCACTTCATTAATATGCCGCGGTTCACCGCGGTCGTGGTGGCCTTCTTGCCCAGGCCATTTATGCTTCTTTGTGTTCGAGTACTTCTCGAGTGGGTGTATTTCTTCACATTATCGCCTCAAAACAGTCCATGTTGCTTCCTCTCATATATTATTCCCTGCTAAACAAAAGAACACTATTTAGAGCATTTTGTTGGCAAATTATCTATAAAACTACAACAAAGTATGGTCATATTAAGGTGTAAATATCGACTATATAGCCTACTATCAGTAGTCTGGTCCTAGCCTTGTCACTACTTCACAGGAGTTAGGCTAGGCACTTACCAACCAACACATGGGGTCGGTTGTGCTGATACTACACTTTACACTGTGTGCAAATCCCAGAGCAGCAGCCTTCAGACCTTAGCTTGGGTGGCTGCCTTCAGTCCAGTCGGAGATTCTGAGGTAGTCCTGCAAGCGTCCGCAGGCCTTGGCGTCTCCTCCTATCCTTTAGTCGGTTTCTTTACATATTTCAGAGACAGTATTGTTATAAATCTTTCAAACTTCTATTTGTAGTATTCCTAGACAATCTATGGAATTGTGACACCAGTCTTGGGTAGTTTGTTTGTTTGGATTAGTATTAGCATCTTCTTAACTTATTATATTTTCGTCTTCCGCTTATTAGATTTTTCGTTGTTATCAATTGTTGGCTGTTAATTGTAAAAGGACTAAAAATGAGAAAAAGGCAAATATTTCAAATGGTTGGCTTGCCTAGCTTTCACTAGTAGGCCCCATCACGACTCCTGAGGGTGGAAAATTCGGATCGGGACAAGTTGGTATCAGAGCTCTAGGTTACATGGGTCTCACAATTCGTAGACAAGCTTAGTTGAGTCTGAGGGATCGGTACGGAGACGTCTGTATTTATCCCCTAGAGGCTACAGAGTTAGAAAAACTTCACATCTATTCTTTCTTATCGTGCTGTTTGGTTTCTCAATGGTAATTGAATTTCTACTCTATTCTTTCACAGATGGCAAGAACACGCGCTTCCTCATCTACCGATCAGCAGCTCGAGCCCCCGGCAGCATCTCCCACGAGGGGCAGAGGCCGAGGCTGTGCTAGAGGCCGAGGTAGGGGCAGAGCTCAGTCCAGAGCAGCAGCACCAGCGTTGGAGCCTCAAGTTGACTTTGATGATGAGGTTCCGGCCTAGACCGTTCTGGTAGGCCCAGCTCAGGTCCCATAGGGGTTTATTGCTAGCCCAGTACTCCAGGATGCTTTGGACCGTCTAGTGGGCCTTATGGAGAGTGTCACCCGGGCAGGCTTGCTTCCTGTAGCACCAGCTGTCTCTCAGGCTGGAGGAGGAGCCCAAACTCTTGCTACTCGCACTCAGGAGCAGATGGCTCCCCAGTTTCAGACTCTAGCAGCTCAGCCAGTTGGATCAGTTCAGCCGGGTATGGTAGATCAGACCGGTGATGGAGCAGTTATGTCTACCGATGCTTTGTGGAGATTAGACAGGTTCACCAAGCTCTTCACTACTACTTTTAGCGGTGCATCGTCTGTGGATCCCCAGGATTATCTAGACAACTGTCATGAGGTTCTCAGGAACATGGGGATAGTGGAGACCAATGGGGTCTACTTTGCTACTTTCCGCTTGTCTAGATCCGCCAAGACTTGGTGGAGAGATTATTATTTGGCTAGACCAGCCGGATCACCAGCTTTGACTTGGGAGCAGTTTACTCAGCTATTTCTGGAGAAGTTTCTCCCTATCACTCATAGAGAGATCTATCGGAGGCAGTTTGAGTGTCTACAGTAGGGTTCTATGACTGTTACTCAGTACAAGACCAGATTCATTGACTTGGACCGTCATGCTCTTATCATACTCCCCACAGAGAGAGAGGGTGAGGAGGTTCATTGAGGGACTTATCCAGCCTATTCGACTTCAGATGGCTAAGGAGACAGGGAATGAGATTTCTTTTCAGGAGGCGGCAAATGTGGCCAGGAGAGCTGAAATGGTTCTATCGCAGGGGGGGGGTGGTCGGGGGTCCGACAAGAGGCCTCGTCATTCAGGCAAATTTAGTAGTGCCTTGTTTAGAGGCAGGGATTCGTATGGTAGAGGACATCCTCCTAGGCCTTTTCAGTCATCACTCCAGGTGGTCGTGGTTCTCATATGTAGTATTCTAATCAGCAGCCCTATAGTGCACCACCAGCTCCTATCAGGGCACCGCCGCTCCAGAGTTTTCGGGGTGGTCATTCAGGTCGCCAGGGTCAGTCTCAGTTTCCTCAATCGCAGCCTTCAAATGGATGTTTTGAGTGCGGTGAGTATGGTCATATCCGGAGGGCTTGTCCGAGATTAGTGGGTATTCAGTCGCAGCAGCAGGGTTTCCATGCTATGGTTCAGGCATCGAGTGTTCCACAGCCCGCTCAGCCAGCTAGAGTGGAGGTAGAGGTGCTAGAGGTGGAGGTAAAGGTATTAAAGGTGGAGGTCAGGCCGCTAGAGGTGGAGGCCAGCCAGCAGCAGGCCATCCCAAAGATGTAGTTCAAGGTGGTAGGGCCCAGCCCCGATGTTTTCCTCTACCAGCTAGGCCTGAGGCTCAGCTTCCGATGCAGTTATCACAGGTACAGTTCTAGTTTGTAACAGAGATGCTTTAGTTTTATTTGATCTAGGATCTACATACTCCTATGTGTCATCTTATTTTGCACCGTATCTGGTCATGCCTAGTGATTCTTTGAGTGCTCATGTATATGTGTCTACACCGGTGGGTTATTCTACTATGGTAGATCGAGTCCATCATTCGTGCAAGTTGTGATTAGGGGTCTTGAGACTCGTGTAGATTTGTTACTTCTAGACATGGCTGATTTTGATGTCATATTGGGGATGGACTGGTTATCACCTTACCATGCTATCTTGGACTATCATTCCAAGACTGTGACCTTAGCCTTGCCAGGTTTACCTCATTTAGAGTGGAGAGGGACTCATGGTCATTCTACCCGTAGTGTTATCTCTTATATGAAGGCTCGGCGTATGGTCGAGAAGGGTGTTTGGCCTATTTGGCATATGTTCGTGATTCTAGTGCCGAGGTTCCTTCTATTGATTCTGTGCCCGTTGTTCGTAAGTTTCCTGAGGTATTTCCTTTAGACCTGTCGGGTATGCCATTCGACAGGGATATTGACTTCTGCATTGATTTGGCTCCGGGCACTCAGCCCATTTCTATTCCGCCGTATCATATGGCCCTGCCTGAGTTGAAAGAGTTAAAGGAGCAGTTGCAAGACTTGCTTGAAAAAGGTTTCATTAGACCTAGTGTTTCGCCTTGGGGTGTGCCGGTGTTGTTTGTTAAGAATAAGGACGGATCGATAAGAATGTGTATAGATTACCGACAGTTGAACAAGGTTACAATCAAGAATAAGTATCCATTGCAGAGGATTGATGATTTATTTGATCAGCTTTAGGGTGCCAAGGTATTTTTGAAGATTGACTTGAGATCTGGCTACCATTAGTTGAGGATTAGGGCATCTGATGTCCCTAAGACATCTTTTCGCACTCAGTACGGGCATTATGAGTTCCTGGTGATGTCATTCGGGTTGACAAATGCCCTAACAGCTTTTATGGATTTGATGAACTGAGTGTTCAGGCCCTACTTGGATTTGTTTGTGATAGTCTTCATTGATAATATTTTGATCTATTCCCGCAGCCGGGAGGAGCATGAGCTGCATCTGAGAGTGGTTCTTCAGACTTTGAGGGATAGTCAGTTATATGCTAAGTTTTCGAAGTGTGAGTTCTGGTTGAGTTCAGTTGCATTCCTGGGTCATGTTGTATCAGCATAGGGTATTTAGGTTGATCCGAAGAAGATAGAGGCAGTCAAGAACTAGCCTAGACCAACATCAGCTACAGAGATCCAAAGTTTCTTAGATCTGGCAGGCTACTATTGTCGGTTCGTGGAGGGGTTTTCGTCTATTGCAACGCCGATGACCAGGTTGACCCAGAAGGGTGACTAGTTCATGTGGTCGGACGAGTGTGAGGCGAGCTTTCAGCGACTTAAGATAGCTCTGACTACGGCACCGGTGTTGGTTTTGCCCATAAGTTCAGGACCTTATACGATTTATTGTGATGCATCTTGTATTAGACTTGGTGCGGTGTTGATACAGGATGGCAATGTCATTGCCTATGCTTTGCGGACAATTGAAGATTCATGAGAAGAACTATCCATTCATGATTTGGAGTTAGCAGCCATTGTTCACATGTTGAAGATTTGGAGGCATTATCTGTATGGCGTGGCATGTGAGATGTTCACGGATCACAAGAGTCTTCAGTATTTGTTCAAGCAGAAGGAGCTAAATTTGAGGTAGAGAAGGTGGTTGTAGCTTTTAAAGGACTATGATATCAACATCTTATATAATCCTGGAAAGGCCAATGTGGTAGCCGATGCTTTGAATAGGAAGTCAGCCAGTATGGGTAATCTTGCATATATTCTGGTCGGCAAGAGGCCGCTTACTTTGGATGTTCAGCCTTTGGCCAATCAATTCGTGAGGTTGGATGTTTCTAAGCCCAGTCGTGTGTTAGCTTACACAGTCTCTCATTCTTCATTATTGGAGCCATCTGAGATTGGCAGTATGATGATCCTCATTTGTGTGTCCTTAGAGACACGGTGCAACACGAAGATTCTAAGCAGGTCACCTGAGGAGATGATGGAGTTTTGAGATTTCAGGGTCGAGTTTGTGTGCCTAATGTGGATGGACTCCGAGAATTGATTTTAGAGGAGGGCCATAGTTTCTGGTACTCTATTCATCCGGGCGCCACTAAGATGTATCAGAATTTGCAGCAGCATTATTAGTGAAGGAGAATGAAGAAGGACATTGTTTCTTATGTGGCTCGGTGTTTGAATTGTCAGCAAGTTAAGTACGAGCATCAGAGGTCTGGTGGTTTGTTTCAGAGGATTGAGCTTCCCTAGTGGAAGTGGGAGCGGATCACTATGGACTTCGTTGTTGGACTCCCACGGACTTAGAGGAAGTTCAATGCAGTGTGGGTTATTGTTGATAGGCTGACCAAGTCAGCACATTTCATTCCGGTGGTAGTCTCCTATTCTTCCGAGAGGTTAGCTGAGATTTATATCCGGGAGATTGTTCGTCTTCATGGTGTGCCCGTGTCTATCATTTCGGATCGAGGTACGCAGTTTACCTCACATTTCTGGAGAGCAGTTCAGCGAGAGTTGGGCACACGGGTTGAGTTGAGCATAGCGTTTCATTCTCAGACGGACAGGCAGTCCAAGCGGACCATTCAGATTTTGGAGGATATGCTCCGAGCTTGTGTCATTGACTTTTGAGGCTCGTGGGATCAGTTTTTGCCTTTAGAAGAGTTTGCCTACAACAACAGCTACCAATCGAGTATCCAGATGGCTCCTTATGAGGCTTTGTACGGTAGGCGATGTCGGTCGCTGGTTGGATGGTTTGAGCCGGGGGAGGCTCGGTTGTTGGGTACGGATCTAGTACAGGATGCCTTGGACAAGGTTAGGATTATTCAGGATAGGCTTCGTACAGCTCAGTCCAGGCAAAAGAGTTATGCCGACCGTAAGGTTCGTGATTTGGCTTTCATGGTCGGTGAGCGGGTATTGCTTTGGGTGTCGCCTATGAATGGCGTGATGAGATTTGGGAAGAAGGGCAAGCTTAGCCCTAGGTTCATTGGCCCGTTTGAGATTCTTGATCAAGTGGGAGAGGTGGCTTATAGACTTGCGTTGCGGCGAGCTTATCAACCGTGCATCTAGTGTTTCATGTGTTCATGCTTCGGAAGTATCACGGTGATCCATCCCACGTGTTAGATTTCAGAACTATCCAATTGGACAAGGACTTGTCCTATGAGGAGAAGCCGGTAGCTATTCTAGACTGGCATGTTCGTTAGTTGAGATCGAAGAGTTTTCCTTCTGTCCGTGTTCAGTGGAGAGGTCAGCCTGTTGAGGCATCGACCTGGGAGTCCAAGTCCAATATGCGGAGCCGTTATCCACATCTTTTCCCAGACTCAGGCACTTCTTTCTTATATCGGTTCGAGGACGAACAATTGTTTTAGAGGTGGAGAATGTGATGACCCAAAAGGTCATCACTCGTTTTAGAATTAAATTTTGTGTTCCAAGGCCTTACAAATCTCTTTCTGTCTTACCTCGATTTGCGTGCATAATCCGGGCGCGTAGCCGGAAAGCCATTATGTGAAATCTGTGAAAAATGATAAAATTTGCCTTTAAAATGACTTTAAGTTGACTTCGGTCAATATTTTGGGTAAACGGACCCGGACTCATGATTTGACGGTCCCGGAGGGTCCGTAGGAAAATATGGGACTTGGGCGTATGCCCGGAATCGAATTCCGAGGTCTCAATCCCGAGAGATGAATTTTTAAAGAAAATTATTTTCTGGAATATTTATAAGTTTTTGGAGATGAAATATGTTTGAAATTTCATGGTATCGGGCGTGTATTCTGGTTCCGGAGCCCGATACAGGTCCTATATGTGATTTAAGTTGAGTTTGTGAAGTTTGGTAAGAAACGGACTTGAAATGACGTGAATCGGATCTTATTTGAGAAAATTGGAAAATTTGATGTTCTTAAGTGATTTCATGATTTTGATGCTAAATTCATAATTGTTGATGTTATTACGGTGATTTGAATGCACGATCAAGTCTGTATGATGTTTTTAGGTTGGTGTGCATGTTTGGTTTGGAGCTCCGAAGGCTCGGGTGAGTTTTGGATAGGCCACAGAGAGAAATTTGCACTTAGGAAATTGTAGGTTTTTCAGCTGATATGATCATTTGCGAAGCCTGGCTTGCAAATGCGAGCCCACAAATGCAAAGTCCCATCGCAAATGCGAGGACGACCTGTTCTGCCTTGGGTCGCAAATGCAATGACTTTATCACAAAAGCGACTTCGCAAATGCGAATGTCCCTTCGCAAATGCGAAGATGCCCTGAACTCCCCAGTGGTCGCAAATGTGACGAGTTTGTCGCAAAAGCGAGTTCGCAAATGCGAGAATAGCAGACTTCTGGGTTCGCAATTGTGAACCCTGGTCGCAATTGCGATACCTGCAACCTGTAAATTCATAACTTAAACGCATTTCAACCATTTTTCACACACTTTCAAAACCAAAACACTCTTGGCCAATTTTTCAAGACAACTTCTCTTCCTAATTGATTGTAAGTCATTTCTAACCAGTGTTTTAAAAGGCGAGGGCGTGAGGCGGGGTGTTTTACTTAATACGGGGCGAGGCGAAAGCCTTGAAACATGAGGCGTAAGCCCCACTGATCTTTAATTTTTTAAATTTATGAATTAATAATATAGTATTATAACACAATAAAATATAAAAGATGCATTAAAAGTTCAAGAAAACTAAAAAAATTTAAAAACTCATATGAAATAAAATATTTAGCATGTTTTACATGTATAAATAATACTACTGTTAAAGTTACTACGAAATATAAATTAACTTCAACCTATTAACTTTCAATCAATTAAAAAATATAATTTCTTAAAAAATATTATCAAACTGCATATATTACCTCTTTAAAAGTAAATACACAATAAAATTTTCAATACTGTAATTTAAAATATTACTCCTTCATGAATAATATAAAATTATTTTTAAATAGTAAAATAAAAAATGTATGATCATTTTGAGAGACACATATTTAAGACATGAAAATCTATCATGTAAAGATACAAATTTTGGTTATCTATTTTTAGAAGAAATATTCACCCTTACGATGTTCTCAATTAGTAAATTTGTATGCAATAATATGTTTCATTATTTGAGTTATTCACAATTTTCATATTTCTATAGATAAAAATAATTTTAATCATTCATTTGTTAAATAATTTTGAGAGTTAACAATACAAATTAGTGAATTCAACACATGATTTATATAGGAATTGTTGGGTGAGTCCCGAGCGTTAGGCATGTTTAGGGCGTACCGTCGGGCACTTGGGGGCGTAAGCCTCAGAGAACTAAGCCCCATAAATGAGTCTCAAGGTGTTTTGATAGTGCCCCGTCCCGGGGCGAGCCCCTGAGGTGAGTCCCAGACTAGCCTTTTAAAACAGTGTTTCTAACTCGTTTTCTTCAATCTTTAACATCTTTTCACATGATTTCAATTCAAAATCAAAGGTTTTCATGAGGGAAATTGAGTGTTTTGAGTAGAACCTAGGTTTTTTCAAATTTCGGGGATTTGGACCTCGATTTGAGGTCCGATTTCAAAACAAATTATATATTCGGATTCGTGGGGGAATGGGTAATCGGGTTTTGGTTCGAACCTCGGGTTTTAACCATGTGGGCCCGGGGGCAATTTTTGACTTTTTGGAAAAACTTTAGAAAACTTACTTTCATGCATTAGAATTGATTCATTTAGTATTTTTGATGTAATTAAGTAACTTGTGGCTAGATACGAGCGAATTTGTGGTGGAATCAAGAGGTAAAACGATAGTTGAGACTTGAATTGTGTTCGTGGCATTGAAGTAAGTGTTTGGTCTAACCTTAGCTTGAGGGATTAGGATTTGTGTCCGATTTGTTGTGTGTCATTTGTTGAGTACGACGTATAGGTATGGTGACGACTATCTATACGTTGGTATCAATCATGCCCGTGAGTCTTAAATTGAAATCGTTGTGTTCTTAATAAGTACTACGAATGCCTAAGTTGTTGATTTTCTGTGTTGGGCAAGAATCATGATTATTCTCGTGGAAGTTGCTTATGGTTAAGTATTGATGCTAGTTGAGGTTCTTAATTGTTGTGAAGTTAAATGTTGGAACAAGATTGGTTATAGCTGACTCCCTTGCTGGGACGTATTTACTTATATTGTCGGTTCCATTGTCGGGATAATGTTGTTTCCTTATTGTTCCCTTGTCATGACTCTTTTTATGATTAGTATTGATTTGTATATTGGGATCGGGTTGCATGCCACAACAATATTATATTTGGATCAGGTTGTACGCCGCAATAATATTATACCTGGATCGGGCTGCACGTTGCAACATCATTACAATTGGATCGGATTGCACGCCGCAACAGTATTTTTTTATAATTTGGATCGGGTTGTGCACCGCAACAATAAATGATAAAAGTGGTTATTGATTGGTTACAGTATCCTTATTCTTTCTGCCGCAAATTTTAGATTGTTCTTTATGCTTTTCTCTTGAGTTACTGTTGGTAAATGATATTCCCTCGCGGCATGCCCCTACCATCCTTAATTGTATATTTCTGTTTTATTTTCCGTTGTATATGATATAATTGCACAGGTTTATTTGGTAGTCTGGTCCTAGCCTCGTCACTACTTCGCCGGGGTTAAGCTAGGCACTTACCAGCACATGGGGTCGGTTGTGCTGATACTACACTCTGCACTATGTGCAGATCCTGGAGCAGCAGCACTCAGACCTTAGCTTGGGTGGCTGCCTTCAGTCCAGTCGAAGTTTGCGAGGTAGTCCTGCAGGCGTCCGCAGACCTTGGCGTATCCTTTTATCCTTTAATTTGTTTCTTTACATATTTCAGAGACAATATTGTAATAAATCTTTCAGACTTCTATTTCTAGTAATCTTAGACAGTCTGTGGAATTGTGACACCAGTCTTGGGTAGTTTGTTTGTTTGGATTGGTATTGACATCTTTTTTAACTTATTATATTTCTGTCTTCCGCTTATTAGATTTTTTGCTGTTATCAATTGTTGGCTATTAATTGTAAAAGGACTAAAAATGGGGAAAAGACAAATATTTCCAATGGTTGACCTGCCTAGTTTTCACCGGTAAGTGATATCGCCACTCTCAAGGATGGAAAATCCGATCGTGGCAGTGATTGACAAGACTAAAGATAACTATTCCAAGGTGTGCAAACGCAAAAAAGAATATAATGACGTATAGTATATACTCCCACCTTTAATTTCTAGTAACAGAAGGAGAAACTTTTAAGTATACAGTAGTTACTTGAGGAAGCCATGTCAAGGAACAAGGCTATATTTCCAATTCCATAAACTGTACTAAGTGGACCTTTTCCATTTTCCATTTCCCATGTGTTGTAAGTGAAAGATTGAAGTGAAACAACATACAGCATTGGGAAAAGACATAAGAATGACAATAACCTGCAGAACCGATCATGATGCATTGTGCAGAAGAATGAATATTACAGTTGTATTTGACAGCAGGAACTCAAATGAAGAATGAATCTGGAATCGAATTGTTGTTTTTTGGAGTCAAAATACATAAGTAGGTGGAAAAACAAGATGACATTTTTATATATAGTGCCAAAATACTTGGCGCTATACATTAAAGTTAACTGTGCCGTTAATGTATAGCACCAAGTATTTTGGCACTATACTGAAAAAGCTGACACGCCCAAGTATAGCGCCAAAATACTCGGCGCTATACCCCTTTTTAAAAATCATACCGTCTTCTTCATTGTCGTTCTGGTTCTTCTTCCTCAATATTTTACTCCTTGTTCTTCTTGGTCCCCCCCCCCTCCCATACCCGCTGCCCCACTATTTTAAAAAAAATATATGGGTCCCCCCGTCACATAAAAGGTGAAGAATGTAGGTCCCACATTCGAGTAGAGCTTCGCATTATTGTTGATTCACACTTCCGGAGTCAAAATTTCAATCTATTTGCTTTCCGAAAATTCTAAATCGAGGTATTTCGGTTTATTTTAAGTTGAAACTTTTATAATAATGTATATTATTTGATTTGTATGTGTTCTATTTCGGTTTGTGTTTTTTTTTTTCGAAACTAGCATGTTAAATTTATCCGATTTAATATTAGTGTTTTATAAAAAAATATAAATTTGTCAAATAAATTTGTCTGTTAATATCCTGATTTAGATATATGTATTTTCATGCCGTTTTGTGTTTTATTTGCAATTAAATTTATTTGTTGTTTATGTTTAGTTTAGATTATTTTTTAGCGTAGTAAAATCTAGACCTTTTTAGCGTAGTAAAACGTAGATCCTTTTAGCGTAGTAAAATTTAGAGCCTTATAGTGTATTAATGTGTAGTATTTTAGCTTAGAATTCCTTTTGTTTAAGTATCTAATACTGGTAGTTGAAAATGCAAACTTTGTACAATTAAGTTAATAATTGTACCAACACACATAATTAGTAATTTGTATAATTAAGTTATTAAAAAATATGAATTTAAATTATAAAACAACACATAATTATTAATGATAGTTTGATGCCACTGGGTCTCAAAATATCGAGCCCGGAACCCATAGGTATATCTATATATATATAATTTGTACAATTAAGTTATTAAAAAATATGAATTTACAGTTGACGACATGGACGCGACTATACATCCTGGGCCTCAGACGTTGGATTTATTAGCCCTACAGCCCCAACATAGATCCGAGTATATATGGGACGAACAGTTGCTTACGCAGACTTTTCGGGCCAGGAAAGTGGATCTATTGTGAGAGTTTTTGAGTCCTCCTCGCATTCTACATCCCCGCGTGGTCCATTATCTGGAGGAGATGGGATTATATATAGGATTATTAGGATTGGCCGGATACAGCTCGACTATGCTTTGATCACGGCCTTGATTGAGCGGTGGCGATCGAAGACGCACACTTTCCATCTGCCCATCGGCGAGGCCACCATTACACTCCAGGACGCTGAGATTTTATATGGCCTGTCCGCTGATGGCTTGCCAGTTTTACTGCCTGCGACCATGAGATATTTTTTTGCGGAAGGCATATTGGGATATGTTGTACATGCTCACGGGTTTCATGCCGGAGGACGAGGAGGTAGCGTCTGGGTCCAGTCGTATGCAGTTGGTCCCCATTAGAGACCACCTGGTGCAGATCCACCATACTATCACCGACGAGTTAGCGGAGGTGGATGTACAACGATATACAAGGCTGTTGTTGCTCCTTCTATTTGGGGGGGTCTTGTTCCCGAACACTTCGGGAAACCTAGTGAGCCTCCGTTTTCTGCATCATATTGCCCGGTTCGAGGATACAACCATTTACAGCTGGGATGGTGCTGTCATCTCATATTTGTACAGGCAGATGTGTCGGGCTTGCATAGGCACACAAAGAGATGTTGGTGGCTTTATACCGCTTCTACAAGTGACAACATATTCAAATAATATGTCCATTAGTTACAATTCTACCTAGTTATAGTTAATCTTATACTTTACGTCAACTTTGTATGTTAGGTTTGGGTCTGGGAGCGATTTCTGCAGTTTTGGCCACCTCTACCACAGCTACCGGCTAATGTAAAAATTCTGCAACTCCCTCTAGTATGTAGGTGGGTTATGCGTCGTACTCTTGCACGAGAGTATGATGCCCATCATAATCTCCCCCTCTGCAGGGATGTGTTGGATCTGCTGGAGGACGCACAGGTGAATATCTAACTAAACTTACCTGTTATAGATTAACTTAGTATTGCGCATACTAACGGTTTGTGTTCTTATTTGATAGTTCATCTGGATGTCGTACAACGATGAGGTGATAAGTACCCTGCCAGCGTATTGCACGTTCGGCCGACATAGTTGGAGGGCTTCTGTCCCGCTCACATGCCTCGATATTGTCGAGCATCATGCCTCCGAGCGGGTATTTCGTCAGTTTGGCCTGTCGCAGCCTATACCGACTCCGCCTGCATGGCATGCTTTACATTATGAGTCGCATAATCGGTCCAGGGCGGATGACACATTTATGGCATGGCTTAACGAGCAGTTGGGTACTTGGGACAGACGAGGGAACTTGACCCCACCCCCACAGCACTTTCCTATTCAACGTTATATGGCATGGTACCGCACTGTTTCCTGACTTTTTATCGGGAACCCAGTTCATCAGGCATACGGTCGGTATGTCCCATACGCAGGAAGACACGAGACCCTGGTATGTTTTCTGTTATTATTAACTATATACCTATAATTTAGTGCCAAATATGTAGTTTATATTTTTTACTTTGTGCAGGCGATTGGATTGCATACCGTCTATCATATGGGGCAGCAGATGCAGAGCCATGTCCACGATCCTGTGGCCATGCAGGAGTATAGTCGTCGATTCATGGATGTGGCTGCCCAGACACTACAGCCTGCCCGATCGGATCAGCGTTTGGCACACGAGGCTGATTATATGGACCCAGCGCAGTACCATTGAGGTCGTGGTATCCCACGAGCTGGTGGTGCCCGACGAGCTGGTGGTGCCGGACGACGTGGTCGTGGGCGGAGAGGAGGTGGTCCCCAACAAGGGGGCGTTGAGTCTCCTGCTGATGATGTCGCTGCTGATATGGCAGGTGACATGTATGAGATGGACATGCCGTCTTACAACCTTGGAATTTATCGCACTCCAGTGCCATCGCAGGTGACCCCATCGGGTCAATTATTGATCACAGGCTTGGATATTCAAGGAGTGGATTGGGGTAGATACTTCCGAGGCCCGTCTACTACTGTTGAGGATCGACCGACCCGAGATTTTTATAGTGGGCGCCGACTGAGTTATGGCTCCACATCACATGCGCAGGTATGAGTTTATTAGTATTGAATTTGAATTTGTTTTAACTGTAACTTATTTATTTTCTTTAACTTTATTAATTTCCTTTTTAAGGCTTCATGCGATGCTGCGACAGATGACTACATTCAGGATCTAGACACGATGATGGTAAGATAATATAAATTGTTGTGAATTGTTATGTAGTTTTCTATACTAAGTTTCATATTATTATGTAGCCTTCTACTGGAGCTGACAGGACCACCGATACATGTCATCATGCACCGCATCCGGCTATAAGGAGATTACTTGATGATGATGATCCTGATAGCGTACCCGGGCGGGAGGGGATGCGCCTCAGGCCAGCGGCTGCATTGAGACACACCGAATGTGCCTCATACACTCTTCGTCTAGAGGGGTCTCTCTTCAAATCAGGTCCTTCCTCCTCATCCTGGTCATCACCATCCTCACGAGGAAAGGGTGTCTCGTCTCCAGATTCATCGGCATTGTTATCGTAATCACTGTTCTGTTCCTCACTCTGTGCATCTGCCAGATCCCGATGTAATACGTCGTTTTCGGTCAATTGAGTGAGTACGGGTGGTTCAACTTGCTCGTTTTCACTGCACAACCAACAAAAATATAAGCTACTGAATTAATAAATGCTTTCCATATGGCTATATCACTTCACCTACAAGTCGTAATGTGATGAAATTCCATTATGGACGTTTTCAATTAGGTGATGACTACTGGATGGGCCACTTGTAAAATTCATATCCGGTCGGTACCCCTATTAAATATATGAGCGTTAATACAAATTCAATACGTCAAAAATATACATAATTAACACAAATGAAAATTGAAGTTTACCACTCGTCTTGTGAATTATGGAAAACAGGGTATAAATTATTTTCTCGCTATTTATTCGCCGGCGGTGATAAGTTTAAATCAAGGAAAACTCTTTCATCCGGAACCTGTCCGGCAAAAACTGCTCCAGAATAACCACCCGATGACTGGGGGTTATCTCTACTACGCACAACCTCTTTTTTTGGAATGTCTTCGACATTCACGTACATCTCCAACATTGTGATTACAAGAAATTCCCGGCATTCGTCCGGAGTTCTCAGAAAATCACTCAAAGTTTCATCATCGTCGATGCTAAACTCCGAGTAAAAAGCAACCCCTTGCGGAGTAACAGAATACGGATATCTTTCGGTTACTTTAAGTATCACTGAACGTTTCCTCACACTCATTTTTTTGTATAACAACGATATCATTTTATCGTACTCCATTGTAAGTGGCAATTTAACATGACACCGAATAGGTAAACTGTAGCCCACGGAGTTATTCTCCATCACAACCTCAACCCCCCCCCCCCCAAATATAATGAAACTCTTATTCTACGTTCTTCAAACATAATGAAAAAATGCTGGAGAATTTAACAACAATAAACGTTTCAACAGGAGTTAAAATTTTTTTGAATGAATTTTTATACAATCCTAACCTCTTTATATAGAAAATGGCTAGCCAGATTTTTTTTATATATAGCGCCCAAAAAGTGGGCACTATACGCTTTTGAATTATTGAAGTCAGGAATTATTGTTGGGGCCAGGAAAAAAGAGTATAGAGCCAAAATAGTGGACGCTATACCTGGGCGTGACAGATTTTTATATATAGCGCCGAGTATTTTGGCGTTATACCTGGGCGTGTCAGCTTTTTCAGTATAGTGCCAAAATACTTGGCGCTATACATTAACGGCACGGTTAACGTTAATGTATAGCGCCAAGTATTTTGACACTATATATAAAAATGTTATCTTTTTTCCACCTGTTTATGTATTTTGAGTCCAAAAGAACCACAATTGGGTTCCGGACTCAATGAAGAAGGGGGAAGCAAAAGGACAGTAGGCATGTGGGCAGTGTTGTTTATTGTCTGTTTGACCAAGCTTATTTTTGGCCAGAAGTGTTTTTTTTTTTTTTGCCAAAAGTACTTTTAGTCAAAAATTGAGGTGTTTGACCGAGCTTTTGGAGGAAAAAAAGTACTTTTGAAGAGAAGCAGAAGCAATTTTGGAGAAGCAGAAAAAAGTAGTTTCTCTCTAAAAATATTTTTTTGAGATGCACTTTTAAGAAAAATACACTTAGAAGCAGTTTTTTTAAAGCTTGGCCAAACACTAATTGCTGCTCAAAAGTGCTTTTCAAACTAATTAGCCAAACACAAACTACTCCTCACCAAAAATACTTTTGAAAAAAACAGTTTTGAAAAAAAGCATTTCTCAAAAGCCAAATGGGCAATTACTCTTCTAGCAAAAGGAGATATCCAAGACGGTGGATTTAACAACTGAATGCATATGCGCATAATAATGACTTGCTTGAAGAAAATAATTCAGTGTACTTTTTTTGAATAAATAAATTTCACTTTTAATAGCACTTAGTTACTACTTTTATTAAATTATGAGTAATTAGTAAGTATATTTTGTGAATGTAATATCTCGATTTACAAAATAGGATATATTGTACGATATAGAGAAATCTATTGGGTATATATGTCTCTAAATTATTCCTAAAAATTAACTAGTTTCGAAATATAAAATAGTGTCAACTTTCTTGTGACTGGCATAAAATGGAGAGTATTTATATTCTTGAAATGACAGTACTCTTTAAATATATTGCAAATTTTTATATTTTAATTTTTTTATCCAATTATAGTAATAACCCCTTTATTATTGGTTTCTGAATTCTAATAACTAAAATGTGGTTCTTTTGGACTCAAAAAACAAAAATATGTGAAAAAAATATAGTGACAAAAATATGTATATAGTTTTTTGAAAGACGCTATACTTTAACGGCCGTTTGGTTGAAAGACGCTATATTTGAATTAAAAAAAGCGGGAATAAGACGCTATACTATAGCGTCTTTTGTTAAGACGTTATACTATAACGTCTTAACCAAAGACGTATATATATATATATATATATATATATATATAAACGTCTTCTTCCCTTCCCCCAAAACAGAAACGGTCCCCCCAAAATTAAAAAAACAATCTGCCCCCTCCCCCTCCATTTTTAAAGACAAAAAGCTTGAGTAGAGCCCACCCGTCCCACATAAAGTAAAGATTCTCGGTCTCACGTGCTAGCTAAGGAATTATGATCTCGGATGTTGTTGGTTGTTTCGGCTCAAAATCACAAATTTTTTGACTTTCTAAAAACCTTAAATTGAGGTATTTCGACTTAGTTTTTGATAAAACTTGTATAAGAAATTCATATTAGTTATTTTTTATGTGTTCTATGTTATTTTGTGATTGTTTTGCGATTTGATTAATTTGTTGCTTTTTATCCGGACTATAGTGTTAGAGTGCTAAAAAAATTTGTAAAATAAGGAAATTGTTATTAGTTTTTAAAAAAATGCTAATTAGTTACTTTTTACTGTGGTATATGTAATTTCGTGATTGTTTTGTGATTAATTGGTATATTATTTTTATCCGGTTTAGATTATTAAATTGCTAAAAGACTAGTAAACTAGATAAATTTTTACTTTAGTACCTGTAGACATGTAATTTTTGACCCGCCACGTCTTCAAGCTATATTAGCAGTTTCGTATATTTTATATATTTATTTGAGTTATTTGAATTTTTCTAGGATTCTAATACACTAATTTTATTGTTATTTAGTATTTTAAAAAAAATCAAAAAACAAAAAAATAATTTCAAATAAAATATCCCTCCATTCTATTTTATTTGTTTTATTGAGTCAAAGCCTTCTATCCCTCCATTCTGTTTGTGTGAGTCTTGTCTGTCTGTTCTGTTATTTTTTTCATTATTCGGGTTATTTTAGGGTTGTAACTCGTATTTTAGGTTGCTTGTTTAGTTGTAAAATCCTTTCATCCTTTACTCAATAAAATAAAGTTTGTCCTTTTGTGTCATTCTGTTCCTAGTTCTTTTCTCGCTAGTTTTATGACATGACATGCATGCGGAAATTTTGGCCAGATCTTAGGAACTGATTTAATCTAGAATCCGATAACTAAAAAAAATACTTTTGAGGATGAATAAAGAGTTGGAATACTTTGGAACTAAGGTCGAGTAAAATTCACCTTCAAATCATTGTGAAGATCGGGCTTGAGGATGTTTAATCAATTGATGTTTGTTGAAAAGTTTGTCACTAAGGGATGAAAAAAATGTCTTGTGACCACGACACACCAAGAAGACAGACATGTTCGTCAATGCTGTGATCGCAAAAAGATACCATGTTTGACGTTCTTGAGGTTGGGAGGTCCTTTTTCTGCTACCCAAACACTTTATAACCATTGCTACCCCTTTTGAGCCTGTGTTATTTTTCTTTGACTACCCTCTTTTGGAATCAAGTTTAGAGTAAAAAAAAAGAAAAAAAAATCCATGTCCCAAGAGTACAAACTGAGGCAATTCTTAGAAGTTCAGAGAAAGAAAAAAGAATTAGCAAAGGTCCATGCCCTCAAAAATAGAAGTTGGGGCAAACAAAAAAAAAATAAAGAAAAGAAAAAAAAGAAAAGAGAAAAAAAAAGAAAAAAGGAAAAGAGAAACAAAAAGAAAGATAAAAAATAGTTTAGGTCAGATGTTTGAACTATGTTCGACCTGATTCCTTAAAAAAGGACACGTAGGCAGCCTCACGGTTCGGTCCAACCAAATAAGAATTCAAAAAAAAAAAAAAAAAAATTCAAAAAATCCCCCAATAGCTGAAACTGGGGCAAAGATTTTATTCCATTTTTGAAAGAGTCAATTCCAAGAGTTGTAAGTCTACAACCCCGTCATTTTGAGTCTACTTTGAGTCTAGATGCCGACCCTTCTTTCCAACCCTATCCAAAGAACCTTCCCAATAAGACCTCTCGATAAGCCTTCAAGAATGTCAAAAGATGCATGCAATGAGCAACAGTTGTCACACGACATAGAACACTATTAAGTTGCTCACAAAAGAAAGAGAAAAAGAAATAGAAAAATGAGAGAGTCTTACTAGTGAAAACCCTCACGGGCACTGTAAGGCGACGGTAAGCAGAGATGAATAAATGAGAGAGACTTGTTGGTGAAAACTCCTCAGGGCACCCACTAGTCGAAAGTGAGTCATGAAACTGATGCAAAGGATTGACATGAACAAGCCCGACTTCAAAGGTCATAAGAATGGCAAAAGGGAAGATTGGATTAGTTAGATAGATTATGTCGTTAAGTCCAAAATGCATGTCGTGATCATTAAGGCTAGTTAGCGCAAAATAAAAAATGAAAAAAAAACTCTTCACCTATCCTTCTCGACCGGGGCATTTCTTGTTAATACTTGTTTCTTTTCATCATTGTGTCCTTCACTCCGGGTCAGTCTTTGTCAAACAAGCAAGAAAAAAATTCAAAATCTGCTACCAGCTTTTCAGTTGCACAAAGTAAATTTGTCCAGCGCACTCAGTTGTTACTTTTCAACATGCCTTGAGGATTCATGCAAAAGCTCCCCCCCCCCCAAAAGACTATTGTCAGCCTGCTTGGCGCAAACAAAGATAACTGGTGATTCTCTCTAACAGACAAGTTGCTCAAAAAGTAGGAAGTCATTCAAGATATCAGAAAATGTCACCTAAGCAAAGATCTCCACTTGGGATAAGGCTGATTGAGCCACAAATACAAATGGTACTAGGTGTAAAACAATAAGGGTTAATGCAGAGCAAAAGTCTCTTGAGACCAACTCGAGCCGATTGAACAAAAGCCAAGCTGCCCAAGACTCAAGGCCACAAACCGACCACCACTTTAAAAACTGACAAAATTTTCTTTGTTTGAATAGGAACAAAGCAGTGCAAGGAAAGTGGTTTCAAAAAAAAGGGAGAAAAAAAAAGAAAAAAAAGAAAAGAAGAAAAACAAGGGAAAAAGAAGAGAAGAGAAGAACCGACAAAGGGAAGTTTCTCAAATCTTTGCCTTTATTTGTCTTGCTAATGTGCATAAAATGTTGTCATTGCACTCACATTTTTCCTCCTAGGATAAAAAGCCTTAGTCTGATGGAGTTTCTCCCAATAAAAAATTTTAGTCTGATAAATCTTTCTCCTAAGATAGAAAACCTAGTCTGACGAATTTTCTCCTAGGATAGAAATCTTAGTCTGATAAATCTTTCTCCTAAGATAGAAAACCTAGTATGACGAACTTTCTCGTAGGATAGAAATCTTAGTCTGATGAATCTTTCTCCTAAAATAACAAATAAAACCCTAGTCTGATGAATCTTTCTCCTAGGATAAATGTCTTAGTCTGATGAATTTTTCTCCTAAGATAGAAAACCTAGTCTGATGAATTTTCTCCTAGGATAAAAATCTTAATCTGATGAATCTTTCTCCTAAGATAACAAAAAAAAGAACCTAGACTAATGAATCTTCTCCTAGGATCGCAATCTTAGTCTGATGAATTTTTCTCCTAAGATAGAAGACCTAGTCTGATGAACTTTCTCCTATGATAGAAATTTTAGTCCGATGAATCTTTTTCCTAAGATACCAAAAGAAGTAGAAAAAAGACCTAGTCTGATGAACTTTCTCCTAGGATCAAAATCTTAGTCTGATGAATCCATCTCCTAAGATAGAAAACCTAGTCCGATGAATTTTCTCCTAAGATAATATTTTTTTTAAAAAAAAAGGGAGGTCTGAATTTAAAAAAAAAAAGGAAAAAAGAAGGAAGTCTGGATTTGAAAAGAAAAGAGGGTCAATTTTTTGTTTTCTTGAAATTCAGGGGTCCCGCCTGGAGAATAGGTTCAGTTTTTACTTTAGTCAAGCTTAGTTTATAGTTTTCCGCAAGCTCAATCACTTTTAGGCGACGTACATCCTAGTCTAGTCTTTAGTTTACTCATCATTGCATCAATAGTATAAGTGGTTTACAATATTGCTAACAACTCACAAATTTTCCTAGTGCAAACTGGGGCAGAAAATTTTGTTTGTTTTGTTGGTTTTGATTACAGGCACCCACATGAAAAACAAGGGAACATAGAAAGTTTTAGCAATCAGGCACCCACCTGGAGAACAAGGAAAAACAGTTCAAGTTTTGAAGGAAGACAGGTCAAGTTCAGTAATCAGGCGCCCACCTGGAGAACATGGGAAGACAACTCAAGTTTCTAGGGAAAGCAGTGTCGAAGGAAGACAACTCAAGTTTCAAGGGAAAGCAGTTTCGAAGGAAGACAGTTCAAGTTTAAAGGGAAAATGGTTCAAGGTGCAAGGGAAAACAGTGTCAAGTAACAAGAGAAGACGGTTCAAGTTCAGCAATCAGGCGCCCACCTGGAAAAAAGGGAATTCAATTCAGAATGCAATTCAGGTCAGCAACAAAAGAAGCTCGCGTCAAGAATGTGATTCAGCAGTCCTAGATGATCAACAGAAGTTAGTCACAATCCAGAATAAAAATAAAAAAAAAACAAAAAGAAAGATAAGAAGTGAATCCAAATGCAGAAGTTAATGAAAGATGTGAGCTGCTCAAGACAGGGCTGAGGTCACAAGCTCTGCATGTCCCATCTTGGTTTGAAAAGTTGAAGAAGATTGAACTAACACCTGCGGCTAACAAGCATCAAGATTCAGATCAGGGCCCGCATGAAGAACCTACCAAGACTCAAGATCAAGCTTTAGAAGACTCATAGATAGGAATCTTGTAACTCGTAGCTGATAGGCTTAGTTAGTCTTTTTTATTTTTGATTTTGATGTAATAACGGGACCGCAGACCGGAACCTCAGCAGAACGGCACCTCGACCGGCTCTCCACCTCGGTACTTTATCATCTCACTCACCTCTGAACTACACGTGGCCTGATTCCTTTATAGCCAAGGATATGTAGGCAGCTCAGATACCAGGGCTCGGTCACATTCTCCTTTCTCTTAGTTTTTGATCTCCTTAAATAAGGGTCGGGTCAAAAAACTTGTCTAGTCGTTCTTTACCTAAAAACTCTTCGTGTTTCCAGTCAAAGAGGGGCAGCTGTAGACATGTAATTTTTGATCCGCCACGTCTTCAAGCTATATTAGCAGTTTCGCATATTTTATATATTTATTTGAGTTATTTAAATTTTTCTAGGATTCTAATACACTAATTTTATTGTTATTTAGTATTTAAAAAAAAATCAAAAAACACAAAAATAATTTCAAGTCCATTTAATTTAAGGTTAATTAGTACTTAATGTATTAATGCTATTTTCACCTATTTTTATATATTTTTATTTTTTGTTTTTATATAATCTTGAAAAATACCAAAAATAGTTCCACAATATAATATTATTATTTTAATTAATTAGAATTAGTTATGTATTTTATAGTATAGCTTTTGCATTAATTGTAGAAAAGAATTAAGATTTTGGATTGAAAATGCCCAATTTCGGATAGCCCAAAACATTGAGCCCATACCCATTTTCCAGTTTGTCTAACCTAATTCCTACTCCCTATAAAAGAAGGCTTAATTTCCTAAAGCTAGGAATGAACTCCCATTTTCCAAGAGAAACGGCAGAAAGCTACTGCCTTCTTCTACATTTCCTTCACTTCCAAATACTTCACTGATTCCCAATAAACCCATTTTCACATTCACTCATTCTTCTGACTTTTCAACCTTTAACTCCACCTCCCAGAAATCGGTCGTGTTCCACTTTGTCAATCAACTTTCAATCCCTCACATCGTCCCTTCTTCTCCCTATATCTTCAAAATACCATCATCTCAACTCAAAAATTCAGCAAGAGCAGCCTCTAAATTGCAGCTTGAAACAACCCCCTTTCACCCAAAAGACTGGTTTCATATCCTTCAAAAAATAGCAGCAAAAATCCATAAAAACTGCTCCGAACCCAGCTCAAAACAAACCCATAAAAGCACAAAATGAGCAGCTCCAAAGTTGAGTGAAGCGAAGTCGTCGAGTCTTCCGATCCAGGTCTTTATTTGACGCTTATTCAAGAATTAGAAGTTGTTCCTGTTTAAAAAAGGTTCATTTCTTAAACTCTTAAGTTTTGGATATTTATTTTGGCATATGACTCTGTTTTATCCATTTGTTCTTCACTCTTCATGTTAATTTATTTCTAATATCATTTTTTGTTTGGGAGCGTGATAGCTTAGCAACTTCTTTTTGCTATTGTTGTTTTCATTCTTAGTTTTCATAGCTAGCCTATAATTTAGTTAGATGTAGTTTAAATCTTAAAATGTACTACTAAATCTTATAAGTGTGTTATTGCATTAATATGCATAGTGGACACTTGGTTTGAAATTTAGGAAGATAATAATTAAATTACACATATACTTAGTTGCCTATGGTCCACTAGAAGGGAGCTATTCCACTGTTAGACCAAGTTCACATGAAATCTGAACTCAACAATTCGAAGTTAATCACTATGTTAAGCGTTCAATAGTTTGACTAAGAATCACTCATGTTATTATTCTCAAAAAAACAATGAATGAGTTGAATGTATAGCAAAGACAATAAAAGAAAAAAGAAACGAAACTTTGTTAAAAGCATTTTTTTCCACGTGAATGTGTTATCCTTAATTCAATAGCTTCACCGGTAATCTCAAAGATTTGGAACATAATTTAAGTGTGCTAGTGGCTTTAGGCATGATTAATATTAAATCATCACGGCTATGAGTATAGTTCCCGTGGCATAATCGTGATACGTAAATCTTCAAATCCGGGTGCGCATTTCATGTGACCCGACTTCAATTTCTAACAAAGTTAAATAGAACGTGTCGTGAACCACGGGTGCATTTCATGTAGCGTGGCTTACGATGTTTTTTATATAACCTTGAATTTTTCCGAAATATTAAAAGCGGCTAAAAAGTTAAAAAAATGCACAATAGGTTTAAAACGTGTAAAAATGAGATAACTAGGCCAATTATAACAGTTGAGCGACCGTGCTAGAACTACGAAAACCAGGAATGCCTAACACCTTTTCCCGGGTTAACAGAATTCCTTACCTAGATTTCTGTGTTCGCGGACTGTAATACAGAGTCAAACTTTTCCTCGATTCGGGATTTGAACCGGTGACTTGGGACACCATAAAATTATCCCAAGTGGCGACTCTGAATTTTAATAAAATGATCCCGTTTCGATTGTCACTTTAAATTGGAAAAACCCCCTTATACCCTTTCGGGGTAGGTAAAAAGGGAGGTGTGACAGCTCTGGCGACTCTGATGGGGATCGAACACAGAATCTCTAGTTCAGGTTTCAAGAATTCGAGCTTAGAATAATCATTATATTTGGCTTTATCTATTATCTGATTTTATTTACATGTTTGGGCCTAATGTGCTAAATGTTGCTTTTTACCACTTTGATATTATCTGAATTGTATATATAAACTGCTACGAAACCCCTCTCTTCTCTGTCTTGAGGAGTGCACGATGGCATGACTTCTTTCTGTTAGTGTCATATCCCAAATAGAACAAGGTTCGTACAAGCTGCAAAGCTGAATGATCTTTTGGTTACCGGTACGCAGCCCCCCCCCCCCCGGCTCGAGTTGTTCGCTCGGGTAAGCCAGGTCTAGAACAACAAACCCAGGTTTTAAACCTAGTATAACTCAGCCTCATGCTGGATATCTAGTAGGAACGCTTGTTTGCATCATGTGAATTTGACTTTAGGGAACCAACACAGGAGTTGGGTCCGTCTAGGACGGGTGTACCCGAATTAAAATCATCAATTTGGAAATGTCAGGATAATTCTTAGTACGTTCAAGGACGAACGTTTGTTTTAGAGATAGAGAATGTGATGACCCAAAATGTCATCTTTAAATTAAATAATCATCTCGGTGTTTTAATACATTGAATAAAAAAGCGCTATCAATAATTTCTCGACTTGTGTGCGCAGTCCGTAGAATTTTCCGGAAGGTTTTTGTATGAAAAATCGATTAAATTATGAATTGGAGCTTTAAAACTCAACTGATCATTCCAATAGTTTCGTATAGTGATTTGGGACTTGTTCATATGCCCGAAATCGAATTCGGAGGTCCCTAGATCAAATTATCGCCATAAAACGGAATCTAGAAATCTAAGGCTAAAGATTTCTTAAGTTTGACCGGAGATATGACTTTTGAGCAAACGACCCTGGAGTGGAATTTTGATGATTCAAATAGTTTCGTATGGTAATTTTGGACTTAGGAGCATGTTCGAATTTGGATTTGGAAGTCCGTAGGACAATTCAGCGCATTTTGGCGAAAGTTGGAAAATAGAAGATTTTTGGAAAAGTTTGACCGAGAGTTGACTTTTTGATATCGGGGTCGGAATCTAGTTCTGAAAATTTTTATAGCTTCGTTATGTCATTTATGACTTGTGTGCAAAAATTGAAGTCAATCAGACTTGATTTGATAGGTATTTGCATAGAATATAGAAGTTAGAAGAATTGAAAACTCATAATTCGATTCATGGCGCGATTCGAAATTTTAGTGTTGTTTAGCGTGGTTTAAATCCTCGACTAAGTTCGTATTGTATTCTGGGACATGTTTCCATATTTGGTTTAGACTCCCGAGGGGCTCGGGTGAGTTTCGGAGTGGTTTCGGACCATTTTTAGGCCAATTTAACTTGCTGGATTTTGACAGCAAGGTTCGAAAATTCTGATGCGAGGAGCATAATTTGGAAACTTATATCTAGCAATCTATAAGGAATCTGAAAATGTACAAAACATGAAAGTTGTAGCCCTTGAATTCTAGTTTCTATACACTTTAACCATTAAGCATTTGGATATTTATACAGAAAGTTATGGTCGACTAAATAAGAGCTGGTAAAGCTGTTTTGAAATTTCCCAGAAATTTCTGATGCGAGGAGGCTACTTTGGAAGCTTATATCTCGAAATATATAGGGAATCCGAAAATATGCAAAACATAAAGGTTGTAGCTCTTGGATTCTAGTTTCCATAAAGTTAAACCATTCGCCATTCTGACATTTGTAGAGAAAGTTATGATGGATTGAATATGGATGGTAAAGTTGTTTCTGGTAGACTTTTAGTGACAACTTTTAGTGACGAAAATGGACATTTAGTGACGGATGGGTAGAAACTTAAGGACCAAAAATGCTCATTTTCTTCATTTTCGTTTTGGGATTTTTGGAGCTCGGTTCTTGGGCGATTTTGAGGTGTTCTTCACGATTTCAACTCAAGTAAGTGTCCTATACTCGAAAGTGTTTATATTACATAAATCCATGGTTATTTTCATCGTTTAATTCGGATTTAAATGGAAGAAAATCAAGATTTTTGCAAAATCTTCCAAAAATGAAAATTTTAGATTTGGAGGTCGAGTAGTTATCGGAATTTGATAAAATTTGTATGGGTGAACTCGTGGTTGAATGGGTTGTCGGATTTTGTGAGTTTTGTCGGGTTCCGAGACGTGGGCCCCATGAGCGAATTTTTAGTACAATTTCGGATTTTTAATGGAAAATGTAGAATTTCATATGGAATTAATTCCTATAATTTTTATTGACTGAATCGAATTGTTTATGACTAGATTTGAGAGTTTCGGGCACGAATTCGCGAGGCAAAGGCTTGTTGGAATTTTGAATTGGTTGCAAAGCGAGGTAAGGGTTTGGTCTAACCTTAGCTTGAGGGATTATGAGTTGTGTCCTATTTGTTATGTGTTATTTGTTGAGTACAACGTATAGGCATGGTGACGAGTATCTATACGTTAGTGTCAAGCATGCCCGTGTGTCTTATACTTTGATTAATGTGACTCCGTTTCGTATTGTATATGCTCTATTTGATAATTTCTATTGAGGAATATGACTTGTGGAAGTATTATTGTTAATTGAACATGGTAGAGCGTTGGCTCAAATTTAGAATTTAATTGTTGAACATTGTAGAGCATTGGCTCAAGTTGAGAATTGAATTGTTGAACATTGTAGAGCATTGGCTCAAGTTGAGAATTGAATTGTTGAACATTGTAGAGCATTGGCTCAAGTTGTGAATAGAATTGGGAAGTAAACGTGAAAGAAGAAAGGAGAGAGAGAATCATGATATTGTCTCCTTTGCCGGGATGTTATTGTTTTGATGTTGTTTTCCTTGCCGGAATTTGATTGTTGTACTATTGTTCCCTTACCAGGATTTTATTGTGATTTCATTTATTTCCTTGCCCTTACTTCTTGTGATTGTTGTTTGGGTGAGGAAGAGTGTTAAAGCACGAAGGGTGATGCCGTGTATGATTTTGTGAGGAAGAGTGTAATGCACGAAGGGTGATGCTGTGCCGCACGATGTACAATTCTATGCCGATTATATTGATTTTATGGTGAGAAAGAGTGTAAAGCACGAAAGGTGATGCCATGCAGTTTATATTGATTCTTATGGTGAGGACGAGAGTAAAAGCACGAAGGGTGATGTCGTACATTTGTCCTTGATTTTTCCTGATTCTAATTGAGTTATGTTGTCCTGTACGTTTATTTACTGATTTTCCGTTATTAGTTGATTTTATTTCAATGTTATAGATTCCCTTACCCTATTTGCCTTGTGTTTGTTGCTTGGGTGAGGAAGAGTGTAAAGCACGAAGGGTGATGCCGTGTATTGTTTCGGTGAGAGAGTGTTAAAGCACGAAGGGTGATGTCGTGTATTGTTTTGGTGAGAGAGTATTAAAGCACGAAGGGTGATGCCGTGCACTTTTTGTTTGTTGTGTTTACCTGTTATTAACAATTCAAGTGTATTAACTGTTTAGATCCCTTTACTGTTGTGATCCTTTGTGTTGGGATCCATAGTGTTTACAATACCTCGCCTTATTTTTTTTAATATGTTCAATACTTCAAATTTCAAGAATTGTTACATTTTTAACTCAATTGATTTCTCAACTAAAGTTTCCTTAAACCGTTTGAGGTTGTACTTTACTTAAAAAAGAATTTCTACTATGTTTTTTGATTTATTAATTTCTCGTATTAAAGGTAATGATTCCTTCGATATTGTACTTTAATTGAAAATGATATTTTCTTTATCAAATGATTTCTAAAAATAACTTCATCTTTTCTTGTTGATTTCCTAATTGGGTTGGAAGTTGTACTCTACTTTATGTTAAGTGAATGAGGCTCCTTGAACATTCTTAATTGTATTGGGTTATGGAACCTATGAGCTGAGTAACATGAGAATATCGTTGTGCAATGTGAGACAGAAATATGTGGGCACAAGGTGCCGGGGAAAATATTATGGTTTTATTTAATGACACGTGAGTTGTCCGTGCGGTTGTGACATAAATATAGGCACGAGATGCCGTGAAAATATGAAAGTAGGTTGAAACCTATATTATTTATTATTATGAAATGAGGTGTCACAAGGTGACCTTTACTCGAAAGAATTATATTCGAAAGATGTTTATCTGAAAGATATTTATTTGAAGGAAATATATTCGAAATATATTTATTGAAAAGTATATTATCGTAGAGATTATTACTTGAAGGATTTATAGGCGAAAGATTTATATTTGAAGGACTTTATTAATTGATTGCACTTGTATTTATTATTTGTTGAGAAACATTTATGGTGTTCTGGTTGTCTGCTATTTATACCACTGGTTGATCATTGTTGCCATCATTGTTATCTGCTTCCTATTATTTTTGTATGCTATATAGCACAGGTTTATTTGGTAGTCTGGTCCTAGCCTCGTCACTACTTCGCCGAGGTTAGGCTAGGCACTTACCAGCACATGGGGTCGGTTGTGCTGATACTTCACTCTGCACTCTATTGTGCAGATCCCAGTGCTGTAGATTTCGGATCGTAGTGAGATTGATGTTTCTTGTTCATCAGGCGACCCGAGATAGTCATGCAAGCATCTGCAGGCCTTGGTGTCTCCTTCTATATACTATTCTTGTTTCTTTCATGTATTTCCGGAGACAATGTTATATTTATTTCATTCAGACCTTTATTTGTAGTACTCCTAGACAGTCTGTGAAGTTGTGACACCAGTCTTGGGTTGATTTGTTATGGATTGGTATTAGCAGTATTATTAAAACTTTACAATGCAACCTTCCGCTTATTCAATTCTGTTGTTATCTAATTGTTGGTTCTTAACTGTTATCGGATTAAAAATGGAAACAAGGTAAATAGTTCAGCTGGTTGGCTTGCCTATCTTTCACTAGTAGGCGCCATCATGATTCACGAGGGCGGAAAATCCGGGTCGTAACATGTATCAATCTAATTAACAATATAGTAAAAATATCGAATAAAATTTAATATTCAAGGTATTGCAATATATTTAAGTAGTGGAAAAGAAAAATAATATAATAAATTTTATTCAATTTACAGTAGTCGTCATGGAGGTTCCGTATTTGCATCCGGGACTTGCCTCCCTAGAGCTACTACTGCTACAGGCTGAGCATATGTCTTCCTACATATGGGAGGGGGAGTTATTGGCCTAGACTTTACGTTCTAGGAGAATAGACGATGTCTAGGACTTTTTAAGGAACACCAGCTCCATCCCCGTGTAGTCAGACTCCTACAAGATACTGGTTTTTATAGGATCATTGAGATCGGCCGGCTGCAGCTAGATTGGTCGTTGCTCACGGCTTTGATAGAGCGGTGGCGACCAGAGACGCACATATTCCATTTGCCTATTGGCAAGGCCACTATCACGCTGCAGGACGTGGAGGTCCTTTATGGGCTGCCGATTGATGGACTTGTTGTTGCTTTGCCGCGAGGTATGAGAGATTATACGGGAGCTTAGTACCTGGAGACTTTGCAGCGGCTCACCGATTTCCGGCCAGAGGATGAGGGTGTATTGGTTGGGGCTAGTCGTATTTTGTTAACGCCCATCCGGCAATATATGGAGGCCATGCATGATGACATTGCTTATGATACACCAGAGGTTCACATTAACCGGTACACGAGGTTGCTACTGCTTCTTATGTTTGGAGGCGTATTGTTCCCGAACACTTCAGGAAACCTAGTCAGCTTGAGATTTCTTTATCATCTTGAGTTGCTAGATGGTTTACCTTAGTACAGTTGGGGTGTTGGTGTTCTTGGTTACTTGTACCGGCAGATGTGCCGGGCATGCATGGGCACCCAACGAGACGTTGCAGGATTTATGCCACTGCTACAGGTAAAAACATAGTCAAATACTCTCTTCATTATAACATACATCATAAGAATATACCTTAAATTTTACGTCCAAATTATATATTAAGTTTGGGCCTGGGAGCGGTTCCTGTAGTTTCAGCCACCTCTACCACCCATAGCTCAGGATGCACCACCTCCACCGTTTCTCCTTTTGACTAGGAGGTGGGTTGAGATGTGGGGATACGGATGCGAGTAAGAGGCTCGACATAATCTTCTGTATTGTAGAGATGTTAGATTTGCTGGAGGACGCGCAGGTAATTCTATACTTAAGTTTACTTGTCTTGGATTTATATGTGTTGCGTATACTCACGGTTCCTACTTTTACGTGATAGTTCATTTGGACGCCCACAACAGCGCGCTAATAACTAGTTTGCCCGATTATTGCTCGACCGGGCGACTTATATGGAGCTCTTCCGTCCCGTTGATATGTCTCGATATTGTTGAGCATCATGCCACCGAGCGAGTCCTTTTCCAGTTGTGTCGACCGCAGCATGTACCTCCACCGCCCGCTTGGGTTAGGACTCATTACCAGCGGGATGATCGTTCGAAGGTTGACCAGGCATATGAGGCATGGCTAGAGGCGCAGATCGAGAGTTGGGACCAGCGGCGTGATCTGATTCCACCACCCCCTCCAGCCTATCTTATGGATAGTGAGAATGCACATATCGGCTAGTACCACAACATTACCCGACTTATCATCGGGAATCCACTTCATTGTGTTGGCGGTCGGTTCGTTCCATACGTCGGGAGGTATGAGGCGTTGGTATGTTATTTGGTAACATTAGCATTTAATGAATACTTAGTTATAACTTTAACATTACCGTTTCGCAGTTAATATTTTATATGTTGTGCAAGTTATTAGACTACATATGTTCCACCAGTTGGGACTGCAGATACAGCAACATGCCGGCGTGGGAGTTGCTGTTTTGCACGACTATGGTCGGCAAGTTATAGATTTAGCTGCCCAGACATTGCAGCGAGCCCAGGATAGTGAGCGCTCAGCATACGAGGCTGATTATATGGCGCTAGAGCAGTACCATCGTGCGCCAGCAGTGCGTCCTTAACATGGTCGACATGGCAAGGGTGTGCCATGAGGCGGGGGTGTTCCACGAGGTAGGGGTGTCCCACGAGGTCATGGGGGTCGACGAGGAGGTAGGGATCGGCGAGGAGGTGCTCCCCATCAAGGGGGCGTTGAGGCACCTGTTGAGGATGTTGGAGTTGATCAGCCAGGTGACCACCCTGATCCTAACGATATCCCGTCATTTAGCCTGGGCTTACCTAGGGACTTTGCAGGTAACCCCATCAGCTCCACTGCCGATTGTGGGCACGACCTTTACCTCACATGACTGGGATGCGTTGTTTGCTGACCATCCAGAGGCATCGACGGTTGCTGATGCTCGTCCGGTACGAGATGTGGATAGTGGGCGCCGACTTAGTTAGGCTCGTCACCGAGGGATGCTAACGATCTTCCACATGATTTGGTTAGCTTGTACTACTATTACTTAATTTTTGTGTTTATCTCATTGATTAGTCATAAATATCTAAAGCATATATTTTTTAAGCCATCATCCTCGCCCGTCACAGAGGCCACTAGGTGCGACACTCACATGCCTGAGACACATGAGTATATTCAGGAGCCCACTACGACCATTGAAAAACATTTTAATTATTTTTATGCAATCAACCCCTAGATTTCTATTACATATTTCATATACTAAATATGTCATTATTGTTTAGGTTACTGCTACACCAACGACCCCTTCTATCGAGCTTGCCAGCCTTACTGACGATCATGCTGCAGCTCATCCTCCGATAAAGAGACATCGTGATGAGGATGATCCTGATAGTATAGCTGGGCTGGATGGGATGCGCCTCAGGCTAACGACTGCATTAAAGCATACATGATGTAGGACACATTGATTTTTTTTTAATTTGATGTACATATAACATTCAGTAAATAATGAAAACTATTTTTATTGTTTACATTATATGTGCGTTATGTTTTTATTTCTCCAGTTCTTCATTATTTTAATACTACGACACAAACACAAACATAGCAACTTAACATAATTTAATTCAGTACAACTAATGAAAATATAAGACACGGAAACCATAAAGATAAAATACTACACTCAACACATACATGTCATTGTTTAGTCATTACCGCCTAGTATTCTCTGCTCCAACCACTTAAATTTCTCTTCCAACTTATTTTTTTCTTCTTCTGCCTCTTTTAATTTTTCCTGCAATGTCGCAATTTCTCATTTTATTTTAGACTCACGGTGTACAATTCATATTCCAAATATACTGCAAAGATTCTTTTTAGCATTCCTGCTCAATGGGTTCATCATACCATTCCTCAAAATCGCAATAATTTTCGTCATTACCTCCAAACATGTTTACACACATCCAGTATCTGCGCCTAACATGACCATCAAACCAACATGAGTTCATCATACATCATTTGCCACAATAGCACATTGGTTGATCATTGCGTCTAGACATTTGTTAATGGAAAAAACCCCCTGCTTTTATGGAAAGTGTTGCTATTTGTTTTGGTTAAGCGCAGATAATAACTAAATGTGCTAGTTATTTATAGGCAAGGCAATACAAATAACATGGTATGTAACCTCCCTATGATTCGTGTGCTAATGATTCTTTACGATACAATACAACTTTTCCACGCGAGCCGCTTTTGCAGAACGATAGCTTTATCAAGTTGACAAGACAATACACGTAACGTGGTATGTAACTGCGCTATACTTCGCGTGCTAATGATTCTTTACGGTACAATACATCTTTTCCAGAAGACAGCTTTTGCAGAATGGCATCTTTATCAGGTCGACAAGACAATACACATAACATGGCATGTAACTGTGTTATGCTTTGCATGCTAATGATTCTTTATGGTACAATACAACTTTTCCAGGCGAGCAACTTTTGCAGAACGACAATTTTATCAGGTTGACAAGACAATACACATAACGTGGTATGTAACCACGCTATGCTTTGCATGCTAATGATTCTTTACGGTACAATACAACTTTTCCAGAAGACAGCTTTTGCAAAATGACAGCTTTATCAAGTCGACAAGACAATACACATAATGTGGTATGTAACCACGCTATGCTTCGCGTGCTAATGATTATTTTGGATATAAGAAAGCTTCTTAACTAAACCAAGTCATATGTATTTCAAAGACCTTTTGAACAAATATTACAACATTCATTAAAAAAATGCCACTAACATTTAACAAGTAGTTCAAAAAGAGGCAAAAGGGTGAAGGTTGTTCAACAGATCCCCACGGATCACGTCTTAACACTATCGATCCCTACCTTGAAAAAAATATGCTAGGTTGCTACACTGATCTGAGTGATGACAAGTGGTATGGTGTTCTCCGTACCTTGGAAAATCAGCCTATCAATATACACACTGATCTCAAAGTCGCAGGGCACATTATTGAGAGCGAAGCACAATCTACAAAGCCTTAAGGTATGCGAATTTGGGGCAAAAAACTACAATGGGTTCCCCCTTTACTCAAAATGGTGTGATTACGAAGTACTGTGTCACAGGCATGAGCTTTTTGTGCCACACACACTGTCTGCGACCTTCCAAACAAACACACATAAAGATGAACCAGAAGTGATTGGGCATATGAAGGAGATTCTAGAGATGGAAAAGGCACTTGTTGTTCATCATGCAATGGATGATCTTACTTCTTGAGAGGAACGGGGGATCAGTACTGGAATTTATTAGAAAATGATAAATTTCATAGAGACAATGATTATCCTATTTTCCCAACAGTTGTCGAGTGGGAGAGACTACCTAAGTTTCTACCACAGACATTGGGCGTAGGTGTCCCATATTGTTGTAGAAATCACGCAAGTGGTCTTCTTGATGATATCAATGAAATGCGAGAAATGTGTATCAACTGGGGCCTAGATTACAATGCCCTCGGTCCCGAAGGGTACATACACAATGTTGACGAAGAAGTTGAAGACAATGATAATGAAATAGTGCCAGACAATGACGATAATGGCGAATGACAATTATTTTTTTATTTAAATGGATTTATATTAGATTGTTGTACTGAAGTATTAATGTTAAATATCAAAAAGATATAACAGCAATGGAAACATAATTTTTTTTCATACATTCTGCAAGATAAACAAGTACATACACTTATTACAAAAACATTACGGAAACAAAACACTACGTGTATCCTTGATAGTTGGGCACATTAGATCAACTTCCACCAGAAGCTGGATTACCACCGCCACCCAAACTAGCTGAAGGACATTTACGACGGTCGTGTCCTATTTGCGAGCATATGCCACATTTACACGCATAAACGGTATCACCAACATCTATTTAGTTTCGTATATACGATCTTTTTTTGCACTTGTAGCTTAGTAAATAGTTATTGTTACACACTATTTTAAATGGTTCCGGCGACCAATAATGCTCAGCACCCACTGGCTGCAACTGCCCACAATATGTGTTTAAGTATGCAACAACACTATATTGCTTATCAACATAGTTGGTTGGCCTTAAACTTATATGTTGAAAGCACTTGATGGCATGTGATCACGACATGTAGTAGATGGACCATTTCTCACAAGAACACAACCTACTGGCTTCATTTACGGTGTGTATATTATTCCCCCGATTTTGATGGAAAGTGGTGCGAACTTCAAAAATATTCTGCTCGTTGCAATACTGTAAAAATGAATGCCAATGTGCTCTCCTCCTGTATTTCTCAAATCATTTCATTGATATTGGCATAAATTCAACACCCCTCTCCATCAATTCTGATGCACCTCTATGCCTTTCAATAAACCTTTCCGCCATCTGTTTGAATAACATCTGCACTATGGCAGTGACAGGAAATCCACGTGCAGACTTCAATAACCCGTTGAAAGTCTCTGACACATTTGTAGTTAGGGTTCCCCATCGTCTGCCACCATCCGCATGCAATGTCCACTTGTCAAGCTCATGTCGCATCAACCAATGGCAGGCTCTTCCTGCCTGATCGATTCCATGCGCCTCCTGAATTTGCACTCATGGTGATCAGTTGCAGCCATCCACACTAAATCATACAACTCCTTGCTGGGATATTTCTTCTGGAAATTGGCCTTCAGGTGCTTTACATAGTAACTGTGGTATGCATACCGTTCCTGTCATTCAGCAAATGCTCTACAGAACGTAATATACCACCATGCCGATCAGATATTAGACAAATACCTGAACGTTGTTTGACAACATGCCCCTTCAAGTGGTTCAAATATAGTGTCCACGTCTCTTGGTTTTCATTGGCACAAATGGCAAAAACTAGGGGAAATATTTGTCCATTGGCATCTACTGCAACGACGATCAACAACTTAATATCACACTTTCCATAGACATGAGTATCGTTTATGAATATTACCGGCCGACAATTCACAAAACCATCAATTGCTGGTTTAAATGCCCAGAACACGTATTTGAATATATATTCTGGTATGCCCGCACTCCGCTCAAGCTTCCATTCAACAACAATCCTGGGGTTAAAGTGTTGCAATGCGGCCATGTACTTGGGTAGAGATGCAAATGACTTATCCCAGTCACCATAAACAATTTCAAATGCACATTGCGCCCGAGATATGCCTTTCTCTTGGTAATGATACTCCCATATTCCTGGTGGACGGATGTAATACACTCTTTGATCTTATACCTTATGGACACTTCAATGTGTAGAATCAAGAGAAAAGAAATCAAGTCAACATCCAAGTTGAATTGATTCCCACTGAATGTGTCCATTTCACAATTGTGGGTGCTAATGTATTTACCCACTTTTCACATATTTGTTTTCTTCTTTATCGCACGCAGCATCCAATTACAACTCGTGAACCATCTATAGTAAACAACCTTGTATACATCCGAAGATGACTCCCATACCATCTTCTTACGACACTCTTTTACGTTGTATATTTTCACAGTCTTGCTTAGGCGCGTGTTATTAGGAAAAAGCATGCACTTTGACAACACCATTGGTCTAGATTCATCCCACATTGCTGTCCGAAGTTTGTCAATATCCCTTGTGAGGGCATCCACATCCGGTGTACTTGGCAAATTACCAAGGTAGGGAATATGCCTATGAAACGACACGTGGGACTCGTACACTCTTGGTCTAATGGGAGGTGGAGCATGCTCCCTCGTCAAATCAGGTTCGACATTCTCTTCCTCCTCATCATCACCCTCGTCAGGGAAGGGTGTGTCATCTCCAGACTCATCGACATTGTTGTCATAATCACTATTCTCTTTGCGGCTCTGCACATCTGCCAGATCCCGAGTAAATACGTTGTCTTCGGGCAATTGAGTGAGGACAAGACCATCAAGTTGCTCGTTTTCACTGCACAACCAAAGAAATAATGAGTTACTGAAATTGGTCCAAATAATACATATAACTTTATATATTCACTTACAAATCATAATGTGTTAATATCCCATGATGCACATTATCTTGTTGATGCTGACTCTCGGATGGACCACCATGATCCAACACACCAAAATTAGGCATATTTCAACTGGCCGTCGGTTCATAACTTGTAAAATTCATATCTGGTCGGTACCCCATATGGAATAATCAATGTTAATACAAATACAATACACAAAAATATACATCGTAACACAAAGGAAAATTGAACTTTACTACTCATCTTGTGGATTATGTATACTAGGGGAGAAATTATTTCCTTGCTCCTCATTCGCCCGTGGAGATAAGTTTAGATCTGGCCAAACTCCTTCAGCCGGAACCTGTTCGGCTAAAACTGCTCCAAAATAACCACTCGATGATTGAGGGATTTTCCTACTTTGCGCAACCTCATTATTGCGAACATCTTCAGCCTTGACGTACATTTCCAACAGTTTTATCACAATAAATTCTCTGTACTCATTCGGAGTCCCAAAAAAATCTCTCAGTATTTCATCATCTTCGACGTTAAACTCAGCATAACAAGGAACTCCTTGCAGAGTCATAGAATACGGATATCTTTCGGTTATTTTAAGATTCACCGAACGTTTGCTCACACTTATTTTTTTACATATCAATGATACCAATTTATCGTACTCCATTGTAAGTGACAACTTAACATGAGACCGTGGAGATAAGCTATAGCTTACTGAGTTATTCGCCACCACAACCTCACCCCCTCACCCCAATATAATGAAACCCTAATTTTTCGCTCTTCAGACATTATGACAAAATGCAAAACAACTTAACAAAGAAAAATTTCAGAACACTTGAAAAATGTCAAAACACTTGAAAATTTTTAGAATACTTGAAGATGTTTATGAATGGATTTTTACAAAATCCTTCACCTCTTTAAATAAGACAAAAACCAGCCTGGGGGTTCAATTATTTGAGGTATAGCGTCTTTTAGAAAAACGTTATACCTAGTTGAATAATTGTTATGTCAATCAAAGAAGAATTATTTGTGGGCCCACTTAATATGTATAGCGTTTTAGTAAATAACGCTATATATATATGTATATTGTTTTGGTAAAAACGCTATATATATGTATAGTGTTTTAGTAAAAAACACTATATATGAAAAAACGCTATACCTAACTGGCCAAACGGCCGTTAAAGTATAGTGCTTTTCAAAAAAGCGCTATACATATTTTGATCACTATATTTTTTTCCGTATATTTTCATTCTTTGAGTCCAAAAGAATCACATTTTGGTTCCGGACTCCTATTATAACCAAAGATAAAGCCAAATTGCACAATTGGTTCTTCAAAAAAAAGGTAGGGAAGAGGGAGGTAAAGATATACTTCTCCAGATACTTTGTGGCCAACAGAGATATGTGGGAATTCAGAGATTCTAATAGATTTTTTTAACTTCATTTATATTTGTTCTTGACAGGAATAATGCATGCTTTATGGAGAAATATATATTCAATAGATCCAGGCCAAGGGATAATACAAGTGATTGAAAAATTATTAAAATAAACAAAAAATAGAAAATTTTATACTTAAGAGGAAAATATATTTCCTCTTTTAATAGAAAAAAAACACTTGAGACTTGAAGCAATGCCAATGAATGCTAAGAAGCATGGGAGAGCTAGAGGGGAGGATACGGTCAAAAAAAATTATGTATACATAATTAGGGGCGGATCTATGTATATTCGGGGTAGTACGTCACCCGCAAGCTTCGACGAAAACTATATATATATATATGTAAATATGCATAAGAAATAGTATATATATTTAAAGTGCCACCCACAGAACAAAAATGGCCAAGGTGCCAGCGGCAAAGGTCCATCTTTTCCTTCTGCTTGGCACCCAAAACTCTCAAATCATGGATTTGTCTCTGTACATAATTATACAAAGAATTATTTAGTGAAAATCCTATTTCCGTCATTATTAACAAGAGGTGATGAGAGCTGTGATTAGAATATGAGGAAAAGAGAATTATTTGCTTCACGAAAGGAAGAGCTTTTGGGTTGGATCAACAAGAGTAGTGGTGGCAAAATGGATAAAAGAAAACAGTTATCCACCAATTATCCGTTAAAATATGAGTTGGATAATGAACTATTTAAAAATGGGTCAAATATGGATAAAACTGTTATGAATAGTTTGTACATTGGATACTACATTGGATGTCCATGTTGTGAATAACTTAAAGATTAAATTTCCTACTTTATGTCCATCATCTTTACTTTTTATGCCTATAAAAAGCCATGTAATTGCAATGGAAAAATACACCAAAGTGAAAGAAGAAAACACTTCTCCCTTCTTTCTATCTCTTCTTATTTACATTTTACTGCATTACTTTTATTTTATTACATGTTATCAGCACGAAGCTCTAATTTTATTCTTAGCTCCCGCTAAGTTGAGCCATATTTTATTAAGGTATGTATCATTATAATCATCTTATTTATGGCAGTACATATCATATGCTCACTGTTTGCAGATTACTTGTGCGCTTGAGCATCTTAAATAGTTTAAGTACATTGCAGTGATTAAATAACTATTTCCTTCCATGCTCAACTCTTATAGGACCTCAAAGTCATCAAACTAGCTATGCACTAATGTCATGGACTCCCTGAATCAAAACATATCTTTAAGGCATTTTGAAGAACTGTGAGAAATGAATTGACAAGCAATAATTTTTTTAATTACTTTATATTTATTGGAACATATAAATAATGTTAGTCATATTCAATTCTATTAACACATATATATCAATAATATAAAGTGAAATGAAATAAGTATGTAATTTCTACTTTATGGCAAGAATAAAATGAAATAGTAGATTGTTAACATGATATAGCTCTATTTTCATTTCTTTTACCTTAATCGTTTTGTTTTCATTAATTGTTTATTATTATAATTATTTCTCTAACTTATTCATCTTTTATGATAGTTTTCACTATGTCAAATTTATCAAAACTTGAATTTGTGGCACTTGACATCACCGGAAGGAACTATTTATCATGGGTTCTTGATGCTGAAATTCACCTTGACGCTAAAGGTCTTGGAAATACTATTATACAAGGAAATGAAGCATCAAATCAGGATAAAGCGAAGGCCATGATTTTCCTTCGTCATCATCTACATGAAGGGTTAAAAACTGAATATTTAACCGTAAAAGATCCACTTGAATTATGGATTAATTTGAAGGATCGATATGACCACCTAAAACTTACGGTATTACCGAAAGCTCGGTATGAGTGGATACATTTAAGGTTGCAAGACTTTAAAACCGTAAGTGAGTATAATTCTGCTATCTTTAAAGTAAGTTCTCTATTAAAATTATGTGGAGACACTATCACAGATGAGGACTTATTGGAAAAAATATTTTCTACTTTTCACGCTTCAAATGTGGTGCTACAACAACAATACCGTGAAAAAGGTTTTAAGAAATATTCTGAGTTAATCACATGCCTACTTGTGGCTGAGCAGAATAATACTCTATTAATGAAAAATCATAAAGCTCGTCCCACCGGGTCAGCTCCATTTCCGGAAGTGAATGCTGTAGCAACATATGATAAGTTTGAAAGAAAATAAAATAATTACCGTGGTCATGGACATGGTCGTAAACGTGGACGTGGCAAGGGGCGAAACAATTATCGTCATTATGGTGGAAATAAATTAGAGAACAATAAAGGTTCTCAAATTAATCATTCAAAATTTAAAGCTAGTATGTGTCACCGATGTGGTATGAGAGGTCATTTGGCACGCATTTGTCGTACGCCAGAACATTTTGTCAAACTTTATCAAGTCTCCCTCAAGAAAAAAGAAAATAATGTGGAGGCACACTTGACCTTTCAAAATAATGATGATGAAGCAGGTCCCTCAAATAAATATGATTCTAAGGCACATCTTGCATATAAAGATGATGATTTTGAAGGCCTAACAAATATTACTCATTTAGAAGTTGGAGACTTCTTTGAGGATATTGACTGAAGAACTAATCATCTTACTGGGGAATGAAGCTATAAAAGTTGTTATTTTTATGTTTGCAACTAGTTTATTTTTCTTGAGTGTATTTTCCTAATGCATCATGTGTTGCTAGTTTCTACATTCCTAATGTATTTCTTAATTTTTTTTCCGCTTGTCTTTCATATTTCTTATGATGTATTATTTTTTTTATGAAGAATATGAAAATTCTCCAGTCTTCAGTTGGACTCAAGATTAATAAAGATGATATATGTCTTCTGGATAGTGCTACAACACACACTATTTTAAAAGATAAGAGATATTTCTCTTATTTGGTAATGAAAGAAGCGAATGTTAATACAATATCCGGTAGTACAAGATTAATTGAAGGTTCTGGAAGAGCCAATTTATTACTACCAGGAGGAACAAATTTGGCTATTGATGAAGCACTATATTGTAGTAAATCTCAAAGAAACTTATTAAGTTTCAAAGATATTCGCCAAAATGGCTATCATATTGAGACTACAAATGATGAAAAGATTGAATATCTTTATATTACTACAATAATGTCCGGTAAGAAATATGTGCTTGAAATGTTACCTGCTCTTTCCTCCGGCTTATACTACACAAGTATTAGCAGGATTGAAACACATGCCATAGTAAACGAGAAGTTTACTAATCAAGATAATTTTATTATTTTGGCATGACCGGTTGGGCCATCCTGGTTCTAATATGATGCGTAAAATAATTGAGAATTCATATGGACATGCAATGAAGAATCAGAAGATTCTTCAATTTAAGGAATTCTCTTGTGCTGCATGTTCTCAAGGAAAATTAATTATTAGACCATTAACTATTAAAGTTAGGATGGAATCCCCTGCATTTCTGGAACGTATACATGGTGATATATGTGGGCTCATTCACCCTCCATGTGGACCATTCAAATATTATATGGTTTTGGTAGATGCATCTACAAGATGGTCACATGTGTGCTTACTATCAACTCGCAATATGGCATTTGCGAGATTGTTGGCTCAAATAATAAAGCTAAGAGCACAATTTCCAGATTATGCAATTAAGACAATTCATCTTGATAATGCTGGTGAGTTTATATCCCAAGCCTTTAATGATTATTGTATTTCAACTGGGATAACAATTGAGCATCCGGTTGCTCATGTTCATACACAGAATGGTCTAGCAGAATCATTGATCAAACACCTCCAATTAATTGCTAGACCAATGCTTATGAGAACAAAACTTCCCATTTCAGTATGGGGTCATGCTATTTTGCACGCAGCAGCACTTGTGCGGATAAGGCCCACAAGTTATCATAAAGTCTCCCCATTGCAATTGGCTTTTGGTCAGGAGCCAAATATTTCCCATCTTAGGATCTTTGGTTGTGCGATATATGTTCCAATTGCTCCACCACAACGCACAAAGATGGGTCCTCAAAGAAGGTTGGGGATATATGTTGGATATGAATCTCCTTCTATTATAAAATATCTAGAGCCGATGACTGGAGATTTATTTACGGCAAGATTTTCTGATTGCCATTTTGATGAATCAGTATATCCAACATTAGGGGGAGAAAATAAGCAGCTGAAAAAGAAGATAGATTGGAATGCATTATCACTGTCTCATTTAGATCCTCGAACAAATCAATGTGAACAAGAGGTTCAAAAGATTATTCATTTACAAAATATTGCAAATCAATTACCAGATGCATTCACTGACCTACTAAGGGTGACTAAGTCACATATTCCAGCTGCTAATGCACCAATTCGAGTTGATATCCTGGTAGGACAATTAATTAAAGCAAACGAGTCTAAGCCATGCTTGAAACGTGGTAGACCAATCAGTTCTAAAGATAAAAATCCTCGAAGAAGAAAAGGATCAAGTGATCAAAGTGAACATAACACAGAGGTAGTGGCTCAAGAAGAGCCCCAAGATGTAACAAATGATAAGACCTTAGGAGAGGTCCAGGTATCTAAAAATAATGAAAATTAAGAAATATCAATAAGTTATGTCTCAACCGGAAAAAGATGGAACCGAAATAATATTGTTATCGATAACATTTTTGCTTATAATGTTGCTGTTGAAATAATGTAACAAGATGAGGATCTTGAACCAAAATCTGTCAATGAATGTAGACAGAGAAATGATTGTCCAAAATGGAAAGACGCTATCCAGGCAGAGTTAACTTCACTTGGAAAACGTGAAGTCTTCGGACCCATAGTTCGAACACTTGAAGGCATAAAGCCAGTAGGGTATAAATGGTTTTTTGTGCGAAAACGAAATGATAAAAATGAAGTTGTTAGATATAAAGCGCGACTTGTGGCACAAGGGTTTTCCCAAAGGCCTGAAATTGATTATATGGAGACATATTCTCCTGTAGTGGATGCTATCACCTTCAGGTATCTCATAAATATGGCAGTGCAAGAAAAACTTGATATGTATCTAATGGATGTTGTTACAGCCTATTTGTATGGATCATTAGACAACGAAATTTTTATGAAAGTACCTGAGAGATTTAAAGTGCCAGAAGCATATAAAAGTTTTCGAGAAACTTGTTCAATAAAGCTTCAGAAATCTTTATACAAATTGAAACAATCACGTCGTATGTGGTACAATCGCCTGAGTGAATACCTGTTGAAAGAAGGGTAAAAGAATGATCCAATTTATCCTTGTGTCTTTATAAAAAGGTCTGGATCTGAATTTGTTATAATCGTCGTGTATGTTGATGATTTAAATATCATTGGAACTCCTGGGGAGCTTCCAAAAACAGTAGACTGTTTGAAGAAAGAATTTGAAATGAAAGATCTTGGAAAGACAAAATTTTGTCTTGGTCTACAAATTGAGTATATGAAAGATGGAATATTTGTCCATCAATCAACATACACCGAAAAGATTTTAAAGCGATTCTATATGGATAAAGCACATCCATTGAGTACCCCGATGGTTGTGAGATCACTTGATATAAAGAAAGATCCATTCCGACCTCATGAAAATGATGAAGAGCTTCTTGGTGCCGAAGTACCATATCTTAGTGCAATTGGGGCATTAATGTATCTTGCCAATAATTCCCGACCAGATATAGCTTTCTCAGTAAGCTTATTGGCAAGATTTAGTACTTCGCCAACACAAAGACACTGGAATGGTATTAAACATATATTCAGATACCTCCAAGGGACCATTGATATGAGTTTATTTTATTCAAATGAATCCAAGCCATCATTAATTGGCTATGCAGATGCAGAATATTTGTCTGATCCACACAAAGGTCAATCTCAGACAGGCTGTTTATTTACAAGTGGAGGTACAGCCATATCATGGCGTTCGACAAAACAAACTATGGTTGCTACTTCTTCAAATCATGTAGAGATAATAGCCATTCACAAAGCAAGTCGAGAATGCATTTGGTTAAGATCTATAACTCAACACATTCAGCAAACATGTGGTCTTTCTTCGAAAGAGAATATTCCAACAATATTGTATGAAGACAATGCTGCATGCATAGCTCAATTGAAAGGAGGATATATCAAAGGAGATAGAACAAAACACATTTCACCGAAATTCTTTTTCACTCATGATCTTCAGAAGAATGGTGAAATAGATGTACAACAAGTTCGTTCAAGTGATAATTTGGCTGATCTGTTCACTAAGGCGTTACCAACCTCAATATTTGAAAAGCTGATATATAAGATTGGAATGCGTCGTCTTCGAGACATTAAGTGATTTTTCATCAGGGGGAGTAACTACACGCTGCACTCTTTTCCTTAACCAAGGTTTTGTCCCACTGGGTTTTTCTGGTAAAGTTTTTAATGAGGCAACAAGAAATGCATATTATAAATAACTATGTACATCCCAATATTTTTTTGTAAGTTTTTAATGAGGCACATTATCTTACATGGACATCCAAGGAGGAGTGTTATTAATAGTTTGTACATTGGATACTACTTTGGATACTACATTGGATGCTACATTGGATGCCCATGTTGTGAATAACTTAAAGATTAAATTTCCTACTTTATGTCCATCATCTTTACTTTTTATGCCTATAAAAGGCCATGTAATTGCAATGGAAAAATACACCAACGTGAAAGAAGAAAACACTTCTCCCTTCTTTCTATCTCTTCTTATTTACATTTTACTGCATTACTTTTATTTTATTACAAAAACCATATTATCCACTTAGAAAATGAATAGCTAATTGTTTGAGCAAATAATTGCTAAACCAATTAATAACAAATTAATGGGGTGAATCCTAGTTGTGCTTAATAAATTCCAGACCAAATATAATGAGTTTCTTGTGTAGTGGCAAAAATATAAAAGCATTAATTAGTGCGCTCAATATATTATGATAGAAGAGAGATATAATATCATAAATGTGCAATGAATGCAAGAAAATGACAATAGTTATAGTATAAAAGGACTGTCGCCCAATGATTGTATGATTGGGTGCCTCCTCTTTATGATGGCGTGAAGGAATATGCAACCGATATGAATGTGGAATTTTCAGATTTATGGATGAAAGTTAAACAACATGTGCTTGAGTGAAGCGAATAAGACAATTCTTTTCTCTCTCCCTCTTTTGACTTTACAACGTATCTCTTAGTTTACAAAAGGCAGATCCCCTTCTTGTTCACTATCCCCCCTATTTATAAGGGTCATTTCCCAAAAAATCCTAAAAAGTACAACACAAGGAATATCCAAAAGGCATATTCTTTCTGTCTCTTCCTAAGCTTAGACGACCGTTGCTATCTTATTTCAGATGCTCGCTTTTGGTCGTCGTCTTCTGTCACAACGACCTTTAGTCGTTGTTTTATGGGGACTCCGTCCCATGGCTTGCTTATCCGTTGCCTTGGTTGTCAAATTTGGACCTATACACTAACGAGTTTAACTTTTACATTTGTAAAGCCTCAAATTGGGAGTTCCTCAAGTTTGGGGGACTAGAAATTCTTCCAAAAATGATAAACTATTTTTTATTCGTATTAAATATGGGTCAGATCGGATAATTTATCTTTTTATATTATCCATTTTTGACCCGTCTCATATCCGATCCGACCCGCATGTTTATCACCACAAGACAAACATCCATTTCTGTAGTAGAGACTTGCGCAGAAGATAATTTGATCTTCAGCCAGAATATGCATTATACAAAAGATAACTCTTTGGCCAAAGCCAAGCTGAAAGTTTATTTCACCTAAATGACATTATATAAGCATTGATCAGTAAAATATGAACTTAGAGTATTATTTTCAATGAACAAGGACTTGTCCAACATGGGAACTTATATTACTGTATGTATCGTTGTTTTATGCCTCCACGGTATCTGCATATATATTTGGAACATTTTATATATTCCAAAAGTAAAGCATATGAAAAGAAAGTGACAGGCTTTTCCACAATTCAATAAGATTAGGAGGAGTATAAAATACAAGACACGCACGGCAGCTAAGAAAAATAAAGAAGCATATTGAATAACTTTCTCTCAAATAGTAGTTCAATGCAATATTTTAAACCATAAAACTGTCTAATCATTCCCTTTCTCTTAGCTTATATATAAAGCCATGAGCTGCACCTCTTAGCCAATGCAGAATAACTATTGTAGAATCCACTCCCCTAATTTTCCTACCTTATTTAATTTCCTCTCATCTCAATTGCATAAACTTTTAGTTTTCTCAACTTTGCTCAAGAGATTCTTGAAGATTTTTCTTTTGTAGGGTGTTATTTTTGCGTGATTGATGTAGAGAGCTTTCTTTGGTCCACATATAGGGGTAGTATGATTCAATTAGTTGCCGACTCATTCACACAAATGCTAAGGTTTGAGTTGGAAAAACCCTTAGTAACTGAGTGAATGAAGTGGGAGACAAGTTGAATCTTAAGCTTCCTGTGCTTGGACTGAAGGGAGCTCCCTCTTGATTTACTTACTTTCATATCCATTTTTCTCTCTTCTTAAATCGTATATTTGCACTACCTGTTTGTTCTAGGTATTTAATCCTTTACCCTTTTAACATGACTTTGTATAATATTTAGAATGGTAGGTACTTTTAAGGGGTATTTAAACTATATATATGTTAGTGCAAAAATATTTTAGACTAATAATACCTTTATATTTTAACATGTTATAGTAGGTTAGAAGTTACCAACTATTGTCAAACTATCAATTAATGTTTGTACAATTCTGAATATAACTAATTGCACTCTATTTTTAGGGTTTGCACTTCTGTCGTTTTTAAAAAAAAAACTTGTTAAATTGTTGTTTAACCAAAAATCTGAGTCCTTAGTCAAAGCTAAAAGAAAAATTCGGGTTACTGATAATCAGGAGACAAAAAATAAAATACTTTTAAGAACAATGGTAGAAGGTAAATAGATAAGTATTTCAGTGTATTCTCAATAGTATTTCGTGTCCTTACAAATGATGATACTTCTTCCTTTTATAGATCATTCTAGGTAAAGGAATAAAGCCTCAGCTTTAATGATATAATCATGAGCAATAAATGACATTAAATAGGCCGTTATACAATCATTCCTATTAAATACCAACTTTATAACGTATCAGACATTTAATAATGAATTTGGACTCCTTTCTGTCATCTGATCCTTGCTTTCAATGCCTTCTAATCCGTTGGCTGTAAATAATTTAAATTGGTACGAGACTCGTATCTATACATCGTCTCGTGCCTATTTAAATTCTTCTTCCCGTGGCTGTTTTCACCGTGCCTCTTAGTCAATTGCTGTTCTTTGACCATTCAACTAATCCACGTGTCATGCCACATCATTTTTAATATAAATTCAGTTTTTTCCCAATACAGATAGTCCCCCCACTTTTCATTTTTTTATCAATTAAATAATTGGGAAGTGGATCTTCATGTAAAAAGAACTTTTGCCACAATTAATGCTCATGACAGTACTAACGTCTCAGCAGTCTTTTCCATTTAATGTTCTGTCCATGTGTCATTTTATAATTGATTCTGCTATTCATACCCTTCTTCGAGACTTCTTCAATCTCACTATTTACGAAGTGATAGCTGCCTTTATTATAGGCTTTTCATCATTATACTTTAAAAGTTGACGGTTCCCATTTTACACATACTTTGTCTTCCTTTGTCTTCTTCACAAATTTTCAGCATATACTTTCTTCTTAACAATGTCTTCTTCAAACCCTAACCGTAAAAAAGTTCCAATTCTAGATCAGTTCCCCAACGCCCCTGTTAGACACAGAAGAGGCGGAGGAAGTAGGCCTCGAACAGGGTTAGAATCTACGCGAGGCGGTTCATCTGGTTCTTCTTCAAGGAGTTTTATCCCAAAAGCCCCTTCTTCTAAAAGTAGGGAAATTCTTGATACTTCTCAAGAACCCTCAGTTGATGATATAGTTCCCGACGATTTGTCTTTTGAAAGTGACAAAACGTCTCTTCGAAAACAAATTAAAAATTTAGAAAGAGCCGATACTTACCCAACATTAGTAACCGAGCTTACAATCCCCACCATAAGAAAAGATTGTAATTGGAAGGGTAGTTTTCGAATATCAATTCCTTCCCCAAATCAAAGAATTTCCTCTTTTAGAAATGGGTATTCTTCTATTTACACTTACCCCTTCACTTTAGGTTTTAATCCTCCGATTGACCTAGTTATTCTCGATTTTTGTCGTTTCTTTACCATTTGTTTGGCCCAAATTGGTCCATTGGTGTGGAGAACAGTGGCTTGTTTGAGATATTTATCATCCAAGGCCAATGTCAATTTCACCTTTTCTCATCTCATTCATCTATACCATCCCAACTTAATACGCCATGGGGTTTTCACCTTAACTGCAAGGAGCAAAAAAGTTTTGGTAAACCCTGAGGATGACAGAGATCGTGGATGGTATATCCATTACGTTGCTGTCCGTACAGTGGATTTGATTGGCGAAACAAATATTCCCTTTCCTGAGAAGTGGAATTTTGAACGTAAGTTTCCTCTTGTTTACCGTACCTACTTTTGAGAATTTCAAAAGAATGTTGTTTTTAACCTCGTCCCTTCTTGGTTTTTTGTCGCAACCATGGGAGATGTGGAACCTATCCCCAACTTTCGTGGTTGGGTAGACTCACTTTTGAAGATTGCTACTAGGGAGCAGAGAACTTGGAAATCAATTTCTTCTTTACATGGCTGGAAAGTAAAAACACATGGTATTCCCCTTTTTTTTTAAAAAAAATAAATTTTATTTTACATGTTAAGCACTTTTTCCTCAACTTTAATCATGTATATCCATTCTTTAATCAGGATTTGGCATTAGAGGAATGACAGCTGAAGTAGCTATGGCCATTCGCATGTCTGCGAATGCTGCTCTGGATTTAGATAAGGCTCGAGCCTTGCTACCTAAAAGAAAAGCTACAAAGGAAAGTTCTGAAGAAGAAGAGGAGGGTACCTCCCTAATTACCAGGCTAAGGGCCAGGAGACGAATAATCATTGATAATGAAATTGAAAACACTCCTGCTCGTACCTCCACCACCGAGCCTGTTTTGATTCAATCTGATGAGGATGCCGAACCAAGAGATAATAATGAGTCAATTCAGCACCTTTTTGACAGTGGTTTCGGGAGTGGCGAGCTCGGACCTGTTTTTGATGAAGCTCATTTTTCCTCATTTGTTCCTATTTCCTCCATTCCTCTGCCTGCCGTAAGTGTTTCTTTACCAACTTTAACAACTTCCGTTTGTTTGCCAATTTCTACTACTCCTATATCTGTTCCATTGGCTGCTTCAACCGCACCTGCTTCTGCTCCGGTGTTGGTTTCTACATCTTTTCCCTCCATTCCTTCTATTCCCTCCGCTGCTCCTCTTCCCTCTATTCATCATACAGAGACAGGTTCTAGCAGCGGAAATATGACAATGAGAAGTGTTACTTTGGAGGTTCCTGCCAATCATAGCCTCCTGAGGAAGACCGGCAGAGCCGATGTTTGGCTCGAACATCTCATTGGAGATATCGAGAAGAAGAAGATGGAGAGCCATAGCTGCTTAACTTTGATGAACGACGTAGTTCATTCTACTTTGAAGGTATTTCTACCAACAAGTTTTTTTCCTTTTTTTAAAAAAATTATCTTCAATTTCTCATTTCCATGACTTACCTCTGTAGGCTAACCTTATTAGCACGGAATTAATGAGAAGAATTTCCTTACTGGAAAGAAAAGCTCGTGAGTCTGAAAAGTCTGTCCACGAGGCTGAGGAAATAGCTAGGGGAGCCCAACTTGAAGCAACCAACTGGAAGGAACAGTTCGAAAATGCTCAAGGGACTATAGAAGAGTTGCAAGAAGATAAAAACCTCCTAGAGCAGCAAAACCGTGGTTTAACTTCTGAACTGGCAACAGTCAAAGCCTCTTCAGGCCAATTGAAAAGAGACAAAGAGCTTTTGGAATGCTCTTTGTCAGAACAATTATCCAGAGCTAGTGAAGAAGTTAGAGAGCTGAAGGCACTTTTGGCTAAAAAGGAAGAATATGCAGGAGAGTTAGTGCAAAGCTTGACTCAAGCTCAGGCTGACTTACAGACTTCTTCTGACGAGATTCAAGCCTTGAAGAGTTCTCATGCTTCTCTTGAAGCTTCCCTTGATTCCCATTTAGCTGAAAATCAAATTTTAAAAAACGATCTTGCTATGTGGGAAAAGGAATATGGACTTCTAGAGGAAAATTTTAACATAGAAGTGAGTTGGGCTTTTCTGAATTCTCGTCGTGATGCTTTGACGGAAGCTGCTCAAGAGGGTTTTGACTTGCAGTCTGAACTGGCCAAAGTCATAGATACCATCGAGAAAAGCCAACAGTCTACTGATACTCCTTCTCCTGCCCTTGAAGTTCCTGAAAATGTTGCTATTCCAGCTTCAGAGGGTGAAACTTCTACAACCCAGTCTATGGAAGTTGAAGCTTCCGTGACAATCCCCTCAATTGAATGATGGTTTTATCCCTTAGTTTTTTTTTTAAAGGATTTTTTGGTAAAAGTCCCCAGTTATCATAATGGGGCACTTGTATAAACTTTTATTGACTAAGTTTCTACTTAGTCTTTTTAATTATATCAAGAAGTTTTATTAGTACTTCAATGTGTTCTACTCTTGCCTTTTCTTTACTTATTTAGGACTTATAGAATAGTTTAGCATTTTTATCCTTTGAAAATGCTTTATGATTCTTCCCATGACTTATTGACATGAGGCTTATAAAAGAGGGCCCTTTTATTTTATCGACACTTAATGAAGAAGACGTCTCAACTTCATAATGGTGTTAAAATACGATGAAAGTAATAGGAAAACACACGTTTTGTATGAAACAACTTTGGCAAGTTTTCATTCATAAACTTTTAACAAGTGTTTGACTGTTACATGTATTACAATACATCTACAACTTTTCTCGTAACTGTTTTTCTTGTAACAGATTTGTAAATAACATAAACTAAACAAGGTTTTTTTTATAACCTGTTTCAGTACATAGTCATGACCCTATCTTTATATGTTAAGAAGGGTTTGAGAGGTGACTTTGTTTATGAGTTTGAGAGATGACTCTGTTGTTCTCATGAATGCTGAAGACTTCGTAACTTCTTCTCAACACTTGCTTCTTTGTGGCCGATTTTTATTCGATACTCGTATCTGTTTCTTTGCACCTATCTGTGTATAATATGTAGTCCCCCAAGTGTTTGAGCGGTGAAGTATGAAGCCTCGAGCACTTGTTTATTTCTTTTACTTTGGCCCTTTTCCTGAAACAGAAAGATATACGGGACTCGACGGTGTGATTATAGATGAAGACTGCCTAACTCGTGTGTATTTCCATCAGATTAATTGTAACCCTGGGCTAGGAATTTAAGCATACTCCATTTTGCCTTGCAGGTTGTGACTCATCATTTGGCACGAGTTAGGATATTTAGCCTAGCATCTAAAATCATTAGTAAAATATTAATAAACCAAGAGAAGAATTTTTACATGATGATACCTGACCGTAGGTACTTTCTTAAAAGTAATATCTTTTTAAGTGGACAGCATTCCAATGTGAGGGTAAAACTTTACCATCCATTGTTTCCAACTGGTATGCTCCTTTTCCCGCAATGCCACGAACTTTGTATGGTCCTTCCCATGTTGGACTTAGCTTTCCTGAGTTAACAGCTTTTGTAGATTGGAAAACTTTTTTAAGCACGAAGTCCCCAATTTTGAAAAATCTAAGGCGTGCTTTCCTGTTGTAATATCGTTCTATTACTTGCTTTTGTGCTGCCATCCTTATCAAAGCAGCTTCTCTTCTTCCTTCAAGTAAATCTAGGCTAACCCGCATCTCTTCATTATTGGATTCCTCCATTGCCTGATCGTACCGTGTGCTTGGCTCACCTATTTCAACTGGTATTAAGGCTTCCGTACCATAAACCATCGAAAATGGTGTTTCTCCAGTGCCTGTTTTGGTCGTTGTACGATAAGCCCATAGTACTCCGGGTAACACCTCAGGCCAATTACCTTTTGAATCTTGTAACCTCTTTTTCAAGTTATTGATAATAACTTTGTTAGTTGATTCCGCTTGTCCATTCCCCACTGGATGGTATGGCGTAGATGTTATTCTTTTGATCTGCCAACTTTGAAAAAATTCTGTAACTTGTGCTCCAATGAATTGTGGTCCATTGTCACATACGATCTCCTTTGGTACTCCAAAGCGGCATATTATATTGCGCCATATGAAGTCTTTAACTTCTTTTTCTCGTACCTGTTTAAATGCCCCTGCTTCTACCCATTTAGTGAAATAATATGTAAGTACGAGTAGAAATTTTACCTGACCTTTTGCTTGTGGAAGTGGACCTACGATATCCATTCCCCATTTCATAAAGGGCCAAGGGGCTAAAACAGTATGTAGTAACTCAGCTGGTCTGTGCATATTATTGTCGTACCTTTGACATTTATCACATTTGGACACGAAACTGGTTGCCTCTTCTTCCATCTTAGGCCAATAATATCCTGTGCGAATTAACGTTCTTACCAGTGACCGTCCTCCTGCGTGATTCCCACAATGTCCTTCATGTACTTCTCTCATGACATATTCGGTTTGAGAAGGGCCGAGACACCTTGCTAGTGGTCCGCCGAACATCTTTCGATAAAGATTACCTTGATATAAACAATATCGTGCAGCTCTTTTGCGAAGCGCGTAAGCCTTTCCTTTGTCATTAGGCACGGTTCCGTGCTGTAAAAAGGCAACAATTTCATTTCTCCAATCCCATGTTAGATGATTAAAATTTACCTCGTTTTTGTCAGGTTCGAGAACGGAATGAAATAGATGTATGACTGAAGCATCTGTATTGTTTGCCACGTCTGCTGCGGATGCAAGGTTTGCTAAAGCATCTGCCTCTGCATTCTCATCTCTTGGGACTTGCACTACTTTCCAAGTTTGGAATTGCTTTATTAACTCCCGTACCTTTGCGAGGTATTCTTGCATTCGTGACTCTCTGGCTGTGTAAGTCCCCAGCATCTGATTAACCACGAGTTGAGAATCACTCTTGATTATAATCTGTGTTATGCCGAGTTCTCGTGCCAATTCTAAACCTGCAATTACAGCTTCATATTCTGCTTCATTGTTAGTTATAGAATGACATTTTATAGCCTGTCTAATGGTCTCACCCGCAGGTGGTACGAGGACTATTCCTAAGCCTGCCCCTTTTACATTAGATGAACCGTCAGTGTATAAAACCCAAGTCCCCGGGTTCGCACCATTAAAAACTAATAATTCTTTTTCTGCTTCTAAATGCATCCCCTGGCTAAAATCAGCCACGAAATCAGCTAGTACTTGAGACTTTATAGCGGTCCTGGGTTGATAAATAACTTCATATTCACTTAGTTCTATAGCCCATTTTGCTAATCTTCCTGAAAGTTCATGTTTATGCAAAATATTTCGAAGCGGAAAAGCAGTAACTACAACAATGGGATGACATTGAAAATAAGGTCTTAACTTTCTAGATGCCATGACCAAAGCTAATGCTAATTTTTCTAGCTGTGGGTATCGTGTCTCAGCTTCCAATAAGGACTTACTTACGTAATAAATAGGAGATTGTTTACCTTGGTCCTCGCGGACTAAAACAGCACTTACCGCGACTTCAGATACGGCCAGATAAATAAGAAGTTTTTCCCCTACCTTCGGTTTTGCCAACAACGGTGGTTTTGACAAATAAGTTTTCAAATTTCTAAGGGCTTGCTGACAATCTTCATTCCATTCAAAATGATCTTGCTTTTTAAGTGCAGAGAAAAACTTAAAACACCTTTCTGAGGATTTGGAAATAAATCTCCCCAAAGCTGCAATTCTTCCCGTTAATCGTTGTACTTCCTTTTTATTAGTAAGGATATCCGGGATTTCTTCTATTGCTTTGATCTGAGAAGGATTCACTTCAATACCACGGTTAGAAACAAGAAAACCCAAAAACTTACCTGATGCAACTCCAAATGCACATTTTTCTGGGTTGAGTTTCATATTAAATTTTCGCAAAATTTCAAAAGTAATAGATAGATGAGAAATATGATCATGAGATTGCTGGGTTTTGACGAGCATATCGTCTATATATACCTCCATTGTTTTCCCTAAATGTTCTTGGAACATTTTGGTGACCAACCTTTGATAGGTTGCCCCAGCATTTTTGAGACCAAAGGGCATTACTTTATAACAATAAGTCCCCCTGTCTGTGATGAAAGAAGTTTTTTCTTCATCACCAGGATCCATTTTGATTTGATTATATCCTGAGTATGCATCTAAAAAACTTAAAAGTTCATGACCTGCGGTCGCATCAATTAGTTGATCTATATGTGGTAAGGGAAAGGAATCTTTTGGACATGCTTTATTTAAATCAGTATAATCTACACAAACACGCCACTTACCATTTTTCTTGGGTACAACCACCGTATTAGCTAACCAAGTTGGATATTTTACCTCACGGATTGATCCGATTTTTAATAATTTTTGGACTTCATCCTGAATCACCTGGTTCTTGAAAGCACCTTGTTTCCGTTTCTTTTGCTTTATTGGTGTGAAAGAAGGGTCCTCGTTGAGTTTGTGAGTCATCACATTTGGAGGTATCCCTGTCATATCAGCGTGGGACCAAGCAAAGCAATCTAAGTTAGCTTTTAAAAATTCGATTATCATACCTCGCATGTTCGTGTTTAAATTAGCCCCGATATAAACCTTCCGTTCAGGCTGTTGATCAAATAACATCACTGCATCAAGCTCTTCAATCGTCGTTTTGATGCTTTCATTCTCTTCAGGTTCTTGAATTGTGTCAGGCCTTGAGTCCAAATCTGTTTTCTCTTGTTCAGTTGAAGTTTGATCTTTTTTACTTTCAACTGTTTCCTGTAATTGCTATTTTGCTTTATTTGCGGCGCTCGTACTTGTTACAGCGTTGACATTTCTGGCCATCTGCTGATCCCCACGAATTTGACAAATTCCCCATGGTGATGGGAATTTGATAACTTGATGCAGGGTTGATGGGACAGCATCCATATCGTGTATCCATGGCCTTCCCATGATCATATTGTAGGCCATTTCCATATCAACTACCTGAAATTTAGTTTCCTTCACAACACCCATAGCAAAAGTTGTTAGTATTACCTCACCTTTTGTTACTACACTTGAATTGTCGAAACCTGACAAGGTGTGCGCCTTGGGTAACATTTTGTCTTCAGCTTGCATTTCCCGCAGTACCCTTAGTAATATAATATTTACAGAACTTCCTGGATCAATCAAAACTCGCTTTACATTAGTATCATATACAAGTAAAGATATTACCAGTGCATCATTATGTGGAGTTGTCACTCCTTCGTTATCTGCGTCATCGAACGAAATGCTTTCATTGTCAAGGACCTGCCGCACCCGTTTCCCGTGTGTAATTGTTACCTTAGAAACCTTGTTGGAAGCTGTGTAAGTTATGCCATGAATATCTTCTCCCCCGCTTATGACATTCACTGTCCTCTTGGGTGAAGGAGGTTGTGGTGGTTCTTGTCTGTTTTTCATATAAGCTTGTTTTCCTTTCTCACTAAATAACTCAGTGAGGTATCCTTGCTTCAATAAATGATCTACTTCACTTTGCAGGAATCTGCATTCTGAAGTTTTGTGCCCGTGATCGTTGTGAAATTCGCACCAATGATCCGGATTGCGTCTACTTGGATTTGATCGCATTTCTTTCGGCCACCGTACCTTATCTCCAATGCTTCTTAAAACAACTACGAGCTCGGAGGTAGAGACGTTAAAATTATATCCACCGAATCGTGCCTTTAAACTCCGGTCATCATCACGTGATTCCTGTCTATTCCGATCATTCCTGAACTTTGAAGAAGAGCCAGAATCCCGGTTCCTTGACTTTTGATCGTATTGCTGGTTATCTTGCTTCGACCGTGGGTCCTTTCCTGCGGGTCCCATATATGGATCGTACCTGTTTTTACCTGATCTTTTTTCGGAATCTGACCTTCGGGTACCGCCCCTTTCTTCATGATGGAGCTTAGGTACGGTATCTTCTTCGATTCGCAGCTTCGTGCTATACCTGTTGTAAACATCATTCCATGTGGTTGCAGGAAATTCTCGAAGACTTTCTTTGAGTCGTCTCGTGGCTTCAGAACTTTTGTCATTTAAATTACTTGCAAAAGCTATAGCAGCCCAATTGTCTGGCACACGAGGTAGAGTCATTCTTTCACGTTGGAATCTATCAACGAAGTTTCTAAGCAACTCCGAATCCCCTTGTTTGATTTTGAAAATATCTTCCATCCTTTTCTCAACTTTTTGTGCTCCCGAATGTGCTTTAATAAAAGAATCTGCAAGCTCAGCAAAAGAATTAATAGAATTTTCAGATAAAAGAGAATACCAGGTTAATGCACCCTTGGTGAGTGTTTCTCCAAATTTCTTGACCAATACTGATTCAATTTCTTGTTTGGTCAAGTCGTTGCCTTTCACGCCGGTTGTAAATGCAGTCACGTGGTCACGTGGGTCTGTAGTACCATCATATTTCGGGATGTCAGGCATTTTGAATTTTTTCGGAATTGGAAGGGGAGCAGCACTAGGCTTCCATGGTTGTTGTGAGTATTTGTCCATGTCTACTCCTTTTATTACAGGTGGAACTCCAGGGATTTGTTCTATTCGCTCATTTTGTTCCTTCAGCTGTTTCTGCAAGGTTAGTACTAAATTTTGCAAATATGAATTATTTAAATTACCTGGTCCCCCTTCTTGTGGTTCACTGGGGGTTGCTCCGTTTCCAGAATTATCAAGACCAGAACGGGGGTTCTCCAATGTATTATTATTAGGAGTCGGTGTAAGTGGCGCAGCAGGCAATCGACTAACAAGTGCCTGAAGAGCTTTGCCGACTTGTGCATCGATTAGCTTTTGCAAAGCTTCAGTTGTAACTCCTTCAAAATGTTCAGATTGTTCTTGTTGATCAGCACGGGATTCAGTAACAGGAGTGCCTTCACGAGATTGACGTGGTGAATTTAAAGGAGAGGGAACCATGGTATCTTGATTTTGATGTATTTGATTCTCATGGTTTCCCAATGTGTTGTTACTGTTGTTGTCGGCGTTATTGTTTGACATGGTGACGATAATAGATAAGATATAGCTTAAAAAGGAAAGATTATCAGATTCCCGGTAACGGAACCAATTTGTTTAACCAAAAATCTGAGTCCTTGGTCAAAACTAAAAGAAAAATTCGGGTTACTGATAATCAGGAGACAAAAAATAAAATACTTTTAAGAACAATGGTAGAAGGTAAATAGATAAGTATTTCAGTATATTCTCAATAGTATTCCGTGTCCTTACAAATGATGATACTTCTTCCTTTTATAGATCATTCTAGGTAAAGGAATAAAGCCTCAGCTTTAATGATATAATCATGAGCAATAAATGACATTAAATAAGCCGTTATACAATCATTCCTATTAAATACCAACTTTATAACGTATCAGACATTTAATAATGAATTTGGACTCCTTTCTGTCATCTGATCCTTGCTTTCAATGCCTTCTAATCCGTTGGCTGTAAATAATTTAAATTGGTACGAGACTCGTATCTATACATCGTCTCGTGCCTATTTAAATTCTTCTTCCCGTGGCTGTTTTCACCGTGCCTCTTAGTCAATTGCTGTTCTTTGACCATTCAACTAATCCACGTGTCATGCCACGTCATTTTTAATATAAATTCAGTTTTTTCCCAATACAATTGTTATACTTGCTTTTGGATCCTAACCTACGCAATATTGTTTAAATTTGGATCCTTTTTGTGAGGAGTTTCAGATAATTAAGTTGAAGCTTCAATGAGAATTCCCTTTCTATGCAGAAACCAATGGGATCAGAGGAGGCTCTATTATCTTTGTTCTTGCCTTCCTTCTGTAACATTATTATTCTAGCTATATAATGTTTTCTGCTCGGCGCTTTACAAACATCCTCCAACTGATTAATTGAATTCATCTGTACCTTTGGAGAAATATTTCAATATTCTTAAATAGTTTATAATGATAGATTCTTTGTCTTTTCTATTCCTTTTTTGTAACTTTTGTTTTTTAATATTTTCCTACAAATAAGCAAGCTTGACTGAATTAAGTTACACCCAATTAGTATAATGCTCTTCAATTTTCCTTAAGGCTAGAGTTTCTTGTTTGATATGAGATGCGCGTATTCATGTAAGAATGTCAACATTAATGTTTACCATCCTCGTGTACTATTCGATGCATTTTTATATATGCGTGGGACTTATTAGGATTGTTGGACACTTGAAGAGTGTCTGGTTCATGTAAAGTTTGAGTCTTTATCATGCTTAGACATTCTAGACTAATGTAGAAGCATTCAAATAAATGTTGTTTGATATATATCTCCTTTATATGCGGATTCGATGTATTGGTATATGCTTTTAATCATAATATCTGAGAAAAACATAGTTCTTATCTTCGACTTTGACTATGCACTTTATTATTCGTATTTGTTATTCCTTTGTTGTTTCTCTATTTCTGTATATGCCTATGAAATGCACATGTTATATAAAGTGAGTATCTTTTCTAAATCCTACACTACTTTATTGAGGTTAGTCTTGATATTTTTTGAGTACATATGGTCACTGGTACTCATACTATATTTCTGCACCTTACATATAGATTTTAAAACTGAGCAGTTGCGGAGTTCGAGAGCGAGCATTAAAGACTTATTGGCATTTCAGTCATTAGCTGTTATTTTGTTCATGGTTGCCTTAGATCTTATTTCTGTTTATGTATATTAAAATAGCATTGTATTTCTATTCTTAGTTGCTCATGACATGTGACACCAATTTTTGATGTAGTTTGTATTATTATCTATTTGATGAACTTCAGTTTGACTTTATCTTTTATGTTGGTTGGTTCATCTAGCGGGGTGCGTCAGATGCTATCACGACTTGATATGATTTGGATCGTGACAACTGCTAATGCTCGTACTTAATTAAATATAACAAATTCAAAAAGACCATTTTGGACTTATGTCAACCACCATATTTTTTTATATTTTGATAAACAACGACTTTTATTTAATAGAAACTAGTCAGGTTCAAGGGAAATGAAATTCCCTTGATCATTACAAATGATAGTTGCCACGCAGGAGATTTTAGATTGTCAAGTTTGGCTAACAACCTACATACGTTAGCCTACTAGATGAGACACCTCTTTTATCTGCCAGAAAGTTGTGCATCATTACCACCTTTTATGTTAAGATGTGAGCCACTTCATTTGCTTCACGAAAGTTGTGTATGATTGCCACCTTCTTTATTTTTTATATCAATCACCTGCAATTATATAAAATGGAGTTATAAGTTGGGTATTTAATTTTCTGATTCCACCTCCAGCCGCTGAATAATTAATTAAAGGCCCAGTTCAAGCCCTTGTTTAAGGGCTAGTAGTTCAGCATGTGTTGAGCTATTTGCGTAAATTCACTTTTGAAAACTCGCCACCCAATCAACATTGTTATTTCTATTGAATATTTTGCTATCAATGTTTAGTTTATACCAACCCTGAGACATGTTGTAGAACATGATTTATGGATAGACTAATGTTAGTATTATTCTCATTGTTTTTGTTCCTATTATTCCAGAAGTTCCATGCAACAAAAGAAAAGATATCGTCTCAGGTGACTATGTTGTTATTCAATGTAGGCTTGTTGTCACGAAGGGCAATTAACCAATGCGAATTGGCGATGGGTATAGCTAGAGAAGAAATGTTTATACCCAAACTACTCTAGAAAAGTCTGGTAATGGGCAGTTTACAAATATATGCATGATGCTTTCCTGCTCCATTATTTTTATAAAGTACCATCTTTTGGCAGTAATTAGCCATCTATAGATACCATTTGCTATATTACGGATTATAGATACCTTTTGTGTGGTTATAAGATGTATTTGATGTATTTAAACTATTGTATTCATGAACACAGTAGCAAAAAAAGGCGTGAATCAGGGAAGTCCAGCTAATCAGTTGTTGTATTCGAGTGTATTCGAATGTATTCATGGAGTGAAACATGGGATTACAGCTGGACAGATTATTCACGGCGTGAATTAGGGGATTACACTATTTTTAAAACAGAAAGTGAATCAATTAACATAATAGACTCCTAATATAACTCAACAAACTCAATTATAATACACAAATTTTATATTTTCAGTTATAAAAAAATTCTCAACCAAAAAATATCCAAAAAACATAACAATTTTCAGAGAAATTATATAATACATCTGAATACATAAATTATATTAATTAAAAAAAACATATGAATACATTTGTGGCATATAGCGAGACAGTGAATATAATGAAATACATATAATACAGCGGGATACATTGAAAAAAAAGGCAGTGAATACAATGAAATACATGGAATACAACGAGATACATTGAATTACAATGAAAAAAAAAAGGTAATGAAATACATGAAAATACATTGAAATGTATTAACAGAAAATCAAGTTGCTCAACTCCAAACTCCGTCATCTTTATTGAAGAACAGACCATAATTTCCGGCGCATCCGCTGTTCACCGAAAGCCGGTAGTGAAAACACGACCCAATGGAGATTGTGGAGAGTGTGAGGATGGGTTGCAATTAACCACGAAATCAAGGAAAACATTATTTGGTTGCCGGTGTTACAAATAAAACACGACCCAAATTCTTATTGCACAATTTGAGAACTAAGAAATTGATTCAGGATGATGGGTTGCTATCAACAGGGCTGAGCAAGAAATTGATGGGTTGCACAATTTGAGAACTAAGAAATTGATTCTGAGAGATCACTGTTGTGTGGAGCAGAAATATGGCGTTGAGAGATAACCATGGAGAAATATGGCGTTGAGAGAGGGGGGAGGGGGGTGGAGAAAAATCTGAAAGAATGAGAGAGAAAAATAATACAAAGATATTTTATGGCTTAAGAATATGAGGTAACCATAAATAGATATTTGGCTATAAAAATCAAAAGGTATCTATAGAATATAATTTTTTTAAAGGGTATTTATTTAAAATAAATAAAGTATCAACCTTTACTATAGGAGGTAAAAATTCCTATAGCATCCAGTGCCGGCCCAAGGGTCAAGCTGCTAAAGCTTTGGGGCCCATAATTTTGGGGCCCCAAATTTTCTTGATAGGTTATATGGTAATTAAATTTTAAAAAAATATTTAGTGTTTTAAATGAGAAAGTATAAATTTTTATAGCAAAAAATAAGATTAAATTGTTGAGCATAATTGAGAAGAATATCTTTTTTGGAATCACTCTCTGGACCATAAATTGAGAAAAAAATCGATTATTAATTCATAACTCCAAAAAAATGAAAGTTTAATATAATCCTAAAATGTTCCTTGGATAAGTTTTTAGCAAAAGAAAAAAAGCTAGAAAAATAAAATTTTAATGAAATTACATAGTATGAGTTTTCTTTTCTTTTATAACAAAAAATAAGGCTCCAAATTTATTGAGCCGCCCCGATAGCATCTATATTTTGGTCCTATGTGATTTAGGAAGAGCATTTCCGCAAAAGAAATTAAACTTGTTAGGACATTGTAACTTCCAGATCCACTCAAAATTCTTGTCGGAAGTTTCTGGCGCGGCAATTAGTCTATAACTAGAAGTTGTGGTAAAAATAGTCGATCACCACTCTTTTACCAAAGATAATCTGATTCTCCCTTCACTTATTGCTCCTTTGTTTCTTTTCTAAGTCGTTGATTCCAGATTAAAAGTTTAAACTTGTGGTCATGAACTCATGAGGCGAAGTTGTCAAATTAAAACCAAAATCGGATACAGTTGCCCATTTTGTTTAACTTACTGATTATGTCTTATAATAGCCCCAAACCCAAAAAAAAAAATTATATTAAGGATTCGTACGATGACTACAACTAGCTTAGGATTGAAACGTCGTTGTAGTGCTTCTATCTTTTAATCTGTGTGTGACTGTGTTGCCTACTTGTGTTAATAAAGCAAGAGAAGATAAAAAGAAAAAGAATAAGCTAATCATTTTGGTCTTTTGCAAATAGAAGTTAACCCTCAATTAGACAATTAATATGTCAAATCACTTTTTTAAGAAGACAGTATCAATCAACATTAACACAAGCATAACTAAACAATGAAATCAAAGGCAATATACTTTATCCAATTTATACCCCTAATTATAGAAACAAAACAAAGTACCAAACCAGAAAAATATACAACGTCCTCGTTCCTGAGCCATAACTGAGCACCACCAATAATAATAATATTATCCTCAATTCTCTCAACCTTTTCTTCTTTTTTTCCTGATAAAAAAATTGGATGAAAAACTTGAACAACGACATTTTTGATCCCCTAACAATAATAATGGACTCCGATTTCTCTTCTGGTTACGGGTCGGGTACAGAATCCGACTTCGGGTTCGCTTTCAATGACAGCAATTTCTCTGACCGGATTTTGATAGTTGAGATCGTTCCAGACTCGCCTGACTCCAAATCCGACGGTGAGGGTTGTAGCAGTATCGTTGATTGGGCTCGCAAACGCAAACGTAGGAGAGAAGAAATTAAGAAAGAAAATGGTTAGCTCTTTTAATTCCATTAGGGTTTAAACAATTTTATCAATTTTTGATTTTTTTATTAATTTCATGTATGTATATTTGGTACTTAGATGTGCAATTTGATTTTTTTGTTTGTTTCAAGGGTTAAACTTTCACATCAAAATGCTTAATAGTTTTGTTTTTATGATTAATGAATCTGAAGAATGGGCTTTTACATATCAAGCTTTACAGGGAGAAGATGCAAAATTTAGGACTTGAATTTATTTATTTCAATTTTTTATATATTTTTTGTTCAAACTTGAGTTACAACTTGAAATGGAAGGTATTTAGCTAGGTTAAAATGATAGAATTGCACGAATTTGCTTTAGCGTTGACTGTTGATGAAAATCACTCAATTGATCTTGCAGATGTAGCTGCAGCATAAGTTACTAACTTCATCAGATAACTTGCAAATGAGTTTAAGTTCTATGCACTATTAGGTAATTACAGTATCTCTTTTGATAAACACTAATTAGTGATCTGGTGAAAATGGTAACTAACCTGCTATCACACGTTAACTAACCTGCTATCACACGTTAAATTTACTGATAGTGTAAACATTTTTATACAATGATAGTGTGCATAACTTATTCTTCGCAAATATGGTTGCTTGAGCACTAAATACCGATGATCTTGTTTGCTAACAAAAAAGAAAAAAAAACTAATGATCTTGTAGTAATCCTCTTGTCATTTGTCGCTGAAAGTGTCTTTCTGACAAGTTCGGCTAAATACTTTAATTCTCTCTCTAACCACAAACTTAAGCTTTTCCGCTGTTCTAAATCATACTTAAGTTTGTCAGCTACCAGTGCACGCACTTGAGTTTGTCCCCATTCTTGCAACATTTCCTGTTCTGTCGCCTATCAGAAAACTTAATCCAGTTTTTTATGTTTTAACATAATTTGTGCTTATTAATTAGTTTCTCCAGTCTAATGGATTCTCACCTCATAAACCTTTCAGATGCAGATGTGCTCACGCAACGCGAGGAGGAGATGTTGAATTGTAATATGCTGGACACAGAAGATGGTCTTGCTTATGAGAACCAAGATGAGGAAGCTGTTGCAATGGTTGAGGAATATCCATCCGGCCTCGAGATGATCACAGATCACCCTGGTACCTATGCACTTCCCCACCATGGATCAAACTGTCTTGTTTCCATCATTGTGCTGCTATTTTCAAGGATTCTAACTGTTTTAACATTAGATCCTGATATTAACAAGAATCTACGAGATATCATAACGTGGCTTGCACTCTTTTAGGATAATATGGATGTATCCTTTGTGTGCATAATCTGACACCTGAATTTGTTACAATGTAATAGCATGTGAAACATTAAGTTCCTTTATCATCGCGTGGTCTTTTTCTCTTTCCCTTCTGTCCTTGAGCCGAGGGTCTGTCGAAAACAGTCTCCTCTATCTTAACAAGGTAGGGGTAAGGTCTGCGTACACTCTACCCTCCCCAGATCCCACTTGTGGGTACTGAGTTTGTTGTTGTTGTTGTTGGTCTTTATCTCTCTTTTTTTGGGATTTTGAAACAACTTTATGGCATTTATAGGGGATGGTGAAGCTCCTAAGAGCACTGACTCGTCCACAAACATGGACTCTTCTACTGGGTTTCGAGTTAGAACTATACACATCAGTTCTCCTATTTTGGCTGCAAAGAGTCCATTCTTTTATAAGGTTAGGAATCTTTAATTCTGTGTTATATCTTAGTCAGGAACTTTCATTTGCTCTTTCTTTTGACATCTTTTTGTTTTCTTCGTAGCTGTTCTCCAACGGCATGAGAGAGTCAGAGCAGCGGCATGTTACTGTACAAATCCATGCCTCGGGTTAGTAATAACATTTTTAATTGTAGTTTCTTGTGTTCTCATTTCATGGTATTGTCCTTTCCCTTAGACTGAACCGTCCCGATAAAGTAATAATATTAACCTGATGCTGTCCCATGTCAGAATCTGGATACAGTTGTATTCTCTGAGCATCAAATGTGTCTGTTATATAGCTCTTTTTCCATTTGTTAGAGTAAAAAGTTACTGGAATAGCTTGTAGGCTGTACTATATTGTGCTCTATGTTACTTATGCCCCCCCCCCCCCAAAAAAAAAAAAAATAATTCAAAAAAGAAAAGGAATACAAAGCATCATGTGCTGTACTCCTACTTACATGGGCGCGCCACTTCCCCCTTATACCGTGCACATAACTTGACATTCCTACAGATGTGCTTACTGCTATTCGGGTTTGAAACTTGGAATGAATCAGCTCGGGATGCTTACCATAAGTATTTATTTTCTCTTTTAAAAAGTTTTTAACAATTGGGATGTTCAATTAGAGAGCAACACTATCAATCACTAAATGAATATTGAGTTTTTGAGCTGTTTAACCATTAGATTAATAAGTGGTGGTCTGAAAACTGGGGACAAAATAGATTTGAGCACCTGTGAATTCTTAAAATAGGTTTTGATAAATGAGATTCTTATACTCCCTCTCTTTCCATTTTTCAAATGGCATTTGATCGGATTTGTAGTTTAAGATAAAAAACTTTTGACATATAAGTTAGATAAATAACATAACTAAGTCAGAAACTAAAGAAAAAAGATTCAAATACAGAAAGGTATCTTTTTTTTTTTAAACGGCCCAACAAGTCAAAGTTCCATATAACATTGAAAATTTTTGTTGTTGTTAAAAAGAAAAAAAGTTGATTTTTTTTTTTGTTAGTGTTTGGAAACTAAAATGTTAATGTGACTAGTAATAATATATTATCTTCTATGGAGTATCTAAAATCATGGGCAAAGGTTATTTTATGTTAAGCAGTGTGAGTGCTACACTAGAAATGTCACATTCTATAAAAAGCTACTTGGAAACAGTTCCAACGTGAATGTGAAAATTCACATTTATGCTGCCCAAATGTGTACATGATTTAGGTTTGACATTTGAACTCCAAACACGATTCTAGACCTTAAAAACGTGTTACCATAAGGGGCTAGGTACCTGATAAACCATACTTTAACCCATGTGCTTTTTTGCTGTATGCCTTAACGTATCTGGTATTTTTCCTATCTTGATGAATCCAAAAAAGTCTAAATGTAGAAGAATCGAACACCAGATCAAGAATCAAGAATCGTGTCTGATACTCTTTAAAGCATCTGTGTGAGAAATTGATTTGTCTACAAATATGTTTGCGGGGTTATAAACATGCTCCAAGCACTACTGTTTGTTTTGCTTTCTATAGCATACTTGAAGACTAAGTTGCTCGGACTTGGATGCGGGTATGCGATACGGGGACGGATCCGAGTATCAGATTCGACAAAATCTAAATTTTAAGATACGGGGGTGCGGATTTGGATATAGATACGGGTGCGGGGATTCGGCTAATAAAAAATAGAGCTATAAAAATATTGTAAATTTTGAGAGATATTCTGTGAAAAACTTACATGAATATTGTAGAATTCAATCTTTGATTCTCCAAGATGGACATTATTCTTTCATTCTCCTAAATCTGTTTTGTTTTTGATTTTGAGAAATCAAAATCTCAATTTTTCTCCCAAATTTATTGATGGACTCCGATCAAAGTGTCCGAAGTCAGTTGACCGAATCCGGGATGTATCCCGCTCCCGTCCCCGTCTCGTATCGGGGGCGGGGACGGCACCAAAATCGAAGAGTCCACGCAACTTAGCTTGAAGAAGAAATTCTTACACAGTTTCTTTAATTAGCTATAACATATATTCTTCTTTTGACCTCCACCTTTCTCAATCATTTTCGCAGAAGAAGCTGCCTTCATGGAGCTATTGAGTTTTATGTATAGCAATGCTTTATCTACGATAACGCCTACTCCCTTGCTTGACGTGCTTATGGCTGCTGACAAATTTGAGGTTGCATCATGCATGAGATACTGCAGCCGTTTATTGCGGAATCTTCCCATGACTTGTGAATCAGCCTTGCTTTATTTGGATCTTCCTTCTGGCGTTTTAATGGCTGATGCAGTTCTGCCACTGACTGATGCTGCAAAACAGTTCCTCGCTGCACGTTTCAAGGATATAACCAAGTGAGAGCTCTTCCAAGAAGTAGTTTTTTTATTACTCTTGTTGATTGTTTTGAAAGTGGAGCTTAAAACTGTTGCTTGGAAATAGAAAAGTGAAGGAAAGCAAGAGGCTTGTCATCAATTCCAATTTTCCTCTTCATCACGAGCTAACTTCATTCTGTCATCCCTTTTTCACGAACTAACTTCATTCCGTCATCCCTATTTCAGAATGAGTTTGCTTTTCCTAAACACTTCATTGACAAGCCTAGTTTTGGGGCTTTATAAACTAGCTGTTTGTTTCATTACTAACTAGTGAACAAAAGGACCTCCAGTCTTCCCTTTAGTAAAGAGCTTCTTGTATCACATTTCAGAGTGTTTTCAAGTTGTCCTATTTATCAGAGACTTGTTCACTCTTTAGATAGGGTTTTTGATTGTTTCAGCGTAGAATTTGTCATCTGAAATGTTATCCTAAAATCCTTCCCAGGTTCCAAGAAGAGGTGTTGAACTTGCCTCTTGCAGGAATTGTGGCTGTTCTCTCCAATGACGATCTTCAGGTTGCTTCAGAGGATGCTGTATATGACTTTGTGTTAAAATGGGCTCGCATCCATTACCCAAACTTGGAGGAACGACGTGAAATATTGGGCTCACGTCTTTGTTGCCTCATTCGTTTTCCGTACATGACATGCAGGAAGCTGAAGAAAGTTCTAACTTGCAATGACTTTGATCCTGAACTATCTTCAAAGGTTGTCCTGGAGGCTCTATTTTTCAAAGCTGAAGCACCATACCGGCAGCGTTCTCTTGCTGCTGAGGAGGGCAGTGCCTCACACCATTGTTTTGTGGAGCGTGCTTACAAGTATAGACCAGTTAAAGTTGTCGAGTTTGAACTACCTCGTCAGCAATGTATTGTTTACCTAGATACAAAACGGGAAGAGTGCAATAGTCTCTTTCCTGCTGGTAGAGTTTACTCTCAGGCTTTCCATTTGGGTGGACAGGGTTTTTTCCTATCAGCTCATTGTAACATGGATCAACAGAGTTCATTCCATTGCTTTGGGTTGTTTTTAGGCATGCAAGAGAAGGGGTCAGTGTCATTTGCAGTGGATTATGAGTTTGCAGCTCGGACAAAGCCAACCGAGGACTATGTGAGCAAGTATAAGGGGAACTACACATTCACCGGTGGCAAGGCTGTTGGCTACAGGAACCTGTTTGGCATCCCTTGGACTGCTTTTATGGCTGAAGATAGTGTATACTTCATTAATGGGATTCTCCATCTTCGAGCTGAGCTTACTATCCGACAATAAATGCTTAGATACTAACATGATGCCTTTGTTTGCAGCCATACTGGACTTTTTTAGATGTCAGTGAGGGCTTTGAGAAGAGGTGGAATGCTAACTGTAAGATGTTGTCGACCCTAGTTTCCAGAAAGGTTTAAATTGTAGTGACAGGTTAATTGTTCAGTGCCTATGTAAAAACTGTTGTATGGGCTTGTATGTATCCTGCTGCTGTATATCCGCTGCTGCGTGTTAGTGAAATTGAGAGAATCAATAGCTTCATCTGTTGATATTGCACTAACTTCTAACTTGCCAGTTGCTTTGAGGTGCGTAATTAAAGTCTCAGCAAATCTTTGAATTTTGCTTATTTATTAACTTGCATAAATTGATTAAATTATGGTTTTGTTAAGGGTTATTGGCTCTCTATGGAGGTGATTTGCTAGTGTAGGTAAATCTTTAAGTTTATTCTAACTGGACTTAATATGATATACCTTTCGTTTGCCCTTATGGATAAAATCTTAGGGCATCTTCATTCTTTGCTGACGAATTTCTAGCAGATGCAATTTTATGTTCTGTATTCCTAATACTGTTATCATCTATTTTTCATTGTTAACAAACATAACATATTCTAACAACAGTGGAATCCATATTAATTGAGCTTCGGAGTACTATTTGCAATGAAAAGGCCAAGATGAACCAAAAGAGAACGACCGAGCTGGTTGATTTTGTCCTCTATTTTGGGCTAAACTTTTTAAAATTATCCTAAAAAAAGGAAAACAAAAGGAAACATAACAACAGTGGAATCAATATTAATTGAGCTTCGGAGTACTATTTGCAATGAAAAGGCCAAGATGAACCAAAAGTGAACGACCGAGCTGGTTGATTTTGTCCTCTGTTTTGGGCTAAACTTTTTAAAATTATCCTAAAAAAAGGAAAACAAAAGGAAAGAGTGAAACATAATATGTTTACTTTATTGTTACTATAAATTGGTTGATTAGGTAAGTTGTGTTATGCCGCTTAAATCAAATTTGATCCAACTTAGTATTGATTTAAACATATTTATGGAAAGGTTGAGTCGTCATCTATCACTTGACGTGCCTTGACCTTCAGAGTTTTGACCCAAGCCCTCACCCCCACACCACAAATTGACACTGCTACCTGAAACCAAGGAACAACTAATCTCAAACTACGGATAAAGAATGAAAGGCTTTTGGGAAAATTAGATGCAGTCTTGACCGGGAAGGCTATGTTAATATGCTTCTAATATATAAGAAGAATACACTGTTAGCCCTTTATTTTATTTCTTTTTATCGAAAATGAAGGTTAAAAAAGGTATTAACTTACAATATGCCTGTAATATTGAAGCTCGAATGGGGGAGAAAAAAGAAAGAAAAATAAAAGGGGGGAAGGCCAGGCATATGCTATGTTTTCAGAGACACCACAAGACGCTAAGGTCAAGTGAAATGGAAACCTGGACATGATAATAAGCGGATGAAGCTCTTTTTTAGTGAAAAACAATCTACCAGCCACAATGCAGAAAAAAGAAATTTTAAGGAGCAGAACATCTTATAGTAACAGCATGAGATATTAAACTCTGTTAACCACCAATCCTAACCCAGTGTTCTCAAAATCAGTAGTGCACTATAATTGCAGTTCAAAAGCAAGATGCTTCCAGAAGCAGTCAATAAGAATCTTATTAATTACAACACTACACTACATGTCATTTATGTTGCATCAAAACTTCAAAACTAATAATGGAGTTGAAGATCTATATGATACACAGACGTGCAAAGAGTAGGGGACAATACTCTAGACAGAGAGCAGCAAAGGATTGAACTAAAGTTCTTTCAGAGAAGCAGACAGAATATCTAATATTAAACTAGAACAAACAAATTCCTGATGGAGGCAAATCTACATAAGAGATCAATCTTTTCAAGGGCAAACTGTCAGTGAAGGAACACTGGTATTCAGAACTTACTCGAGTACTTGTCACTGAGAAAATGGGAGATTGAAAGTCTATATCACAGATATCTATGAATATCAGCAAGGAAAAACTTAAGCATCCAAGGTAGGAGAAGGCATTTATTTAAATTGTCACGTTCATAAGTGAAAACCCTCAAAGAACAAGCTTGACGTTGATGAAACCAATTGCAGAAGAACTTTAATGCCAATCGCATAAGCACGTCAAGCTGAGCAATCCACCCATCATTTACTCCACAACTGATTAACTTGCACTAAAGACATAACTGCACGACCACTTGGCAGAGAAGAAAAATTAAGTAAAATAATCTTGTTTGTAATATCAATTTCTTGAGGTGAAAGAATGTATTTTGATTTATGGGAAATACTTGAAAACCATCCTGTAGCTATCAAACAGAGAACAGGAATCAAACCCCAATTCTTAGTAGTCATAAGACCAAAATATTTTAAAGGATTTCAAATGGTTAGCTCCCAGTCGGGCAAAATTATAGTAGCTGAAAGTAATCACAAAAATCTGAAACTACATCAAAAGCAGCAGTTTCTGTGAAAATATCGATGAATAACCTTAAATAGCTAAAAAGATTTTCCTTAAATAGCATAAGCCTAGCAGATATGCAGGTTTGGGAAAATGTTATCATGATATGCTTAGGACAGCAAGAATCATGTTATTTGTACAAATTTTATTAAGATGGAATCATTAGTATCGAACAAAAACCAACAAAAGAAAAAACGAACCTCTGAAAGTGGCAGTTCAGAAACACTGTTGAGAAAAGGTAAAGAAGCGCAAAAGCAACAACAACTATGCCTCAGTCCCATACAAGTTGAAATCGGCTATAATAATCCTAATTGACCACATTACAAGCGCAAAAGCAATAATCAAGGGAATTTTTTCTTTTGATAGGTAGAATAGAAACAGAGAGAGCTGTGGAGTAATAAGAACAGAGAGAGAGCTGTGGAGTAATAAGAACAGGGAGGGGAGAGGGGGCTCAATTGAAAAAATAAATACTAAGATTTCTGATATTCAGAAGGTCTTATACCCAATGCGTTTTTTACTAAATCAAATTTAGGCACTAATCAAGAGCAACCTATTTTCTTTTAATGTTGCCTCTTCTCATCCTTCCTCAACTTCTTGAGTCCAATGACCAGGCCACTGCCTTTCTCTGAGACTTCTCATCTTCTTCCCTTCCCTCCTTCCTATTCTCCCATCCAGCATCAAAGGGATAAGAGCCATATACAAGCACCCCAATTTTCCACTTAAACACATACTCAATATTGTTTACCCTTTAAATTTAAGCATTAATTGTCAAATCCACATATTTACTGAAGCACTGCAGCATAATTTATCCACAGTCCTAAGGTTCTTTCACCATTACAGCCATAGCTCTATTTCACAGTAAATTATTCTTCTCTAATAAGTTTAATAGTTCAAATCAATGTACACATATATATAAGGCTTTCGGAACAGAGCACTGAAGACCAACACATGCGACTCGCTATATCATCATTATTATCATATTTTTAAATATCAGATGTAGCAGTTTGGAGATAGGCGAAGCTGAAAGAAATTTAATGGATCAATAAAATGCAGGGAATATTTATGCATAATGTAGGAAATGCAACTTCTTTAACTTCAATAAAGAAGTCATTCAATTGCCAAGGCCCTATAATGTTCAAAGGCATACAACATTATTAACTGCAAAACTAGCAACAAGTAAAAATTCTCAACAAGTCACATTCTAAATTTTAAATGCCTGAATAGCACAATTTAGAATCAATAGTTGACAAAGCTCAACTAATACCAGATTTTTATCATAATCTGCAACAGCTGCAGCAGCATTACACTCTGGCCTTCCTAGCAAGCTTAGACCACTCAGTATGGTATGCTCCTGGCATATCAATTCTCTCATAAGTATGTGCCCCAAAATAGTCCCTTTGAGCCTGCACGAGGTTTGCGGGAAGCCTAGAACGCCTATAGGTATCAAAATATTGAAGACTTGCAGACATTCCAGGAACACTAATTCCCCTCTGGATGGCCAGACCCACCACTCTCCTCCATGCAGCTTGCCTCTGCACCATCTCCCTGGCAAATTCCGTGTCAACCATCAAGTTAGCCAACCCAGGATTCCTCTGATACGCCTTCTTAATCCGATCCAAGAACACTGCCCTGATAATACACCCGCCCTTCCAAATCCTCGCCATCTCTCCCAAATTCAAATTCCACCCCTTCTCAGCACTCTTCGCCCTTAGCAAATTCATTCCCTGAGCATAACTACAAATTTTCGAGGCGTACAATGCCTGCCTCACATCATCAATCAATCTCTTCTTATCAACACTACTCCCATTCACATCAAAATTTATCTCCTCCTTTAACCCTTCCTTCTTAAAAATCCCTGCGGCGTCTTCCCGCTCTTCCTTCAATCCACTCATATACCTACTATCCAACGAAGCAGCAATTGTGGGAGCTGCAATTGACAGCTCAGCAGCCTGCTGCACAGTCCATTTCCCCGTTCCCTTCATTCCTGTCTTATCCAAAATCTTATCCACTAGCTCACCACTCCCCGTTTTCTCATCCTTCACATTAAATATATCCGCTGTAATTTCAACCAGAAAACTCTCCAGTTCACCACGGTTCCACTCAGCGAAAATATCTGCCAATTCGGAGTTACTCAACCCGCCCGCATTCTTCAACACATCATAAGCCTCCGAAATCAACTGCATATCACCATACTCAATCCCGTTATGCACCATTTTTACGAAATTACCCGACCCGCCTTCGCCAATGTAAGTAACACACGGCCCGTCCTCAACTTGAGCCGCAACTTTCTCGAGAATGTCTTTGATGTTCATGTAAGCCCCGTGGGACCCACCGGGCATAAGCGAGGGCCCATTTCTAGCCCCATCTTCACCACCAGAAACACCCATACCCAAATACAAAAGCCCTTTACTCGAAGCTTCACCAATACGCCGTTCAGTGTTCTCGTACCACTCGTTACCTCCATCAATAATCGTATCGCCAGGCTCCATGTGTTCAGCTAAAGCAGCAATCGTCTGATCAACGGGGGCCCCAGCTTTAACGAGGATGATAACAGATCTGGGCCGTTGAATCGACAGCACGAAATCACGCGGATTGTACTGACCGGTTAAAGGTAGTTGACCTTCGCGTTGAGCGCGATCTAGGGTTTCGTCAACTTTAGAAGTGGTTCTATTGTAAACGGAGATCGGGAACCCTTTCTCGGCTATGTTTAGGGCTAGATTTTGGCCCATAACAGCTAGGCCAGCTAACCCAATACGAGATAGAGCTTGAGCAGTAGCAGCTCCTTCCATGGCGGAATGAATAAGAAAATTTAAGAAGAAAAGAAAAAGAAAGAAAGGGAGATTTTTGAGAAGAAAGGGAAGAAGATGAATATATAGTGAAAATGAGTGTTTGGTGGGATGGATATTAGGTATGGGGGGAGAGTGACGGACTCGTCGAGGGAGTGAAAGGGTAGTGGCTGAAACTGCCAACGAGAGGCTGGCGTACTCGTCGATGTTTTCTATTAGTATTTCTTAGGGGTTGTTTGGGTATATGGTCAAACTATTATAATGCAGCAATTATTTATGTAATGAAACTTTATATCAAGATTATCATAATGGATAAATTTTGCTATAATATATAAGTTATTTCATAATATTATATATTTTATGGTTTTATGTACTTATTATTAGTACAACTATTCTTGTTTCTTAATGTATAGAATTTCGAAGAGGGGTTAATGCAAGATTGGAGGTTTAGAGGCAGATTTTGGAGTCTAAATATTTCAAGTTATCCCCAAAAAAAGTAGTTTCAAGTATTTCGGGTCTATTATCCAGGGGTAACGGGGAGATTGACGAAGATGTCACACATCGTATTGGAGCGGGATGAGTGAAATGGAGGCTCACATTTGGCATTTTATGTGAAAAATGTGCCGCCAAGACTTAAAGGTAAATTTTACGAAGTGGTAGTTCGACCAACTATGTTATATATGGGGCAGAGTGTTGGCCAATCAACAACTCACATGTGAAGAAGATGAAAGTAGCAGAAATGAGGATGTTGAGATGGATGAGTGGGTATACAAGGAGAGATAAGATTAGGAATATAACGTTATTCAAGACAAAGTGGGAGTGGCCTTCGTGGAGGACAAGATGCGAGAATCGAGGCTTAGATGGTTCGGACACATAAAGAGGAGAAGCATTGATGCTCCTATTAGGAGATGTGAGAGACTGGTGATCTCGCCCAAATCACACCTCAAATTGGGGTTGTGAAGCGGTCGGTTGCAATAATAATTACCCAACTAGGAGTCGGGATCGAATCCACCGGGAGCGTAGATGAGATTAGTGGTATATATTTGGACTAAGCGCGTAAAGTGTTCTAAGTTGCACTACCACAAACTTTGTTTTGATCCTACTTCTAAATTATGCTACAGTTTGCAATTATAAAATATGAAACTAGAGAATAATATTTTTATGGTTGTTTTTCAAATATGTAAAAGGTCTACGGCTGTGACTTCCACCTAGATGTTTACCTAACGGATTGTGGGCTTTGGAGCGGGTTTCGTTGGTCGGGATGTATTATATCAATCAACACATAATTACCCACTCAAAACCTCTCGGTAAGAGAGTGGTTTTTCCCAATTCGGCTTTCTCAAGCCTAAACGAGTATTGCACAAAACAATTGATAAATGATCAACTCGGGTCTTACTATCTCTAGGTTCAACCTTTTAATTAGGACTATCAATCTCTTGAGTTCATCCCAATTTCTTATTAGCCTAGTTTTCCTAGACTAAGTCTCTCTTTCTCAAGTAGAGACTAAGTCAAATAGGCTTGAATCAATGTTTGCAACCATCAATTCTACAATTATAGCAAGAACTAGGCTAAATATTACACACCCAACCGTAAACAAACCTTAAATCAAACACCCATTAGATACCCACACTAGGGCTGGGTCACAACCCTAGCTAGAAATTTAGCTACTCATAGTGGGTAATGAAGAAAATAGAGAAGAAATGATAATCAAACTCATATTGAAAGATTAAAAGATAAAAATCTAATGTTTAATCACTAAAGTAAGCTAATGTTGCTAAAACCAATAAAGAAAAACGGCTACGGATGTTTGGATATTCAAAACTTGACCTAAATTCGTCAAAAAAGACTATTTATACACAACTGAAAATTTCGGATAAAAATGCCCTTTCGGAGATTCTGCGGCTGCACAATTCCATGTGCGGTCCACACTTCTTCTTCAGTCTTGGCAGGAGCTTGGTCTGCGGCCGCATAATTCTGGATTGCGGCCGCTGATCACAGCCTACTCCACACTACTAAAAATTAGGAAGAGAGGGTCGCAATAGCTTTTACCCGATTTTCACAGAGGGTCGAGTATCTATTTAAGTTGGAATTGCGCATTTGTTCAAAATATCACTTCTAATCATTTTTGGGTTTTCTTTATATTCTGCTATTATCAAACTACAAATTATAATTGCTACTAGGTTAACTACGAGTAAATTGCTACAAGTTGTATCTAATAGTTTAAAAGACACTAGGGTAATGGCATCCTCCTAGGTGGCCAATTGACGCGTAATTGAACCTAAGGCACGATTGACATGATTGGGGAATATGATATAACCGTTGCACAATTTTACCCACTCTCACACCTCTCGGTAGAAAGAGTGATTTTGCCCAATTGACTTTCTCAAGACCAATAGGGTAAGCAAATTTGCTCAAGCAACTGGGTTCAAGTCGGGTATTACTCTCTCGAGGTTTAACCCTTTAATTGGGACTATCAATTCTGTTGAGTCCATCCAATTCCTTGTTAGGTCAATTTCGGAGACTTAGGCTCTATTTCTCAAGAAGAACCCAAGTCAACTTAGCACAAACTAGTATTTGCAACCACTAATTCATAGATTAAACCATGAAATTGACCCAAATAACAAATACCCATAGTCAATCTAACCTTAAATCACAACACCCATCAATTACCCACACTAGGGTTGAGCCACAACCCTAGCTAATGGGTCTAGATACTCATGCTTGAAGAGAAAAACAGAGAAATAGATGAAGATAAAGACATATTAATTAATTGCTAAGGTAAATACAAAGATTCAATGATAAAAACTAAGTAAAAATGCCCAAAATGGATAAGAAAAATCTTCTCACGAGCGCAACTAACGTCTGATAATATCCGATGCCCTAAAAATGGAAAAAGGTTCTATTTATACTAAGCTAGAAAAACTGGACAAAATTGCCCATGGGGGGTTAGTGCGGACCGTACAAAATGGTGTGCGGCCGCACTAGGCTCTTGAACTTGCAATCTTGAGTCTCTGAACCCAGGCTCCGCAGACTGCACAAAATGGACTGCGGCCACGGAGGCTTCTAGCTCGGTCCGCACAAACTCGACCGCGGACCGCACATGCTTGAACCTCTGAACTTGGCATCTCTCTGAACCTTGTCTCTGCGGACCGCACAAAATGGGAGTGCGGCCGTAGAGGTCCACCGCGGACCGCACAAAGTGTAGTGCGGCCGCATTGCTTCGAATCCTGAAATGCTGAGTCTCTGAACCTCTCTAGTGCAGACCGCACAAAGTGTAGTGCGGACCGCACAAAGTGTAGTGCGACCATACTAGGCCTGTTTTTCCTGAATTTGTCTTGTCTTTGGTACTTGTGCAAGTTTCACTCCTTTTGAGCTGATCTTTGACATCTTGTCACTTTGTTGATCAAACCTGCAATCAAGCACAACTTATGAGCCTTTTGGGACTATTTAGTATGAATTTATAATCAAAACGCAAGCAAGAAGGAGCATAAAATGCGTCAAAATCTCTAGTTATCAACTCCCCCAAACTTAAGCTTTTGCTTGTCCTCAAGCAACAAAATAAGACCCACCCCTTAAGGGAAAATCCAAGAAAATTTTAGCTGTCCTAAAGCAACCTCAACTAGCATCAATTGGGACTAACAATTGCCCTCAATACAAATGAATCATTAACAACATTTAACCTTTGAAAAATCATGGATCAAGTGCGACACAAGAGCATCAAGAGTTGACTCAACGTATCAAAGAACTCTCTCAATTACTTTGGTCATTGTGGAACCCAAACTCACACATCTTCATCTCTACCTAAGCAAACCTCACCTTTTTAGAATATTGGCACACAAACCAAGGTTAATGGAAATTCACTCATCTCTCTCAAGAAAAAGTCACAAGTCCGGCTCTAAGTACCATATGCTTGCCCTTTATGTGAGTATCCACTAATGTAAGCTTCATTCAACTCAAGATCATATATGGCTTTTGTGGAGTCATTGTGAAGGCTTTTGGTTCAGGGTAGGAAATGTTTTGGTCTAAGTGGGTTCCATCTTCCCTTAAGCACTTCTTTTGATTCCTTTGGCAAGCATTCTCTTGACTCTTTGAGTCATTTCACTTCTTTTCTAAGGGGTTAGAGAGACACATTGCCACTCTTTCTTATGCTTTTCAAACCTTTTCTCCCTTTTCAACTTTTCGACACCTTTCATTCTTTGCTTTTCTTGAATCCCTCTTTATTCCTTTTCACATTGATCAATCTTTTTGTCTTTTGCTTTTCTTTCTTTTTCATTGCCTTTTCTTTTCTTCGTTTTTTGTGCCTTTTTACCACTTTGTTGCCATTTTCTTCTCTCCCCCCAAACTTATACTTTTGCCATATGCTAAAGGAAAGATCAGGTACCAAGAGCGGGTATCTTTTAGAACGGGTAAAGGCTTGTATCATGGTTCTTGAATGATGAAAGTCTAAGGCTCAAAAGGGTTAACTAGGGTTCATATCATTGGTAGACTATGGATTTGTTCAAACTATCATTTGGATCAAGGAGAGCCTATAATCATGCCTAAAGTCAAAATTCACTTATGATTTCGCCTCAACAAACATTCAGGGCAAGTTCAAGACCAATGGCTTAGGACTTGGACTTGCAATTCAATTACTCACCACACAAGCTAAGGGATTGCTAAAGACATAGAGTCGGGGGCCCACAACGACCTTAGATACGATTTGAGAACACAATGGTCATGAAAAACCACTTGATGATTATCGGTTAACACAAAAGTCTCAAGGTCATGACTTTCACCATCCTAAACACAACAGTTTGTCTTTGACTATGGGATCAAAGGCAAATGTGCTAGGCCCAAGTGAAGCTTTGCTTGAGGTACCCTTAACTACAAACTACAAAAACAAAAAGAAAAACGGACTCAAACCCTTAAGAAGGTTGTCACGCCATCCATCATTGGAAAAAGACACCCGGTTCACACAACACTCTACCTTTGGAAAGAACCGTGGCATTAAGAAAACCAAAGGCTTATTAAAAATGTCCAAAACAAAACAAAAAGCTACGAACATAAATAAGAAGCTAAAAATGATTATTTTTTTTGCGAAAAATAGAATGAATATATACAATAGGGGATTTGAATATACAACGGGGGATGAATATATACAATGTGATGTAACTTTATATACAGACCCAAAGAAAGATAAAAAGTTCGATAAAAGTAACTAAATATCAAATTATATACAGACCAAATGTGAAAAATCAAGAAAGCATAAAAAATGTCAATATATACAGTCATCCAAAAAACATGTAGGGTTCACCCCCTCAAATGAAAGTTGGCATTGTCCCCAATGACAACTAGTCTAACTAAGCACCAAAAATATAGAGAAAAAGGATATAGAAGACTCCCTAAGCCGTGTCTGTCTGCATAGGATCATGGGTGGTCCCTGGGTCCTCTGTGCTCGGGAACCTCAAACTGGTTCCTGGTGGTCTGCTCTGCTGCTACTGGGACTGGGGCCTGGACCTCGATAGGCTGTGGAACTGGTACATCTGGTGGCTGACTAGAGGAAATCTCCGGTGGGTCCGCCAACTGGATGATGGCATCATCTGCTCTAGGAATCCTCCTCCTCTTCGGAGGCCTCTGGGTCTTCTCCGGCTATAGATGAGCTGCTGGGACTGGATCATCAAGAAACAGGTCCAAAGGCAGCTGGTCTGCCTTCAATCTATCATCATCTGCCCGCAGCTCCTTCACGGACTCCTTGGATGCCCGTGTCTTCCTAAGCTTCTTGTGCTCCCGAGCAAGCTCCTTGAGAGCCTTGCTGTGTGAATCAACTGCCTTGGCCAATGCATCCTAAGTGGTGAGGATTTTCTTCTGGTTCTCAAGTATCTCCTTCAAAGCATCTTCTATCGACTATGGGACCTGTGCTGGCTGAGGTGCCGACTGAGCCTCTACAGTAGTAGTCAATGTGGACAACTTGGATGAGGCAGTCTGCATCTAGTTGTTTATACTCAGCAGGGCCTGGCTCAGCCGGTGGGCAATAATGGGATGGGCCAGGGTACATAGGATCTCCAGGCCTGCTGATGTGGAAGGGCCAGGAGGAATGGCTGAAGATGTGGAAGGTCCGGGGGGTAAGTCAGCAGAAGTGGAGGTAGGCTCAACATGGACCTCTACCACAACTGGCTCTTCAGACTGGCCAGTTGGGGCAGAAGCGGGGCTTTGTAGTTCTTGTCCTTGGGGTTGTCATTCCCCTTCAAGCTATACTAGGAAAATGGGGATGTCGCCTTGACCATGTCATATGGCCTCGGCTCCACCTCTAGATCTGTGAAGTACTCGGTGAGGAAGTTGGGGAAAGGGTAGTTTCGGTCATGCTCTACTCCCACAATGGTGATAATTTTGGACATCACATTCCCCATGTTGATGGGGTACCCCGCCATAATTGAAGCAACCAAAATAGCCTGGTGGAGAGGAAGCGTCTGGTCATGAGTGGTCGGGTCCAACCGGCTGCAAATAAAGGTCTCCCAACCCCTTGCCTCAAAGTTTAGGGTGCTCCGCAATATTTTGACCCCAGTTGTCAACCAATCAGGAATGGTACTTGGGATTGCTAGGTACTGAGATAACCATGGACGGACCTCCTCGCCCATCTCCATCTTCGCCATATATAGAGTCCCATCCTCCTCACCGAAGCCCAAGTATTCATTAATTGACTTCCCATCGAACAAAACTTTCAAATTACGAACTTTGGTCACTTTGGAGCCCTTTTTGATGTGGGCTACATTACAATAAATCTCTTTGACCAAATGCTCGTTGGCATCCACAAAGTTATCTAAGAAGTGCTCCCAACCCACTCTAGTTCTGAACTATCTTTGCACGTTGGGGTTGTGGGGTAGTAGATCTTTGTCAATGAAACTCCGCTCCGGTCAACTTCCTCACCGGCCACCACTCCCGAAATTTGTGGTACGCTACCTCATCCACGAACCTATCCTCCCAAACATCTAGTTTTCTTGTTCTAATAATACCTCCCACTTGAGGCTCACCACCTCCAGCTACCTCCTCATCTCCCTGTACCTCCTCCTCACCTCCGCCTGCACCCTCCCCGGATAATGAAGCTGTGTGGGAGGTGGAGTATTCACCACTGCCGGCTGCTGAGCCCTCAGACGACTCAATAGAAACATGCCTTAGTGCTTGGGAAGTGGGTGATGGTGGAGGAGTATCATCTGTTAGTCTAAATCTGCCGGCCAATCTTCCACATTTTCTGACACATAATCTGAAGAGATGTCCTAGGAGGGCACATATTCACTCCCCGACTGATCACATGCTCGATCAACTATTTTATTGCTTTCCTCATCTTTTTTATGTTTTCTCTCACCTGGGGAGTGAATCGAATCATCTTCTTGCCCTTGTCCCCCCCGGGAGGACTCACCTCTCCCGGGTTGTTTTGATCCCTTGCCTCTTTGTTTTACCATTGTCTGCAAACATCATTCAAAGTATTTGTTAGTATCAATCAAGGCAGTTCAAGTTATTGCAGCAGAACAAATTGCAGAACAGAATCAAAGTGTTGCAGACAGTCCTCAGAAGCTACCTAGTGCGGACCGCACAAAATGGAGTGCGGCCGCACAGGGACCAGTACGGTCCGCACAAAATGGTAGTGTGGTCCGCACAGGGGTGGGGTTCAGAATACCCACCCTTTGAATCTTGACAGTGCGACCTACACAAAATGGTATTGCGGCCGCACTAGACCAGTGTGGACCGTGCAAAATGTAGTGCGGCTGCACTGCTCAAGGGTTATCTTTTAGAAGTTCAACAGTGCGGTCCGCACTGGGGCACCACGGACCGCACAAAAATGATCGCGGTCCGCATAGGGTGCCTAGAAGTGGCACTAAGTTATGGCTTGAGATTTTGCTTTTAAAGTCAAATTTCCACCTAATTAGAGGCCCTAATCGATTACCCAGTCCATTAAACTACTAAGTCCACAGGAATCAACATTTAAACTAATATAACCTAGAAATCGAACTAATTACGGGAGGAAGAAGAATATAAGTTAAGAAAAATGGAAATTAAAATAAATTACAAAATTAAAGAAAGAAGAAATGAGTGTAATGTTACTAGATTATGAGATGAAGTGAAGTTAAACAGTGCCAATCAAGCAATAACGATTAAAGAAGAAGAGGAACAATATTTAGAGTCTCTGAGGTTCAATTTTGCGAAAAGGGTAAAAGGAGGCCCTTAGGGTCTATTTATAGAAAAACCCCTGGGGCCCATTCTCACCTACCAATACGGACCGCATAAAATGGACCGTGGTCCGCATTAAGCTGTTATGATCAAACTTGGCCAATTATCCCACTACGGTCAGCACAAAGCAGATTGCGGCCGCAGTGGTCCACTGTAGACCGCACAAAGTGTAGTGCAGCCACAGTGGCCAACTTTAGAGAGGTATCACTTTGGCCTTCACCAGTACAGACCGCACAAAGTGTAGTGCAGCCGCACTGGCAACTTCAGAGACTGAACAATTTCTTCATTATGTCTTGCACTACATCAACACAATCCCTGCAACATCTCATAACCAGTTAGCCCAAAAATCAATCCTATACTACAAAGAAAATCAAAGAAAACAACAAGAAGAAAAACACATGGGTTGCCTCCCAAGAAGCGCCTGATTTAATGTCGCGGCACGACGCAGGTTACCATCACATCATTTGAAGTGAAGAAGTGCCACCACATGGCTGCCATCAATTTTCCCAAGATAATGCTTGACCTGGTGCCCGTTAACTCTGAAGACTTCACCATTTTTATTTTTCAAATCAAGAGCACCAAAAGGGGTCACAAACACAACTTCAAACGGTCCACTCCGTTTGGATTTGAGTTTTCCCGGAAACAGACGTAATCGGGAGTTGAACAAGAGAACCAAATCACCTACTTTGAACTCCTTTCCACGAGCATATTTGTCATGAAGGTACTTCATCTTGTCCTTATACAAGGATGAACTGGAGTAGACATGGAATCTAAATTCATCGAGTTCATTGAGCTGCTTTACATGAAGATTGGCTGCAACATCCCATTCAAGATTCAACTTCCTCAAAGCCCACATGGCCTTGTGCTCTAACTCAACCGGAAGATGGCATGCTTTCCCAAATACCAACCGATATGGAGACATCCCAATCGAAGTTTTGTAAGCCGTCCGATAAGCCCATAGAGCGTCATCCAACTTCTTCGACCAATTGGTCCTATTTGCATTGATCGTCTTTGACAATATGCTTTTGATTTTCCGATTGGAGACTTCCACTTGACCACTTGCTTGAGGGTGATCGGGGTAGAAACTTTGTGATTGACACCGTACTTAGAAAGCAACGTGTCGAAACTTTTCCATTGCAAATACTATAGCCAACAACTCTTTTTCGGTAACCGTGTAGTTCCATTGAGCCTCATTCATGGTCTTGCTTGCGTAGTACACCGGATGAAACATCTTGTTAACCTTTTGACCCAAGACAACCCCAACCGCAACGTCACTTGCGTCACACATGAGCTCGAAAGGCAAGCTCCAATTTGGTGCGGTAATGATTGGGGTAGTGGTCAACTTAAGCTTGAGAAGCTCAAATGCTTGCATACATCCCTCATCGAACACAAACGTTGCATCCTTTTCTAGTAGCTTGCACAAGGGGTTTACCACCTTTGAAAAATCATTTATAAACCTCCGGTAGAACCCCGCGTGCCCAAGAAAACTCCTCACCCCTTGACGGAAATGGGGGATGAAGCCTTGAAATCACCTCTATCTTGGCTTTGTAAACTTCAATTCCATGCTTTGAAATCTTGTGGCCCAACACTATGCCTTCTTCCACCATGAAGTGACATTTTTCCCAATTAAGCACGAGATTGGTGTCCTCACATCGGGCTAATACTCTATCCAAATTTCTCAAACACTCTTCAAAGGAATCACTAACCACACTGAAATCATCCATGAATACCTCCAAGATATCTTCCCCCATGTCGGTGAAAATAGCCATCATGCATCGTTGGAAGGTCGCCGGAACATTACACAACCCGAACGACATCCTAGAGAAAGCAAATGTGCCATATGGACAAGTGAATGTGGTCTTTTCCTGATCTTCCGAAGCAATCAAGATTTGATTATACCCCGAGTATCCATCCCAAAAGCAATAAAAAGCACGCTCAGCAAGACGATCAAGCATTTGGTCAAGGAATGACAATGGGAAATGATCCCTTCGGGTTACTTTGTTTAGCTTCCGGTAGTCCATACATACCCTCCATCCGGTAACTGTCCGAGTGGGAATAAGTTCATTATTGTCATTTGTTACCACAATCATACCACACTTTTTCGGTACACATTGCACCGAAGAAGTCCATGAGCTATCGAAATGGGGTACACAACACTGGCATCCAACCACTTGATTACTTCTTTCTTCACCACTTCTTGAATTGCCTCGTTCAATCTTCTTTGATGATCCAAGGAAGGTTTTGCATCATCCTCCAAAATAATTTTGTGCATACAGAATGCGGGGCTTATTCCCCGAATGTCAGCCAAAGTCCATCCAATTACCCTTTTCCGCTTTTGAAGCATCGCCAAAGTGGCCTCAACTTGCATGTTAGTTAGGCAAGAAGAAAGAATAACTAGTAAAGTAGAATTTGAGCCTAAGAATTCATACCTGAGGTGTGGAGGAAGTGGTTTCAACTCCAACACCGGTGGCTCCTCAATTGATGGTTTTGTTGGTGGAGTTTTCCGGTTTTCAAGATCCAAAGACAATTTTCTAGGCCCATAAGAATAAGAGCCCATTCCATGTAAAGCATTCACGCACTCCACTCGGCTTGCATCCTCATTGACATCAAGATTTAAAAATACGACTTCCAATGGGTCCTCCACATTGATCATTGCACTGGTGTCATCAATTATCACTGCTGTGACGAGGTCAGCAAAAGAACACACCTCGGTACTATTGGTCTGCTCTATAGATTTGCACATATGAAAGATGACCTTTTCATTTCCCACTCGGAAAGTGAGCTCACCCGCTTCAACATCAACCAATGCCTTCCCTGTTTCAAGGAAAGGCCTTACCAAGATAATAGGAACCTCATAGTCCACCTTGCAATCCAGAATCACAAAGTCGGCCGGAAATATGAATTTGTCCACTCAGACAAACACGTCATCAATAATGCCTAAAGGTCGCTTCATCGATCGATCCACCATTTGAAGTCTCATTGAGGTTGACCTAGGTTGCCCGATATCCAAAGTTTTGAAAATCGAGTAGGGCATCAAATTGATACTAGATCCCAAGTCACATAGAGCCTTGGCAAAATACGCACTCCAATGGTGCAAGGAATGGTGAAAGCACCGGGAACTTCAAGCTTCGGGGCCATTGAATGCACTATAGCACTAACTTGGTAGGTCATCTTTATAGTTTCACAATCCATAGAACGCTTCTTTGTAACCAATCACGACCTTAACCCCGAACCCGATCGTGACGGCGCCTCTCGTGAAGACAAGGCCAGCCAGACCAAAATAGAACACCTCATTTAAAAAGTTAAATACCATAAGTAGTTCTAAAATATGATATAATAACCATAATTTGCGGAAATAACGATAACAACAGTAGAAACCATCCCGACACAGCCCAAACCGGGGTGTCACAAGTCATGAGCAACTAATAAATCTGGATACCAGTCTACTAGATACGAAATTCGATACAGAAGTTCAAGGACATGAAAATAGTAAGATAAGGGAGGCACAAGCGCTGCGAACGCCAACAGCTACCTCGTAGTCTCCGAAAATACTGCCTGGACTCGGAGGATCAGCACTCAGGAGCGGACTCTACGATGCCTGAATCTGCACACACGGTGCAGGGAGTAATGTGAGTACTCCGACTCAGTGAGTAATAATCATAAATAATGGTTGAAAGCAAGAAAACACGTAAAGGCACAAAGCAATTCTATATCAGGCAGTAAAAATCACTTAAAGCAGTAAATCAGTGAGGAAGTCAAATGAAATTCCTTTAAACCAAGTAAAACAGGTAATTTAGCAGGTAAATAACAAGTAGAAATTCGCCCCTCGAGCACAGTAACAATCACTCAGAACAGTATCAGCCCCTCGGGCTCACTCTCAGTACAGTATCAGCCCCTCGGGCTCACTCTCAGATCATGATGGGTACTCGCGCTCACTATGGGTGTGCAGACTCTGGAGGGGACCCTTACGGCCCAAGCGCTATATCAAGCCACCTCGTGGCATCATCTCTCGGCACTTGGCCTCACATCACTCGGCACTCGGCCTCACGTCACTCAAGCCACCTCGTGGCGTATAAAAGTATCTCAGGCCCTCGGCCTCATATCGCTCAGCATATCCTCACATATGGTGCTCGGCCTCACTCAGACCAAAAATCATCACAAGCCCCTCGGGCATTAGTAAATTAGTAGTTCTCAACCCAAAACATCTTTTAGAAATATCATTTAAGTTTCAAATATGAGTAAAAGTGGTTGAGTTTGTAAAACAGTAAATATCAACATGACTGAGTTCAAGTGATAAATCAATACAGTGATGAAGTAGTGATAAAAATTCCCGGAGGGTTCAAATAGTTGGCACGAATCCCAAATATGGCAATCAACCCAAACCATGATGATAATAAACAAGTTTCAGTCAAATACGCAGTAAAATCATCAGCCGAGACGGATCAAGTCACAATCCTCAATAGTAAACGACTCCACGCTCATTATCAAGCGCGTGTCTCACCTCAATATAGCACTACAATGTGCAATCCGGGGTTTCAAATCCTCAGAACATTATTTACAATCGTTACTCACCTCGAACAGGCTACAACTCTAGCTCGCAACGCCTTTGCCCCTCGAATCGGCCTCCACACGCGTCAAATCTATCTAAAATCATAACGAATACATCACAATATGCTAAGGGAACAAAGACCAAGCAAAAACAATCAAAAATATCAAAAATCCCGAAATTAGCAAAACCCGAGCCCCGGGTCCACTTCTCGAAACTCTGAAATTTTCACATCATTAGATTCCTTATCATTCCACGAGTTCATACATATCAAAAATTCTCAAATCCAACCTCAAATGGTCCTTTAAATCCCAATTTAAAAGTTCAAAATCTCAAGCCCTAGTTCTTCCATTTTTAGCTTAGTTCCATGAATTTCTAGGTTGATTTCACAATAGAATCACGTTTTATGTTCAAAATTCTGACCTCCAATCAATTCTCCTTGAATCCTTCTTTAATCAACCTCAAAAATCTCTCAACATGCTCAACTATGGAGGAAAAATGACTCAAAATCGCGGATGAAATAACTTATAAACTTTCTGTCCAGTTCTGATATTCCTTCTTCGCGAACGCGATCAAACTCTCGCTTTCGCGATGCACAACTTATCTTGACCAGATTTTCCTTCTACACGATTGCGACATAGGACTCGCGAACGCGATGCTTTTCCTAGGCGACCCTTCGCGAACGCGACAACACACCTGCGAACGCGAAGCACAATTTCACTTCTAATCCACTGACTCAAATCATTCTATGCGAACGCGACAGTACCCCTCGCGGACGTGATGCACCAAGCTCATACCCCTTCGCGAATGCATGGCCTGCCTCATGAACGTGAAGGACAATTTAATACCTTCCTCCTCTTACTCTTCGCGAACGCGAAGAGATAAATTGCTGCAACTGCTGAGATAAATTTTCTGCAACTTTCCAAACTAAAAAGTGGTCCGATTGACCACCCGAAACTCACCTGAGGCCCCCGGAACCTCAACCAAAAGCACCAACATATCCTAAAACCTCATTCAAACTTGATCCAATAATCAAAACACCTCAAATAACATTAAATTACCCAAAACGCATCGAATTCAAGCCTAAGTTTTCTAAAAACTTCCGAAATACGCTTTTGATAAAAAACCCAACCAAACCACGTCTGAATAACCTGAAATTTTGCACTCACATCACAAATGACATAACGAAGCTATAGAAACTCTCGGAATTCCATTCCGATTCTCGGATCAAAATCTCACCTACCCACGGGAAATCGCCATAATACTAACTTCGCTAATTCAAGCCTAATTCTACACCGGACCTCCAAAACCAATTCCGATCACACTCCTAAGTCATAACTCACCCCTCGAAGCTAACCGAACCATCAGAACTCACATCCGAGCCCTCTAACTCATAAGTCAACACCCGGTTGACTTTTCCAACTTAAACTATCTTAAAAAAGACTAAGTGTCTCATTTCTTACCAAATCCACTCCGAATGCAAACTACCTAACTCGTTCACATAAAACACGGATAACGAAGCATAATAAAGCAGGAATGGGGGTAACAAAGCGGTAACTCATGAGACGACTGGCCGGGTCATCACATCCTCCCCAACTTAAATAAACGTTCGTCTTCGAACGAGTCAAGAAACATACCTGAAGCCTCAAATAAGTTAGGATATCTGTTCCGCATCTCCCGCTCAATCTCCCAGGTAGCCTCCTCCATGGGCCGACCTCTCCAATACACCTTCACTGAAGCTATATCCTTTGACCTCAACTTTTGAACATGACGTCCCAAAATAGCTACTGGCTCCACATCAAAGGTCAAATCATCATCCAACTGAACCGTGGTGAAGTCCAAAACATGAGACGGGTCCCCAATATACTTCCAGAGCATAGAAACATGAAATACCGGATGCACGCTAGACAAGCTGGGTGGCAAAGCAAGCTCATAAGCCACTTACCCGATCCTCCGAAGTACCTCAAAATGACCAATGAACCGCAGACTCAACTTTCCTTTCTTCCCAAATCTCATAACACCCTTCATGGGCGAAACCTTCAGCAAGACCTTCTCACCAACCATGTAGGACATATCTTGGACCTTCCAGTCCGCATAACTCTTCTGTCGCGACTGCGCTGTACGAAGCCTCTCCTGAATCACCTTCACCTTCTCTAAGACATCATGAACCAAAGCTGTCCCCAATAGCCTAGCCTCACCGGGCTCGAACCAACCGACTGGAGATCTACACCTCCTCCCATACAAAGCCTCATACGGAGCCATCTGAATGCTCGACTGGTAGCTATTGTTGTAAGCAAACTCTGCAAGCGGTAGAAACTTATCCCATGAACCTCCGAAATCAATAACACAAGAACACAACATGTCCTCCAATATCTGAATAGTACGCTCGGACTGCCCGTCCGTCTGAGGATGAAAAGTTGTGCTCAACTCCACCTGAGTACCCAACTCTCGCTGAACAGACTTCCAAAACTGGGAAGTAAACTGAGTGCCCCGATCTGAAATGATAGAAATTGGGACACCATGCAATCGAACAATCTCCTGAATATATATCTCTGCCAACCGCTCTGAAGAATAAGTAGTACAGATAGGAATGATGTGCGCGGACTTGGTCAGCCGATCCATAATCACCCAAATAGCATCAAACTTCTTCAAAGTCCATGGAAGTTCAACAACAAAGTCCATAGTGATCCTCTCCCACTTCCACTCAGGAATAACCATCTGCTAAAGTAAGCCACCCGGTCTCTGATGCTCATATTTCACCTGCTGACAATTGATACACCGAGCTACAAATCCTACAATATCTTTCTTCATTCTTCTCCACTAATAGTGCTGCCTGAAATCCTGGTACATCTTCGCGGCACCCAGATGAATACAATACAGCAAGCTATGGGCCTCCTCCAGAACCAACTCTCTTAGCCCATCCACATTGGGCACACAAATCCGGCCCTGCATCCTCAACACCCCATCATCACCAATGCTCACGTCTCTAGCATCATCATGCTGCACCCTGTCCTTAAGGACAAACAAATGCGGATCATCATACTGGCGCTCTTTGATGTGATCATATAAGGAAGACCGAGAAACCACACACGCCAACACCCGACTAGGCTCCGAAATATCCAACCTCACAAACCGATTGGCCAAGGCCTGAACATCAACTGCAAGAGGTCTCTCCCCAACTGGAATATATGCCAAATTCCCTATACTCACTACCTTTCGGCTCAAAGCATCGGCCACCACATTGGCCTTTTCCGGATTGTACAATATAGTGATATCATAATCCTTAAGCAACTCCAACCACCTCCGCTGCCTCAAATTAAGATCCTTTTGCTTGAACAAATGCTGAAGACTGTGATGATCGGTGAATACCTCATAAGATACACCATACAAATAATGCCTCCAAATCTTCAATGCATGAACTATGGCAGCCAACTCCAAATCATGAACGGGGCAGTTCTTCTCATGGGGCTTCAACTGACGAGAATCATAAGCAATAACTCTACCCTCCTGCATCAATACACAACCAATCCCAACTCTCGAAGCATCATAATAACGGTATATGAACCTGAAGCTGATGGTAAAACCAATACTGAAGCTGTGGTCAAAGCTGTCTTGAGCTTCTAAAAGCTCTCTTCACACTCGTCTGACCATACAAATGAAACACCCTTCTAAGTCAACTTGGTCTAGGGCGATGCGATAGATGAGAATCCCTGAACAAACCGGCGATAATAGCCTGCCAAACCAAGAAAGCTACGAATCTCTGTGGATGAGGGCGGGCCAACTCTGAACCGCCTCTATCTTCTTTGGATCAACCTAAATACCCTCGTTGGACACCACGTGCCCCAATAAAGCCACTGAACTGAGCCAAAACTCACACTTGGAGAATTTTGCATAAAGCTTTTCCTCCCTCAATCTTTGCAATACAACTCTTAAATGCTCCGCGTGCTCCTCCTAACTACGCGAGTACACCAGAATATCATCAATGAATACAATAACGAACGAGTCCAGATAAGGCCGAAATACACTGTTCATCAAATACATAAACGCTGCTGGGGCATTGGTCAACCCGAAAGACATCACAAGGAACTCAAAATGACCATATCTGGTCCTGAAAACAGTCTTAAGAATATCTGAATCCCTGATCTTCAACTGGTGATAACCCGAATGGAGATCAATCTTGGAGAACACCCTCGCTCCCTGAAGCTGGTCAAATAAATCATCAATGCGAGGCAAAGGATACTTGTTCTTAATTGTTACCTTATTCAATTGCCTATAATCAATGCACATTCTCATGGTGCCATCCTTCTTCTTCACAAACAGGACTGGCGCACCCCAAGGTGACACACTAGGCCGAATAAACCCCTTATCTAGGAGTTCCTGAAGTTGTTCTTTCAATTCTTTCAACTCTGCTGGTGCCATACGATATGGCAGAATAGAAATGGGATGAGTGCCCGGCACCAGGTCAATACCAAAATCAATATCCCTATCCGGTGGCATGCCCGGAAGGTCTATAGGAAATACATCGGGAAAATCCCTCACAACTGGGACAGAATCAATATTGGGAGTCTTAGCTCCAACATCCCTCACAAACGCTAGATATGAAAGGCAACCCTTACCAACCATACGTTGGGCCTTCAAGAAAGATATCACTCTACTAGGAACATAATCAGTCACACCACGCCACTCGATCCACGGTACACCCGGCATAGCCAAAGTGACTGTTTTAGCATGACAGTCTAGAATAGCACGACACAGAGATAGCCAATCCATGCCCAAAATGACTTCAAAATCCACCATGCTCAATAGCAATAGATCTACTCGGGTCTCCAGACCCCCAATAGTCACCACACATGACTGGTACACACGGTCCACAACAACAGTATCACCCACTAGGTGTAGATATATGAACAGGTAAAGCAAGAAACTCACGGGGCGTACCCAAATAGCGAGCAAAGTATGATGACACATAGGAAAAGGTGGAACCGGGATCAAATAATATAGAGGCATCTTTGTGGAAGACTGAAACAATACCTGTAATGACAACATCTAAAGCAATAACATCTGGCCTGTCTGGAAATGCATAGAAATGGGCCTGATCGACCCCTGATCGACCTCCCCCTCTAGGGCGACCCCTGGATTCCTAACCTCCACCCCTAGCTGGTTGGGCGGGTGGTGAAGTAACTGGAGTAGAAGTCGAGGGCTGACCCCTCTATTGGGACGAACTAGCAACACGACGAGGACACTACCTCTACACATGCCCAAACTCTCCACAATCAAAACAACTCCCAGGTGCTGGAGAAGGGGACTGAAGGGAACCCCTCGCACCGGAGTGGCTAGCAGATGCACTCGACATAGAAGAACCCTAAGCCGACAGGGCACGAGATGAGCTCTGAGCTGGGAGGGCGCTGAGTGAAGGCTGACACCCTGCTGAGACCCATGATAACCACGACCTGAAGATACCCCGCGATACTCTGGATGGGATGACTGTGTAGGCCTGAAAGAACGACCTCTACCATGCTGGAACTGGCCCCTTGAAGGAGCACCACTGTAACTGCCAGATCCTCGAGGCCTCTTGGCCTCCCTCTCCTCTCGATCCTGATGGCGAACCGTCTCAATCTCGCGAGCGATATCAACCACCTCCTCGAACGTATCACCCAACACACTCTCTCGGGTCATAAGAATACAAAGATGATAGTTAAGGCTATCAACAAATCTCCTGATCCTCTCACGATTTGTCGGAATCATCAAAATAGCATGACGAGCCAACTCAGAAAACCTCGACTCATACTGTGACATAGTCATATCCTCCTATCGCAACCACTCAAACTGTTTACGCAGCTCCTCTCTGCGGAACTGTGGTACATACTTCTCCAAGAAGAGAGTGGAGAACTGCTGCCAAGTAAGGGGCGCCACACCAACCGGCTTACGCCTCATATACGCCTCCCACCAAGTGAAGGCAGCCCCAGTAAACTGAAAGGTGGTAAATGCCACACCACTAGTCTCAAGAATCCCTACTGTACGGAGCATCCGCTGACACTTATCTAGAAAACCCTGGGCATCCTCTCCCTCAGCACCATTGAATGACGGAGGCTGGAGTCTACCAAACCTCTCAAGACGATGCTGCTCATTATCCGGCATAACTAGCACCACAAACTCCTGAGCTGGTGCAACCGGCTTGGTTGGAGGTGCCCCTGGCGTCTGAAGTCCCTGTACTACCTGCTTAGGTGTGCGAGCAGCGGGGGTTTGATTACCTCCCCCAGCCTGTGAAGTAGCTGCTGCTGTAGTGGCTGAAACTGCCAAAGCCAGGCCAGTGCAAATTGATAAGATTTGTGCCAAGGCCTCTTGAAGACCCAAAATCACGATGGGCACAGTTGGGGCCTGAACTGGTATTGCTGGAGCATCCATAGTTGGAGCCTGATCCGGAGCTAGGGCAGCTGGTGGATCTACAGGTGCTGCCCTCGTTGCTCTGCCTCTACCACGACCACGACCGCGTCCATAGCCTCTGGTGATCTCAGCTGGTGGCATTGGTGGTTTTCCACCTCGTCAGGTAATTCGCATCCTCACCATCTGTGAGAGAATAGAATAACAGAAGTTCAGTACTCGGAATAACAAGTTCGCACGATAAGGATTTCAAGAATGTGAATTTTTTCCTAAAGGTTCTGCAGCCTCTCGAGGATAAATACAGACGTCTCCGTACCAATCCACAAGACTCTACTAAACTTGCTCATGACTCGTGAGACCTAAGTAACCTAGGCTCTGATACCAACTTGTCACGACCCTAACCCTGAACCTGGTCGTAATGGCACCTCTCGTGAAGACAAGGCCAACAGACCAAAACAGAACACCTCATTTAAATAGTTAAATACCATAAATAGTTCTAAAACATGATACAATAACCATAATTTGCGGAAATAACGATAACAACAGTAGAAATCATCCCGACACAGCCCAAACCGGGGTGTCACAAGTCATGAGCAACTAATAAATCCGGATACCAGTCTACTAGATACGAAATATGATACAGAAGTTCAAGGACATGAAAATAGTAAGATAAGGGAGGCACGAGGGCTACGAACGCCAACAGCTACCTCGTAGTCTCCGAAAATACTGCCTGGACTGGGAGGATTAGCATTCATGAGCGGACTCTGCGATGCCTGAATCTGCACACATGGTGCAGGGAGTAATGTGAGTACTCCGACTCAGCGAGTAATAATCATAAATAATGGCTGAAAGCAAGAACATGTAAAGGCACAAAGCAATTCTATATCAGGTAGTAAAAATCACTTAAAGCAGTAAATCAGTGAGGAAGTCAAATGAAATTCCTTTAAACCAAGTAAAACAGGTAATTTAGCAGGTAAATAACAAGTAGAAATTTGCCCCTCGAGCACAGTAACAATCGCTCAGAACAGTATCAGCCCCTCGGGCTCACTCTCAGATCATGATGGGTACCCACGCTCACTGTGGGTGTGTAGACTCCGGAGAGGCCCCTTATAGCCCAAGTGCTATATCAAGCCACCTCATGGCATCATCTCTCGGCACTTGGCCTGACATCACTCGGCACTTGACCTCACATCACTCAAGCCACCTCGTGGCATATAAAAGTATCTCAGGCCCTCGGCCTCATATCGCTCAGCATATCCTCACATATGGCCCTCGGCCCTCAGTCCAAAAATCATCACAAGCCCCTCGGGCATTAGTAAAATAGTAGTTCTCAGCCCAAAACATCTTTTAGAAATATCATTTAAGTTTCAAATATGAGTAAAAGTGGCTGAGTTTGTAAAACAGTAAATATCAACAGGACTGAGTTCAAGTGATAAATCAATACAGTGAGGAAGTAGTGATAAAAATCCCTGGAGGGTTAAATAGTTGGCACGAAACCCAAATATGGCAATCAGCCCAAATTATGATGATAACAAACAAGTTTCAGTCAAATACGCGATAAAATCATTAGCCGGGACGGACCAAGTCACAACTTCCAATAGTAAACGACTCCACGCTTATCATCAAGCGTGTGTCTTACCTCAATATAGCACTATGATGTGCAATCCGGGGTTTCAAACCCTCAGGACATCATTTACAATCATTACTCACCTCGAACCGGCTACAATTTAGCTCGCGATGCCTTTGCCCCTCGAATCGGCCTCCACGCGCATCGAATCTATCCAAAATCAGAATGAATACGTCACAATATGCTAAGGGAACAAAGCCCAAGTGAAAACAATCGAAAAATATCAAAAATCCCAAAATTAGCAAAACCCGGGCCCCGGACCCACTACTCGAAACTCAGAAATTTTCACATCATTAGATTCCTTATCACCCTACGAGTTCATAAATATCAAAAGTTCTCAAATCCGACCTCAAATGGTCCTTCAAATCCCAATTTAAAAGTTCAAAATCCTAAGCCCTATTTCTTCCATTTTTATCTTAGTTCCATGAATTTCTAGGTTGATTTCACAATAGAATCACGTTTTAGGTTCAAAAATCTTACCTCCAATCAATTCTCCTTGAATCCTTCTTTAATCACCCGTAAAAATCTCTCAACATGCTCAACTATGGAGGAAAAATGACTTAAAATCGCGGATGAAATAACTTATAAACTTTCTGTCCAGTTCTGATATTCCTTCTTCGCGAACGCGGTCAAACTCTTGCGTTCGCGATGCACAACTTATCTTGATCAGATTTTCCTTCTATGCGATCGTGACATAGGACTCGTGAATGGGATGCTTTGCCTAGTTGCCCCTTGGCGAACGCGACAACACACCTGCGAACGCGAAGCACAATTTCACTTCTAATCCACTGACTCAAATCCTTGTATGCGAACGCGACAGTACCCCTCGTGGATGCGATGCACCAAGCTCACTCCCTTTCGCGAATGCATGTCCTGACTCGTGAACGCGAAGGCCAATTTCACACCTTCCTCCTCTTACTCTTCGCGAACGCGAGGACCCTTATGCGAACGCGAAGAGATAAATTGTTGCAACTGCTGAGATAAATTTTCTGCAACTTTCCAAACTCAAAAGTGGTCTGATTGACCACCCGAAACTCACCCGAGGCCCCCGGGACCTCAACCAAAAGCATAAACACATCCTAATACCTCATTCAAACTTTCTCTAATCATCAAAACACCTCAAACAACACCAAATTACCCAAAACTCATCGAATTCAAGCCTAAGTTTTCTAAAAACTTCCGAAATACGCTTTTGATCAAAAACCCAACCAAACCACATCCGAATGACCTAAAATTATGCACACACATCACAAAAGACATAGTGAAGCTACAACAACTCTCGGAATTCCATTTTGACCCTCGGATCAAAATCTCACCTACCCACCGAAAATTGCCAAAATACTAACTTCGCCAATTCAAGCCTAATTCTACACCGGACCTCCAAAACTAATTACGATCACACTCCTAAGTCATAACTCACCTCCCAAAGCTAACCGAACCATCAAAACCCACAGCCGATCCCTCTAACATATAAGTCAACACCCGGTTGACTTTTCCAACTTAATCCTTCTTAAAAGAGACTAAGTGTCTCATTTCTTACCAAATCCACTCCGAACGCAAACTACCCAACTTACTCACATAAAACACGGATAACGAAGCATAATAAAGCAGGAATGGGGGAAACAGAGCGGTAACTCATGAGAAGACTGGCCGGGTCATCACAGTCTTTCATGAATTTTGCATAACCCGACATTTGTTCAAGTGCCTCCACCAAAGGCACATTAATAGATAAGCTCTTCATCATGTCAATGAACTTTTTAAACTGATTATCATTCTTCCGCTTCGCGAGCCTTTGAGGATAAGGTGGATATGGCCTTGGCAAAGGAGCCTTGGCTTTTGGCATAACCGGCTCTGGCATGTCAATTATGTGTTCCCTAGACGGGTTCATATCATTTTGAGTTTCCATCTCGACTTCTTGAATATCAATCCTCACTTCATTGTTCACATTTTCATCAACCACATTTTCAACTACCAAAGGGACTTCGTCATCTTGCAACTCAACATCATCATCCATGACTTGCTTTTTCTTAGAGGCATTCACATCACTACCTCTCCCACTTCTTGTTGTGACCGCCATAACATGATTGTTCCTACCTTTTGGATTCACTACCGTATCACTTGGTAGAGCACCCTTCGGGCGAGTATTCAATGACTAAGAGATTTGGCCTAATTGCACCTCCAAGTTTTGGATAGAGGTGTTATGAGAAGCTAACTGTGCATCAGAATCTGCATTCCTCTTCATCATCTGCACGAACATCATTTAAATTCTACCCATATAATTACCCAAAGAACTAGGACCTTGAGATGGAAATGGTGGTGGATTGTTCGGTTGTTGGTACATTGGGGGCCTTTGAAAGCCTTACCCCCGGTTTCCTTGGTTTCCATTGTTCCATCCTTTTTGATTATTATTGCCACCCCAATTATTGTTATTACCATTCCAATTCCCTTGGTTGCCTTGATTGTTGTTCTGATTGCCCCAGTTGTTGTTTTGGTTATTGTTCCCCCAATTGTCACTGTTTTGTTGTTGATTACCCCAATTGCCTTGAGGTCTCCACTGTTGTTGGTTGGAAGAGTTGCCCCATTGGCCTTGATAGTTGTTTACATATTGAACCTCTTCACTTTGGTCATCATAACCATCATTTTGAAAACCATAACATGCATCATCAAATTGCTCAGAATTGGTTTTGTTGCCTTCTTTGCCTTCTCTTGTTGACAAGCATATTAACACCCTCCATGACATTCACTTGGCGAGGATTTTGGACTTGTTGTAACTGTGCCTTAGCCAATTGATTCATAGTAGTTGTCAACTCCGCTATAGCTTGCCCATGGTCATGTAATTCCTTGTGCAAATGAATAACCGTAAGGTCACCTTGAGGTACATTGGCTCTACTTTGCCATGAAGAAGAAATGTCGGCCATCTCATCAAGTACATCACATGCCACATCATATGCCAGCTTCATAAAGCTGCCCCCGGCAAGTTGGTTCACTATGCATTGATTTGTTGTATTGATGCCCCGGTAGAAAGTTTGTTGGATCATAGCGTCGGTCATATCATTATTGGGGAATTCCTTCACCATCGTTCTATACCGCTCCCAAATCTCATGCAAAGGTTCCGTGGGCTCTTGCTTGAAAGCCAATATCTCATCTCGAAGTGCTGCCATATGCCCGGGTGAAAAGAATTTAGAAATGAATTTATCCGCCAACTCATCCCAAGTTGTGATGGAATGGTTGGGTAGTCTCTCGAGCCAATCTAATGCCTTCCCCCGAAGTGAGAATGGGAAAAGTCTCAACCTAAGAGCATCCTCAGACACATTCGTCTGTTTGCTCCCCCAGCATGTATCCACGAACCCCTTGAGATGTTTGTAGGCATATTGATCCGCAGCGCCCGTGAAGTGCCCACGCTGCTCAAGTAAGGTCAATATCACATTGGTTATCTGAAAGTTGCCCTCCCGGATTCAGGGTGGACAATAGCACTTGCATAACCCTAGTTTGGAAGTACTCTGGGAGTCACTCTTGGAGGTGGCGGAGGAGGGTCTGGAATATTGTCATTTGGATTAGCATTGGCATTGCGGCCTCTACGTTGTCCTTGAGGTACAAGAGGCACCTCATCTTGCTCAACATCATCTACCTCCTCCCCCGCAATCACGTTTCCAAGAGGGTCATTAGCGTTGTTCAAAGCCATATTGGTACCTAGGTAGTGAAACAAATAAGTATGTAACAAAGAAGGAAAGAAGAACAATACACAAAACTAACTAAATAGATAGCCAAAACCGTTAGCTCCCCGACAACGGCGCCAAAAAGTGATCGCATCCTACTCCACACTACTAAAAAGTAGGAAGAGAGGGTCGCAATAGCTTTTACCCGATTTGTGGGTCGGGATTGATTTCCACAGAGAGCTAGGAATGGAGTCGAGTATCTATTTTGGTTGGAATTGCGTATTTGTTCCAAATATCACTTCTAATCATTTTTGGGTTTTCTTTATATTCTACTATTATCAAACTACAAATTATAATTGCTACTAGATTAACTACGAGTAAATTGCTACAAGTTGTATCTAATAGTTTAATATACACTAGGGTAGTGGCATCCTCCTAGGTGGCCAATTGACGGGTAATTGAACCTAAGACATGATTGACATGATTGGGGAAATTGCTATAACTGTTGCACAATTTTACCCATTCTCACACCTCTTGGTGGAGAGAGTAATTTTGCCCAATTGACTTTCTCAAGACCAATAGTTAGGCAAATTTGCTCAAGCAACTGGGGTTCAAGTCGGGTATTACTCTCTCGAGGTTTAACCCTTTAATTGGGACTATCAATTCTCTTGAGTCCATCCCAATTCCTTGTTGGGTCAATTTCGGAGACTTAGGCTCTCTTTCTCAAGAAGAACCCAAGTTAACTTAGCACAAATTAGTGTTTGCATCCACTAATTCATAGATTAAACCATGAAATTGACCCAAATAACAATCACCCATAGTCAATCTAACCTTAAATCACAACACCCATCAATTACCCACACTAGGGTTGAGCCATAACCCTAGCTAATGGGTCTAGCTACTCATGCTTGAAGAGAAAAATAGAGAAATAGATGAAGATAAAGACATATTAATTAATTGCTAAGGTAAATACAAAGATTCAATGATAAAAACTAAGTAAAAATGCCCAAAATGGCTAAGAAAAATCTTCTCATGAGCGCAGCTAACGCCTGATAATATCTGATGCCCTAAAAATGGAAAAAAGGTTCTATTTATACTAAGCTAGAAAAACTGGACAAAATTGCTCCTGCGGGGTTAGTGTGGACCACACAAAATGGTGTAAGACCGCATTAGGCTCTTGAACTTGTAATCTTGACTCTCTGAACCCAGGCTCCGCGGATCGCACAAAATGGACTGTGACCGCGAAGGCTTCTAGCGCGGTCCGTACAAACTCGACCGCGGACTGCACAGGCTTGAACCTCTGAACATGGCATCTCTCTGAACCTTGTCTTTGTGGACCACACAGAATGGGAGTGTGGCCGCAGAGGTCCACCGCCAATCGCACAAAGTGTAATGCGGTTGCATTACTTCGAAGCCTGAAATGCTGAGTCTCTAAACCTCTCTAGTGCGGCCGCACTAGGCCTGTTTTTCCTGAGTTTGTCTTGTCTTTGGTGCTTGTGTAAGTTTCACTCCTTTTGAGCTGATCTTTAATATCTTGTTACTTTGTTGATCAAACATGCAATCAAGCACAAGTTATGAGCCTTTTGGGACTATTTTGTATGAATTTATAATCAAAGCGCAAGCAAGAAGGAGCATAAAATGCGTCAAAATTCATAGTTTTCAGCCGCATGTCACTTGTTCTGTAGTCCGCACAAAACTGAGTGCGGACACATAGGGCTCTTCTGCGGACCACATAAAATTGAGTGCGGCCGCATGGCTAAATTCCGCGGTCGCACAATAACTGTGCGGTCCGCATATCCTTGAAGCTCGAACTGAGACTTATCTGATCTTGAACTCTTTGATTTCTTCTGTGGCTGCACAATAATTGTGCGGTCCGCACATTGTATTAGACCTCTGTTGTATCCTTGTTGTATTTTGCAGCCGCAGAAGGAATTCTACGGTGCGCAAATTTAGCCTTTTGCTTGCTTTTTGTCCTTGCGTTCATTTTACTCCTTTTTGAATAGAATTTCATCTTTTTGGCTCATTTCCCCATGCTCCTGCATTTAAGCACATTTCATCAGTTTTCGGGAATATAATTAAGCACTTTTGGACTAAAACGAAAGTAAAAAGGCGTTAATAAGTAGTCAAAATTCCCACTTATCAACTCCCCCAAACTTAAGTTTTTTCTTGTTCTCAAGCAATTAAAGTAATTCCCACCTCCATAAACTAAGAGCTTTTCCAACTATGCTAAAATGAATCAAACACACATCAATTGGGACCAACAATTACCCACAACACTTATGAATTATCAACAAGGCAATGATTTGACTTTTTAAGCACAATAGTTCTAATGTGACACTAGAGAATCAAGAGTTGACTTTGTTCATCAAGGAAGTACGCTCTTTCATGTAGGTCATTGTAGATCCCAAACTCCTCCTCCTCTACCCTCCGTTAGCATATCTTACTTAAGAATACAACACTCAATTCAAGGATTAGAGAAAAGTTCGCTCATCTCTCTCAAAAGAATGTCACAAGTACGGTTCTAGGTACCATGTACTTGCCCCTCATGTAAATCACCATTAATGCAAGTTCACTCGGCTTGAAATCATGTAGGGATTTTTCGAAATATAATAAAGGCTTTTGGACTAAGGTAGGGAATGATTGAATAGAACAACTGCATCTTTCCTTAAGCACTCTGTTTTTTCTCATTTTGGCTCATGTTTTGCCGACTCTTTGAGTCATTTTATTTTTCCTTATGGGAATTAGAGAAACTTAACATCACTCTTTCTTGGTCATGATGTTCATTTTCCCCTTCTTTGTTTTCTTCATGCTTTGCATCATTGCTTTTCTTTGAATCCCTTCAACTCTTCACTTTATTCACTTTCTTTTTATATTTTTCTTTTGTTCTTTCTTTCTTTTTCTTTTTCTTTGCCTTTTATTTTCTTCATTTCTTTTTTTTTTGTGCTTTGATACCACTTTCAAACTCCTTGCCTCTCCCTCCGAAACTTATAATTTTGTCAATCATTTCTCAAGAGTGTTAAAGAAAGCTCGGGTGCTAAGAGAGGATCACTACAAAACGGGTAAAGGCTTGTAACGTAGTTATCAAATGAGAAAGGTCTTAGGCTCAAATAGGTTGACTAGGGATAACAACATTGGTGGGACATAGAAAATTTCAAGCGGGCCAAGGAGAGCCTATAATCACTTCTCAAGCTAAGCAAAACTTAGAATTTCACCTAGAAACACATTTGGAGTAAGTTCTAGACCATTTGCACGGGTACTTGGACTTGCAACAAAAATCTCACTTCTCACGCAATTGGATTGTTAAAGAGAATAGAGTCAAGGGCCCACAACAACCTTATTTAAGATTGAAAATTGCTAATGGTTCAACTAAACCACTTGATGATTGCTTAAGTCAAAACAAGAGTCAAAAGGTCACTAACTAGAACTACTTCTTGCTAATAACTTGTTTTTAACCATAAGGGTGTAGTTAAATATGTTGGAACCAAATGAAGCATGTTTGACCCTTTTATACTATTTTTTACCTAAACATCAAAAACGGACTCAATCCCTTAAGAAGGTTGTCACGCCATCCATCGTTGGGAAGAGCCACCCGGTTCACACAAAAATTTCCCTTGGAAAGAACCGTGGCATTAAGAAAACTAAAGGCTTATTGATCACTTAAACATAAAAAGAAGCTATCAAGTCAAAAAGAAGCTAACAACGTAAATAAAAAGCTATTAATCTAAACATCAACTACTAAGAAAGCAAGATAAAGAAGCTATAGAATAAACTACTGAAAGCATAAATGAAATGCATATAGAAGATAAGAGAGGAGAGAGAGAAAGAAGAATATGTACATAAATAAAAAGAAGAAAAGAGAATATTATCAAGTTATTACAGGCCAACTGTCATCAAATCAAAATAAGCTCCACCCCCTCCTCCCAAAATAAAAATAAGCATTGTCCCCAATGCTTAATAAAATAAAATCAATGAAGGAAAAGAGTAGAGAAAACTCCCTATGTGGCCTTAGTGTCCATAACATCATCGCCACCCCCAGGCTCCTCTAACTGTATCTCATCGCCCTCTGCCTGGGGAGTAGCGGGGTTGGTGAACATCTGTAACACTACCTCAGCAGTATGGGCAGCGAGGTCTGGCTACTCAGCCTGGCCAACTGCTGCCTCTGATGCCTTTGGTACTGATGGTGCTGCTAGTGCTGACTCTATCAGATCAAGTGGAAGATTCCTAGCTGATGCTATCTTGGCCACCTCTTTGGTCACCTTGTCAAGTGCTTTCTTTAAGGCTTGTGATTTCCTCTTCTTCTCCACCTGTTTGCCTAACTCCTAAATCACTCCCCCACGTGCCACCAGAGTATCTATAATAGTCTACTGGTTTTCTAGAATCTTTTTCAAGGTCTCCTTCACTGGGGGAGAAGTCTGGGGTGGAAGACTATGCTGCAACAACACTGGATAAGTCAGCCATCTTTGCAATAACTATCTGCATCCAGTTGTTGATACTTGCCAGAGTCTAGGAGACTCTCAGCGATATGAGTGGATAGGTAGAAGATGAAGGTACTGAAGTTGATGGTGGCCCTACAGATGGTGGTGGAGGTATGGCAACTGTACTGCTAGAAGGCCCGACGGAGTTGGCAGGCCTGTCAGCTGAAAGTATGGCTGCTGAAATTGTAGCTACCACCGAAGGCTCTTCATACTGGACCTCGGTAGTAGTTGGCTGGCCTTTGCTCTTGTTCTTTGGGTTCCTCGGGTCCTTGAGAGAGTTCCATGAAAAGGGCTGCTGTGCCCGAACCTTTGTATCAAATGGCTTTGATTCTATTTTCGCATCTGTAAGGTATTCTCTAATGGTGTTTGGATACGAGTAGGAGCTCTCACCCTGCTCGACAACCACTGATATGTTGGCTGATATGATGGCACCCACATTGATTGGGTACCCTACCATGATGGATGCCACTAAAACCGCTCGAGTGATAGGAAGGATGTTCTTATTTCTGCATGGGTCAATCCGGCTGCAGATAAATGTTTGCCAACCTTTGGCTTCAAAGTTTAGGTGTTCTGCTGAATGAGAGCCCCTACTATGATCCATAGTGGTGGTGGGCCTGGAGCTGCTAGTATCTCGGCTCACCAAGGGCATTGACATTTCTCTAGATATTGTATGAGCTCCATATCCTCTAGCCCCAACTAAGAGTTAAGGGATATGTGATCAAATCTGACCTTCAAATTTCTCACCTTGGTCACCTTAGTCCCTTTCTTGATGTGTGCGACATTGGCATAAAATTCTCGGACTAAGTGCTTCTTGGAATCCACTGCAGCTTGGGTAAAGCATGCCGCCCACCCTTTTCTTTCCCAAAACTGTCTTGCCATGTTCGGGCTATATCTATCCAAATTCTTCAAATCAAATTTACGCTCAAGAGTGAGCGATCTTTGAGTCCACAATTCTCTGAAGCCGTTGAAAGCAGTTAGGCTCACGAATCTGTCCTCTCATACTTCCTTCTTCTTCGACCTCTCTAGGCCGGCAACTTGGGTATCACCCCGTCGACCATCATCAGGCATATCATTGTCATTATCAGCTAGGATAGGTGTTGCGGGGGAATGTGAGGAAGAAGGCTCTGAACCTTGGCTATCCTTTTTCGAACCCTCAGAAGATCTAGCTGAGGAGGAGGGCTCATCTCCAAGTTGTAGTCTTCTTTGTAGAGATTGTGCATTGAGTTTCTCCTACACAGAATTGCCCTCTGAGGCTTCCCTAGACCGGAGGTATTTACTGGATTCTGCAGGCTCTGGGACTCTCCTAGCAGTAGGCTTCTTTGTTATGATTCTTTGTGCGGCAAATGGTAGGATACCCCTACCCCGGCCTTGGGAGGGTTCAACCCTTCCTTTAGAAGTATCACCTCGACCATGAGATCTCATCATTGTTTGCAATTCATAGAAACAGGGTTAAATTAAGCCCAACATAACAATTTAAAACAATGGTAGACAATTGCAGTAAAAACAAAAGCAAAGTCAAGAAGTGCGGTTCGCATAATTTTGAGTGTGATCACACAAAGGCAAGTGCGGACCGCACAATTTTGAAGTGCGGCCGCAACCCTAGTTATGCGATCCGCATAATTTCTTGTGCGACCACACAATTGAAATACGGACTGCACAATTTTGAGTGCGACCGTACAAGTTTGAGTACGACCGCACAATTCCAGTCTCAAACTAGCAACTCTCTAATATCAGAGAATGGGTTGATCTGTAGCCACACACGAAGTTTTGCGACCGCAGTCCAATTTCTGCGAACCGCATAATTTTGGGTGCGGTCACCACATTTAACTCACATCAACTGCCTGACACGATGGATCTACAGACCGTACAATTCAAAAATTTACGGTAGTTACTATGGGTTTCTAACTTCTATGCAAAAATTTGTCAAGGCAAGGCTAATTAGACATGATAACTAGTCTATCCATCCCCCATTTAGCAAGCATGAAGTTACCCACATGAAATTAAGTCCACATGATCTTTAATTTTATGATTAGGGCTCAAAATAACCAACTAAATATGAACAAAATTAAGAAAATTGAAAAAAATCTAAGGTTGAATTTGACATACCAGTAATGAAGTGATGCAAAGAAAAGATTAAGGTGATGAATAGGATGATGAACTTGATTTGGATGAAACTACTGTGCTCTTGCCTCTTATGAATATGTGGAGTGTGTAAAGTGTGACCCAAGTTAGGGCAAAATTTAAAGCTGAGTGCGGTCGCATAATTTTGTGTGTGGTCCGCACTCTTTACCTGATACAACTTCCCTTTAGTGAACATCTGCGGTCTGCACAATATCGAGTACGATTGCAGAATTTGTGTGGACCGCACAATTTCTTGTGCGGCTGTAGATTGGCTATGTTTTTTGTTAGACAAAGCTCAGAAAGGGTGCATTTTTGGGCCTCCAATTGTGTAGCCACACAATGAATTGTGCGACCGCAGGTTCCTTTTTTCTATGGCATGAAAAATTGTGCGGTCCGCACAATTAATGTGTGGTTCGCACTTTTTCAACACTTAGCCATTTTTTTCCTGGGCACAGTCTCTACAAAGCACACTCATTCCTGCATACACTTCAAAACTAGTTAGCACAAATCAAAACCTATCTAAAGAAGAAGAAAAAGAAAAAGAAAAAGACATATGGGTTACCTCCTAAGAAGCGCCTGATTTAACATTGCAGCATGATGCAGATTACCAATCACTTGAAATGAAGAACCGCCACGACATGGCCATCATCAACTTTTCTAAGATAGTGCTTTACCCGGTGCCTATTGACCTTAAACACCTCATCATTTTTATTTTTCAAGTCGAAAGCACCAAAGGGGGTTACATTCACAACCTCAAACGAGCCACTCCATTTAGACTTCAACTTTCCTGAAAACATCCGCAACCGAGAGTTGACTAATAACACAAGATCACCTTCTTTGAACTCCTTGTTTCGAATGTACTTGTTATAGAGGTACTTCATCTTCTCCTTGTATAGGGATGTGCTTGTGTAGTCATGGTACCGGAATTCATCTAGCTCATTCAATTGTGCCACCCTTAAGTTTGCTGCGACATCCCACTCAAGGTTCAACTTCTTCAATGCCCACATGACCTTATGCTCAAGTTCCACTGGAAGGTGACAAGCTTTTTCGAACACCAACTGGTACGGAAACATCCCAATCGGTGTTTTGTAAGCCGTCCTAAAGGCCCATAAGGAATCATCAAGTTCTTAGGCTAATCTGTTCGGTTGGCATTCACTATCTTTGACAAAATGCTCTTGATCTCACATTGGAGACTTCCACTTGTCCGCTTGCTTGAGGGTGATAAGGGGTCGAGACTTTGTTAGTGACACCATACTTGATGAGTAAGGTATCAAAGGCCTTGTTGCAAAAATGTGAACCTCCATCACTTATGATAGCCCTTGGGGTACCAAATCTTGTAAAGATGCTCTTCTTCAAAAATGCCACCACACTCCTCGCTTCATTATTGGGAAAAACAATGGCCTCAACCCATTTGGACACATAATCAACCGCGATTACGATGTAGGTGTTTCCACAAGAGCTCACAAACTCCCATGAAATCAATAACCCACACATCAAAAATATCAATTTCCAAGATGGTGGTGAGGGGCATCTCATTTTTCTTTGAAATTCCACCGGCTCTTTGACATTCATCACAATGCTTGACTAGATCACTAGCGTCCTTGTAAAGAGTAGGCCAATAGAATCCGCAACTCAACATTTTTGCGGCCGTTCTAGCTCCACCATGGTGACCACCATATGGTGAAGATAGCAAGCCTCAAGAATTTCCACTTGTTCCTCCTCCGACACACATCTACGAATCACATCATTGGTACAAATCCGGAAGAGGTATGATTCATCCCAATAATAGTCAAGGCAATCTCATTTGATCTTCTTTCTTTAGTTTGAAGAGAACTCATTCAGTACAATGCCACTCACAAGATAATTTGCTAAGTCGGCGAACCATGGCATCTTGGTCATTGAAATGGCTAAAAGTTGCTCGTCGGGGAAGGAATCATCTCAAGTCCATCATGTGGCCTCCCCTCCTCCTCCTCCAATTGAGACAAGTGGTCCACCACTTGATTTTCACTACCTTTGCGGTCTTGGATCTCTAGATCGAACTCTTGCAATAAAAGCACCCACCGCATTAACCTCGTCTTTGAATCCTCTTTGCTCATTAAGTACTGAAGCGCTGCATAATCGGTATGGACAATCACCTTTGTACCCATAAGTACGGGCGGAACTTCTCCATTGCAAAGACAATAACAAGGAGCTCTTTTTCGGTCACCATGTAATTGACTTAGGCATCATTCATGGTCTTACTAGCATAGTAGACTGGATGGAAGAATTTATTGATTCGTAGCCCCGAAACTGCTCTAAATGCCATATCACTTGCGTTACACATGAGCTCAAAAGGCAAGCTCCAATCCGATGAGGTGATAATAGGAGTAGTTGTCAATTTGAACTTGAGAAATTCAAATGCCTTCATGCAATCCTCATCGAAATGGAATTTGGCATCCTTTTCCAAAAGCTTACACAAGGGGTTCACCACTTTGGAAAAATCCTTGATGAAATGACAATAGAACCCTGCATGTCCCAAGAAACTCCTCACTGACTTCACGGATGTAGGGTTGGATGTTTAGAAATCACCTCTATTTTGGCCTTGTCTACCTCAATACCATTCTTCGAAATTTTGTGGCCAAGGACAATGCCTTCCTCGACCATAAAATGACACTTCTCCCAATTTAATACCAAGTTCGTCTCTTCACATCTTGCCAAGACCTTATCCAAATTTTTCAAGCAATCATCAAAAGAATTCTCGACCACGGAAAAGTCATCCATGAAGACCTCAAGAAAATACTCCACCATGTCGGTGAAGATAACCATCATACACTATTGAAAAGTTGCCGGTGCATTGTATAACTCAAAATGGCATCCGTGAGAATGTGAAAGTGCCATAGATAAGTGAAAGTAGTCTTTTCTTGATCCTCCGGAGCAATAAGAATTTAATTGTAGCCGGAATACCCATTGAAGAAACAATAGAAAGCCCGGTCGGTCAACCTATCAAGCATTTTATGAAGGAAGGAATTGGGAAATGATCTTTCCTTGTGACTTTGTTGAGCTTGCGACAGTCCATACACACTCTCCACCCGGTCACCTTTCTTGTAGGAATCAACTCGTTCTTGTCATTGGTAACCACAGTTATGCCCTCTTTCTTTGGGACACATTGCACAGAAGAAGTCCATGAACTATCAGAAATGGGGTAAACAACCCCGACATCCAAACATTTTATGATCTCTTTTTTGACTACCTCTTGCATTGCTTCATTTAGCCTCCTTTGATATTCACCGGAGGGTTTGGCATACTCCTCCAGAATTCTTGTGCATGCAAAAGGTGGGGCTTATGCCCCAAATATTCACCAATGTCCATCTTATAGCTTCCTTCCTCTTTTGTAGCACCGCCAATGTGGAGTCTACCTGCATGTTAGTCAAATAAGAGGAAAGAATAACCGGTAAAATAGAACAAGGGCTAAGGAATTCATACCTGAGATGTGGAGGCAATGGCTTTAACTCCAAAGTGATAGGCTCCTCGATTGAGGGCTTTGTTAGAGGAGTCTTCTAGTTTTCAAGATCCAAGGATAGTTTGCGGAGTTCATAAATGTACGACCCCATTCCTTGCAATGCATTCACACATTCCACATAGCCATATTTCTCCTCATCATCATCAAGGTTGAGAAAAATAGCCTCTAAAGTATCCTTAATATTCATTGTGGCACTAGCATCATCAATAATCACATCGGTCACCATGTCCACAAATGAACAAAATTCATTGCTATTCTGTTGCCTCATAGATTTGCACACATGAAAGACCACATTTTCATCACCCACCTAGAAGTTGAGCTCACCGGCTTCCACATCAATGAGAGCCTTCCCCGTAGAATACCCGAAATAATAGGTACCTCATAGTCCACTTTACAATCAAGAATCACAAAGTCCACCAGGAGGATGAACTTATCAACACGAACCAACACATCGTCAATAATACCCAATGGTCTCTTCATAGTACGATCCTCCATTTGTATAGATGTGGGTCTTGGTTGCCCAATTCCTAAAGTTTTGAACACTGAATAGGGCATCAAGTTGATACTCGCCCCAAGATCACATAGAGCTTTGGCAAAGTCGACGCTTTCAATTGTACATGGGATTGTGAAAGCGCCCGGATCTTACAATTTAGGAGCCATTGAGTGCACAATTACACTCACTTGATGTGTCATCTTTAGTGTCTCACAATTCATCGGCCTCTTCTTTGTCACCAAGTCCTTCATGAACTTTGCATAACTCGGTATTTGCTCCAAGGCCTCAACCAATGGCAAATTAATAGACAAACTCTTCATCATGTCAATAAACTTTTTAAATTGGCTTTTACCGTTTTGCTTGACAATCCTTTGAGTATATGGAGGAGGAGGCCTTGACATTGATGCCTTAGCCTTTGGCATTACCGGTTCCGGTATGTCAACAATGTGCTCCCTAGACGGGTTCACTTCTTCTTGAGTCTCCTCCACATTGTCTGCAATATCAATTCTCACTTCATCATTCGCTTGCACTTCATTGCTTTACATCTCATCTTCTTGTACCAATTTCTCATTATCCGCAATTTTCTTTTAACTTGAGGTGATTGGATCCCCACCTTTTCCACACCTTGTAGTAACGACCATGGCATGTCCCATGTTGTTCTCACCCTTTGGGTTCACCACCTTATCACTTGGTAGTGCCCCCTTAGGACGAGTGTTCAAAGCTTGCGAGATTTGGCCCAATTGAACTCCCAAATTGTTTATGGAAATGTTGTGAGAGGCTAACTGAGCATCGGAGTCGGCATTCTTCTCCATCATTTGTTTAAACATGTTCTCAATTCGTCCCATCTCATTGTTAGAATAACTCGGACCTTGAGAATGACAGGGAGGTGGGTTGCTCGGTTGTTGAAACATCGGGGACCTTTGAGAACCCGACCCCCAGTTGTTGTTGTTCCACCTGAAAGTACAAGGGGGGGGGGGGGTGAATTGTAGCCTTTTTAAATTTATAGTCGACTACTCTTCAGACCTAGTCGACTTATACGGAGATAGCCTGCACCAAAACTGTTAGTACTTCAATTTAAATAGATACTACCCACAACGAACAGTAAGGTGTATAATAAAATATGAGAACAATAAAAATAAATGACACCATGAATTTTATACTGATTTAGAACCAATATGGTATCCTAATCCAGTCTTCTTGGGTTGCAAGGATGTTTTCTCTTGAGCTCTTTGTAATTTGGGTTAAGTACAACTTGTGTAATTTTCAACGTTCACCACCAACGTTTACAGGGTTGGTTTTCACTTTCTCACCAACAACGACCCTTTGGTTTTCACTCACTCACCAAAGAAACGAACAATGACACAACCTCTCGGACACACTGTCTCTCCAATATTTTTCCGTCTCTCTTCTCTCTTTTGTGTACACAGTAAATTTAAAAGTAAATTACAATGCTTGTTAAGAGTATAACAAAGAACTAGTAGTTGGGTAGACAATTGTATAGAAGGTTGCGTAAGTTTTCTATTGTAGGTGCTTTCTCTTTTATACTTGGTCGTTGAATATTCTAGCTGTTGCAGTGGTCGTCTAATTTTGGAAAAGGATTTCCTTTGTTGCTGCTCCAACTTTCCTTTACTGCTTCTTGCTCTTTTGAATATGATCTCGATTAAGTCTGATGTTGAAAGAGTAACTACTCTTTCCTTTGAGCACAAATGAATATCCATACTTCAAGCCATTTTGTACATATTTGATCTCACATGATTTGAGATCTTTTCCTTTACAATTCCAAAAATCAAGGCCACATTATTTAATGCCTTTTGTATAAAAGATTCTTTCCATGTAAGCCATCAAGTCTTCATATGAACTTGGACGTTTCCATGTGTACCGGAGGAATTGTCTTTCTTTCAATATAAGCATGATTCTCTTTCCTGTAAAGATTAGATACTGATGAGATTCTCTTCCTTTGCCTTGCAATTAATTTCAACTGTACACTATAGTGATTTTCTATATCACTAATAATTATTTTTCATAACTAGTACTGAGTAAGTAGTTGTCCTCGGACTTTTCAAACTTTCTATCTGTGTCCTCTTGAATTTGACTTTTCTGTCTTTGCAAGTTCTCCATTCGAAATTTTCTTTTCTTTCTTGCAGTATTGTCCATTTGACTTAGCTTTCTCAAATCTTCCTTGTTTGTAGGATCATTATTATTTAAAGGTTCCTTATTTGTTCCAAAACAATAAAATCCTTGATTCTTGAATATTAAGCACCATGCAGATCTTCTTTCCTTTGGAAGTGCATTTTGAGATTCTTTTCGTTTGCCTCCTTGTACTTCTTTCCTTTTTTGATAGATCTCAATATATCTTTGACTCCTTTCTTGATCTTAAAAAATAAAATAATCTCTTTCCATAATATAGATTATACTATACCCATAATATATTTTCTTTCCATAAAAAATATATTCTTCCTTGGATTTGTAGTATCTCTTCCATATAGTATCTTCCTTCCACAAAATAATAGATCTTCTCTACGATTTTAGCAACTTTTCTTTCAAAAATGTTAAAAAACTTTCCATCCATAATTTCTATAGATTCTTCTTCTGATATTGTAGTAAGCCATTCAATATTTGAAATTTCTGAAAGTAATCTTCCTTGATAAATTCTTCGCATGATATTCTTTTTTTCATATTTGTTTGGATCTTTACCAGCATCTTCTTTCCTGAATAAACCTGTACAAAAATAAGATTACCACAAGCAAATGTTCTTTGATTAATAATTATGTTAGTTTGTTATCATCAAAATTAATACGTGAAACCTTGAAGCTAACAATCTCTCCCTTTTTGATTATGGTAAACCATTGAGTATAAAATAAGAAAATTTAATCAAAGACTTAATTAAAGGAAGTGATAAGGTAGATAAACTGGTTACTTCCCTGAAGTCTTCCTCTCGAAATGCATGTAGTACATCAAGTGTGAACTCCCCACCACTCTCTGCATTTCTCAGTTATACTCCCACTGTCTCCATACATTCAACCTGAGTTTTCGAGCTTTTGTACATATTATTTTCTCCCCTTTTTATCATCATCAAAAGGGTGATGTAACTTGTAGGGAATATGCAATAATGTATGTGTGACAAGGTAGAATCATACAGACAATTGCACATACTACTCACATATCCAATTAAAAGTATGATATAGAACTTATAATCAACCAAGGAGTTATAAACGATCATGCAATTAAAAACATTAACCCAAGGCTAAAGAAATTATATGGTCTAAAAGACAAGTTTTTAAACTACAGAGAAAAACTATTTGCCTTACAAAACATTTAGAGTAGCAGAAAGAAACTTTGAGCCATTAAAAAGTTTTGTGACTCACTCAAATATTATCAAAGACTTGCAACTTACTACCACAAAAGGATACAAGATGACATCATTACCATACCAACTTCTTTCGTAAATGTGAGGAAATATCTGCAAGATGATGGTCATTGTCCTCCAGGCAGATTTCCAAAATACTTTCTGTCACAAGCAATCTAATGACATGTGTTATTCCTTGTTCTCTAGTTTTGTCTTTATTCATGACATGAGAATTTAAAAAAAAATCTCCATCCCAATTTTTTATTTCTGTCCACTTTGTTGCCTGCAAGTTTTGCATCTGAAAATATCCTGCTAGATCAAAGCAATTAGTTCTTGCATATAATAATCCATAATTTATAATGTCAACCAGAAATCTTTGTGGCACTATAAAAGGATATTATGGGATCAGGTATACCAAAATATTTATCATAAAAATAGAGAGCCGGTCATGCCTTGGTACTTTATTCGATCGTTGGACTTACCAATTTTCTCCTTGCTTCACATTATTTGGAATGTGAAGATGAAGGTTAATTCTCCATCATACTCATTTTCAAACTGATCAACTTCTAGAGGCTTAAAAATGATTGACATGCTTTTGGTTAGTATTACCAAAAAAATATGCTTTTGTAAATGCATCTTTGGAAAGAATAATCGTCAGATGATAAACATGAATTTGTTTCAAATGATAACTAGTCTTGGTCACAAGAATGTGATTCAACAAACCTTCAATTCCAGAGAGAGGTTAGAGAATAATGTTACGCAAATTTCAAACTATTTAAAAAAATATTTAAACATCCATACAAAAATAGTTTACAAGCTTTGTAATATTCACATGAAAAAATGATGTTCTAACAAAACTCTCTAGGAAGAAACAAACCTTATTGTTGTGAAACCTTGGGCTACAAGGTTACACATAATTTTCACAACCTTACCAATCTTATCAGGCTTTAGATATCCATGATTGCAGCTCCTTTGCTTCGTACTGGATTTCCATACTTTTGATTCTTTCAGCTTTGCTTAACAAATTTTGCATTGTTAGAATCCAGCATTCATCGTGTAATGCTTTTTCATGACTGTCTAGTTCAACTAGTGATGTGTCATTAACATATTATTGCAAGCTATCCACTGCAAGTTCTCCATACTTATTCACAATTTTCTCAGAAAAATATTAGCATAAAGAAAAATGCGCATGTTGGGATTTCTCTACAGCTAATATTCTAAATTTCATAAAATCGTAAGTAGTAACGAATAAGGAATATGTCAAGAGTCTTACCATGAAAGTTGCAACCAAAGGAAATAAGATAACAAAAAATTGATTTTTCTTCCTTCCCATAGCTCAAACAGAATTTCATTCAAGATAAGATCCAATGAAAAATATTACAGCACATATAAGCCAATGATGATAGTTTATGCAAAAATGATGCTTTCTTTTCAAGTTTGCTTTCAACTGAGGCGTCAAACTAAAAATGTGAAAGATCATGCTTGTTGCAAGAAAATGTCAAAAAAATACTATTAAAACTCACATTGATGATCACTACAAACGTGCCATTTACTTATTAAAAAATATGACCTATGCAAAAGTAAGGATAATCATCAATGGAGACATATATATATATATATATATATATATATATATATATATATATATATATATATATATATATGTACCTTCCAAGCTTTTGAGTCTTAGGAATAGTTGAGTATCTCCTATGCACAACTTACTAAGGCATCAAGGTTAAACAACCTTCTCAGATTTGAATGAAGTACATAAACTTTCATCGAGAGAATGGATATAAGAAGTAATTCTCTTCACAAATTATCTTAAACTCACAACTACATGAAAGGAATGCATGCATGCTTGCTTATCCTAATGCTTGTACAAATGACATGGTTCATGCAAGATATAAATTTATTCTATTCAAAATCTCTAAGTCAAGGATAAGATTAACACCAAACATAATAGTAGTATATAGCAGCTAGTCGACTCAAGCAATATGTAGTTGTACATATCATATTATACTTAACCAAAAAAATTTTTCTAGATACGTATCACCTTATAAATCATCCGAAGAAACTTGAATAACCTTTAGTGTTACCAATCACTTAAGCTTTACCATCACGTATAATAGTTCCTTCATCATTTATAGAGTATGTATGAACTTTGAAGCATCTTTAAGCATGTGCCTTGACCAGCAATTATGCAAATGTTATTTATCCATTTTTATGGCTGGACTCAGAATTTCTGCAAAACAAATTAATTTATTTTTGGTACCCAAATCTTTTTGGGTCCTTCATGGTTAGTAGATTGTGTAATTCAAGATGCATGTAACTGTTTAGGTCTCCAAATGTATTTTGATCTAACATAACTTTTGGCATATTTGCATGCAAATACTTTATGTCCAAAATTACCACAATAGTGGCATGTAATATGAGAAGAATAATGTTTACCTACAGCTACCTTATTAGTTGACTTGGAACTTTCCTCAGTCAACTTGTTCAAAGTAGGATATTTTCCAATAGATCCCTTTTCAGTCGACTTATATCTGTTAAGCCAAGGAGATTACTTTGATCGATCAAAGTAGTGGCTAGGGGATTTGTACAAGCTGCTTATTTGTTTGCAAAGCTCAAAACTTTCTTCTTGAAGTAAGTTGTTCTCCATCAGATATTCTTTAAGCTGAATATCCCAGTCTTTCTTTTCATTTCTCAACTTGTTATATTCTTCAAAATGGATCTCCCAATCTTTTTTCTCATGTATCAACTTGTTTTATTCTGTAACGACCCAGCTAGTCTTTTTAAGAATTAACGCCCCGATCCCCTATTAACTGCTTTCCCTGTGTTTGTTTCTACTGTTGTGAGTTGCCGGGAGTATTCATTTTGAGTTTCGGAATGTTTTGGGACGCTTAGTACCTAAATAAAAGTTTAAGCTTTAGAATTTGGACCGTAGTCGGAGTAGTGTGAAGACGGCCTCTGAATGAATTCTGTCAATTCCGTTAGCTCTGTTGAGTGAATACGGGCTTAGGGGCATGTTCGGATTGTATTTTGGAGGTCCGTAGCTTATTTAGGCTTGAAATGCCGAAAGTGGAAATTTTGAAGTTTCCGGATCGATAGTGAGATTTTGATATCGGGGTCGGAATCCGATTCTGAAAGTTGGAATAGCTCTGTAGTGTTGAATTTAACATGTGTGCAAAATTTGGGGTCAATAGGACTTGGTTTGGTTGATTTCGGCATCAGTTGTAGGATTCTTGAAATTTCAAGCTCTTTAGGCTTAGATTGGAGGGTGATTCGTGGTTTTAGCATTGTTTGATGTGATTCGAGGGTTGGACTAAGCTCGTATGATGTTTTAAGATTGGTTGGCATGTTTGGTTGAGGTCCCCAGTGTTCGGGTGAGTTTCAGATTCTTAACAGATTGGAATTTGTACTTGGGCAAAAGCTAAGGTTGCTGAACTTGCCATAACTACACCTGCGTGTGTGGGACCGCAGGTGCAGCACCGCAGAAGCAATTTGGGAACTGCAGGTGCGGCCTGAGGCTCAAGTGAAGCTGGTCGCAGATGCGGCTCAAGGATCACAGAAGCGGACCGCATCTGCGAGTAGAGGGTCGCACCTGCGATTTCTGGCTGTTTAATGAATATCCGCAGGTGCGGAGTAGGATCCGCAGGAGAGGGACAGCAATTGCGGTCAACCTCTCGCAGATGTGGAAATCGCGGGGCAGAAAAAGAGAAAATCGAGAGTTTGAGTTCATAAGTTGGAAAATCAATTTGGAGCTCGATAGAGGGCGATTTCTGGAGAGATTTTGAAGAAGGAAGATTGGTTAATGAATCTTAACTGTAATTTGGTTCTAATACATTAATCTATTGTTAGTTTTATCATTTAATTTCGGGATTTGGATGAAAAGTTGGGAAAAATTGAGAAAAGTTCTTAGGCCTAATTTTGGGATTTTGATTGAGGTTTTGGTATCGGATTTGAGTGATTTTGGTATGGTTAGACTCGTGAGTGAATGGGTGTTCATAATTTGTGATTTTTACCCGATTCCGAGACGTGGGCTCGGAGAGGATTTTTGGGCGTTTTTCTATTTTCTTATCTTAGCTTCGATTCCTTTAGCTAAATTCATTATTTGTAGTTATATTTATATTATGAAATTTATTTGATTAGATTTGGGCCACTCAGAGTTGGATACTCGTGGCAAGAGCATGGTTTCAGGTTGATTTTGAGCTGGTTCGAGGTAAGTGGCTTGCCTAACCTTGTGTGGGAGAACTCCCCTTAGGATTTTGGTATTGTTGCTATATAAGTGCCGTGTACGTGAGGTGACGAGTGCGTACACATGCTAATTGTTGATAAACCCTATTTTTATTAAGTAAATATCTGTGTTTTTCTTGTAACTGAGTAATACTTGTACTTGAAACCTCCTGTTTAGCGAAGGAAAATCATGCTTATGTGATTCAATTGTCTTACCTGCTTTAAATGCTTACTTGTACTCTGTGCAACATATTTAGAGTAGAATATCCTGTTTAATTCTCGAATAGAACTCCAAATTCTTTTCGTGAGACTGTTGTGTATTTACTTTGGGACTACGGGACGATTTCCAGGGAGATCCCCCTGCATGTTTATTTTGGGACTACGGATAGGTATTTCGGGAGATCCCCCTGTATGTTTATTTTGGGACTACGCATCGGTATTCCGGGAGATCCCTTTGCACTTTTACGTTTGGGACTACGGGACGGCACCCGGGAGATTCCTCTGTACTAAATATTTACTTTGGGACTACGGGTTGGTATTCTAGGAGTTTACCCTGCATATTTATTATTTGGACTACGAGACGATATCTCGGGAAATCCTCTATATATTTACGCTTGGGACTACGAGACGATATCCCAGGAGATCCCCTATTGCTATCTCTGTGTACTGAGTATATTCTGTCTGTGATTTTACTCTTTATCAACTATTAGTGTCTTTAATTATATTGTCACAGTTCATACTGTTTTACCTCGTTATATATATAACTAGTAGGGCCCTGATCTTCCTCGTCACTACTCGACCGAGGATAAGCTTGGCACTTACTGGGTACCACTATGGTGCACTCATGCCTTTTCCTGCACATGTTTTTCGTGTGCAGATTCGGGTTCTTCGGCTTAGCCATACTATTAGTAAGGCGAGGTGATCTTCAGAGACTTCGAGGTATATCTGCCGCGTCCGCACACCGACGAGTCCCTCTCTATTCTCTCTTTTAGCAATAGACTTTTTGTACTTTCTTTGATTAGACATTCTAGAGTTAGAACACTATGTAGTATCTACAGCTTGTCATTTCATGAGATTACGGGTTTTGGGAATTTGTTTCATTATTGTGAGTAACTGTTGTATATGCCGAGCGGTCACTTAAACACTTTTATTATGTTTATTTCCGTAGTTTTTGCTAGTTTCATATTTCGTTCCCTTTTTATGCAATTTATTAGGCTTACCTAGTCGTAGTGACTAGGTGCCGTCACGACAGTTCATGGAGGGCGAACTTGGATCATGACAAGTTGGTATCAGAGCTCTAGGTTCATAGGAGTTATGAATCACTAGCCCGTTTATTAGAGTCTTGCGGATCGGTACAGAGACGTCTGTACTTATCTACGAGAGACTATGTAAATGTTAGGAATTTCCACTTCATTTGATTTCCTTGTCGTGCGAGATTTTTTATATCGAAATTCTAAACTTCTGTCTTCTATTCTCTCACAGATGGTGAGGACACGTGCTACCGAAGATGACCAAGTACCCGCGCCCCCTACTAGAGTCACCAGAGGTCGGGACCGGGGTAGAGGCTGAGAACACGCATGTGGTGCAGCCAGAGCACCTGCGCAAGCTGCCACTGAGGAGCCACCAGCAGCTCCAGTAGGAGCCCAAGCACCTGATACACCTACCACTACTACTATTCCAGCTCTTTAAGAGACCCTTGTACAGTTTGTGAGCATGTACACAACCCTAGCTCAGGTAGGGTTGATTCCCCTTGCTGCAGCCACATCCCAGGCCGGGGGAGGAGCATAGACTCCTGCTACCCGCACTCCTGAGCAACTGGTCCAAGTTGATCAGATCCTAGAGGTTTTACCGGTACCGCCCTTAGCCCTAGTTTTGCCCGAGGACAGGGCATCAGCTTCAGAGGATGAGCAACGGAGACTTGAGAGGTTCAATAAGTACAAGCCTCTTGTATTCAGTGGTCTAGCATGAGATGATGCTCTAGGATTTCTGGAGGAGTGCTACCGTATCCTCCGTACTATGGGTATATCAGGATCGAGTGAGGTTTCTTTCACTGCCTTCCAACTTTGAGGAGCAGCCTATCAGTGGCGGCGTACTTTTGAGTTGGACAGTCCAGCTGAGGCAACTTCCCTTACTTGGACTCAGTTTTCAGATATGTTCTTGAGAGAGTTTATCCCTCAGAGCCTCAGGGGCGCATGGCGCGCAGAGTTTGAGCATTTGCGCCAGGGCACTATGACTGTTTCAGAGTTTGTTGTCCGTTTCACTAACTTGGCTAGGTATGCACCAACCTTGGTTTCTACAGTTTGTGAGAGAGTTCGCCAATTTTTTGAGGGGCTCATTCCCAGCATCAGGTCTAGCATGGCTCGGGAGTTGGAGATGGATATTTCTTATCAGCATGTGGTGAGAATTGCTAGGAGTGTAGAGGGTATGCATGCCCGGGATAGAAAGGAGAGGGATTACAAGATGTCTCGACAGTCGGGTCATTATTCTGGTGCCCGTTCCCCAGTTGCAGTTCATCATGGTAGGGGTTATATGAGTTGCCCCATTCATTCAGCTCTTCCAGTAGCCAGTGGTACTCCAGCTCCTCCTAAGCCTCAGGAGCTTTATTATGCACCTCTAGTATCTAGTGCGCCTCCTGCACGGGGTGCTTCCATTGGTCAGTCCAGCAGCTGGCCTGAGCCAGTCATAGCTGCCACGTCCTCCCAGAGCTTGTTTTGAGTGTGACAACACACGCTATATGGTGAGGGCTTTCCCCAGACTTAGGAGGGGTGCACCTCCACAGACTTCTTAGCCAAAGCGTGCCCCGTAGAGTTCCCAGGCTATGATCACAACACCAGTTGCTGCCCCAACTGCCCAGCCAACTAGAGGTGGAGGTCGGCGAGGTAGAGGTCGCCCTAGAGAGGGAGACCAGGCCAGATGCCCTTCCTGCCCGTACCGAGGTTGTCGCCTCCGATTCTTTCATTACAGGTATTGTCCTAGTTTGTCAAAGAGATGCATTGGTTTTATTCGATCCAGGATCCACTTATTCTTATGTGTCCTCTTATCCTCTTATTTTGCCCCACATTTAAGCATATCTCGGGATTCTTTGAGTTCCCCTATTTATGTTTCTACTCCTGTGGGAGATTCTCTTATTGGGAACTGCGTTTATCGGTCGTGTTTGGTTGCTCTTAGTGGTTTTGAGACTAGAGCCGATTTATTATTGCTCAGCATGGTAGATTTTGATGTTATCTTGGGCATGGATTGTTGCCGCCCCATTATGCCATTCTTGATTGTCATGCCAAAATCGTGATGCTGGCTATGCCAGGTGTACCGCGAGTAGAGTGGAGGGGTACTTTAGATAACACTCTTAGTAGAGTTATTTCTTTCCTTAAGACTCAACGAATGGTTGAGAAGGGGTGTGATGTCTATCTAGCCTATGTAAGAGATGTCAGTGTTGATACCACTACAGTCGATTCAGTCCCAGTAGTACGGGACTTTCCTGATGTGTTTCCAGCTGACCTTTCGGGTATGCCGCCCGATAGAGATATTGATTTCGGCATTGATTTACTGCCGGGCACTCAGCCCATTTTTATTCCTCCATATCGTATGACCCCTCATAAGTTGAAGGAGTTGAAGGATCAGTTACAGGAATTACTTAATAAGGGTTTTATTTGGCCCAGTGTATCACATTGGGGTGCTCCTGTCTTGTTTGTGAAGAAAAAGGATGGTTCTATGTGTATGTGCATTGATTATTGCCAATTGAACAAAGTTACAATGAAGAAACAATATCCTTTGCCTTATATTGATGATTTGTTTGACCAATTACAGGGTGCACGAGTGTTTTTTAAGATCGACTTGCATTCAGGTTACCATCAGCTGAAGATTCAGGAGCCAGATATCCTGAATACTACTTTCAGGACTAGGTATGATCATTACGAGTTTCTTGTTATGTTATTTGGCCTGGCCAATGCCCCAACAACCTTCATACATTTGATGAACAGTTTGTGCCGGCCATATCTCAACTCGTTCGTCATTGTCTTTATTGATGATATTCTGGTATACTCTCGGAGTCGGGAACATCATGAGCATCACCTGAGGACAGTGTTTCGGACTTCAAGAGAAAAGAGATTATATGAAAATTTCTCAAAATGTGAGTTTTGGTTGGATTCCATGGCATTCTTGGGTCACATAGTATTGAGTGAGGGGATAAAGGTCAATCCGAAGAAAGTGGAAGCAGTGCAGAGTTGGCCCAGACCATCCTCAGCTACAGAGATCCGTAGTTTTCTTGGCTGGGGGGTTATTACCGTCAGTTTGTTGAGGGATTTTCATCTATTGCAGCACCTATGACCAGGCTGACTCAGAAGGGTGCTCCATTTTAGTAGACGGAAGAATGTGAGGAGAGCTTCCATAAGCTCAAGACAGCTTTTACTACAGCCCTAGTATTGATATTGCCTACAGGTTTGGGGTCTTATACTGTCTATTGTGATACCTCGAGGATTGGCCTTGGAACGGTATTGATGCAGGACAGTAGGGTGATTTCCTATGCATCCAGACAGTTGAAGGTACATGAGAAGAATTATCCTGTCCATGATCTTGAGCTAACTATTATTGTTCACACTTTGAAGATTTGACGTCATTATTCGTACGGTGTTCCTTGTGAGATTTATACTGATCACCGGAGTTTGCAACATCTGTTCAAGTAGAAGAATCTTAATTTGTGCCAGAGGAGGTGGTTAGAGCTGCTGAAGGACTATGATATCACTATCTTGTATCACCCGAGTAAGGCCAATGTGGTGGCTGATGTCTTGAGCCGTCGGGTAGAGAGTTTGGGGAGTTTGGTTTATTTACCCGCAACAGAGAGGCCCAAAGCGATGGCTGTTCAAGCTTTAGCCAGTCAGTTTGTGAGATTGGATCTTTCAGAGCCTAGTCGGGTTCTAGCTTGTGTGGTATCTCAGTCTTCCTTATTTGATCGTATCATAGAGCGTCAATATGATGACCCTCATTTGCTCGTCCTCAGGGACAAGGTTTTGCATGGTGATGCTAGAGATGTGACTATTGGTTTTGACAGGGTATTAAAAATATAGGGTCGGGTATGTGTACCCCATGTTGATGGGCTTCGGGAGTTGATTCTAGAGGAGGCCCATAGTTCGCGGTATTCCATCCATTCCGATGCCGCGAAGATGTACTAAGATTTGAGACAGCACTATTGGTGGTGACGTATGAAGAAAGATATAGTTGGGTTTGTAGATCGGTGCCTCAATTGTCAGCAGGTAAAGTATGAGCACCAGGGGCTGGGTGGTTTGCTTCAGCAGATAGAGATTCCAGAGTGGAAGTGGGAGCAGATCACCATGGACTTCATAGTTGGACTCCCACAGACTTTGAGGAAGTTCGATGCCATTTGGGTGATTGTGGATCGGCTTACTAAGTCCGCGCATTTCATTCCTGTGTGTACTACCTATTATTCGAAGCGGTTTGTGGAGATTTATATTCAGGAGATTTTTTGTCTACATTGTATTCCAGTTTCCATCATTTCAGATAGGGGTACATAGTTCACATCACGGTTCTGGAGGGCCGTACAGCATGAGTTGGGTACTCGGGTGTAGTTGAGCACAATATTTCACCCCCAAACGGACGGACAGTCCGAGCGCACTATTTAGATTCTTGAGAATATGCTCTGTGCGTGTGTGATGGAATTTGGAGGTTCTTGGGATCAGTTCTTGCCATTGGCGGAGTTTGCCTACAACAACAGTTATCAGTCCAGCATTTAGATGGCACCGTATGAGGCTTTTTTATGGCAGGCAGTGTAGATCCCGGTGGGTTGGTTTGAGCCGGGTGAGGCTAGATTATTGGGCACAGACTTGGTTCAGGATGCCTTGGAGAAGGTTAAGGTGATTCAGGATAGACTTCGCACAACCCAGTCGAGATAGAAGAGTTATACAGTCTGGAAGGTTCATGATGTTTCCTATATGGTTGGAGAGTGGTTCTTGCTTCGAGTTTCACCTATGAAGGGCGTTATGAGATTTGGGAAGAAGGGGAAATTGAGTTCGAGGTTTATTGGTCCTTTTGAGGTATTGAGACGTGTTGGGGAGGTTGTTGACGAGCTTGCCTTACCTCCCGGTTTGGCAGGAGTTCATCCGTTATTTCATGTTTTGATGCTCCGAAAGTATCATGAAGATCCGTCACACGTGTTAGATTTCAGTTAAGTCTAGTTGGACAAGGATCTATCTTATGTTGAAGAGCCAATGGCGATATTGGACAGGCAGGTTCGGAAGCTCGGGTCAAAGAACATTTCATCATTGAAGGTTTAGTGGCGGGGTCAGCTGGTCAAGGAGGTGACCTGGGAGACCGAGCAGGATATGCGCAACCATTACCCTCATTTTTTCACTACTTCAAGTATGTATCTATGCTCGTTCGAGGATGAACTAATGTTTTAAGAGGGGGAGGATGTAATGACTCGGCCAGTCATTTTAAGAATTAACGCCCCGATCCCTTATTAACTGCTTTCCCCGTGTTTGTTTCTGCTATTGTGAGTTGCCGGGAGGATTCATTTTGAGTTTCGGAGTGTTTTGGGACGCTTAGTCCCTAAATGAGAGCTTAAGCAATAGAATTTGGATCGTAGTTGGAGCAATGTGAAGACGGCCTTGGAATGGAATTATGTCGATTCCATTAGCTCCGTTGAGTGAATTCGGGCTTAGGGGTGTGTTCAGATTGTATTTTGGAGGTCCGTAGTTTATTTAGGCTTGAAATGCCAAAAGTGAAAATTTTGAAGTTTCCGGATCGATAGTGAGATTTTGATATCGGGGTCGGAATCCGATTTTGAAAGATGGAATAGCTTCGTAGTGTTGAATGTGACTTGTGTGAAATATTTAGGGTCAATCGGACTTGGTTTGGTTGGTTTCGGCATCGGTTGTAGGATTCTTGAAATTTCAAATTCTTTAGGCTTGGATTGGAGGGTGATTCATGGTTTTAGCGTTGTTTGATGTGATTCGATGGTTGAACTAATTTCGTATGATGTATTAGGATTGGTTGGCATGTTTGGTTGAGGTCCCGGGGGCCTCGGGTGAGTTTCGGATGCTTAACGGATTGGAATTTGGACTTAGGCAAAAGCTAAGGTTGTTGAACCTGTCATAACTGCACCTGCGTGTGTGGGACCGTAGGTGCGGCACCGCAGAAGCGGTTTGGGAACCGCAGGAGTAGTTTGAGGCTCAAGTGAAGATGGTCACAGATGCGGCTTAAGGACCGCAGAAGCGGACCGCATCTGCGAGTAGAGGGTCGCATGTGCGATTTCTGGCCGTTTAATGAATATCTGTAGGTGCGGAGTAGGAGCCGCAGGAGCGGTACTGCAGGTGCGGTCAACCTCTCGCAGATACGAAAATCGCTGGGCAGAAAAAGAGAAAATCGAGGGTTTGAGTTCATAAGTTAAAAAATTGATTTGGAGCTCAGTAGAGGGCGATTTCTGGAGAGATTTTGAATAAGGAAGATTGGGTAATGAATCCTAACTCTAATTTGGTTCTAATACATTAATCTATTGTTAGTTTTATCATTTAATTTCGGGAATTGGATGAAAAGTTGGGAAAAAGTTGAGAAAAGTTCTTAGGCCTAATTTTGGGATTTTAATCGAGGTTTTGGTATCGGATTTGAGTGATTTTGTTATGGTTAGACTCGTGAGTGAATGGATGTTCATAATTTGTGATTTTTACCCGATTCCGAGACGTGGGCCCGGAGAGGAATTTTGGACATTTTTCTATTGTCTTATCTTAGCTTCGATTCCTTTAGCTAAATTCATTATTTGTAGTTATATTTACATTATGAAATTTATTTGATTTGATTTGGGCCACTCGGAGTTGGATACTCGTGGCAAGAGCATGGTTTCGGGTTGATTTTGAGCTTGTTTGAGGTAAGTGGCTTGCCTAACCTTGTGTGGGGGAACATCCTTAGGATTTTGGTACTGTTGCTATATGAGTGCCGTGTACGTGAGGTGACGAGTGCGTACACGTGCTAATTGTTGAAAAGCCCCATTTTCATTAAGTAAATATCTGTGTTTTTCTTGTAACTGAGCAATACTTGTACTTGAAAACTCCTGTTTAGCTTAGGAAAATCATGCTCATGTGATTCAATTGTCTTACCTTCTTTAATTGCTTACTTGTACTCTATGCAGCATGTTTAGAGTAAAATATCATGTTTAATTCTCGAATAGAACTGTAAATTCTTTTCTTGAGACTGTTGTGTATTTACTTTGGGACTACGGGACAATCTCCCGGGAAATCCCCCTACATGTTTATTTTGGGACTACGGATCGGTATTCTGGGAGATTGCCCTGCATGTTTACTTTGGGACTACGGATCGGTATTCCGGGAGATCCCTCTGCACTTTTACATTTGGGACTATGGGATGGCACCCGGGAGATTCCCCTGTACTGAATATTTACTTTGGGACTACGGATTGGTATTTTGGGAGTTTCCCCTGCATATTTATAATTTCGACTATGGGACAATATACCAGGAGATCCTCTGTACATTTACGCTTGGGACTACGGGATGATATCCTGGGAGATCCCGTGTTGCTATATCTGTGTACTGAGTATATTCTGTCTGTGATTTTACTCTTTATCAACTGATAGCGTCTTTAATTATACTGTCGCACTTCATACTGTTTCACCTCGTTATATATATATATATATATATATATATATATATATATATATATAACTAGCAGGGCCCTGACCTTTCTCGTCACTACTCGACCGAGGTTAGGCTTGGCACTTACTGGGTACCGCTGTGGTATACTCATGCCCTTTCCTGCACCTGTTTTTCGTGTGCAGATTTAGGTTCTTCTGCTCAGCCATACTATCAGTGAGGCGAGGTGATCTTCAGAGACTTCGAGGTATATCTTCCGTATCCGCAGACCGAGGAGTGCCTTTCTATTCTCTCTTTTAGCGATAGATCTTCTGTACTTTCTTTGATTAGACATTCTAGAGTTAGAACACTATGTAGTATCTACAACTTGTGATTTCATGAGATTCTGGGTTTTGGAAAATTTTTTCACTATTGTGAGTAACTATTATATATGCCGAGCGGCCTTTGAAACACTTTTATTATGTTTATTTCCGCAGTTTTTGCTAGTTTCGTATTTTGTTCCCTTTTTCCGCAATTTGTTAGGCTTACCTAGTCGTAGAGACTAGGTGCCGTTACGACAGTTCACGGAGGGCGAACTTGGGTCATGACATATTCTTCAAGTTGGATCTCCCAATTCTTCTTCTCCTTCCGCAACTTATTATATTCATTTAGAACTTTCTCAAGGTCATTGAGAACCAATTTGATATTATCCTGCAATTCATCACATTTATCGCAATACGTAATAGGAGTGGGATATACCTTGTTAATTTCTCCCATTGCCATGAATCATTGATTCTCCATTCTTTCGTGATTGTTTTCTTCTTCAGATTCATCCTCGTCGCTCCAAGATTTGTGATTCTTTTTCCTAAGATCACAATCCAGAGTAGCATTAAAGCACACCTTGTCAGTTTCTCCTCTTTTCTCGAGACATATGTTTTCCATTTCTTCTTGATCATCCTTGTCGCTCCAAGTTGAGATTCTATGATTTTTCTTCTTAAGGCTGGGACATTTTAATTTCATATGTCCAGGTTCACTACATTTGTCGCAGCATATGTTCTCTTGTTTTTGAACCTCATTCTTGCGATTCTTTTGCTGATTCTAGATGGATTGAGATTTTCTATTCTGCTTCTCTCTACTCTTCCTTTTTCTCGTCCTAGGTATCACGGCCAAGTCTTCTCGATCTTCACCATTTTTGGATTCTTCAAGAGTTGGCATGGATTTAATTTCCTTAACTTTGTTGGGGTCCCCATGAATATTTTCCAATTTGTCCCATATATCTTTAGCAGTTTTACAGGTGAATATTTTCTTATATTCTTCTTCACTAATCGCACAATAGAGCATGTTGATTGCTCTAGTATTTGTTTGTAAAATATCCAACTGTTCTTATGTGTAGTCAAATATGGATGCCCTTTTTACAAGCTTCTTTCTATCACTAATGTTCGGGATAGGCCTTGGTCCATTTTGAATAACTAGCCAGGCTCGATAGTCTACTGATTGAACATAAACCTTCATTCTTTCTTTCCAATGGCTATTGAAGTATGGTGGCCTTCTTGTTGAGTATCCCTCTTGATAGTACGATTCCAGTAAATTGAGGACTTGCCATGGATCTTTTATCACTTGCTATTAAGAAAAAAAATAAAGATATGAGACCTGCTCTGATACCAATTGAAAGTACAAGAGGGGAATGGGGGGGGGGGTTGAAAATTAGCCTTTTTAAATTTCTAGTCGACTATTATTCAGAGCTAGTCGACTTATGCGGAGACAATCTGCACCAAAACTGTTAGTACTTCAATTTAAATAGATACTACTCACAACAAACAGTAAGGTGTACAATAAAATATGAGAGCAGTAAAATAAATGACATCAGGAATTTTATACTGGTTCAGAACCAATATGGTATCCTAATCCAGTCTCCTTAGGTTGCAAGGATGTTATCTCTTAAGATCTTTGTAATTTGGTTGTAGTACAGCTTGTGTGAATTTCAACATTCACCACCAATGTTTATAGGATTGGGTTTCACTCGCTCATCAACAACCAGCAAGGGTTGATTTTCACTCGCTCACCAACAATGACCCTTTGGTTTTCACTTGCTTACCAAAGAAATGAATAATGACACAACCTATCGGACACACTATCTCTCTAATATTTTTCTGTGGCTCTTCTCTCTTTTGTGTACACAGTAAATATAAAAGTAAATTACAATGCTTGTTAGAGTAGAACAAAGAACTTGTAGTTTGATAGACAATTGTATAGAAGGTTCCGTTGCTGTTGCAGGTGCTTTCTATTTTATACTTGGTCGTTGAATATTCTGGCCGTTGTAGTGGTCTTCTAATTTTGGAAAAAGGATTTCCTTTGTTGCTGCTCCAACTTTCCTTTACTGTTTCTTGCTCTTTTGAATATGATCTCGATTAAGTCTGATGTTGAAAGAGTAACTACTCTTTCCTTTGAGCACAAATGAATATCCATACTTCAAGCCATTTTGTATAGATTTGATCTCACATGATTTGAGATCTTTTCCTTTACAATTCCAAAAATCAAGGCCACATTATTTAATGCCTTTTGTATAAAAGATTCTTTCCATGTAAGCCATCAAGTCTTCATATGAACTTGGACGTTTCCATGTGTACTGGAGGAATTGTCTTTCTTTCAATGTAAGCATGATTCACTATCCTTTCAAGATTAGATACTTATGAGATTATCTTCCTTTTCCTTGCAATTAATTTCAACTGTACACTATAGTGATTTTCTATATGATTAATAATTATTTTTCATAACTAGTGCTGAGTCAGTATCTATCCCCGGACTTTTCAAACTTTCCATCTGTGTCCTCTTCAATCTGACTTTTCTATCTTTGCAAGTTCTTCATTCGAAATTTTCATTTCTTTCTTGTAGTATTGTCCATTTGACTTAGATTTCTCAAATCTTCCTTCTTTGTAGGATTATTATTATTTAAAAGTTTCTTATTTGTTCCAAAATAATAAAATTCTTGATTCTTGAATATAAGTACCATGCAGATCTTCTTTCCTTTGGAAGTGTATTTTGAGATTCTTTTCCTTTGCCTCATTGTACTTCTTTCCTTTTCTGATAGATCTCAATATATCTTTGACTCCTTTCTTGATCTTGAAAAATAATCTCTTTCCATAATATAGATTATACTATACCCATAATATATTTCTTTTCATAAAAATTATATTCTTCCTTGACCTTGTAGTATCTCTTCTATATAGTATCTTCCTTCCACAAAATAATAGATCTTCTCCACGATTTAGCAACTTTTCTTTCAAGATGTTGAAAAACTTTCCATCCATGATTTCTGTAGATTCTTCTTCTGATATTGTAGTAAGCCATTCAATATTTGAAATTTCACTTTCAAATATTATTCCTTCTATGACGCTTGGAGATTAAATCTCTAAAAGTAATGTTCCTTGATAAATTCTTCGCATGATATTCTCTTTCCCATATTTGTTTGGATCTTTACCATCATCTTCTTTCCTGAATAAACCTGTACAAAAATAAGATTACCACAATTAAATGTGCTTTGATTAATAAGTATGTTGGCTTGTTATCATCAAAATTAATACGTGAAACCTTGAAGCTAACACCACACTCTTTGGTTGTTGCCTACCCAATACCCTTGATTATTGCCACTCCAATTGCTTTGGTTATTTTGACCATTCCAATTTCCTTGATTGCTTTGATTATTCCAATTCCCTTGGTTGTGACCACCGTTCCAATTATTTTGGTTGTTTGAATTCCAATTCCCTTGATTTTTTTGTGGTCGCCATTGTTGTTTATTTGGGACTTGATTGTTGTTTCTTTACCCTTGGAAGTTGTTCACATATTGTACCTCCTCCTTTTGTTCATTGTATTGTCCATCTTGATAAAATCCACTATCATCTTGCACGTGATTTTCAACATGGTTTTTGCACTTGAGGACACTTTTTCCTTCTCTTGTTTACCATCATATTGACTCCTTCTATTGCATTTACATGCTTGGGACCTTGCACTTGTTGAAGTTGAGCTTTGGCTAGTTCATTCATTGTGGTGGTCAATTTGGCAATCGCTTGCCCATGATCATGTAATTCTTTATGCAAGTGAATCACATTTGGATCACCTTGAGGAGCATTTGCTCTACTTTTTCATGCCGATGAAGTATCTGCTATTTCATCTACAATCTCACAAGCTTCCGCATATGGTGTTTTTATGAAATTTCCACCGGGACGTTGGTTGACCATGCATTGATTGGTAGTGTGATCCCCCTATAGAAAGTTTGTTAAATCATAGCCTCCATTATGTCATTATTGGGGCACTCTTTGACCATTGTTCGGTACCTCTTCCATATCTCATGCAAAGGCTCGTTGGGTTCTTGTTTGAAGGCTAGAATCTCATCCCTAAGAGTTGCCATATACCCGAGAGAAAAGAACTTGGAAATACATTTCTACGCCAATTCATCCCATGTATTGATAAAATGATTTGACAACCTCTTTAACCAATCCAAGGCCTTCCCCCATAGAGAGAAAGGGAATAGCCTCAACCGTAAAGCATCCTCGGAGACGTTTTTCAGTTTACTCCCCCAACAAGTGTCAACAAACCTTTTCAAGTGCTTGTATGCATTTTGACTCGAAGCCCGGTGAAGAATTCCCGTTGTTCCAATAGTGTAAGCATAACATTTGTGATTTGAAAGTTTTCCGCCCTAATGTGGGGCGGGACTATGGCACTTGCATACCCTTCATTCGGCAACACTCAGTGTGCAGCTGCTCTTGGTGGATGTGGGGTTGGAACGGGAACGTTGTCTTGAGGCAGTCGGCCTCGTCTATTTGCTTGAGGTTCAAGAGGAAACTCTTCAAGTTGGTAATCATCTCCGTCATCCCCCAATGGAATGTTTCCAAAAGGATCATTGTTGTTGAGAACCATTGTATCACCTACAATTCTTTCACAAAGAGATAAGTATCACGGAAGGAAAGGAAGACAAGTCACTGATGAATATAAATTATTCATATATTTTCATACGTATAAATAATGATTTTTAAATAAACCATGAATATATTCGATTCTCCTATATTTTCTAACAAGTTCTGCAGAGGAAAGTTGAATTGAGGAAAGAGTACTACAAGCAAAAAAAGGAGGAAAAAGAGCAATGCACGTGGTAAACAAGAGTGAATCAAATTTTGAAGTCACAACATGAAGTCTTGAAGTTAAAACATCAACTTTTGAAGTCACAACTTCAAGACTTAAAGTTGCGACATCATCTCATATTTGCTACACATTTTCTATAAATAGACACTCATAATGTATTGTGAAAAGTGTATCTTACGGGAGAAAACTAATCTTTGGTCTCTCTCTTTGTCTTTAGTATTTTCTACTAGTTGTCTTTCTTTTAGAACAATAATTTTCCTTCATAAGTTCTTTGTTCTAAATTAGTTTTTATTACTTAGTAATGGAGTAACTTCTTTGTTGGGATAGTTGATGAAGCTTGATATATATATATATATATATATATATATATATATATATATATAATACTATCTCAGTTTAATACATCTTTGGCTTGAAACTTTCTTTTTATATTTTGTAATGTGCCGTAATAATAAGTTTTAATTAATCATTATTATCACTTCTACATGGCTTTTATCTCTAAGTTATTTTTATACTGATTTTGTAATTCTTACGAAGCAAAATTGATATATAATAACCAATGGATAAAATAGTAGTGTGAGAGTAATTTTTAGTAAACTATTATTCCAAGTTCGTAACATATTATCAAGTGAATTCAACGATTCCCAACTCTTTTAAATTATAAATCTTCAGCAAGTTCTTGGCTTTTATTTAAGTAACTAACAAGTTTTAAACCTCACTCATTTTTCATCAAATTGATTCTCTCAAATAGTAGTTGAACTATTAAAAGCATGTAGCATAGATGTTCCAATCTCTGTGGGACGATATCATAAACTATACGAGAATTTCACAAAGCACGAGCAGCAAAATCCTATACACATTGGCCTCGTCAAATTGTCACGACCCTAACCCCGAATCCAGTCGTGATGGCACCTCCTGTGAAGACAAGACCAGCCAGACCAAAACAAAACACCTCTTTTAAACATTTAAATACTATAAATAGTTCTAAAACACGATATAATAACCATAATTTGCGGAATTTACGATAACAACAGTAAAAATCATCCCGACACAGCACAAACCGGGGTGTCACAAGTCATGAGCAACTAAGAGAAATCCTAATACAGTCTACTAATCACTAAACCCGATACAATAGTTCTAAGAACATGAGAATGATAAGATAAGGGAGGCACGAGGGCAGCGGACGCCAACAACTACCTTGTGATCTCCGAAACACTGCCTGGACAGGAAGATCAACACTCAGGAACGGACTCTGCGATGCCTGAATCTGCACACACGGTGCAGGGAGTAATGTGAGTACTCCCACCCAGCCAGTAATAATTATAAATAATGGTTGAAATCATGAAAACACGTAAAGGAACAAAGCAATTCTATATCAAAGTAGTAAAAATCACGTAAAGCAGTAAATCATTGAAGAAGTCAAGTGAAACCTCTTTAAATCAGGTAAAACAGGTAAAGTAGCAGGTAAATAACAAGTAGAAATCCGCCCCTCGGGCATAGTATCAATCACTCAGAACAGTATCAGCTCCTCGGGCTCACTCTCATCACTTATTGCTCATTCTCATCTCTCGACCCATATATCTCTCATAATAACAGAATTCAGAATAACCGCTGTAGCGTGCAGCCCGATCGTACATCGTGCGGCGTGCAGCCCGATCCATATAGATAGTCGACTGCGCTCACTAGGGGTGTCCAGACTCCGGGAGGGTCTCCTTACGGCCCAAGTGCAATATCAAGCCACCTCGTGGCATCATAAACAAGCTCTCGGGCTCATATCAATATCAAGCCACCTCGTGGCGCACAATTTCAGGCCCTCGGCCTCATTATCATAATCACTATCTCACTGCTGCGGCGTGCAGCCCGACCCAAAAGTATCCTCACAATAGAGGCCCTCGGCCTTACTCAGTCAAAAATCACATAAGCCACTCGGGCAACAGTAAAACATAACGCTCAGCCCAAAATATTATTTAAAATATCATTTCAAGTCTTAAAGCAGAGTAAACATGGCTGAGTTTTGAAAACAGTGGAAAATAACATGACTGAGTTCAAGTATAAAGTCAAAATAGTGAGGAAATATCAACAAAAATCCCCGAAGAGTTCAAATAGCATGCACTAGGCCCAAATATGGCTTTCAGCCCAAATAATGATGATAATAAATAGTTTTCAATCAAATACGCGGTAAAATCATCAATCGGGACTGACCAAGTCACAATCCCCAATAGTGCACGACCCCACACTCGTCATCAAACGTGTGCCTCACCTTAATATAGCACAACGATGTACAATCCGGGGTTTCAAACCCTCAGAACATCATTTACAATCATTACTCACCTCGAACCGGCTACAACTCATGCTCGCGACGCCTTTGCCCCTCGAATCGGCCTCCATGCGCGTCGAATCTATCCAATATCAGAACGAATATGTCACAATATGCTAAGGGAACAAAGCCCAAGCAAAAACAATCGAAAAATATCAAAAATCCTGAAATTAGCAAAACCCGAGCCCCGGGCCCACTTCTCGAAACTTAGAAATTTTTACATAAACAGGTTCCTTATCCTCCCACGAGCTCATACATATCAAAAGTTCTCAAATCTGACCTCAATAGTCCTTTAAATCCCAATTTAAAAGTTCAAAATCCCAAGGCCTAGTTCTTCCATTTTTAGCTTATGTTCCATGAATTTCTAAGTTAATTTTGCAATAGAATCACGTTATAGGTTCATAAATCTTACCTCCAATCACTTCTCCTTGAATCCCTCTTCAATCTCCCTCAAATAGCTCTCAAAATGATCAACTATGGTGGAAAAATGGCTCAAAATCGCGGATGAAATGTTTTATAAACTTACTGCCCAGGTCTGACCCTTCTTTCTTTGCGAACGCGGTCAAACTATCGCGTTTGCGATGCACAACTTATCTTGACCAGATTTTCCTTCTACGCGATCGCGACATAGGACTCGCGAAAGCGATGCTTTGCCTAGGCGACCCTTCGCGAACGCGACAACACACCTACGAACGCAAAGCACAATTTCACTTCTAATCTCCTGACTCAAATCCTTCTATGCGAACGCGATAGTACCCCTCGCGAACGCGATGCACCAAGCTCACTCTACTTCGCGAACGCGTGGTCTGCCTCGCAAACGCGAAGGACAATTTCACACCTCCCTTCGCTTAGTCTTCGCGAACGCGAGGACCCTTATGCGAACACAAAGAGATAAATTGTTGCAACTGCTGAGATCACTTTTCTGCAACTTTCGAAACTCAAAAGTGGTCCGATTGACCACCCGAAACTCATCCGAGGCCCCCAGGACCTCAACCAAAAGCACCAACACATCCTAAAACCTCATTCAAACTTGTTACAATCATCAAAACACCTCAAACAACACCAAATCCATCAATTCACATTGAATTCAAGCCTAAGTTTTCTAAAAACTTCTGAAATATGCTTTCGATCGAAAACCCAACCAAACCACGTCCGAATGACCTGAAATTTTGCACACACATCAAAAATGACATAATGAAGCTACAACAACTCTCGGAATTCCATTCGGACCCTCGGATCAAAATCTCACCTACCAACTGAAAATCACCAAAATACTAACTTCGCCAATTCAAGCCTAATTCTACTCCGGACCTCCAGAACCAATTCCGATCACACTCCTAAGTCATAAATTACCTCTCGAAGCTAATCGAACCATCGGAACTCACATTCGAGCTCTCTAACACATAAGTCAACATCTGGTTGACTTTTCCAACTTTAACCTTCTTAAAAGAGACTAAGTGTCTTATTTCTTACCAAATCCACCCCGAACGCAAACTAATCAACTCGATCACATAAAACGCGGATAACGAATCATAAAGAAGCATAAATGGGGGAAACTGAGTGGTAACTCATGAGATGACTGGCTGGGTCGTCACATCCTTCCCAACTTAAACAAATGTTCGTCCTCGAACGAGTCAAGAAACATACCTGAAGCCTCGAATATGTGAGGATATCTGCTCCGCATATCCCGCTCGGTCTTCCAGGTAGCCTCCTCCACGGGCCGACCTCTCCACTGCACTTTCACCAAAGCTATATCCTTTGACCTTAACTTCCAAACCTAATGACCTAAAATAGCTACTGGTTCTATATCATAGGTCAAATCATCGTCCAACTGAACCGTGCTGAAGTCCAAAACATGAGACGAATCTCCAATATACTTCCGGAGCATAGAAACATGAAATACCAGATGTACGCTAGACAAGCTGGGTGGCAAAGCAAGCTCATAAGCCACCTCCCCAATCCTCCGAAGCACCTCAAAAGGCCCACTGAATCGCGGACTCAACTTTCCCTTTTTCCCAAATCTCCTGACACCCTTCATGGGCGAAACCTTTAGCAAGACCTTCTCACCAACCATGTAGGACACATCTCGAACCTTCCGGTCCGCATAACTCTTCTGACGTGACTGCGCTGTACGAAGCCTCTCCTGAATCACCTTCACCTTCTCTAAGGCATCCTGAACCAAATCTGTCTCCAATAGTCTAGCCTCGCCGGGCTTGAACCAACCAACTGGAGATCTACACCGCCTCCCATACAAAGCTTCATATGGAGCCATCTGAATACTCGACTGGTAGCTGTTGAGGTAAGCAAACTCTGCAAGCAGTAGAAATTTATCCCATGAACCTCCGAAATCAATAACATAAGCGCGCAACATGTCTTCCAATATCTGAATAGCACGCTCGGACTGCTCGTCCGTCTGAGGATGAAAAGTTGTGCTGAACTCCACCTGAGTACCCAAATCTCTCTGCACGACTCTCCAAAACTAGGAAGTAAACTGAGTACCCTGATCTGAAATAATAGAAACTGGAACACCATGCAGCCGAACAATTTCTTGAATGTATAACTCTGCTAACCGCTCTGAAGAATAGGTAGTACACACAGGAATGAAGTGCGCGGACTTGGTCAGCCGATCCACAATCACCCAAATAGCATTGAACTTCTTCAAAGTCCGTGGAAGCCCAACAACAAAGTCCATAGTGATCCTTTCCCACTTCCACTCAGGAATAACCATATGCTGAAGCAAGCCACCCGGTCTCTGATGCTCATATTTCACCTGCTGATAATTGAGACACCGAGCTACAAATCCCACAATATCTTTCTTCATTCTTCTCCACCAATAGTGTTGCCTCAAATCATGATACATCTTTGCAGCACCCTGATGAATGGAATACCGCGAGCTATGGGCCTCATCCAAAATCAACTCCCAAAGTCTATCCACATTGGGCACAGAAATACGACCCTGCATCCTCAGCACCCCATCATCACCAATGGTCACATATTTAGCATCATCATGCTGAACTCTGTCCTTAAGGACAAGCAAATGCGGATCATCATACTGGTGCTCTCTGATGCGATCATATAAGGAAGACCGAGAAACCACACACGCCAACACCCGACTGGGCTCCGAAATATCCAATCTCATGAACCGATTGGCCAAGGCCTGAACCTCAACTGCAAGAGGTCTCTCCCTAACTGGGATGTATGCCAAACTCCCCATACTCATTGCCTTTCGGCTTAAAGCATCGGCCACCACGTTGGCCTTCCCCGGATGGTACAATATAGTGATATCATAATCCTTAAGCAACTCCAACAATCTCCGCTACCTCAAATTAAGATCATTTTGCTTGAACAAATGCTGAAGACTGCGATGATCGGTGAATACCTCACAAGATACGCCATACAAATAATGCCTCCAAATCTTCAATGAATGAACTATGGCAGCCAACTCCAAATCATGAACGTGGTAGTTCTTCTCATGGGGCTTCAACTGACGAGAAGCATAAGCAATAAATATACCCTCCTGCATCAATACACAACCAATCCCAACTCTCGAGGCATCACAATATACGGTATATGAAACCTGAAGCTGATGGCAAAACCAATACTGGAGTTGTGGTCAAAGCTATCTTGAGCTTCTGAAAGCTCTCCTCACACTCGTCCGACCATACAAATGGAGCACCCTTCTGAGTCAACTTGGTCAATGGCGATGCGATAGATGAAGATCCCTGAACAAACCGGCGATAATAGCCTGCCAACCCAAGAAAGCTACGAATCTCTGTGGCTGAGGACGTTCTAGGCCAACTCTGAACCGCCTCTACCTTCTTTGGATCTACCTGAATACCCTTACTAGACACCACGTGTCCCAAGAAAGCCACTGAACTAAGCCAAAATTCACACTTGGAGAACTTTGCATAAAGCTTCTACTTCCTCAATCTCTGCAATACAACCCTCAAATGCTCCGCGTGCTCCTTCTGACTACGAGAGTACACCAGAATATCATCAATGAATACTATAACGAACGAATCCAGATAAGGCCGAAATACATTGTTCATCAAATGCGTGAACGTTGCTGGGGCATTGGTTAACCATAAAGATATGACAAGAAACTCATAATGACCATATCTGGTCCTGAAAGCAGTCTTAAGAATATCTGAATCCCTGATCTTCAAATGGTGATAGCCCGAACGGAGATCAATCTTGGAGAACACTCTCGCTCCCTGAAGCTGGTCAAATAAATCATCAATGCGAGGCCAGGGATACTTGTTCTTAATTGTTACCTTGTTCAATTGCCTATAATCGATGCACATTCTCATTGTGCCATCCTTCTTCTTTACAAACAGAACCGACACACCCCAAGGTGACACGCTAGGCCGAATGAACCCCTTATCTAGGAGTTCGTGAAGTTGCTCCTTCAATTCTTTCAACTCTGCTGGTGCCATACGATACGGCGAAATAGAAATAGGTTGAGTGCCCAGCACTAGGTCAATACCAAAATCAATATCCTTGTCTGGTGGCATGCCCAGCAGGTTTGCAGGAAACACATCGGGAAAGTCCCTCACAACTGGAACAGAATCAATGCTAGGAGTCTCAGCTCCCACATCCCTCACAAACGCTAAATATGAAAGGCAACCCTTCCCAACCATACGCCAGGCCTTCAAGAAAGATATCACTCTACTAGGAACATAATCAGTCACACCACGCCACTCGATCCGCGGTACACCCGGCATAGCCAAAGTGACTGTCTTAGCATGACAGTCTAGAATACCACGACACGGAGATAACCAATCCATGCCCAAAATGACATCAAAATCCACCATGCTCAATAGCAATAGATCTACTCGGGTCTCCAGACCCCCATTAGTCACCACACATGACCGGTACACATGGTCTACAACAATAATATCGCCCATCGGGGTAGATACATGAACAGGTAAAGCAAGAAACTCTTGGGACGTACCTAAATGATGAGCAAAATACGAGGACACATAAGAATAGGTGGAACCAGGATCAAATAATACAGAGGCATCTCTGTGGAAGACTGAAACAATACCTGTAATGACAGCATCTGAAGCAATAACATCTGTCCTGCCTGGAATAGCATAACAATGAGCCTAGCCACCGCTTGATCGACCTCCCCCTCTGGGGTGACCCCTGGCTGCCTGACCCCTACCCCTAGCTGGCTGGGCAAATGATGAAGTAACTAGAGCAGAAATCAAGGGCTGACCCCTCTGCTGAAGCAGAGTATCATGAAGTCGAGGGCACTGCCTCCTCATATGTCCAAACTCTCCACACTAATAACAACTACCCGATGCTGGAGATGGGGACTGAAGGGAACCCCTGGCACCGGAATGACCAGTAGAACGACCTGGCATGGAAGAACCCTGGATTGATGGGGCATGTGACGAGCTCTGAGCTGGTAGGGCACTGAGTGATGACTGGCCCCGCTGAGATCCATGATGACCATGACCCGAAGATGCCCCGCGATACTCTAGATGGGCCGACTGAGCGGGCCTAAAAGAATGACCTCTACCATGCTAGAACTGGCCCCTCGAAGGAGCACCACTATAACTGCCAGACCCTCGAGCCTCTTGGCCTCTCTCTCCTCTCGATCCTGACGGCGAAGCATCTCAATCTCGCGCGCGATATCAACCACCTCCTCGAACGTAGCACCCAATTCTCTCTCTTTAGTCAGAAGAATACGGAGATGGTAGTTTAGGCCATCAACAAATCTCTTGATCCTTTCACGGTCTGTCGGAACCATCCAAACGGCATGACGAGCCAACTCAGAAAACCTGACTCATACTGTGACATAGTCATATCCCACCTAGTGGCGTATATAAGTATCTCAGGCCCTCGACCTCATATCAGTATTAGTGTATCCTCACAACTAGGCCCTTGGCCTTTAGTTAGTCCAAAATCATCAAAAGCCCCTCGGGCAATAGTAAAACAATATTTCTCAGCCCAAAACATCATTTAGAATATCATTTAAATCTCAAAACTAAGTAAAATCGCTGAGTAGTAAAATAGTGAAAAAATAACAGGACTGAGTTCAAGTAATAAGTCAAAACAGTGAGAAAATTGTAGTAAAAATCCCCGAAGGATTCAAATAGTTGGCATGAAGCCCAAATATGGCAATTAGCCCAAAACATAATGAAAACAACTAAGTCTCAGTCAAATACGTGGTAAAATCATCAATGGGGGATGGACCAAGTCACAATCCGCAATATAATACGACCAAACGCTCGTCATCAAACGTGTGTCTCACATCAATATAGCACTATGATGTGCAATCCAGGGTTTCAAACCCTCAGAGCATCATTTACAATCATTACTCACCTCGAACCGGCTAATTCTTTAGCTCGCGACGCCTTTGCCCCTCGAATCGGCCTCCACGCACGTCGAATATATCCAAAATCAGAACGAATATGTCACAATATGCTAAGGGAACAAAGCCCAAGCAAAAACAATCGAAAAACATCAAAAATCCCGAAATTAGCAAAATTCGAGCCCCGGGCCCACTTTTCGAAATTCAGAAATTTTTACATCAACGGGTTCCTTATCTCCCCACGAGTTCATATATACCAAAAATTCTCAAATCCGACCCCAAATGGTCCTCCCAATCCCCAATTAGAATCTCAAAATCCCAAGCTCTATTTCTTCCATTTTAGCCAGAATTCAACGATTTTCTAGGTGGATTTCACAATATAAACGAGTTTTAGGTCCAAAATTCTTACCTCCAAACGTCTCTCCTTGAATTCCTCTTCAATCTCCTTCAAAAAGCTCTCAAAATGATCAACTATGGCTGAAAAATGGACCCAAATTGCGGACAAGAGGACTTAAAAACAATCTGCCCAGGCTTCATTGAGTTGTACCTTGCGTTGTGCAGGTTGTACATCCTCTTACCATTTTTTCTGCTGTACACCTTCAGTTAAAACGCCTATAACTCCTTGTGAAAATATCCAAATGATAAACGGTTTGAATATTTTAAAACTAGACTCGGATGTCTTATATTTGATAGGTTGTACACCATATAACCCTTTATATATTCCGAGATATGAGCTTCTAAAGTGCATCAAAAAGTTTTGTCAAAACTGATCCACCAGCCATATTCGATCCATCATAACTTTCTGATAGAATATGCAAATCCTAAATGGTTTAACTTTCGGGAAACTAGAATGCAAGTGCTACAACTTTTATGTTTTGCAATTTTTCTGATTCCTTATAGATTTCAAGATATGAGCTTCCAAACTAGACTCCTCGCACCAAAACTTTTCTGGTGCATAGCTGAAGCTCAAAAAAATTTGCAACTTTTCCAAAGATGAAATAGTCTGTTTAACCACCCGAAACTCACCCAAGGCCACTGGGACCTCAACCAAATATGTTAACATATCCTATAACATCATTCAAACTTGTTTCAACCTTCGGAACGTTCAAAACAACATCACAACACAAAATTCGCATCGTATTCAAGCCTAAGAATTTCAAAATCTTCTAAATCACTCTTTTGATAAAAAAAACCCAACCAAACCACGTCCGAATGACATGAAATTTTGCACACACATCCCAAATGACACAACGGAACTACTGCAACTCTTGGAATTCCATTCTGACCCCTATATCAAAATCTCACCGATCAACCGGAAAACGCCAAAATATCAACTTCGCCAATTCAAGCCTAAATCTACTACGAACCTCCAAAACTCCTTCCAATCACGCTTCTAAGTCATAAATCACCTCCCGAAGCTAACTGAACCATCGTAACTCACATCCGAGCTCTCTAACACATAAGTCAATATCCGGTTGACTTTTCCAACTTAAGCTTCCTTAAAAGAGACTAAGTGTCTCAAACCTTACCAAAATCATTCCGGAATGACTTCAAATTTTGCGCACAAGTCACATTCGATATTACGGACCTAATCCAACTTCCTGAATCGAAATCCGTTCCCGATATCAAAAAGTCAACTCTCGGTCAAACTTCTCAAAAACATTCAAATTTCTAACTTTCTCCAAAATGCGTCAAATTGTCCTACGGACTTCCAAATCCAAATCCGAACATGCTCCTAATTCCAAAACACCATACGAAACTGTTGGAATCATCAAAATTCCATTCTGGGGTCGTTTGCTCAAAAGTCAAATCTCCGGTCAAACTTAAGAAATCTTTAGCCTTAAATTTCTAGATTTCGTTAAATGACGATAATTTGAGCTAGGGACCTCCGAATTCGATTTCGGGCATATGACCAAGTCCCAAATCACGATACGGAACTATCGGTATAGTCAAAACTTGGATCTGGGTTCGTTTGCTCAAAATGTTGACCGAAATCAACTCAGTTGAGTTTTAAAGCTCTAATTCATAATTTAATCCATTTTTTACATAAAAAACTTCCGGAAAATTATATGGACTGTGCACGCAAGTCGAGGAATTATTGATACCGCTTTTCAAGGTCTTAAAATACCGAGATAGTTATTTAATTTAAAGGTGACATTTTGGGTCATCACAGAAACGGAGCGGTAACTTATGAGACGACTGGCCGGGTCGTCACACAAATTTTTGGCGCCATTGCCGGGGATTGGCATACATCTACTTCAGATTAAATATTTTGTTACTAATTTTAGAATTTATTACAGTTGTTTTTATTTCAGTTAATATTTTCACTAATCAAGTGTTATAACTACTACTATGATATTAATCCTAATGTAATGTTTATGTTCATAATGGTATTGTAAAAGTTTTTTTTTTCTTTTTTGTATTATGTCTTCCTACTAGTTCCATCATTAACTGTTTTTTAGCAAATTATACATACTGCTATTAGTACTCTCTCCTTTATCATAATAATAGTGTTATAACTACTATTTACTGTTTTTATAACGTGTATATTTATAATTGTTATACTATTGTTAGTTCTTTCACATTGAAGTTTTTTTTACTACTGAAAAATATTCATATAACCATTCCAACTATATGTATTATTACTAGTTACTTTTGCCCATATATAATAGTATTATAGTATTATTTCTTGTCGTAGTTCACTGTTGCGTCATTTTGTTTTACTTTATGTCTATTTTATTATAAGTTTGAGTATAATATTATTATTCTCTATAGATAATAAAATTATCATACAATTATTTTTTCTTAGCACCTACTATTTTTATCATTTTTGTAATTTTTATATACTTTTTTTTTTCTTGTACTTTCTTTACTTAAGAATTTTAAGTAGTTTATGACCCGATCTTCTACAAAAGAGTTGATCAGTTACGATTCTGAAATTGAAAGATTTATTCGATTGCGCAGGAAAGAACAAACATCGTCTTCCTAAGGAGCATTTTGTAAAGAAATGGAAAACCAGGAAGTAGAGGACATTAACCCACTTGGGATCCCACCACCGGTCCATGTAGAGGAGCAATTTGATGAAGTGGTGCCAAGGCCAGCAAACAGAATCCTTAAGGATTATGCTAGACCTGATCTCTTCAACTGTGAATCTAGTGTCAGGAAGCCCCCAGTGGCAGCCAACAACTTTGAAATCAGGACCGGCCTGATTCAGACAATTCAACAATCTTGTATCTTCACTGGTGATACAAGTGAAGACCCACACAGTCATTTAATTGATTTTCTAGAACTTGTAGAAACTGCTAAGTATAATGGAATACCTCCTGAAGCTATCAAGTTAAGGCTATTTCCTTTTTCTTTAAAAGGATATGCCAAAACTTGGTTGCGAAGTTTGCCTCAAGGGTCCATTACGACATGGGACCAGATGACTCAGAAGTTTTTAAACAAATATTTTTCCCCTGCTAAAACAACAAATTTAAGACAAGATATATCTAATTTCTTGCAGACTGACATTGAGTCAGTTTATCAAGCTTGGAAAAGATTAAAAGCAATATTAAGAAAATTCCCACACCATGATATTCTTGAACATATGCAATTGTACATTTTCTATTACGGGTGTAAACCCTCTGCTAGAAATGTGATAGATGCAGTTGCAGGAGGTTCTATAATGGGAAAAACCACAGAGGAAGCATTGTAACTGTTGAATGAAATTTCTGAGAATGCTATCCAATGGCCATATGAGTGTGTAATCATTAAAAAGGTTGTTGTGGTAAATCAAGTTGATGCTTTAAATACACTAACGCAGCAAATTGTTTCTTTGGCACAAAAGTTTGAATCTTTTCAGGTGAATACACAACAATCAAACCACTCTGAGGCTTGTGACATGTGCGGAGGAAACCACCAGAACCATGAATGTTAAGCAACCAATCAAACGGATGAACAAGTTAATGTCATCGGTTACAAGTCACATCCTTTTGGGAGTCCAATGGAACAGAAGCATCTAGGATTTCAGTGGAGTAACCCAAATGGTGCAAAAAACTCTCAAAACTTCCAGAAACGACGGGTACAGGGTCCGCCGGGATACCCAAAGTCAAAATCGTGGGCAGCCGAGTTACAGAACTTATCAGCAAGCATGACCATATCAAGAAATAGGGTCATACCAGCAGAGGCCCCAACAAGATCATCCAAGTCTTGATGACCTTTTGTACAAGTATATTAAGGTCACTGATGAAAAGATGGAAACCCAAAATTCATCCCTCAAAAATCTAGAAATTCAGCTAAGCCAATTGGCAGCTCTTGTGTCAGAAAAGATTTAGGGTCCCTTACCAAGCAATACAGAGAAAAATCCAAAGAAGCACCTTAAGGCCATCACTTTACGGTCAGGTAAGGAACTAGATGAACCTTATGCAGACAGACAAGAAAAGAACCAGGCAGAACAACAGGTAGACAAGGGTAAGAATATTGAAAAATCATCTGAACCATCAAAGGAGAAAGAAATAAAGAATAAGGAAGAAAAAATTTCTGAAAAAATGGCTGCCCCACCTGTGACAATTCCTTTTCCACAAAAATGAAAGGAGAAAAGCTTGATGATCAATTTGTAAAGTTTTTGGAAATCTTGAAACAAATTCATATTAGTATTCCTTTCACTGATGCTTTGTTGCAAATGCCTTCATATGCTAAATTTTTAAAAGAAATTTTGTCAAGTAAAAGGAAATTGGAAGAAGTTTCTGTAGTAATGCTTACTGAAAAATGGAGTGCTATACTTCAAAATAAGATACCACAAAAACTTGGTGATCCTGGCAGTTTTACCATTTCATGCACTTTGGGAGGTGTATATTTTGAAAAAGCACTTTGCGATTCTGGAGCTTCAATAAATTTGATGCCATTTTCTATTTTTAGAAAATTGGATCTTGGTGAAATGAAGGACATAAGTGTTTCTCTTCAATTTGCATATCAAAGTACTAAGAAACCTAAGGGAATAATTAAAAATGTGCTTGTAAGATTAGATAAGTTTGTTTTTCCTGTAGATTTTATAGTACTTGAAATGAAAGAATGTCCTGATAAACCGATAATTTTGGGTAGACCATTTTTTGCTACAGGAAGAGCAATCATAGATGTTCATCAAGGGCAACTAATCTTGAGAGTTGATGAAGAAAGAGTCATTTTTTATATGCAAAAGATACAAAGATTTTCAGGAGATGAGGCATCATCTTCATGCTTTTCTATTGACATGATTAGTGATCTTGCAGATGAATTCAAAGATGATCAATTAATTTTTGACTCAATGGAAAGATGTTTGACCGAATCAGGCACCGCACAAGATGATAATCCCACAATTAGGAGAGAAGCTAAAATACTGGAAAAAGATTCGGAGGATAAGGAGATACAATCAGAAGAAGTTAAACCAAAAATTGAACTCAAAGTCTTTCCCTCTCATTTAAAATATGTTTATATTGAGCAAGAACAATTTCCAGTAATTATTTCATCTTCTTTGACTGCAGAACAAGAAGAAAGACAAATTCAAGTCTTAAAATCACACAAAGGAGCCATAGGGTGGACTGTAGAGGATATCAAAGGGATTAGTCCAGCAATTTGTATGCATAGAATCCTTATGGAAGATAGCTATAAGCCAATAATCCAACCCCAAAGGAGATTGAATCCTGCAATATAGGAAGTGGTGAAAAAGGAGATTGTCAAGCTTCTAGCGGTAGGTATTATTTACCGAATTTCAGATAGCCCTTGGGTAAGTCCAGTTCAGGTAGTACCAAAGAAAGGAGGTATGACAGTTATAAAGAATGAAAATAATGAACTCATACCTACGAGGATTGTTACAGGATGGAGAGTCTGTATTGATTAATGTCTCAATGATGTTACCAGAAAAGATCATTTCCTTTACAATTTATTGATCAAATGTTAGAAAGAATTGCAGGATATGGTTTTTATTGTTTTCTTGATGGATATTCAGGGTATAACCAAATACCAATTTCACCCGAAGATCAGGATAAGACAACTTTCACATGTCCTCATGGAACATATGCATACAGGAGAATGCCATTTGGTCTGTGCAATGCCCCTGCTACATTTCAGCGTTGCATGTCAATAATTTTTTCTGACATGACTGAAAAATTTCTTGAAATTTTTATGGATGATTTCACACTCTTTGTCAAAACATTTGAAGATTGTCTTTACCACTTGACTTTAGTTCTTAAGAGATGTGAAGAGACAAACTTGATTCTGAATTAGGAAAAATGTCATTTTATGGTTGTAGAGGGAATTATTTTAGCACATAAAATCATTGCTAATGGGATAGAAGTTGATAAGGCTAAAATTAATCTTATAGCAGGATTACCCCCTCCCACAACTGTTAAAGGCATTAGAAGATTTCTAGGTCATGCAGGTTTTTACAGACGATTCATAAAGGATTTTTTCAAAAATTTCAAAACTCTGACTAACCTCTTGATGAAAGATGTTAAGTTTGATTTTTCAGGTGATTGTATGATAGCTTTTAACACCCTTAAGGAGAAATTATCAACTGCCTCCGTAGTTGTGTCCCCTGACTGGAGTCAACCTTTTGAGGTTATGTGTGATGCTAGTGATACGACAGTTGGAGCTGTTTTAGGCCAAAGAAAGGATAAGATTTTTCATCCTATTTACTATGCCAGTAGAACACTAAGTGAGGCTAAATTGAATTATTCCACTACAGAAAAAGAGTTACTGGCAGTAGTATTTGCATTTGATAAATTTTGTTCTTATTTGATAGGAACAAAGGTGACTGTTTTTACTAACCATGCAGCTTTAAAATACCTCTTAGCCAAAAAAGATGCTCTACCTAGATTGTTAAGATGGATTTTACTTCTGCAAAAATTTGACCTTGAGATAAAAGACAAAAAAGGAACAGAGAATCAGGTAGCTGACCATTTGTCTAGACTAGAAAACCCTCCCCTTGAGTTCAACGAGATAAAAGAAGAATTTCCTGATGAACACTTTTTTCAGTTGACTCTGTTGTGACTCAACCACCCTGGTTCGCAGATATTGCTAACTACTTGGTTGGAAGATGGACACTCTAAAATCTCTCTTACCAGTAGAGAAAAAAGCTTATTTTTGATGCTAAGTATTATTTGTGGAATGAACTTTACTTGTTCAAAATTTGTGCAGATTATTTCATTAGGAGGTGTGTACATGAAGAAGAGATGACCAAAAGTTTGGATCACTGTCATGATGGAGCAATTGGAGGTTATTATGCTGCAAACCGTACGACATTTAAAGTATTGGAGGTCGGATTTTTCTGGCCAACACTCTTCAAAGATGGCAGAGCATATGTTGCACAATGTGACAGGTGTCAGAAAACAGGTAATATCACTAAGAGAGATGAGATGCCATTGCAATCAATACAGGTATGTGAAATATTTGATGTTTGGGGAATAGATTTCATGGGTCCTTTTTCTTCTTCTCATTCATTTGAATATATCTTTGTGGCTGTGGATAATGTATCAAGATGGGTTGAAGCCATCCCCACAAGGAAGAATGATGCTCATACAGTGTGTAATTTTCTTAGAAAAAATATTTTTACTAGATTTGGCACACCTCGAGTCATCATTAGTGATCAAGGATCTTATTTTATAAATAGGCAATTTTCTGCTTTGCTATCAAAATTTGGTGTGACTCACAAAACTGGAACACCATATCATGCTCAAACATAGGGGCAAGTTGAGGTTTTCAACCGCGAGTTAAAAAGAATTCTTGAAAAAATGGTTGGAATTTCAAGAAAGGACTGGTCTTTAAATTAGTTGATGCATTACGGGCATACCGAATGGCATTCAAAATGCCAATTGGAACATCCGCATATAAATTAGTCTTTGGAAAGGCTTGCCATTTGCTAGTTGAATTAGAACACAAAGCTTTTTGGGCACTGAAAGCATTAAACTTTGAATTAACCTCTGCTGGTAAAAAAAGATTTTTTCAGGTTAATAAATTAGAAGAACTGAGGTTGGAAGCTTATGAAAATGCCAGAATATTCAAAGAAAAAATAAAAATATGGCATGACAAGTTGATCCGACAAAAAAGTTTCAAAATTGGAGATCAAGTACTTCTTTACAATAGCAGGCTGAGGCTATTTCCAGGAAAATTAAAATCAAGGTGGACAGATCCTTATAATGTTACAGATGTTACTTCATATGGGGCAATTGAAATTCAACAGATCAATGGAGGAGATAAATTTAAGGTAAATGGTCACAGGTTAAAGTTGTATTTTGGAGGACATTTTGAGCAACAACCATCGGTAACCTTGATAGCCTAAACATTCCGCTGTTAATAAGTCGAGTTGACGATATTAAACTCAGAACTATAATTTCTTTACCCGTATCCATTGAGGGTGAAGCAATGAAATCTCATAAGCCCAATATAATTTATACGAATAAATGCTTAACCAATTGATCTGGTTAATATCCAGATTATTGTACAACCGGGACATCCCATGAAGGCCTCTACAAAAACAGAGCCATCTATACAGGAGTAATTCCATGGTGGTCGGTATGCCTAAGTCACTGGTTGGTGAACCATCTGATTGTGTAAAATAATTATTGGCTCAGGTAAATTTTCTGGTTTATATCAAAACCAGGACCCCATGACTGTTAAGGTGTTACATTAGTCCAGTCTATTACACATAGAACATGTGTAGTTACAGTTTCTTTCAAGCTTTCTTCTGTGACTGTAAATTTGAAAGCTAAAAAGATTTTTATTTAAAAAAAAAGTTCTTTAGTACTTTATGTATTTATAAAAAAAACAAAAAAAAGTTTTTAATTTTCGTAAATAAAGTACTACTTATATATAATTCTCTTTCATGGATTATTGTTTTACTGTGTGTATTAAATTTACAAAATAAGATCTCTTCATTTTTTAAGTATTAACTCTTTTCTTCTTGTATCACATCACTTCCAAGTTTATTATTCCAATTTTGTGAAAGCGAGGATTTGCTTCTTCAACTCAAGAAATCATTGAAATTGAGAAGAGTTATGAACATCAACAGGTAGATTCAGTAATTCTTTATTAGAACTTGCTCAGAAGGTTTGTTAAGGCGAAATAATAGTTGACACTAATTTCTGAAAAATGAATTAGGCTTTCTTTGATTTCTTCTTTTTGGCCTGAAAATGCAACCAAAACAAAAAAAAAATATCCCTAGTACCCAACTTTGAAGCCTGTAAACCATTCTTTCTTGTCACACCACAATCTGAACTAGTAAATTATAGGTACCTTTGTATATGTAATTACTTCTTCCTAATTGTTTCTCTTCAGCTGAAAGTTCAAAGATGCATGGAGCTTATAAAAAAAAATTGGCGGTACAAAAGGCAAAAAAAGCATCATACATATAGATTCTTCATATATAGAGAAAACTCTATTGTACATAAGTTATTGTTTTAAAAAAAAATATATGAAGAAAAAGAAATTGCTTCAAATTTCAGAATATATATAGCTTCAATAGCTACAAATAAAAAAGTCACTATAAATATTTCTTTTACCCTACCAGCCTGAAGCCTAACATTACAAACCGAAAAAGCCCTAAAAGATTTCAGCAAAATAGTGTTTAAACTACATTAGTGGCGATTTACATAATGAGCAAGCCTATGGATAAAGAAGTACAATCTATATATATATATATATATATATGTGTGTGTGTGTGTAATTGTGGGAATGAGAAATGTGATGTGGCATGTCTCAAATGCCAGGAATTATATTTATCTAATTTCTCAATTTTTTGGGGATTTCCTCTCATTTCAATACAATACTCGCCTCTTTCTTTATTTTTCTTTATTTTATTTATTATCAGAATCACAACAGTCAAATTCTTCCATAACTGCCCAGACTAAAATCAATAGTTATATCAGTTAAGGATCAAAAAATAAATATCGCTTCATTCTTCTCTGAACGCCACTCTATAGTCTACATTGTATCTCTTCCCCTTCCCAATAATTAACAGTTACTACTATTAATATGTACTAATGTTAGCCCGTTTGAAATTCTACCAAAAAACGCATATGCATGGTCTATATTGCTCCCTCTTTCATTCACATTGAATCGAGATGGGGAACGACGCTCATTGGAGTTTCTATGGGAGGCTGACAAATTCATAGTTTTCTTCGTTCTTTTACTTACAAATTCAAGTGATGTGCATCTGTTTCTTTGTTATTCCCAGTATGTTTTGTGAAGTTGCTCCAAATATTGTTGTTGTATTATTTATCTTGTGAATACCAGGTAAAATTTTTAATAAATGTCAGAGTTATTTCCTTGAAATTGTCCTCTTAGGTTGTCCATTCTTTTTCTGCTCCTAATTTTAATTTTTGCATATTATGCAATCAACCTGGATGTTGTAAATGTTTTAAACCATTTTTCATTCTTTAATGGTATACAATTCCGAAGGCTCCAAAGCAGAGAAGAAATCAACGGAGACGAAAGAAGTGAAATTAACGTATAAAAAGACAATTGCCAGTTTGTAATACTCCTGGCCATCCGTTGTTATATTAATTGTGAGATAGCTGATTGGTATTTAGAAGCATCTTTAGTAATTCTTGTCACGACTGCCTCTCGTGAAGACAAGGCCAGCCAGACCAAAACAGACCACCTCTTTTAAACAATTAAATACCATAAGTAGTTCTAAAACATGATATAATAACCATAATTTGTGGAACTAACGATAACAACAGTAGAAACCATCCCGACACAGCCCAAACCGGGGTGTCACAAGTCATGAGCAACTAAGAAATCCGGATACAAGTCTACTAAACACTAAATTCGATACAATAGTTCTAAACACATGAAAATGATAAGATAAGGGAGGCACAGGGCTGCGAACGCCAACAACTACCTCGTAGTCTCCGAATCACTGCCTGGACTAGGAGAATCAGCACTCAGGAGCGGACTCTGCGATGCCTGAATCTGCACACATGGTGCAGGGAGTAATGTGAGTACTCCGACTTAGTGAGTAATAATTATAAATAATGGATGAAAGTATGAAAACACGTAAAGGCACAAAGCAATTCCAAATCAAGTAGTAAAATCATTTAAAGCAGTAATCAGTGAAGAAATTAAATGATATCCCTTTTTTTTAAACAAGTAAACATGTAATTTAACAGGTAAATAACAAGTAGAAATTCGCCCCTCGGGCACAGTATCAATCGCTCAGAACAGTATCAGCCCCTCGGGCTCATTATCAATCACTTAGAACAGTATCAGCCCTTCGGGCCCACTCTCAGATCATAATGGGTACCCGCGCTCACTGTGGGTGTGCAGACTCCGGAGGGGCCCCTTACGGCCCAAGTGCTATATCAAGCCACCTCGTGGCATCATCACTCGGCACTCAGCCTCACATCACTCAAGCCACCTCGTGGCATATAAAGTATCTCAGGCCCTCGGTCTCATATCACTCAGCATATTCTCACATATGGCCCTCGGCCTCACTCAGTCCAAAAATCATCACAAGCCCCTTGGGCATTAGTAAAACAGTAGTTCTCAGCCCAAAACATGATATAGAAATATCATTTAAGTTTCAAATCTGAGTAAAAGTGGTAGAGTTTGTAAAACAGTAGATATCAATAGGACTGAGTTCAAATAATAAGTCAAGCAGTGAGGAAAACAGTGATAAAAATCCCCGAAGGGTTCAAATAGTTGGCACGAAGCCCAAATATAGCAATCAGCCCAAATCATGATGATAACAAATGAATTTCAGTCAAATATGCGGTAAAATCACCAATCAGGACGGACCAAGTCACAATCCCTAGTAGTAAAAGACCCCACGCTCATCATCCAACGCGTATCTTGCCTCAATATAGCACTACGATGTGCAATCCGGGGTTTTAAACCCTCAGGACATCATTTACAATCATTACTCACCTCGAACGAGCTAATTCTCTAGCTCGCGACGCCTTTGCCCCTCGAATTGGCCTCCATGCGCGTCGAATCTATCCAAAATCAGAACGAATACGTCACAATATGCCAAGGGAACAAAGCCCAAGCGAAAACATTCGAAAAATATCAAAAATCCCGAAATTAACAAAACCCGAGCCTCGGGCCCACGTTTCGGAATCGGGTAAAATTTACATTTTCAGAATCCTCATACCCTCACGAGTCTAACCAAACCAAAATTATCCAATTCCGATACCAATTTGTCCTTCAGATCATCATTTTACATTTTTGAAAGGTTTCACAATTTTCTTCCAAATTCTATCCCAAATCACGAATTAAATGATGAATTCAGTGATAGATTCATGTATTCTAGCTAAATCTGAGTTAAAATCACTTACCCTGATGAATTTCTTGAAAAACCTTCGACAAATCGCCAAAATCCGAGCTCTCTAGGTCAAAATATCAAATAAAACCCAAAACCTCGTATTTATAGAGTACCCCTCAGATTTCACCCTGCGCGGGCCGCACAAAACCGACCGCGGCCGCACAACTTTCCTCTGCAGTGACACACTTTAGTATTTTGGCCATAACTTTTGCTACAGATGTCCAAATTGCTATATCTTTACCTTTCTGGAAACTACACACGAAGTGCTACAACTTTAGTTTTTGAATCATCTCACAATTCCTTGTAGATCAAAAGATATGAGCTTCCGAAATTAGACCGACGACCTGCGGATCTTCATGACCGCGGACCATTTTCCGCGCCCAGCACTAAACCACCGTGCCCAGCACTAAAACTTCTGCCCCCATCCATTTTCTAAGTTCAGGAATGTCAGGACTCGCTCAAAGCTCACCCAAAACACACCGGAGGCCCTCAAACCTCAACCCAAACATACCAACACCTCCCATAACATCATTAACACCTTGTCGAGCTTTCGAATCACCCAAAACAATATCAAAACACTAAATCAACTTCGGATTCAAGCTTAAGGACTTAGAAATTTCAAATTCCACAAACAATGCCGAAACCTATCAAATCAGGTCCGATTGACCCCAAATTTTGCACACAAGTCATAAATGACATAATGGAGCTATTCCAACTTCTTGAGTCAGATTTTGATCTCGATATCAAAAAGTCAACCCCTCGGTCAAATTTCCAAACTTCGGCTTCTCATTTTCGCCATTTCAAGCCTAATTAAACAACAAACTTCCAAAAAAAAATTCCGAGCACGATCCTAAATCCAAAATTACCATACGGAGCTAACCAAATCATAAAAATTTAGATCCGAGATTATATACAAACAAGTCAAATATTGGTCAAACCTTTCAAATTTTAAGCTTTCAACTGAGACTGTTCTTCCAAATTAAATTCTAATTAACCTAAAACCCAACACCAACGATTTACATAAGTCATAATACACCACACGGGGCAAGTCATGCCCAAGAACTGGCGAGCAAAGTGCAAAAGCTCAAAACGACCGGTCGGGTCGTTACATCCTCCCCCACTTAAACATACGTTCGTCCGTGAACGTGCTTAGAGTTGTTCCAAAAGCTAACCAATCGCTGAATAACCTTACCATGCATATACCCGGGGGTGATCCCACGTCACCCTATCTCACATAGGTCCGATAACACACAGTAACTGAAATTTCACAACCCAATCTAACCCATAAGCCTTAGAACCACATTTCCACTTCCGAAATCATTCACAAGATCAGAATCTCACATCTATATTCATAATAAGCCCGAACCAGCTATAATCACCCATACTTGCAATCTCAGGTGCAATCATTTGATATACCACATGACTCAAACACTCGTAGTGATAACTTCTAATTATAGCAGTTGCACACAACAAACAAATACCGATAGAAAAACTCTTATCAACTAAAGCCTCACCCTAACACTTTCATATACTGCCAATGATCACTAAAACACGCGGTAAGCCATAACCATTTCCCAGATCAACCATTCAAGAAGTCACTCCTCCTTTGGCAAATACCACAGCAAATTTTTGAGCCGAAGCTCGATATTATCCTTCTAACATGCTGAAATCAAATCCGTTTGCAGTCATTAAAGACCCCGACAATCTCATCTAATCCAACACAACTACTCTTGTGACATTGACACCTCAATATAGACTAAAACACGATTTGTGCAATCCGTGCACCAATAAGCCACAATCCGAACCTACTCAATTCCTGAAAAATGACTCAAATGAAAGAGCTATACCGCAAGCTCACTAGTACCACCGCACACAATGCCGAGAACCCGTATCACATCATAAAAAGTGAACACACAAATCTAACCCGCAGGATCATACCTCCCCATAACTTTGCTCCAACGCGCGACCTCATCCAAACACTGATCCACGTGAAAACACCTTAAGTCACTCTTCTCAAAATTGACAATCGTGTTCAATATGATGGCTAAAACCAAAGCAATCATCATAACCACCGTGAAACAATTGATATAACATTACACATACCCGAAGGGACACAACCGATATGCTACCCGTCGAGCAATACGCGATACTCTACCCGCTCGAATTCCACTGAGAGGACCCAATAATGTCGCACCACATGTGCCTATAACCAACAAACCTTAACGCCTCACAACATGGAAACATAACTCATAGATCCCCGTGATTACTAATAAATCAATAACAACTGAATCAACATATCTCTCAACATTGACAACTCGAAGTCAACCAAACTGTTGTGATACAGAACACACATCCATATAGGTCTACCAATGAACCACATATAAAGTCTAATAACACACAACAGATAAATAATCCTCCGAAGGTTCACAACGACTGAATCATAGCACATACTACCCTCTGACCAACCTTAGCTATTTTCTCACAGTCCACAACCGCAATACCTATGATGTATTATTAACTCAATCACATTTCCCTCTTTCTGAAGTGCATACCATTATCAAGACATACCATTTAGTAATATTATTTACCTAGTCATCTGAAACTACATGTGTTGTCTAAGAATTTATGACCTTCCTTTCAAAACTGAATTGCGACCTTACATATGCCAATCTTCGCCCTACACAACATACCACATATAATATGCCATCCTATGATAAATATGAGAACTTCAAAATCCCTTTCCGAGCCACAATCAACTACATACTTTACTAGTCAAAAAAATTCCATTTGATCCCATCTAAGAGAATCATTATACATTCCATGCTCCTTATGCCAGCAGAAATTATACATCTCTATCGTGGTAGAAATTATTAAGAACTCTACAAATCCCTCTTTCCATAAAACCAAACCACCAATACTGACTTATTTTAACTCAACCAAGATACACAAGCCATCCAAAACCTAAGAGCATTGCCACGAAACACATATGGAAACTCATTACCTTGTAAACACCCAAAGAACTATTCATATCCTTACCATACTGATATGTCCTACTACCAAGTTATCCCATCTATTCGAGCTCCCTTCTGATTTACCTTCACTTGATACTCCTTCTTGCTATAACATCACATTTCCTCAACCCAAACTTACCACACGAGACCCAAGCATAATACCACACAGCCTAAGGCTCATCACCCGCTGAATACTCTTTTTAATGTTTCCCCAAAGCACCATATTCAAGATACCGACTCTGAAAAGACTTACTGCGAATTCGAAGCCATTACATTCACCTTCCCGATAATGATATATGGAATCCCATAATTAACAAAGAAAATACCACAAGTCTTGCCATCTTTCACTGAAAAATTCAGTTTCTATCCATGAGTACAACTTGAAAGCCACCAATTATTGCATGTAAAATTTTGAACACAATAGGACCATTATCTAGAGGCATCCACTCTACTCAAACCACAGTTAGATTGATTAAATGAACCGAACAAACTGTGCTTCATTTGCACTCCAACACTGTAGAATGTGACCTCATTCCAATATAACCAAGCAACTTCCTGCCTTATGCACCGAGCATTCCTTACCAACCACAACTCAAGTTATTCCCCAATTCTCGTACACCCATAAAGCATAACATAGCCTTTATTGAAATTTCCTTTCCTCGAGCCACAACTGATTCACAAATATGCCTCGAACTGGAACCATTAGAGCACATAACCGTGCAATCAACTATTCAATAGCGGACTCCCCTACTTGGCTCAAAGCCATAGCTCAAAACACGCACCATAACTCATAACACACACACTTTATTGGTGCCATAATACTATAGTGAGATTAAACTCAACCCTTCATAAGCTCGTGGCACACAGACCATCTAGTACTTCATATCTTTTACAAATCTTGCATTTACTCTCATAACAATTAAACCCACTCTCTTAAGTGACCCAAATTAAATTTGCACATATATTTCACTTGTAAATGGGATCTTCTAACAGACAACATAAAGATTGCACAACTCCAGAACACTTCGCAGGAGATAACCCACCTGCTTCGTCTTACACTAACATTTATGTATACCTTCCACCATCATAACCATTACACACTCTCTTAGTCTTCCTGAGTCTAAACTCATACCGCAACATGAAATCTACTCCACTCTCAACTAGGAGACATGAAAAGATTCTTCACACGCCCATAACTCGGGCTATAACTCGAATCAAGACGGAAATCAATCACCTAATAGTTCTTCTACCTCCAGCAGACCTTTCTCGTCACTGCAAAATCATACGAATACATCTTGAAGCACTAACATTCTTATTACATACCCATCCAGCCGTCACTTCCACTAACAGGGAAAAATACCGAACATATAAATTCAAAAGCACTTGCTCACACAAGCAGCATCTCGGTGCTCAAGCTATAGGCAAAAATTGGGCCTCAAGTCCTCTAGACTGACCCAACATCAACTCACCGAGATCATATCTCACCCCTCGATTAGGGAATCACAAGCCATTGATGCACATATGATATTGAGCGCTCATGCGTGCATACGAACACGTGGAAGGAATTTCAAAAGTTACTTTCCAAGATGAATCAAGGACGCACGATAAGAATTCAAGATTGTGAAGTTTTTCCTAAAGGTTCTACAGCCTCTCGAGGATAAATACAAACATCTCCGTACCGATCCGCGAAACTCTACTAAACCTGCTCATGACTCGTGAGACCTATGTAACCTAGGCTCTAATACCAACTTGTCACGACCCAATTCCCTGAATCCGATCGCGATGGAACCTCTCGTGAAGACAAGGCCAGCCAGACCAAAACAGACCACCTCTTTTAAATAGTTAAATAACATAAGTAGTTCTAAAATGTGATATAATAACCATAATTTGCAGAATTAACGATAACAATAGTAGAAACCATCCCGACACAGCCTAAACTGGGGTGTCACAAGTCATGAGAAACTAAGAAATCCGGATACAAGTCTAATGAACACTAAATCAGATACAATAGTTCTAAAAACATGAAAATGATAAGATAAGGGAGGCACGGGGCTGCAGACGCCAACAGCTACCTCGTAGTCTCCGAATCACTGCTTGGACTGGGAGAATCATCACTTAGGAGCGGACTCTGTGATGCCTGAATCTGCACACATGGTGCAGGGAGTAATGTGAATACTCCGACACAGTGAGTAATAATTATAAATAATGGCTGAAAGTATGAAAACAAGTAAAGGCACAAAACAATTCATATCAAGCAGTAAAATCACTTAAAGCAGTAATCAGTGAAGAAATCAAATGATATCCCTTTTTTAAAACAAGTAAAACAGGTAATTTAACAGGTAAATAACAAGTAAAAATCCGCCCCTCGGGCACAGTATCAATCGCTCAGAACAGTATCAGCCCCTCGGCCTCAGTATCAATCACTCAGAACAATATCAGCCCCTTGGGCTCACTCTCAGATCATAATGGGTACCCGCACTTACCGTGGGTGTGCAGACTCCGGAGGGGCCCCTTACGGCCCAAGCGCTAGATCAAGCCACCTCGTGGCATCATCACTCGGCACTCGGCCTCACATCACTCGGCACTCAACCTCACATCACTCAAGCCACCTCGTGGCATATAAACTATCTCAGGCCCTCGGGCTCATATCACTCAGCATATCCTTACATATGGACCTCGGCCTCACTCAGTCCAAAAATCATCACAAGCCCCTTGGGCATTAGTAAAACAGTAGTTCTCAGCCCAAAACATGATGTAGAAATATCATTTAAGTTTCAACTCTGAGTAAAAATGGAAGAGTTTGTAAAATAGTAGATACCAACAGGACTAAGTTAAAATAATAAGTCAAGCAATGATAAAAATCCCCGAAGGGTTCAAATAGTTGGCACGAAGCCCAAATATGGCAATCAGCCCAAATCATGATGATAACAAATGAATTTCAGTCAAATATTCAGTAAAATCATCAATCGGGATGGACCAAGTCACAATCCCCAGTAGTGAAAGACCCCACGCTCATCATCCAGCGCGTATCTTGCCTCAATATAGCACTACGATGTGCAATCCGGGGTTTCAAACCCTCAGGACATCATTTACAACCATTACTCACCTCGAACCGGCTAATTCTCTAGCTCGCAATGCCTTTGCCCCTCATATTGGCCTCCATGCACGTCGAATCTATCCAAAATCAGAACGAATACGTCACAATATGCTAAGGGAACAAAGACCAAGCGAAAACATTCGAAAAATATCAAAAATCCCGAAATTAGCAAAACCCGAGCCCTGGGCCCACGTCTCGGAATCGGGTAAAATTTATATTTTCAGAATCCTCATACCCTCACGAGTCTAACCATACCAAAATTATCCAATTTCGATACCATTTGGTCCTTCAAATCATCATTTTACATTTTTGAAAGGTTTCACAATTTTCTTCCCAAATTACATCCCATATTACGAATTAAATGATGAATTCAGTGATAGATTAATGTATTCTAGCCAAATCTGAGTTAAAATCCTTTACCCCGATGAATTTCTTGAAAAACCTTCGAAAAGTCGCCAAAATCCGAGCTCTCTAGGTCAAAATATCAAATAAAACCCAAAACCTCGCATTTATAGAGTACCCCTCAGATTTCACCCTCTACGGGTTGCACAAAACCGATCGCGGTCCGCACAAAACGAACGCGGTCCGCACATAACTTTTGCTACATATGTCCAAATTGCTATATCTTTAACTTTCTGGAAACTACACACGAAGGGCTACAACTTTCGGTTTTGAATCATCTCAAAATTCCTTGTAGATCAAAAGATATGAGATTCCGAAGTTAGACCGACGACCTGCGGATCTTCATGACCGCGGACCATTTTCCGCGCCTAGAACTAAACCACCGTGCCCAACACTAAAACTTCTGCCCCCGTCCATTTCCTAAGTTCAGGATTGTCAAGACTCGCTCAAAGCTCACCCGAAACACACCGGAGGCCCTCAAACCTCAATCCAAACATACCAACACCTCCCATAACATCATTAACACCTTGTCGAGCTTTCGAATCACTCAAAACAACATCAAAACACTAAATCAACTTCGGATTCAAGCTTAAGAACTTAGAAATTTCAAATTCCACAAACAACGCCGAAACCTATCAAATCAGGTCCGATTGACCCCAAATTTTGCACACAAGTCATAAATGACACAATGGAGCTTTTCCAACTTTTTGAGTCGAATTTTGATATCGATATCAAAAAGTCAACCCCTCGGTCAAATTTCCAAACTTCGGCTTCTCATTTTCTCCATTTCAAGCCTAATTAAACTACAAACTTCCAAAAATAATTCCGGGCACGATCTTAAATCCAAAATTACCATACGGAGCTAACCAAATCATAAAAATTTCGATCTGAGATCATACGCAAACAAGTCAAATATTGGTCAAACCTTTCAAATTTTAAGCTTTCAAGTGAGACTGTTCTTCCAAATTAAATTCTGATTAACCTAAAACCCAACACCAACGATTTACATAAGTCATAATACACCACACGGGGCAAGGCATGCCCGAGAACTGGCGAGCAAAGTGCAAAAGCTCAAAACGACCGGTCGGGTCGTTACAATTATTTTATTTCAAACATAATTATTTTTTATTTACTTTGTTAGTATTTTTTTTGTGTGAGATCGTTGCATCCGTTTTAATTCTTTAAGCTTTTTAAAAATTTTGGTGTGCTTTTCATTTGCTATGTTTGAATTATAGTTTTTCTTCCTTTAAAGATGGATAACTATGTTTTAGAAGATGTATATATAATTAACCGCAATATAAAATTAAACCAAGTTACATAGTAATATATTGTTTTGAGTTATGCAAATTTCTACCATAAAGATCAACAAAGTAAAATCATAATTTTGAATGTTTTTATTGATTTGATCTTCCTTTCACCAATTTATATAATAACCTTGGAGTTGGAAGTTTAATTGATTTATGGAATCTAATAAGAGGCCTGAGTGTTCTCTGAAGAAGGTGATCATAACTCCGTCTCATCTTCTAGCCATTTGCAATATATATAGTTGCTTCATCGATTTTCTTATATATATATATATATATTATAACTTACACAAACTTCTTGCACTAGCCTATTTGCAATACACAATTGATTCATAACTTGGTTACTGATGCCTATAAATAATGGCAATGCTTAAATTTTCACTAAGGGGTATGAGAATATAAAAATTAAACACTCGAATAAATTAAGGGGATTCTATATATAGTTAGTGTGTGTGTCTATATATATATATATATATATATATATATATATATATATATATATATATATATATATATATATATATATATATATATATATATTGCATTTTGTCCCTCCGTGTGTTAATCATTCAATGCTTCGTGTAAGAGTTAAATAGAATTCTCTTACATAAATACAACAAAGAAATGATGATTTTATCTAATTTATATTTTTGATTTTTACAGAGTTTAGACAAGAGGGGTTGCTCTAATGGTAAGCAACCTCCACTTCCAACCAAGAGGTTGTGAGTTCGAGTCTTCCCAAGAGCAAGGTGGGAAGTTCTTGGAGGGAAGGATGTCGGGGGTCTATTTGGAAACAGCCTCTCTACCCCAGGGTAGGGGTAAGGTCTGCATACACACTACCCTCCTCAGACCCCACTAAGTGGGATTATACTGAGTTATTGTTGTTGTTGTTGTTGTGTTTTTACAGAGTTTTCTCAAATTTTATCATATTTATAACCGCGCGAAGCGCGGGCAAATTTACTAGTTCTTATTGATGGTGGCCGTAAATTTATCAATTTTTAAGAGACATAGGGAGAAGAAATGCAAGTTCTTGCCAAACAAAGATGGAATCATAAGAAAGGTAAATGTTTTGTGAGGTTGAAAAGGTTAATCAGTTTTAGAAAATGACGAAATTCTTATCTTGAATAAATTTTCTCTCCACAAGGCAAACAATGATTTTTGGAGAGAGTTGTTCAAAATTAATTAATTAATTAAAAAAATATTTTTTCTTCGAGGACGAGTAAAAGTTCAAGTATGGGGGAATTTGATGAATATAAATTATTCATGTATTTTCATACATATAAATAAGGATTTTTAAATAAACCATGAATAAATATATTCGATTCTCCTATATTTTCTAACAAGTTCTGCAGAGGAAAGATGAATCGAGAAAAGAGTACTACAAGCAAAATAAGGAGGAAAAAGAGCAATGCACGTGGTAAACAAGAGTGAATCAAATTTTGAAGTCACAACATGAAGTCTAGAAGTTACAACATCAACTTTTGAAGTCACAACTTCAAGACTTAAAGTTGCAACATCATATCACATTTGCTACACATTTTCTATAAATAGACACTCATATGTATTGTGAAAAGTGTATATTACGGGAGAAAACTAATCTTTGGTCTCTCTCTTTGTCTTTAGTATTTTCTACTAGTTGTCTTTCTTTTAGAAGAACAATTTTCCTTGATAAGTTCTTTGTTCTAAATTAGTTTTTATTACTTAGTAATGGAGTAACTTCTTTGTTGGGATAGTTGATGAAGCTTGATATATATATATAATACTATCTCAGTTTAATACATCTTTGGCTTGAAACTTTCTTTTTATATTTTGTAATGTGCCGTAATAATAGTTTTAGTTAATCATTATTATCACTTCTATATGGTTTTTATCTCTAAGTTATTTTTATACTGATTTTGTAATTCTCACGAAGCAAAATTGATATATAATAATCAATGGATAAAATAGTAGAGTGAGAGTAATTTTTAGTAAACTATTATTCCAAGTTCGTAATCTTGCTTGTCTCAGTTTTAATTCTCATGGAGGAATTGTTGTAGGCAAGATTATTGATTTTTTTTAGTAAAATTATTCTCACGAAGTTTTACTACCTCTTAGCACAATTATAGCAAGAAAAATATTTCGGTCTAATCATCACTAGTTTTAACTCAATTAATCACATGACCTCACGGAGTGTTATTAATTGACTACTTCTTAGTGAGCTAAATATAATTGTATTAGCAATAAGCAATTATTCCTTAGAGAAATACATGTAAAAAATTGAGATTTTATTGTAATATATTATCAAGTGAATTAAACGATGCCCAATTCTTTTAAATTATAAATCTTCAGCAAGTTCTTGGTTTTTATTTAAGTACCTAACAAGTTTTAAACCTCACTCACTTTTCATCAAATTGATTCTCTCAAATAGTAATTGAAATATTAAAAGTCTGTAGCATAGATGTTCCAATCTCTGTGGGACGATATCATAAGCTATACTAGAATTTGACAAAGCACGAGTAGGAAAATCCTATACACATTGTCCTCGTCAGTCACACACAAAAACAAATATATAGCTATATCCATTTTTAGCTCCCCAGCAACGGCGCAAAAAATTAATCTCGCCCAAATCACACCTCAAATTGGGGTTGTGAAGCGGTCGATTGCAATAATAATTACCCGACTAGGAGTCGGGATCTAATCCACAGAGAGTGTAGATAGGATTAGTGGTATATATTTGGACTAAGCACGTAAAGTATCTAAGTTGCACTTCCACAAAATTTATTTTGATTCTACTTCTAAATTATGCTACGGTTTGCAATTATAAATATGAAACTAGAGAATCATGTTTTTATGGTTATTTTCAAATATGTAAAAGGTTTAGGGCTGTGACTTCTACCTAGGTGTTTACCTAACGGGTTGTGGGCTTTGTAGCGAGTTTCATTGGTCAGGGTGTATTATATCAATCAACACATAATTATCCACTCAATACCTCTCGGTAAGAGAGTGGTTTTGTCTAATTTAGATATCTCAAGCCCAAATGGGTATTGCACAAAACAATTGATAAATGATCAAGTCTGGTCTTACTATCTTTAGGTTCAACCCTTTAATTGGGCCTATCAATCTCTTGAGTTCATCCCAATTTCTTGTTAGCCTAGTTTTCCTAGACTAAGTCTCTCTTTCTCAAGTAAAGACTAAGTTAAATAGGCTTGAATCAATGTTTGCAACCATCAATTCTACAATTATAGTAAGAACTAGGCTAAATATTACACACCCAACCATAAATAAGCCTTAAATCAAACACACATTAGATACCCACACTAGGTTGAGTCATAACCCTAGCTAAAAATTTAGCTACTCATAGTGGGTAATGAAGAAAATAGAGAAGAAATGATAATTAAATTCATATTGAAAGATTAAAAGACAAAAATCTAATGTTTAATCACTAAAGTAAGCTAATGTTGCTAAAATCACAAAACAAAAATGGCTACAGATGTTTGGATAATCAAAATTTGACCTAAATTCATCAAAAAAGACTATTTATTCACAGTTAAAAATTTCGGATAAAAATATCCTTTCGGAGATTCTGCAGCTGCACAATTCCATGTGCAGTCCGCACTTCTTCTTTAGTCTTGGCAGGAGCTTGGTCTGCGGCCGCATAATTCTGGATTGCGGCCGCATGTCACTTGTTCTGCGGTCCACACAAAAATGAGTGCGGCCATATAGGGCCCTTCTGTTAACCGCATAAAATTTAGTGCGGCCGCACAATAATTGTGCAGTCCGCATATCCTTGAAGCTCGAATTGGGACTTCTCTGATCTTAAACTCTGTGATGTCTTTTGCGGCCACACAATAATTGTGCGGTTCGCACATTGTGTTAGACCTCTGTTGGATTCTCTTTGTATTTTGCGGTTCGCACATTTAGCCTTTTGCTTGCTTTTTGTCCTTGAATTCATTTAACTCCTTTTTGAGTTGAATTTTATCTTTTTGGCTCATTTCCCAATACTCCTACATTTAAGCACATTTCATTAGTTTTTGGGAATATAATTAAGCACTTTTGGACTAAAACGAAAGTAAAAAGGCGCTAATAAGTAGTCAAAATTCTCACTTATTAGCTGGCCGTGGCGGGTTTGAGAAGAGGTCGAGGTAGGCCCAGAAGTACTGAGGAGAGGTGATTAGGCAGGATATGGCGCGATTTCAGCTTACTGATAACTAGGGATTCTAGTTCATTTTACACTCCTTTTTACTTGAGTTTTGGATTAAAAATACATACAAATAGTCCCAAAAGCTTACATGTTGTACTTGTTTGTAGGGTTTGGTCAAAAAAGTGACAAGTAGTTAAAACCAGCTCAAAAAGAAGTGAAACATGCACAAGTACCAAGAACAAGTCAAGGCATTCCTACAACATAAAATCCACTGCAGCTGCAATAGACCCACCGCGGTCGTAGACCATTTAATGCAGTCCGCGGTGGATATGTTCAGAGAGGTGCAAGTTTGGAGGCTCAAGCATTGCGGTTCGCGGAGGATTTCTCGCGGCCGCAATCCATTTTATGCGGTCCACAGAGAGGCGATTCAAAGAGCTGGAGTTTTGAAGATTGGAAGCCATTGTGGTCCGCGGTCCATTTTGTGCAGACCGCAGTGCAGCCACCGCGGCCACAGTGAATTTTATGCGACCCGCGGTGGCCAAATTTAGAGAATGAAAAGTCAAGCCAAAAAGCCTCATCGCGGGCGCAGTGCATTTTCCGCGGTCCGCGATACCTCCGTCAGGGGCATTTTTGTCCATAAAATTCGGCCTTGGATAAATACTTTCTTTTCACATTTTTAGGGTATCTGTTAGATTCTAGAGCAGGTGAACGGCGGTTTTGTTCCATTTTGAGTAATTTGTAGTTAATTTAACACTAAATCTTCAATTTCTTAGTTTGTAATCATATTATATGGGTTATTCTTCATCTAATTATCTGTTTTCTTCCATTATTATGATTAGCTAGACCCATTAGCTAGGATTGTGGCTCAACCCTAGTGTGGATATTTGATGGGTCTTTTGTTTTAAGGCTTAGATGTTTATGGGTAGTTGATATTTGGATTAATTTGTATTTTTCATGTTTAATTAGTGGTTGCAAACACTAATTTGTGCCTTTTTGACTTAGGCTCTTCTTGAGAAAGAGAGCTTAAGTCTAGGAAAATCAGTCCAACAAGGAATTGGGGTGTATTCAAGAGATTGTTAGCCCCAATTAAATGGTTAAACCTAGAGATAGTAATACTCGACTTGAGCCTATAGTGCCTCTTTAACCATTTATAAAACCTTACAAGCATTCATACTTAGTTTAATTTAGCATCTTATTAGCATAAAATTAGAAGTAACAAACAAACCATTATGATTGGAAGTGTAATTAAGAGCACTACGCACTGCTATTTTAGATAGGAATCCAAATCCCAATCAATCTAGCTCCCTGTGGATTCGATCCCGACCATCTCGGGTAAAAGCTACATCGATCGCTTTTGCCACTTTGTAGTGGTGTAGGGTTGGACCCGATCACTTTTTGGCGCCGTTGCCGGGGAGCTAACGGTTTTGGCTACCTATCTACATAGTTTTGTATATTGTTTTTCTTTCCTTCTGTGTTACTAATTTGTGAGTGTCGCTAATTCAGGTACAAAATGGCAGCAAACAACGCACCTCTTGGAGATCTTCTGCTAGGGGAGGAGGTAGATGACAATATTGATGATGCGGTTCCTGTAGTACCTCAAGGACAAAGGAGAGGCCGTCAGGCCAATGATAATGTTCCAGAACCTCCCCCTCCACCTACAAGAGTGGCTCCTCGGTTGCTTCCAAACGAAGGATATGCTAGTGCAATTGTCCCGCCCCGGATCCGGGTGGGCAATTTCCAAATTAAAAATATGATGCTGACTTTGTTGGAGCAGCGAGAGTATTTCACGGGTGCTCCCCATCGGAATTCTTACAAACATCTTAAGGGTTTCGTGGATACATGTTGGGGGAGCAAGCAAACAAATGTGTCAGAGGATGCACTTCGGTTGAGATTATTCCCTTTTTCACTTAGAGGGAAGGCATTGGACTGGCTCGAGAGGCTTCCCAACCATTCTATCACTACATAGGATGAGTTGGCCGATAAGTTCATAGCCAAGTTTTTCTCACCGGGACATATAGCATCATTGAAGGATGAAATCTTAGCATTCAAGCAGTAACCAAATGAGCCCCTTCACGAAATCTGGGATCGATATAGAACTATGGTCAAGGAATGCCCCAACAATAATATGACTGAGGCAATGATTCAACAGACATTTTATCGAGGTATAAACACGACTAATCAGTGTGTGGTGAACCAGTTAGCAAGGGTAATTTCATGAAACTGCCTTATGTTGAGGCTTGTGACATTCTTGATGAGATGGCTGACACATCCTCCTCTTGGCAAAATAGAGCCAATGTGTCACAGGGTGACCCCACGGTCATTCACTTGCACAAAGAACTCCATGATCATGGGAAGGTAACAACAGAGCTGACAATAACAATGAACCAGCTAGCAAAGACACAGTTACAGTAGGTTCAAAATCCACAATAGGTAAATGTTATGGAGGGTGTCAACATATTAGTGAACAAAAGAAGAAAAAGAGGTCAATAGAACCAAGGGAGTTCGGATCAATATGACCAAAATAGTGGTGGATTCCAAGATGATGGGTATGATGAGCAGAATGAAGAAGTGCAATACGAGAACAACTATCAGGGCCAAAAGGGCAATTCTTCTAATCACAAACAATGGAGACCCCAAGGTAATTGGGGAAATCAACAGTAACAAGGGAATAATAATTGGGGGAACAACAACCAAAATGCAAATTGGGGCAACTAGAATAATAATAAGAACAATCAGGGTAATTAGAGTTGCAACAACAACAATTGGGGTGGAAACAACAATCAGGGTGGTGGGAACAATGGCAATCAAGGAAATTGGGGCCAAGGCTTTCAAAAGGCCCCCAATGTATCAACAACCGAACAATCTGCCCCTATTTCCATCCCAAGGTCCTAGTTCTTCCAACAATGAAATGGGGAGAATCGAAATGATGTTTGAATAGATGATGAAAAAGAATGTTGACTCTGATGCCCAGATGGCATCCCATAATACTTCAACCAGAAACTTGGAGGTTCAATTAGGCCAAATCTCACAATCCTTGAATACTTGCCCTAAGGGGGCTCTACCTAGTGATACGGTAGTTAACCCGAAGGGTGGGAACAATTCCGGGCCTGTAATGACGGTAACTACAAGAAATGGACGAGGCGGTGATGTGAATGCCTCCAAATAAAAAGAAATTTTGAGTGATGAAGTTGAGTTGCAAGAGGATGAGATCCCTTTGGTGGTTGAAAATGTGATTGATGAGAACGTGAATGAGGAAGTGAAGATTGATATCCAAGATGCCGAGGTGGAAACTCAGAATGACGTGAACCCATCTAGGGAACAAGTGATAGACATGCCGAAAACTGTAGTGCCTAAAGCCAATGCCCCTTTTCCAAGGCCACCTCTACCTTATCCTCAAAGGCTTGCGAAGCAAAAAAATGAGAATTAATTTAAGAAATTTATTGACATGATGAAGAGTTTATCCATTAATGTGCCTTTGGTGCAGGCTCTAGAGCAAATACCGGGTTATGCTAAATTCATGAAAGATTTGGTGACAAAGAAAAGATCCATGGATTGTGAAACTATCAAGATGACCCACCAAGTTAGTGCAATAGTGCACTCAATGGCTCCGAAGCTAGAAGATACCGGTGCTTTCACCATTCCTTGCACCATTGGGAGTGCAGACTTTGCAAAAGCTCTATGTGATTTGAGGGCAAGTATCAACTTGATGCCCTACTTAGTTTTCAAAACTTTGGGTATTGGGCAACCGAGGCCGACTTCCATGAGATTGCAAATGGCAGATAGAACAATGAAGAGACAATTGGGTATAATTGATGATGTTCTTGTCCGGGTGGACAAATTTATCTCGCTGGCTAATTTTGTGATCTTGGATTGTGAGGTAGATTATGAGGTTCCGATCATGTTAGGGAGACCTTTCCTTGAAACTAGAAAGGCCTTAGTTGATGTGGAAGCAGGGGAACTCAACTTTCGGGTGGGTGATGAGAAAGTAGTCTTTCATGTGTACAAGTCAATGAAGCAGCCCTACAGTTCTGAAGTGTGCTCTTTTGTGGATCTTGTCACAGCAGTGATAGTTGATGATACTAGTGCAATTATCAATATGGAGGACCCTCTAGAGGCGGTATTATTGAATCTTGATGTAAATGAGGATGAAGGCCAAGTGGAGTGTGTCAATTCTTTACATGGAATGGGCTCTTACTCTTATGATCCTTGGAACCTCTCTTTGGATCTTGAGAATAGGAAAACTCCACCAACAAAGCCCTCAATCGAGAAACCTCTGGTGTTGGAGTTGAATCCATTACCTCCACATCTCATGTATGAATTCTTAGGCCCTAGTTCAATTTTGCCAGTTATTCTTTCCTCTTGTTTTACTAACAGTCATGTAGATGCCACATTGGCGGTGCCCTAAAATCGGAAGAAGGCAATTGGATGGACTTTAGCTGATATTCAGGGGATAAGTCTCGCCTTTTGTATGCACAAGATTATTCTTGAAGATGATGCAAAGCCCTCCTTGGAACATCAAAGGAGGTTGAACGAGGCAATGCAAGAAGTTGTGAAAAAGAAGGTGATCAAGTGGTTGGATGTTGGGGTTGTATACCCCATCTCTGATAGCTCCTGGACTTCGCCGGTGCAGTGTGTGCCAAAGAAGGGTGGTATGATCATGGTTACCAATACACAAAATGAGTTGATTCCTACCAGGACTGTCACCAGGTGGAGGGTGTGCATGGACTACCGCAAGTTGAATAAAGTGACCCGCAAGGATCACTTTCCATTGCCTTTCCTTAATCGGATGCTAGATAGACTTGTTGGGCGTGCCTTCTACTATTTCTTGGATGGGTATTCTGGGTACAACCAAATTTTGATTGCTCCGGAAGATCAGGAGAAGACCACCTTCACTTGTCCATATGGTACCTTTGCCATTTCTAGGATGCCATTTGGGTTGTGTAATGCACCGGCTATATTTCAGGTGTGTATGATGGTCATATTTACTAACATGGTGGAGGACATTTTGGAGGTGTTCATGGATGACTTCAGTGTTGTGGGTGACTCGTTTGATGAATGTTTGAAAAATCTTGATAGAGTGTTAGCCCGTTGTGAAGAAACCAACCTTGTGCTTAATTGGGAGAAATGCCACTTCATGGTTGAGGAGGGCATAGTCGTTGGCCATAAAATTTCAAAGCATGGTACAAAGCAAAAATTGAAGTGATTTCAAGGCTCCCTCCCCCTACTTCAGTCAAGGGAGTTAGAAGTTTTCTTGGGCATGCGGGGTTCTACCGGAGATTTATCAAGGACTTTTTGAAGCTAGTGAATCCTTTGTGCAAGTTATTGGAAAAAGATGCCAAGTTCGTGTTCAATAAGGGATGTATGCAAGCCTTTGAACTTCTCAAGTACAAGTTGACCATCACTCCTATTATTACTGCACCCAGTTGGAGCTTGCCTTTCGAGCTTATATATGATTTGAGTGATGCTGCAGTTGGGGAAATCTTGGGTCAAAGTGTAAACAAAATGTTTCATTTGATGTATTATGTGAGCAAGACAATGAATGATGCTCAAGTGAACTACACGATGACTGAAAAAAAGCTTTTGGCTATTGTGTTCGCAATGGAAAAATTTCGGCCTTATCTTATGGGTGCCAAAGTCATAGTTCATACCGATCATGCCGCACTCTGGTACTTGATGACGAAGAAGGATTCCAAAGCTAGGTTGATGCGATGGGTCTTGTTACTTCAAGAGTTTGATTTTGAAATTGTGGATCGGAAGGGTAGTGAAAACCAAGTGGCGGACCACTTATCCAGCTTGGAGGAGGAGGGTAGGGCTCGTGATGGCCTAGAGATCAATGATTCATTTCCCAATGAGCAACTCCTTTTTTTGTCGGTGAATGGTATGCCATGGTTTGCGAACATTGCTAATTTCCTTGTGACTAGTATAATCCCGTGTGAACTCTCTTCTAACCAAAGAAAGAAGCTCAAATGGGATATTTTGGACTTCTATTGGGATGAGCCGTACTTGTTTAAGATTTGCACTAATGGTGTGATCTGGAGGTGCGTCCCGGAGGAGGAGCAATTGAGTATTTTAGAGGCTTGTCATTCCTCTCCATATGTTGGTCATCATCGCGGGGTGAGGACAACTTCAAAGGTTCTTAGTTGTGGGTTTTACTGGCCAACTTTGTACAAAGATGCAAGTGAACTTGTGAAAAGATGTGACGAATGTCAAAGAGCGGGTGGAATTTCGAATAAAGATGAGATGACTCTCAATATCATTATTGAAGTTGATATTTTTGATGTGTGGGGCATTGATTTCATGGGACCGTTTGTTAGTTCGTGTGGGAACACATACATTATAGTGGCAATTGACTATGTTTCAAAGTGGGCTGAAGCTGTGGCTTTACCCAATAATAAGGCCCAGAATGTTGTTGCATTTCTCAAGAAGAGCATTTTTACTAGGTTTGACACTCCTCGAGCAATCATAAGTGATGGGGGGTCTCATTTTTGCAATAGAGCTTTCGATACTTTACTTGCAAAGTATGGTGTTAATCACAAAGTTTCTACCCCTTATCATCCTCAGGCGAGTGGCCAAGTTGAAGTCTTAAACAAGGAAATCGAGAGTATATTATCAAAGACGGTCAATGCAAATAGGATCGATTGGTCAAAGAAATTGGATGATGCTCTATGGGCTTATAGGCTGTTTACAAGACTCCGATTGGTATGTCTCTATACCGGTTGGTGTTTGGGAAAGCTTTCCATCTACTATTTAGGTTAGAGCACAAGGCCATGTGGGCTTTGAGGAAGCTGAATCTTGAATGGGATGTGGCAGCAAATCTTCGTGCGGAGCAGCTTAATGAACTTGATGAATTCCGATTCCATGCCTACTCCATCTTGTCCTTGTACAAGGACAAGATGAAGTACCTTCATGATAAGTATGCTCATGGCAAGGAGTTCAAAGTTGATGATTTGTTTCTCTTGTTCAATTCTCGATTACGCCTGTTTCCGGGAAGCTTAAGTCAAAATAGAGTGGACCTTTTGAAGTGGTGCTTGTGACTCCGTTTGGTGCACTCGACTTGAAAAAAGAAAATGGAGAGGCCTTCAGAGTAAATGGGAACAGAGTCAAGCACTACCTTGGCAAGATTTATGACAGCCACGTGATGGCATTGATCCTTCTAAAGTGATTTGATGGTAACCTGCGTTATGCCGCGACGTTAAATTAGGCGCTTCTTGGGAGGTAACCCATGTGTCTTTCTTTTTGTTTTTCTTTGATTTCCTTTTTAATATAGGATTTGCTTTTGGTCTAATGGGTTGTGAGATGTGTGTAGGATTATTTTGATGCAGTGCAGGACTAAACTAGAAAAATGATGCACTCTTTGAAGTTTGGACTGCTGCCGCAATGCATTTTTCACGGCCGCAATAGCCATGTTGTGGGGGAAAAGTTTCATTGCGGTCCGCAGTGTTAATTGGTAAAAAGTGGAGGTTCTCTAAAGATTGTCACTGTGTCTGCAATGCATTTTATGCGGTCCGTGGTTACCTACCACGGCCGCAGAGCATTTCTTTCGGTTCGCGGTGCCATCCATGCCAGTGATTCATGTGTTTCAGTATCGCGGTCCGCAGTGCATTTTATGCGGACCGCGGTGGGTAGGTAACATGGGCCCCAGGTCCCTTTTCTATAAATAGGACCTCATGCCTTCTTTTACACTTTTCGATCATTTGCTTTCCGAATAGAAAAAAATTATTGTTCATCAAGCCCTAACTGTGCAAACTCAATCACTCATCCTCATTCATCTTTACTGCATCTCATTACTAGTACTTTTAATCTTTCCCTCATTTTTAACTTTGTTTTTATTTTCTTTTAATTAGTTAGTTGTACTTCTTTTTCTTTCCTTTTATTTTAATTTGTAGCGTAGGGTTACATAATGATGTTTAGATTAGGGTTAATTAGTAAGAAATGATTATTAACTACCTAGGGATTAATAATATGTGAATTTGGGCTAAAAACGAGAAAAATATTGAAACCCCAGGTTGGTGTTGCTGAGTATGACTTACCGCGGTCCGCAGTCGATTTTTTGCGGTTTGCAATGCCTCTATGCGATCTGCAATGTGATTTTTCACGGTCCGTGGTAGTAAAACTTCAAAGAGGTAAATTTTGGGGATCGCAGCCGCGGTCGATTTTTTGCGTTTCGCAATGACCTACCACGGCGGCACAACAATTTTTGCGGTCCCTTAATCAGAGAGTGGGTATTCTGACCCCCACCTCAATGCAGACCGCAGTGCCATTTTGTGTGGTTTGTGGTAGTCCCTTTGTGGCCGCAATGCATTTTATGCGGCCTGCAGTCAGCTGTCTGCAATTATATTCTTCACTATTTCTCCTGGCATTGTGATACTAAAAGCTTTAACTGAATTCCATTTGCAGACAATGGTTAAATCATGAGGAAGAGGTAATAAACAGAAAGGCAAATGAGAGTCCTCCCGGGGTAGGGGATAAGGTATGATCAAATTGACTCCCAAGTCAGGAAAGCAATTTGGGACACTAGAAGGTCAACAAAGGCTGCAGATAGAGCTGTTTCCCATTTAGAGGGAAGTGAGTATTTGCCCTCCCGAGAGGCATGTGACTCCGATTCAGTGCCGGAGTATCTTCCTGACTGGCCGGAGAGGCGTAGATTGAGATATGAGTCCACACCTCCGGGCTCTCCTACTGCTCAAGCTTCTGTTCAAATTTCTTCTGAGTCATCTGAGGGCTCAACTTAGGGCAGTGACAGTGCAACATCTACTTCACCTAATGGTTCATCACCTGGAGAGGATCCCGTCGATGATGAGGTTCTGGATGAAGAGGGAGGGGGTGTGCCAAAACTCGGGGGTGTGGAGAGAACTAGAAACCCCGAGATGTGGAAAAGAAGATTTGTTAGTGAGATTGATTACCACAAATTCCAAGAGTGGTGGACCGAGAGGAAATTGATACTTGAGCGGAAATTTATTGAGAAGGACCTTCTGCCTCACAACCCTAATGTGAAGAGGAAATTTAGAGAGAGACCGGGCTGGGAATATCTTACAAGCGAGGTCGAGGAGGCAAATGAGAACCTAGTCAAGGAGTTCTATGCCAATGTTGCCCATATCAAAAAGGGCACCAAAGTGACTAAGGTACAGAATTTGACAGTGAAATTTGATGGGAAGACAATCAATGACTACCTGGGCTTTCTGGAGGAAGATGAATCACTATACCTAGAAAAGGTATCATTGGATGAGGCAGCCCATCTGTGGTTGGGTAAATACCTGGCACTTCCAGGTACTACCCCAGCATAGTTGACATCAGGTGTCCAAATTCTGAGGAGAACTTTGAACTTCGAGGCAACGGGGTGGGAAACTTTCATATACTGTAGGCTGGACCCCACTACTCATGAGAACTCTCTTCCTATCTCCCGGGCAATATTGGTGGCTTCTATCATGGCAGGGTACCCGATCAACATCGGTAATGTTATGTCCAGGGTGATTAAAAGGGTGGTGAATGAAGGTGATAGATCCTACCTCTTCCCAAATTTCCTGACCATGTACTTTGAGGATCAAGATGTGGAGAAAAGAAAGTTTGATGTGAAAGTGAAGCCTAAGATGCCTTTCTCCTGGTGCAGCCTAAAGGGTGATGACAACCCCAAAGGTAAAGATCTTAAAAGCAACGCCACTGCTTGTATTGGCCAGTCTGAAGAGCCAATAGTGATAGTCCCTTCTTCTCAGCCACCCACATCCATACCAGATACTGCCCTAGGACCCTCTACTACCACCACTCCAGATATCCCCTCATCCTCAGCTTACGCATTGACTGCCCACCGTTTGAGCCAAACCCTTGCTAGTATCAACAACTGGATACATACAGCTATTTCTAAGTTGTTTGTGCTTTCTAGCTCGATGGAAGCCCAGTCTGTGCCCTCACAGCCTCAAGTTCCAGCCTCAGTGGAGAAGACTCTCAAGGAGCTTCTGGATAACCAGAAGAAGCTCCTGGAGAACCAGTAGTTGATATTGGAGGCTGTAGGTACTCATGGGAAAGCATTGAAGGAGCTCACACAAAGGAAACAAAGAAGCTGAGAAAGACTCGAGCATCAACGGAGTTGAGGATAGAAGTGAAGAAAATGAAGGCCGCTGATCACTTGTCATTGGAGATGCTATTGCATGACTCGATTCCAGAGCCCAGCCTAAATCGGAGCAGGAGATTGAGAAACCAGCAAGGAGGAAGAGGGTGATCCCCCGAGCTGATGATGCAGTGATAGAGTTGGAGGACCCGCAGGGAGGTTCCTCAAGCAAGCCTCAGGCCCCAGAGCAGCCTCATGTCCCAGTGCAGACACAGGATACCGGGATCCTATCACAGGTTCCCTAGAAGTCACAGGACCCAGGGACTCAGGCTCATGACCCCATGCAGACGGAGGGCCAATAGGGAGTTTCTCTTTACTCTCTATATTTTCTTGAGCTATTTTTGGTTAGGACAATGTTAGCTTTCATTTGAGGGGGTAGCCCTATTTTGATGATATTGGGTTGTAAATATGATACTATTTTATGCTTTTTTTTTTACTTTTGGTATGTATATAATTTTACTAGTTTATTTCACTTTTCGTACTTTGCAACCTTGGTCTGTATATAAAGTTACTTTCTGATGTATATATTAATTCCCCCTTATATATATATTCGTCTTAATCCCTTATTATACATATTCATTTTACTTTCCATATTTTTCTTTCAAAGCTTCTTACTTCATTTTCGTAGCTTCTTATTTTGAGTTTTGCATGCAATAAGCCTTTGGTTTTTTTAATACCACGGTTCTCTCCAAAGGTGGAATTTGTGTGAACCGGGTGGCTCTTCCCAATGATGGATGGCATGACAACCTTCTTAAGGGTTTGAGTTTTTTTTCTTTTTCTTTTTGTGTAAATAGTAGCTAATGAGTAATAGTGCCTCAAGCAAAGCTTCACTTGGGCCTAACACATTTGCCTTTGATCTTATGGTCAAAAACAAATTGTTATGTATAGGATGGTGAAAGTTGTGACCTTGAGACTCTTGTGTTGGCTGATAATCATCAAGTGATTTTTCGGGACCATTCGTGTTGCTCAAATCTTAGCTAATGTTGTTGTAGGCCCCTGACTCTGTCTCTTTAGCAATCCTATATCTTGTATGATGAGAATTTAAATTGCAAGTCCAAGTCTCGTGCCATTAGTCTAGAACTTGCCCTAAATGTTTGTCTACGCGAAATTCTAAGTGTAGTTTGACTTGAGAGGTTATAGGCTCTCGTTGATCCGAATGATATCTTGAAAACTTCCATAGCCTACCAATGATAACATCCCTAGTCAACCCTTTTTAGCCAAAGCCCTTTTTATTTTAAAGACCTTGATACAAGCCTTTACCCGTTCTAAAAAGACCCTCTCTTGGCACTGGATCTTTCCTTAACACAAGGCAAAAGCATAAGTTTGGGGAGAGAGAGGAGGAATGCAACAAAGTGGTAAAAGGTACAAAATGAAGAAAAGGAAATGCAATGAAAAAGAAAGAAAATCAAAAAGTCAAAAAGAATGAACAATGTAGAAAAAATGAAGGGATTCAATAAAAGTAAAGAGATGAAAGGTGTGGAAATTTTAGAAAGTAGGAAAAGGTTTGAAATGAACAAGAAAGAGTGACAGTGTGTCTCTCTAACCCCTAAGAAAAAAGTAAATGACTTAAAAAGTCAAGAGAATGTGTGCCAAAATGAAGCAAATGAAGTGCTTAAGGGAAGATGGAATCTACTTAGACCAAATACTTCCTACCCTGAACCAAAAGCCTTCACTATATCTCCACAAAAGCCCTATATGATCTTGAGTTGAATGAAACTTACATTAGTGGTGACTCGCATAAGGGGAAAGCTTATGGTTCTTAGAGCCGGACTTGTGACCTTTCAGAGAGATGAGTGTATTTTCCACAATACTCGTTCTGAGTGCTACAACCAAAAAGTGAGGTTTGATTATGGAGAGTTGAGGAGTATGAGTTTGGGTTCCACAATGACTAAAGTAGTAGAAAGAGTTTTCTTGATGGGCTGAGTCAACTTGTAACGCCCCATAAATTCGGCTAAGGTATGAATGAGTTAAAGGAGTAGCAAATATATATTTTGAACATGTGAAGTCCAATCGGAAAGATTATGGGTGAAAATAGTTGTTTCAAAATCAAGATAGAAAGTGAGGTGCATAAGATTTGACAAAATCGACTAAGTTTGCAGAAGATCTATCTTCTAGCAGGTTTTAGTGCAACTGTGTAAGGAATTTGGGAAATTCAAAGCATTAAAGTTGTAGGCCTTTGAAATAGCTTTCTAATGATATATTGTGGAGCCCAAATGGAGCTTTTTGCAAAAAGTTATGCCCATTTTACAGAATGGTGCGTAACCACCTTTCGTCCGCATTTTACCGCGACCGCGGTCGTGAGGCAGTGCTCCAGCTATTTACCGCGGTCGGGACCATGGTCATGCCTACTGGGATGTGGTGGTCGACTTGGGAAGTCATATTTTTAGCCCTATTTCGTCCCCCACAGCCCCAAAATATAAAAACTTGCTCTAGAAAGGAAAGCTCTCAAAAACCTAACTTCTTAAGGGTCCCTCCACCACCCAAGGTAAGTTCTAATGGTGATTCTAAGTTAATTTCAATTTTCCAACATCTTATTAACATGGGTAAACCCTCCATATCATTAGATATTCGATTGGGACATCATTGTTGAGAGAAGGAAGCCTAGAACTCGAATTCAAAGAGTTTGAACTTCAAAAGAGTAATGTCTTCACCCTCTAATTGATTCTAGCATTGGTTTAATGATTATAAACCCTAGTTCATGAGATATGAGTTGATGAGTTTGATAGAAAAGCATGAACCATTATACGGTTGGGGTGTTGAGTGTTGATTATTGGTTAAGGGTGTTGTTTACCTTATGGATGATGAAGAATAATGTTGATTATAATCATTTAAGACTTTAGAATTTATCTAGGAGCAAGAAAATGGGTTGTTGGGTGTAGAGATACCATTAATAAGGACTATAAAGCTTTATTTTCACCAAGTGTTTGATAAAATGCTTAAGTGACCAAAACATGAGCATCATAGCTAATATGGAATCCCTTTGACTTGTATTGATATAGATTAAAGTTGAAAGGGTTGACAAGCGTTGTATTATACTCAAGAGCAGGAAGTTAAGGTATGTGAAGCTAACTCTCTATGTTTGAGAATTTTAATGATTCTCCCTACACTACGTTTCTTTTACGACGTATCAATTGCCTCAGAAATATAGTTAAGCCTAGTTCCTTGAATAGTTGTAGAACTTCTATTCTCTAGCTTCATAACTCGTTCATGACTTTCATTCTGAACGTTGTGAGCTCAGTTTGTATTCAATATAGACTTGGGCTCGATGTCCCTGAGTCTCAGTATAGCTTACTCAACATGTCATAAATAGTTAAAGTTTCAGTGTTCATAATCAGTTCAAGAATACATGTCTCAGTGTAGTTCTATTCAGTATCATGTGTTGTAATATGATTCTCAGTTCCTGATTTTATATTTTTGAATGTTGAACACCTGTATTTGGGCCTGAGGCCGCAGTTGTGCACACACACACACACACACACACACACACATATATATATATATATATATATATTGGGCCTAAGGCCGCATGTTCATATTCAGAGAAACAGGTTGTTCATCATTCAGAAGAGGGAGTATTCATAACCTTACTTCCTATGTTTAGTTTAATAATCAGCTATCAATTATCAGTTTCAGTTACCGTATTTACAATTCTTTCCTTCAGTTATTTTACATACCAGTGCAATTCAAATGTACTGACGTCCCTTTTTGCCCGGGGCCTGCATCTCGTGATGCAGGTAACGATTCTAGGACATCTCGTATCAGCTATTGGTGGGCCCCAGTCTTTCGGGGCCTTATCTCTCTTTTGTTTTAGTCATTATAGTATTTCAGTTAATAAGGTATACTGGGGACCTTGTCCCGGTAAGCAGTTAGCATTTTCAGTATTCTTTAGAGGCTTCGTAGACTATAACCCAGTCAGTCAAATATTAGCAGGCTTTCATGTATTAGCCTTGTCGGCTACTTGTTTATACTTGCAGACTCTTTAGTATTTTCCGCGTCTATGATATTTCAGTCAGACTCTTTAGTAGATTATCATATTTTATATTTACCTCTAACCCATAGTTATACCACATGTTGATTCATTCATACAGTTGGTTCACTCGGTCATATGCAGTCAGGCATCGAGTGTCGTGTTACACCCAGACCATGGTTCGGGGCATGACACAACTCTTGATGCTCTTGTGTCGCAATAAAACCATGGTGCTTGAAAGGTTTAATGTTGTTAATAATTCATTTGATTTGAGGGCAATTGTTAGTCCCAATTGATGCTAGATGAGGTCACTTTAGGTCAGCTGAATGTTCTTGGTTTTACTCTTAAGGAGGTTGGACTTATTTTAGTTGCTTGAGGATAAGCAAAAGCTTAAGTTTGGGGGAGTTGATACCTAGGGATTCTAGTTCATTTTATACTCCTTTTTACTTGAGTTTTGGATTAAAAATATATACAAATAGTCCCAAAGGCTTACATGTTGTACTTTTTTGCAGGGTTTGGTCAAAAAAGTGATAAGTAGTCAAAACCAGCTCAAAAAGGAGTGAAACATGCACAAGTACCAAGAACAAGTCAAGGCACTGCTGCAGCATAAAATCAACTGCAACCGCAACAGACCCACCGCGGCCGCAGACCATTTAGTGCGATCCGCGGTGGATACGTTCAGAGAGGTGCAAGTTTGGAGGCTCAAGCATTACGGTCCACGGAGGATTTCTCGCGGCTGCAATCCATTTTATGCGGTCTGCGGAGAGGGGATTCATAGAGCTGGAGTTTTGAAGATTGGAAGCCATTACGGTCTGCGGTCCATTTTGTGTGGACCGCAGTGAAGCCACCGCGTCAAACCAAAAAGCATCATCGCGGTCGCGGTGCATTTTCCGCGGTTCGCGACACCTCCGTCAGGGGTATTTTTGTCCAGAAAATTTGGCCTTGTATAAATACTTTCTTTTCATATTTTTAGGATATCTGTTAGATTCTAAAGCACGCGAACGACGGTTTTGTTCCATTTTGAGTAATTTGTAGCAAGTTTAACACTGAATCTTCAATTTCTTAGTTTGTAATCATATTATATAGGTTATTCTTCATCTAATTATTTGTTTTCTTCCATTATTATGAGTAGCTAGACACATTAACTAGGGTTGTGGCTCAACCCTAGTGTGGGTATTTGATGGGTCTTTTGTTTTAAGGCCTAGATGTTTATGGATAGTTGATATTTGGACTGATTTATGTTTTTCATGTTAAATTAATGATTGCAAACACTAATTTGTGCCTTTTTGACTTGGGCTCTTCTTGAGAAAGAGAGCTTGAGTCTAGGAAAATTAGTCTAACAAGGAATTGGGGTGTATTCAAGGGATTGATAGCCCTAATTAAAGGGTTAAACCTAGAGATAGTAATACCCGACTTGAGCCTATATTGCTTGCACAATTTTGACACCAAATTGGTCTTGAGAAATCAATTAGGGTAAAGTCATTCAAGCTACTGAGAGGTATAGAGTGAGTAATTTCGTGCATTGGCTATATCGCAATCCCCAACATAACATCTTTTCCTTAGGCTTTAGATCCCGTCAAGTATTCTCCTAGGAGAAAGTCGCTTCCTTAGTGCCTCTTTAACCATTTAGAAAACCTTACAAGCATTCATACATAGTTTAATTTAGCATCTTATTAGCATAAAATTAGAAGTAACAAACGAACAATTAGGATTGGAAGTGTAATTAAGAGCACTACGTACTGCTAGTTTAGATAGGAATCCAAATCCTAATCAATCTAGCTCCTTGTGGATTCGATCCCGACCATCTCGGGTAAAAGCTGCATCGACCGCTCTTGCCACTTTGTCGTGGTGTAGGGTTGAACCCGATCACTTACTGAGGACATGACCCTTGATAGGAAGGTATGTAGGTCGAGGATTCGGGTAGAATGTTAGTAGGTGGTTGTAAGTTTCTCGTTTTCTTACCAGTTATTTTAGTAGCACTCATGTTCCTGCATATTCTTAAGTAAATCTTTATTACGTCATGTGATCTAGTTCGCTTCTATTATTGTATTTCCTGTTGTTATTATTTAGTACTACTTATTTTCCCCTCCCCCTACGCTTTTCTCTCCTCCTCCTCCTCTTCTTTTTCTTCTTCTTTCTAAGCCGAGGATCTATTGAAAACAATCTCTCTATTTTCAGTAGGTAAGGGTAATGTCTGGGCACACACTACCTTCCCCAAACCCCACTTTTGGAAATATACTGAGTTTGTTGTTGTTATTATTTGTAAAATGTATGTTTGTATCGATAATACCGTGTTTAATTCTTAATATTAAATTATGTTAATACCGTAAACCAAAGTTATTATGTGGAGAACATGTATGAATAATGCAAAATCTTATATTAACAACAAATGATTCATAAATGATACGTCAATTATACTGAGACACTTGCAAATACTAAAATCATTATTTGCAACTTAAAATGTTGCCTTCATTAGTTGCTGAACATAATATCTAACAATATAGTGGTGAAATATGAAAAAACTTTTTGATAATTATTTCAATTGAAAAGATGCTTCACTCACAAAAATAAAAAATTCTCAAGTGGAATAATGTTCAAGCACAATTACAACTTTTAAATAGCTTTTTCAATTTTAATCTCAAATATTTTTTAAAAACTTTAATCAAATATCATCCTACCCTACGAAATATCTTTATCCCTAAAGCCAAACGACCTCTTAAAGGTTTCAACTACGACTGTATTGCTTTGGTCAGCTGGTTTGTTACTTAGTGAGGTTGGTGCCGCAGTGGAAAGGAATATCCAGGTAGGACGAAAGAAGGAAGATATCATGTCTGATTAAATTGCTCAGAGAAAAATTATCCAATGGAACAAGAGAAGTTAAAAAAATATATATATATATATATATATATATATTATTTTATGAATTTATATAAGAATCCAAGGAGAATGATTTTTCAAAAAAATAAAACGAATATTTTTCAAAACAATTCTTCGTAAATAATTTAACAAAGAGATAATGAATTGAGCTCCAACATCCCATTTTCAATCCATTTTCCCATTTGGTAAATTGTTTACAAAGAAAAAAATAAAAGACAACATGATAATGATGTTTCTGTGTGAACTACAGTTGATTTAATTTAGAAAATGAAGATGATGTATAGCAGCTGAAAATGATAATACTATATTAAACTGCACAATAATATTTCTCCATTTAATTTGAGCTTATTCATTTGTGAAATTGATCTCCTGCTTTAGAACCAGAAAATCTAACTTCTAATTCCAATTCGATTTCAAATTGTCAAACTATAAATGCCAAATCTATGGTGATGTTTTTCCATGTCCTTTCCCATGTATATCTGTCTACGGTTACAACCTGGGCCTACCTGATTTTACTGTTTGATCGAAGCTAGGGAATTGCATCGAACGTCGGCCTCGCAACGGACCAGACCGAGGTACGAGGACAAGGCACTGAGTTAGAGGACCGAGGCACTTATCGAAGATCGAGGCCAGTAGCGATCAAGACCAAAAGAGACAGACATCGAGCAAAGCACAATAACGGAAAGGCGAGATATTCGTGACTGGCCGAAGACTATGGCGTAAATCGCGGAACAGATCAAATCAAGGGCAGTTATTTAATTAATCATGAGATTTACTTCCGTAATTAGAATTGTACTATAAATAGGATTCCTCTACTATATAAAGAGGGTCATAATCATCTTGTAACCATCTTACTTTCTCGCATGTCAAAACAATACATTACTTTCTAGCTTATATTCTTATTCATCAGTTTGCTTCTTAACTATTTTGGGCACCGATCAGTTCGAGTGCACTTAAGCTAGAGGGTTAAATCACGTTTCAAGACTGGTTTGCTTTATATCATTGTTAATCTTTACTACTAATTTCTAAGTTATCAATTGGTATTAGGTAAAATCTTGTGTCCTTAAAACCACACATTATAAGTTTAATTGTTATCTGATTTTTAGGGTAAAAAGTTTGGCGCCCACCGTGGGGCTAAGGATAATAGTGATTGCCTCGTATTAATTCTCATAACACGCACTGCTTTACGCTTTTTCTTGTAAGTGTCTTTGATTTCAGGAATCAACATGTCAAACTCTCAAGCAGCACCCACTCACACAGAAACCGGCCTTGATCTTCATGTCGAGAATGAGAACATAGTCGCCTCAGGAAACGGAGCACCTCCAGTCAATCCCGACGGACCATCGGCCATAAATCCAGTCGATTCTGTTCTCGTGTTGCCATTCATGGAAATTTAGGTGCCGACCCTGAAAATAGCATCCGCAGAGACGCTCGGGCAGCCGATCAGAATGCACAAAACGGTAAAGAAGGCGTTATTAGACTTTGAATGATATTTGAAATGTTACAGACTCACCAAGTTGCAATAACGCAGCTCCAAAATCAGAATCAAGCACCAAGCATAATTTAGCCCGATACATCACAGGAAGATATTCATATGGTCAAACCTATACCGGAGAAATCGAACGATAATGGATCGGGAACTGACCCCGCCATCATGAAGATGCTCAAGTTGCTCATTAAACTGATCGAATCGGGAGAAAAGAAAATCGAGGCTAATGCAAAGAAGGTAGAAACGTACAATTCACGAGTTGACCAAATACTGGGGCACCCCCGATTCTAAAAGGTTTGGATTCGAAGAAGTTTGTGCAGAAGCCTTTCCCTCCAAGTGCGGCTCCAAAGCCCATTCCAAAGAAGTTCTGCATGCCAGAAATTCCTAAATACAATGGAACCACTGATCCTAATAAGCATGTCAGTTCTTATACATGCGCAATAAAAGGAAATGACTTAGAAGATGATGAAATTGCATCTGTTCTATTGAAGAAGTTTGGAGAAACTTTATCGAAGGGGGCAATGATATGGTACCATAATTTTCCATCCAATTCCATCGATTCCTTCGCCATGCTTGCTGATTCATTCATAAAGGCACACGCCGGAGCAATAAAGGTCACAACTAGGAAGTCGGACCTCTTCAAAGTGAGACAAAAGAACAATGAAATGCTAAGGGAATTCATATCTCGGTTCCAGATGGAACGCATGGACCTACCCCCGGTCACCGATGATTGGGTTGTCCAAGCCTTCACTTAAGGTTTGAACGAGCGAAGTTCAATAGCATCACAACAACTAAAGCAAAATTTGATTGAATATCCAGCTGTGACCTGGGCCAATATACATAATCGATACTAGTCAAAGATCAGGGTCGAAGATGATCAGTTAGGATCCCATTCCGGTTCTGTCTACCCAAATAGATCCGACGGTAGAGTTCAAAGTGACGTTGACAGAGAGCCCCGGTCAAATGGAGATCGGTACCAACCATACCACGAAGATCGTAGGAACAACGAACCGGGATGTAATCTCATTCGAAATGATCGAAAGAATGATCAAGGACAAAACTCCTGAGGGCTCATGAGTAAGAGTGGCTTCGATAAACATGTCGAGCCTAAAGAAGTGCCACGATTATCAGAATACAACTCCAGCATCGATGTATCGGGTTTTTATTAGCCATTGGACGAATCAAGGATACTAGATGGACCGTATCCCTACAGACCGATCTAGCTCAAAGGAACCCTAATCAAATTTGCAAATACCATGGAACCCATGGTCACAGAACCGAAGACTATAGACTGTTAAGGGAAGAGGTAGCTCGTTTGTTCAACGAGGGTCACCTTCGAGAGTTCCTAAGTGACCGAGCTAAAAATCACTTTAGAGACAAGGATGCAAATAGGAAAAACAAACAGGAGGAACCAGAGCACGTGATTCATATGATCATTGGTGGGGTCGATATTCCTCAATTCCCAATATTTAAATGCACCAAGGTGACAATCACAAGGGAGAAACATACCCGGGACTACTTACCTACCCTAAGATATATTGTCTTTCCATGATTGTCACGACCCTGGTTCGCCCTCCGTGAACCTTCGTGACGGCACCTAGTCCCTACGACTAGGTAAGCCTAAATTGCGGAAAATAAACCAATTTGCGGAAGTAAAACAATTTAAAACAGAATTAGAGTAATAGGACAGTGTTTAAAAGTGCCGCTCGACATACACAATATTTAACTCTCAGAAACTAATACATATCTCCAAGACCCGAAAACCCATGAATCACAAGCTAAGGATCACTACATAGTGCTCTAACTCCAGAATAGTCTAAAACAAACAAATACAGAAGGGCGGTAACTATAAGAGAGAGTGGAGAGAGACTCATCGATCTGCAGACGCGGCAGATATACCTCGAAGTCTCTAAACGGCCGCCTCGCCTAGAGGATGGTAAGTCTGAGTCAAGGTACCTGGATCTGCACATGAAAAACATGCGCAGAAAGGGCATGATTACACCACAGCAGTACTCAATAAGTGCCAAGCCTAACCTCGGTCGGGTAGTGACGAGGAAGGTTAGGGCCCTACTGAGGTTAAATAAAATACAAAGTATAAGAGTGTAGAACAAGAAAGTATAATTAAGTGCAATAGTAAGAAATAACATAGAATAGAAAGAGCAACAACAAGTAGAACAGAGGCAAAATAATCACCGAAGGAACACAACTCAACACAGAGGTAGCAACCAGGGATCTACCAGGATACCGTCCTGTAGCCCCCAAAGGTAAATGTCCAGTGGATCTCCCGTGTGTCGTCCCGTAGTCCAACTCATAATGCGTCGGGGATCTACCGGAATCCCGTTCCGTAGTCCGCAAATGTAAATACCCAGTACTGGGGGAATCTATTGGGTGCAGTCCCGTAGTTCCATATAACTGTGCAGGGGGATATACCGGAATCCCACATCCATAGTTCCAAATAAACAGACAAGGGGGATCTACCGGAATCCCACATCCGTAGTCCCAAATAAACAGGCAAGGGGGTATACCGAAATCCCACATCCGTAGTCCCAAATGTAAATACACAGCAACAACATGGAAATATATTCAACAAATGTCAGTTTCATATTAAGGCAAATAGGTAATTCTAGTCTAGCATGCTGCGCAGAATTCAGGTAAAACAGTTTGAGCAAATAAAGCAATTAAATCACTTAGACATGCTTTCCTAAGCTAACAACAGGCTTAAAGTGCAAGTAATATAAATAGGAAGGGAAACATACTAGTAATTACTTATTGAAAACCGGATTTTCAACAATTAGCACAAGTATGCACTCGTCAACTCATGTACAAGGAATTTCAATTAACAATAATACCAAATCCTAAGGAGAAGGTCCCCCACACAAGGTTAGGCAAGCCACTTATCTCGAATCAGCTCAAAATCAATCAGAAACCACGTTCTTGCCACGAGTATTCGACTCCGAATGGCCCAAATCTATTCAATTCAATTGCATAATGCAAATAACATTTCAAGTAAATAATTCTACAATTAAATCCTAAGCTAATACGTGAAATTAGGTAAAATGACCAAAATGCCCCTCGGGCCCACTCTCGAAATCGGGTAAAATTTATATTTTCAGAATCCTCATACTCTCATGAGTTAACGCATACCAAAATTATCCAAATATAAGGTCAAATTCCCAATCAAAAGTCAAATTTTAGGTCTAAGAACTTTCTTCCAACTTTTCCCTAATTTTCATCTCCAATCCAAATTTAAATGATGAAACTAACTTTAGATTGATGGAATATAACTAGAAAGGGTTAAAGAATTGTTTTCCACTGATCTCCTCTTCAATTTCCTCCCAAAATCGCCCTCTCCTGAGCTCCAAATCAAATTTCCAACTTTTGAAACTAAACCCTTGAAATTTCATATTTCTACCCAGCTGTTAGCGCATCTGCGGTCCTAGGACCGCTTCTGTGGAGCCAAGGTCGCATTTGCGACTTCTCACTTAAAGGCCAGATTCCACACCTGTGATTATCCATTCACAGATACGGTACCGCTTCTGCGATAAGTCTCCCGCATCTGCGGAACCTGCTGATACTCCCCAAATTTTGCTTCTGTTGTTGATCCGCCACATCTGCAGCTCCGCACCTGCGGAACCCAAACCGCAGGTGCGGTTATGACAGATATCAGCTGAAGCTGCAAACTTCAAACTCCAAAATCCTTCCGTCAACCATCCGAAATCATCCCAAGGCCCCCGGGACCTCAACCAAACCTGCCAACCAATCCTAAAACATCGTTCAAACTTGTTCCAACCTTCGGAATGCTCAAAACAACATCAAAACACCTATTTTTCATCGGATTCAAGCCTAAGAATTCCAAAAACTCTAAAAATACGCTTTCGATCAAAAAGTGTATCAAACCTCGTCCGAATGACCTAAAATTTTGCACACACGTCACATTAAATACTATGGAGCTACTCTAACTTCCAGAATTCCATTCCAACCCTCAGATCAAAATCTCACTATCAAACCGAAAACTTCAAAAATTCAACTTTCGGCATTTCAAGCCTAAATTAGCTATGGACCTCCAAAACACAATCCAAACACGCCCCTAAGCCCAAAATCACCCAACGGAGCTAATGGAACCATCAGATTTCCATTCCGAGGTAGTCTTCACACTGTTCCGAATACGGCCAACATTCAAACACTTAAGCTTTCATTTAGGGACTAAGTGTCCCAAAACACTCCGAAACTCAAAATCAAACATCCCGGCAAATCAAAATAGCAGAAATAAACTTGGGGAAAGCAGTTAATGGGGGATCGAGGCGTAAATTATTAAGACGACCGGCTGGGTCGTCACATCCTCCTAAACTTAAACATTGGTTCGTCCTCGAATGAGCATAGAGACATGCCTGAAGTAGTGAAAAGATGAGGGTAACGACTGCGCATATTCTTCTCGGTCTCCTAGGTCGCCACCTCGACCAGCTGACCCCGCCACTGAACCTTTACTAAGGCAATGTTCTTTGACCTCATCTTTCTAACCTGCCTATCCAATATTGCCACTGGCTCCTCAACATAAGATAGATCCTTGTCCAACTAGACTGAACTGAAATCCAATACGTGCGACGGATAACCGTGATACCTCCGGAGCATCGAAACATGAAATATTGGATGAATTCCTGCTAGGATGGGAGGTAAGACAAGCTCATAAGCAACCCCCCCCAGCACGCCTCAATATCTCAAAAGAGCCAATAAACCTCAGACTCAACTTTTCCTTATTCCCAAATCTCATAACGCCCTTCATAGGCGAAACCTGAAGCAGAACCCTCTCTCCAACCATATAGGAAACACCACGAACCTTCCGGTCCACGTAACTCTTCTGTCTGGACTGGGCTGTACGGAGTCTATCCTGAATCACCTTAACCTTCTCTAAAGCATCTGGAATGATAGTTGTTGTTGTAAGCAAACTCCGCCAATAGCAAGAACTGATCCCAATATCCTCTAAACTCGATCACACACGCACAGAGCATATCCTCAAGAATATGAATAGTGCACTTGGACTATCCGTCCGTCTGAGGGTGAAATGTTGTACTTAACTCCACCCGAGTACCCAACCCATGCTGAACGGCCCTCCAGAACCGTGAGATAAACTGAGTACCTCTATCTTAAATGATGGACACTATAATACCATGCAGATGAACAATCTCCCGGATATAAATATCCGTCAACCACTCCGAAGAATAAGTAGTACACCCAGGAATGAAATGAACAGACTTGGTCAGCCGATCCATAATCACCAAATAGCATCGAACTTTCTCAAAGTCCGTGGGAGCCCAACTACAAAGTCCATGTTGATCCGCTCTCACTTCCACTCCAGAATCTCTATCTGCTGAAGCAACCCACCCAGTATCTGGTGCTCATACTTCACCTATTGACAGTTGAGGCACCGAGCTACAAATCCAACTATATCTTTCTTTATCCGTCTCCACTCCAGTAGTCCTACCTCAAACCCTGATACATCTTCGCGGCACCCGGATGAATGGAATACCACGAGCTATGGGCCTCCTCTAGAATCAACTCTCGAAGCCCATCAATATTGGGTACACAAATCCGACCGTGCATCCTCAATACCCCATCATCACCAATAGTCACATCTCTAGCATCACCATGCTGAACCTTGTCCTTGAGGACAGCAAATAAAGGTCATCATACTGCCGCTCCCTGATACGATCAAATAAGGAAGACTGAGAAACCACGCAACCTAGAACACGACTGGGCTCCGAAAGATCCAATATCACAAACTGGCTGGCTAAGTTCTGAACATCCATCGCCATAGGCCTCTCCGATGCTGGTAAATAAGACAAGCTCCCCAAACTCTCCGCCCGGAAACTCAAGGCATCAGCCACCACATTGGCGTTGCCCGGGTGATACAAAATGGTTATATCATAATCCTTCAGCAACTCTAACCATCTCCTCTGGCGCAAATTTAGATCCTTTTGCTTGAACAGGTGCTGCAAACTCCGATGATCAGTATAAATCTCACAGGGAACCCCGTATAAATAATGGCGCCAGATCTTCAGGGCGTGAACAATAGCAGCTAACTCGAGATCATGGACATGACAATTCTTCTCATGTACCTTCAACTATCTGGACGCGTAGGCAATCACCCTACCGTTTTGCATCAATACCACTCCAAGGCCAATCCTCGAGGCATCACAATAGACAGTATAAGACCCCAAACGTGTAGGCGATATAAAAACTGGGGTTGTAGTCAAAACTGTCTTGAGCTTCTGAAAGCTCGCCTCACACTCTTCTATCTACAAAAACGGAGCACCCTTCTGGGTCAACTTCGTCATAGGGACTGCAATCGATGAAAACCCCTCCACAAAATGACGGTAGTAACCCGCCAAGCCAAGGAAACTGTGGATCTCTATAGCTGAGGATGGTCTAGGCCAACTCTGTACGGCCTATATTTTCTTCGGATCCACCTGAATACCCTCACTCGATACTACGTGGCCTAAGAATGCCATGGAATCCAACCAAAACTTACATTTCGAGAACTTAGCATATAACTTCTTTTCTCTCAATGTCTGAAGCACTGTCCTCAGCTGCTGCTCATGATATTCCCGACTCCGAGAATACTTCAGAATATCATCAATAAAGACAATGACGAACGAGTCAAGATACGGCCGAAACACACTGCGCATCAAGTGCATAAAAGATGCTAGGGCATTGGTCAGCCCAAATGATATGACAAGGAACTCGTAATGACCATACCGAGTCCTGAAAGCAGTCTTCAGGATATTTGGCTCCCAAATCTTCAACTGATGGTAACCTGAGCGCAAGTCAATCTTAGAAAACACCCATGCGCAGCTGGTCAAATAGATCACTAATACGAGGCAAAGGATAACGGTTCTTCACTGTAACCTTGTTCAACTGGCGATAATCGATACACATACGTATAGAACCATCATTTTTCTTCACAAACAAGATAGGAGCACCCTAAGGTGATACATTGGGCCGAATAAAACCCTTATCAAGTAATTCATATAACTGAGTGCCCGGTAACAGATCAATGCCAAAATCAATATCTCTATCAGGCGGTATGCCTGGAAGATCCACTGGAAATACATCGGGAAAATCTCGTACTACTGGAACTGAATCAACTGAAGGGGTATCAATACTGACATTTCTCACATAAGCTAAATATGCATCATACCCCTTCTCAACCATACGTTAAGCTTTAACAAAAAAAATAACTCTATTGGGAGTATGATCTAAAGTACCCCTCCACTCAACACGCGGTACACCTGGCATAGCCAGCATCACGATTTTGGTGTGACAATCAAGAATAGCATAATGGGGCGACAATCAGTCCATGCCCAAGATAATGTCAAAATCTACCATGCTGAGCAACAATAAATCGGCTCTGGTCTCAAAACCACTAAGAGCAACCAAACACAACCGATAGATGCGGTCCACAACAAGAGAATCTCCCACAAGAGTAGAAACATAAACAGGGGAACTCAAAGAATCCCGAGATACACCCAAATGCGAAGAAAAATAAGAAGACACATAAGAATAAGTGGAGCCTAGATCGAATAGAACTGATGCATCTCTGTGACAAACTAGTATAATACCTTTGATGACAGAATCGAAGGCAACGGCCTCGGTACGGGCAGGAAGGGCATAGTATTTGGCCTGGTCTCCCCCTCTAGGGCGACCTCTACCTCCCCGACCTCCACCTCTAGCTGGCTGAGCAGGTAGGGTAGCAACTGGAGCTGTAACCATAGCCTGGAAACTCTGCGGGGCACGCTATGGCAGAAAAGTCTGTGGAGGTGCACCCCTCCCAAGTCTGGGGCAATCTCTCACCATATGACGTGTGTCATCACACTCAAAACAAGATCTAGGAGGACATGGCAGTGGAAACTATGTGGTACGGGTACTCTGAGACCCCTGAACCCCTAAACACTGAGTGAAGTCTGAGATGCAAACTGAGCTGGCTGACCCCCAAAACCTCTACCATGCCGTACTCTTCCCCTAAAATAAGGACCAGTGGATCTCTCCCGTCTACGAGATCTCCTCACTTCCCTATACTCTCTGTCCTGACCTCGTCTGTCCTCTCTCTCCTAGACCTACCTGTCCTCTACTCGGCGAAAGGTCCTCACCACCCGCTGAACTAGGACCACTGGCTGTGTTGCTATGACATCGAGAACTTGACTAATGAGAACTCACTGCTCTGGAGTGGGTGTGTCAGAATTCTGGGTCCCTTCCCCGATCTGTGAAGTAGTTGGTACAACCTAAATTAACTCCGCCTGAACTAACATACCAAATATGCTCAGGAACTGTGCTAATGTCTCCTGAGGTGCTGGAGCAGTAGTAGCAGTAGGCGCATCCGGTGCTTAGGCTCTGGCTGGATCTGCTGGGGGCCCTAGATGACAGCTCGCGCGGGTGCTCTGGCTGCACCGCGTGCACGTCCTCGGCCTCTACCCCAGCCCCGACCTCCGATGGCTCTCGCAGTAGGGGGCACGAGTGCCTGATCATCTCAGGTAGCACGTGTCCTCACCATCTATGAGAGAATAGAAGACAGAAGTTTAGAATTGTGATGTCAAAATATCACACGACAAGGAAATCAAATGAAGTGGAATTTTCCTAACAGTTACATAGCCTCTCGTAGATAAGTACAGACATTTCTGTACCGATCAGTGAGACTCTAATAAACTGGCTTGTGATGCATGACTCCTATGAACCTAGAGCTCTAATACCAACTTGTCACGACCCCGGTTCACCCTCTGTGCACCGTCTGGACGGCACCTAGTCCCTACGACTAGGTAAGCCTAAATTGCGGAAAATAAACCAATTTACAAAAGTAAAACAATTTAAAGAAGAATTAGAGTAATAAGACAGTGTTTAAAAGTGACGCTCAGCATACACAATATTTAACTCTCAAAAACCAATACATATCTCCAAAACCCGGAAACCCATGAATCACAAGCTAAGGATCACTATATAGTGCTCTAACTCCAGAATAGTCTAAAACAAAAGAAATACAAAAGGGCGGTAACTATAAGAGAGAGTGGAGAGAGACTCCTCGGTCTGCGGACGTGGCAGATATACCTCGAAGTCTCCAAACGGTCGCCTCACCTCAAGGATGATAAGTCTGAGTCAAGGTACCTGGATCTGCACATGAAAAACATTCACAGAAAGGGCATGAGTACACCACAGCGGTGTTTAGTAAGTGCCAAGCCTAACCTCGGTCGGGTAGTGACGAGGAAGGTTAGGTCCCTACTGAGGTTAAATAAAATACAAAGTATAATAGTGTAGAACAAGACATTATAATTAAGTGCAACAGTATGAAATAACATAGAATAGAAAGAGCAACAATAACTAGCAGAGGCAAAATAATCACCGAAGGAACACAGCTCAACACAGAGATAGCAATCGGGGATCTACCAGAATACGTCCTGTAGCCCCCAACGGTAAATGTACAGTGGATTTCCCGGGTGTCATCCCGTAGTCCAACACATAATGCAGCGGGGATCTACCGAAATCCCGTTTCGTAGTCCCCAAATGTAAATACCCAGTACTGGGGGAATCTATCGTGTGTAGTACCGTAGTTCTATATAACTATGCAAGAGGATCTACCAGAATCCCACATCCGTAGTCCCAAATAAACAGACAAGGGGGATCTACTGGAATCCCACATCCGTAGTCCCAAATAAACAGGCAAGGGGGGTATACCGGAATCCCACATACATAGTCCCAAATGTAAATACACAGCAGAAACATGGAAATATATTCAACAAATGTTAGTTTCATATTAGGGCAAACAGGTAATTCTAGTCTAGCATGCTGCACAGAATTCAGGTAAAACAATTTGAGCAAATAAAGCAATTAAATCACTTAGACATGTTTTCCTAAGCTAACAACAGGCTTAAAGTGCAAGTAATATAAACAAGAAGGGAAACCTACTAGTAATTACTTATTGAAAACCGGATTTTCAACAATTAGCACAAGTACACACTCGTCACTTCACGTACAAGGCATTTCAATTAACAATAATACCAAATCCTAAGGGAAAGGTCCCTCACATAAGGTTAGGCAAGCCATTTACCTCGAACCGGCTCAAAATCAACCAGAAACCACGTTCTTGCCACGAGTACTCGACTCTGAATTGCCCAAATCTATTCAATTCAATTGCATAACGTAAATAACATTTCAAGTAAATGATTCTACAAATAAATCCTAAGCTAATACGAGAAATTAGGTAAATGACCAAAATGCCCCATGGGCCCACGTCTCGGAATCGGGTAAAGTTTATATTTTCAGAATCCTCATACTCTCACAAGTTCATGCATACCAAAATTATCCAAATCTAAGGTCAAATTCCCAATCAAAAGTCGAATTTTAGGTCTAAGAAATTTCATCCAACTTTTCCCTAATTTTCATCTCCAATCCGAATTTAAATGATGAAACTAACTTTAGATTAATGGAATAATAACTAGCAAGGGTTAAAGAATTGTTGCCCACTGATCTCCTCTTCAATTTCCTCCCAAAATCGCCCTCTCCCGAGCTCCAAATCGAATTTCCAACTTTTTAAACTAAACCCTCGAAATTTCATATTTCTGCCTAGCTATTACCGCAACTACGGTCTTGGACCGCTTCTGCGGTCCCCCTTCTGCGGAGCCAAGGTCGCATCTGCGACTTCTCACTTAAAGGCCAGATTTCGCACCTGCGATTACTCATTCGCAAATGCAATACTACTTCTGCGGTAAGTCTCCCGCATTTGCGGAACCTGCTGATACTCACTAAATTTTGCTTCTGCGGTTGATCCGCCACTTCTGCGGCTCCGCACCTGCGAAACCCAAACTGCAGGTGTGGTTATGACAGATATCAGCTGAAGCTGCAAACTTCAAACTCCAAAATCCTTCCGTCAACCATCCGAAATCATCCCAAGGCCCTCGGGACCTCAACCAAACCTGCCAACCAATCCTAAAACATCGTTCAAACTTGTTCCAACCTTCGGAACGCTCAAAACAACATCGAAACACCTATTTTTCATCAGATTCAAGCCTAAGAATTCCAAAAACTCTAAAAATACGTTTTCGATCAAAAAGTCTATCAAACCTCGTCCGAATGACCTGAAATTTTGCACACACATCACATTAAACAATACGAAGCTACTCCAACTTCCTGAATTCCATTATGACCCTCGGATCAAAATCTCACTATCAAACCGAAAACTTCAAAAATTCAACTTTCGGCATTTCAAGTTGAAATTAGATGCGGACCTCCACAACACAATCCGAACACGCCTTTAAGCTCAAAATCACCCAAGGGAGCTAACGGAACCATCTAATTTCCATTCCGAGGCCGTCTTCACACTGCTCTAACTACGGCCAACTTTCCAACACTTATGCTTTTATTTAGGGACTAAGTGTCCCAAAACTCTCCGAAACTCAAAACCGAACATAACGGCAAATCAAAATAGCAGAAATTATCTTTGGAAAGCAGTTACTGGGGGATCAGGGGTAAATTATTAAGACAACCGGCTAGTTCATCACAACGATGAGGATTCATAAGGGATCGAATAGCCTCATAACGATGCGCTGGTAATATCTATCCTTATGAATAAAATTCAAGTTAACCGTATGTTGATTGATCCAGGTATCTTGCCAAACATTATTCGATCGAGGGTTGTATATCAACTCGGCCTCCAGGATCAAATCGTGCCTGCAACTCGAGTACTCAACGACTTCAACATGGCAAGTGAAACCACCAAAGGGAAAATCATTTTTCCAGTAAATGTGGCCAGGACTATCCAAGAAACAAAGTTCCAAGTAATCGAAAGTGACACGAGATACAACGCGCTGCTCGAAAGACCTTGGATTCATAATATGAGGGCAGTACCTTCAACGTTTCATCAAGTCTTGAAATTCCCAACATCGGAAGGAATCAAAAAAGTGTACGACGAACAAACCGCTGCCAAAGAGATGTTTGCAATCGACGAAGTTGTACCAGTATTGGCACTTTCGTCAACAAAGGGATTAGAGTCAAACGGAAACAAGAAGTCAAATAGCAACCACAGGCACCGGCCTCGGCCCTATCAGAGGAGTAGGAGATCTTCGAGGATGAAGATTATATGATACCTCGAACCTTCATAACCCCTAATGATTCCGATGAAATGAAGTCAACGGTCGAGGAGCTGGAACAACTCATACTAATCATGCATCTTCCCGATCGAAAGGTATACCTGGGCACGGGGTTAACTCCCGAGCTTAGGAAAAAACTCATTCAATTCCTTTTAAATAACATGGATTGTTTTGCTTGGTCCCACCTGGATATGATAGGAATCCCACCGAAGATCACAACACATTGATTGAGCTTAGACCCGAAGTTCAGACAGGTAAAACAAAAGTGAAGGCCCAGTCCGAGGTAAAACATGCATTCATTAAGGACGAGGTAACCAAACTTCTCAAAATAGGATCCATTCGGGAAGTAAAATATCCCAAATGGTTATCAAACATAGTTGTAGTCCCTAAAAGGGGAATAAACTTAGAATGTGTGTAGATTATAAAGATTTAAGCAAAACATGTCCCAAAGACTCTTTTCCTATACCGAATATCGATCGCATGATCGATGAAACGGCCGGCCACGAGTTCCTTAGTTTTCTCGATGCTTACTCCGGGTACAATAAAATTTAGATGAACCGAAGGATCAGGAAAAGACTTCATTCATGACTAAGTATGGCACATATTGTTATAATGTAATACCGTTTGGGCTAAAAATGCTGGTGCTACTTACCAACGCTTATTGAATCGAATGTTTGAAGAACAAATAGGTAAATCAATGGAGGTATATATTGACGATATGCTATCTAAGTCCCTGCACTTTGAGGACCATTTAACACATTTGCAGGAAACTTTCGACATATTGAGAAAATACAACATGAAGCTCAATCTTGAGAAGTGTGCATTCGGAGTCGGTTCGGGCAAGTTCCTCGGCTTTATGGTGTCAAACCAGGGGATCGAGATCAACCCCGATAAAATCAAGACAATTGAATACATCACAGTCATGGACAACGTTAAAGTCATACAAAGATTAACATGAGGGATAGCTGCCTTAGGCCGGTTTATCTCGAGTTCTTCAAATCGAAGTCACGGGTTTTTTTCACTGCTAAAAAAACAACAATTTCGCTTGGACCCCCGAATGTAAACAAGGGCTGGAAGAGTTAAAGCGGTATCTTTCTAGACCACCATTGCTTCATATTCAGAAAGCGGACAAGCAACTGTACTTATATTTAGCAGTCTTAGAAGTCACGGTAAGTGGTGTCCTAGTTTGAGAAGATCAAAGTACACAATTTCCTGTTTACTATGTTAGTCGAACTTTAGGTAAAACCGAGACACGGTACTGATCTCGGCCAAACCCACACCACAATTAGGTAGCGAGGCGGTCGATGCTATAATAACCCAACAAAGGTCGGGATCGAATCCACAGGGAGTTAGAATATAGAATTAGGTGTATATCTAAGTTGATTGCAAGTTTTGGCTTTAATTGTACTTCCACAATGTTTATTGGTGTACTACTTATATTAAACTCTATTGAATGCGAAGATAAAACTGAAGGACAATATTTTTGGTTTTGGTTATTTTTCAAAGGATGAAGAAATCTAGGGTCGTGACTTCCACCTAGGTGGTTACCTAACGGGTTGTGAACTATAGGGTAAGTTTGATTTATCGGGATCGTGGTATAGCAATCACACGCAATTGCTCAATCTATACCTCTTGGTAGTTTGAGTGATTTTGCCGGATTTGGCTTTCTCAAGGCCAAATGGGTATTGCACAAATCAAGTGATATAATCTCAAGTCGGGTCTTACTATCTCTAGATTTGACCATTTAATTGGGGCTATCAATTTCTTGAGTTCACCCAAATTCCTTGTTAGCTAAGATTTCCAAAACTTAGACTCTCTTTCTCAAGCAAAGACTAGGTCAATTAGGCATTAATCAATGTTTGCAACCATTAATTCTAGAAATTAAGCATAAACAAGGCTAAATATCACTAACCCAATCACACAAGCCCTAAAATTAAATACCCATTAAGTACTCACACTAGGGTTTGGTGACAACCCTAGCTAAAGATTTCGCTACTCATGAAAAATGAAAAAATACAAGAAGAAGTTAAGATAGAATGTATAATCATTGATTAAACAAAGAAAATCTAATGTTAATAAGTCAATCTAGTACAAAATTGCTTAAAGAAGTAAAGAAAACGGCTCAGGTGTACCTCTACCAACTGAACTTCACCTAAAAATGACAAAAGTACTATTTATACTAAGCTGAAAATATCTAACAAAAATACCCCTACGAACGTTGTGCGGCCGCACAATCTGGTGTGGTCCGCACAATGGGCTTCTGCGGCCATACAAAAGTGCTATGGTCCACAGTCTTAGGAAACTGGGCGTGAAATATTTAGGCTTCTGCGGTCCGCATAAAAGTGGGTGCGGCCGCAATTAGGATTATGCGGACGCACAAAAGTGATGTGGTCCACACTCTTAAACTTTCCAGCTCTCTGAACCTCAACTTTGCGGTTCGCACAATAATGGATGTGGCTGTACTTGACCTCCTACGGCCGCATGATTTCAGTGTTGCCGCACTCCCTGAGCTTGTCAAAACATACTCTCTGAATCTTCTTCTGCGGTCGCACTAGAATTGTGCGGTCCGAACTGATATCTCATTTGCCCTGTTTTAGTTCTTGTTCACTTTAGACTCCTTTATAAGTTGAGTTTGACTTCTTTGGCTTGTTTCCCAATATTCCTACAATGAAGCACATTTTGTTAGTTTCGGAGAATACCTTTGGGCATTTTTTAGCTAAAACGCAAGTAAAAGAGAGCAAATAAGCAGTCAAAATCCCTACTTATCAACTCCCCCAAACTTAAGCTTTACTGGTCCTCAAGAAAATAAGGCAATTTCCACCTTCACTAGAAAAAGAGATATTTCAGCTAGCCTAAGGTGAATCAATTTTACACCCATTAGGACCAACAATTACCCATAATACATATGAATTATCAACAACCCATGATATGACTTTTTGAGTACCATAGTTCTAGTGTGACTCTAGAGCATCAAGAGTTGACTATATTCATCAAGGAAGTTTGCTATTTCACGTAGGTCACTGTGGATCCCAGACTCCTCCTCCTCTACTCTCCATTAGCAAATCTCACTTAGCAAGGATTGTGAAAAGTTCGTTCATCTCTCTCAAAAGAACGTCACAAGTCCGGCTTTAAGTACCATAAGCTTTCCCCTCATGTATATTATCACTAATGTAAGCTCACTCAACTTGAAATTATGTAGGGCTTTTGCGGGATGTGATTAAGGCTTTTGGATCAAGGTAGGACTTGTTGGAATATAATGGTTTCATCTTTCCTTAAGCACTCCATTTTCTCTTTTCGACTCATACTTTCTCGACTCTTTGAGTCATTTTCTTTTTCCTCGGGGAAACTAGAGAGATGTAACGTCACTCGTTTTTGAGCATGACATTCATTTTTCTCCTTTTCTATTTACTTCAGCTTTCCCTCCTTATTTTCTTTTGGATTCCCTTCAACTCTTCTCTTTATTTACTTTCTTTTTGGCATTTTTCTTTTTGTTCTTTCCTTCTTTTCTTTACCTTCTCTTTTATTAATTTATTTCTCTTCTTTGTACCTTTTATCACTTTTAAACTCCTCTTCTCTCCCGCAAACTTATGTTTTTGTCAATTATTTCTCAAGAATTCTAAGAAAAGATCGGGTGCCAAGAGAGGGTCATTACAAAATGGATGAAGGCTTGTAACATGGTTATTGAAAGAAAAAGGGCTTCGGCTCAAAGGTGTTGACTAGGGATATCACATTGATAGGCCATGGAAGATTTTAAATTTCAAATTAGATCAAAGAGAGACTACAATCATTTCTCAAGCCAAGCTACACTTAGAATTTTGCCTAGACAAACATTCAGGGCAAGTTCTAGACCATTAGCACAGGTACTAGGACTTGCAACTAAATATTTCACCTATCACGCTTCTAGATTGCTAAAGAGTACAGAGTCAAGGGCCCACAACAACCCTAGCTAAGATTGAGAATCACAAATGGCTCGATTTGGACCACCCGATGACTGTTTAAGTTAACACAAGAGTCAAGAAAGTCACAACTAGAGCTATTTTCTGCCAACAACTTGTTTTTAACCATACGATTATAGGTAAATGTGTTGGTACCAAGTGAAGTATGCTTGAAACCCCTTTTATTCATTACTACTATATTTAACAAAACATAAAATAAAACGGACTCAATCCCTTAAGAAGGTTGTCACGCCATCCATCGTTGGGAAGAGCCACCCCATTCATACAAAAATCCACCTTTGGAAATAACCATGGTATTAAGAAAACCAAAGGCTTATTGTTCACTCAAAACGTAAAATGAAGATAGCAAATTAAAAAAAACTACTAAAGTAAATAAGAAGCTATACTATTAAGGAAAAGCAAACTAAAGAAGCTATGAAATAAACTACAGAAAGCGAGATAAAAGAATATACAAACCAAAGTCAAATGAATATATACATAAGGGAGAAGAATATATACATAAAGGGAATGAATATTTACATCAAATGGAGAAAATATATACATACCAAAGGAAAATAAAGATGAAATTAAAATAGTATCTGAGTTATTACAGCCCAAATGTCAAATAATCAGAATAGACCACCCCCCCCCCCAAATGAAAAATAAGCATTATCTCCAATGCTTAGCAAAAATAAGAACAAGGAAAGGGTAAAGAGTTTAGAGAACTCCCTATGTTGTATCAGTCTGCATAGGATCATCAGCAACCTCAGCCTCAAGCTGTATCTCATCATCGCCAGGCTGAGGGCCAATTGGGTTGCTGAGCATCTGGATCATCTCCTAAGTAGTGTGGGAAGGGGCAACCGGCTCCTCAGACTGGTCGGCTGCTACCTCTAGTATTGTCTTTGCTGGTGGTGGTGCTGTCTCTATGAGCAGGTCCAATGGCAAATCTCCGGTAGATATAATCTTCTCAACCTCCTTTGTCAACTTCTCCACGGACCTCTTTGTTGCTTGAGACTTCTTCATCTTCCTGACCTGCTTGGTCAAATCTGCAATGACCTTCCCATGCGCCACTAGAGTATCTATAATAGTCTTCTAGTTTTCCAGAATCTTCTTCAATGCTTCCTCCACTGATAGAGGTACCTATGGTTGTGTTGGGGATGAGGACTGTGCTGTAACAGCACTGGATAAATCAGTCAGCTTTGTAGTAGCTGCCTGCATCCAGTTGTTGAGACTTGCCAATGTCTGGGAGACTCGCAGCGCAGTATGGGAGACTCGCAGTGCAGTATGAGGATAGGTAGATAAAGATGGCATTTCCAATGGTACTGAAAGTCTAGCAGAAGTAGGAGGTCTGGTAGATGAATATGGTGGCATGGCTGTTGTCCCGGTGGAAGTACCTGCTGCCGTGGAAGGCTCGGCAGCAAAATCAGTAACCACTACCGCTGGCTCCTCAGATTGGCTAGTGGAGGTAGCAGCTTTAGCCTTGAACTTCGTTTTGTCATCTCCCTGAATGTGGTACCAGGAGAAAGGCTTCTTGGCCTCACATCTGTATCATAATGCTTGACTTCACCCCTTGATCCTTAAAGTATTCGGTGAGGAAGTTTGGGTACGCATAAGATCTCTCTCCTTTCTGGACAGCTAAAGTGATGTTGGTAGACATGATGGCACCAATATTTATCGGATACCCTACCATAATTGAGGCCACAAAGATTGCACGGGGAAGTGGAAGCATGTTTTCATTGAGGCACGGGTCAATGCGGCTACACACGAATGTTTGCCACCCTTTTACTTCAAAGTTTAGGGTGGCCCAGAAAATTTGAACCCCTGCTACGAGCCACGGAGGTGTTGACCATGGGATTTCCAGAATCTCAGCCAACCACGGACGAGCTAAATCACCCATGGCTAGCTTCTCCAAATACTGCACTGCCTCCACTTCTTCAAACCCCACATATTTGTTAAGTGCAAGAGGGTCAAAGCAGATTTTAAGATTCTGCACTTTGGTCACCTTAGTACCTTGGTTGATGTGAGCAACATTCACGTAGAATTCCTTGACCAGGTACTCATTTGTATCTAAAACTTTATTGGTGAACTAACTCCATCCTTTCCGCTCTTAGAATTGCCTAAGGACATTGGGATTGTGTATGTTCATGTCTTTCATTAAGAACTGTCGCTCAAGAGTGAGCGACCTCAGTGGCCACCATTCCCTAAACTTGGAAAATGCATTGGCACTGACAAATCTATCCTCTCATATCTCCGGCCTCATTGATCTTTCCGACCCTGGTACTACAGTATCGCCCCCTCTCTTATCATTTAGAACATCATCATCATCTAAGTTTATTGGAGCAGGGGGAGAAGGTGAGGAAGAGGGCTCAAAGTCTTGGCTGCCCTCTTTCGAACCTTCAGATGAACTGGCAGCTAAAGAAGACTCATCAACCAAATGAAGTCTCCCTAGGAACTATTGTGATTGGGCTTCGTACACGCAGTTACCCTTAGAGACTTCCCCGGATGGGACATACTCACTGGTCTCCGAGGTACCAGTGGCTCTATTAGCTGTGGCTTTCTTGCTTGACCTTTTGGATTGCTAGAGCAAGATTGCTTTTGTCTCGACCCCGGCCTCGGGAGGGTTTTGCCCTCCCTTTTGACATATCACCCTTACCACATGAGCGAACCATTGTCTGCACACATAAGAACTAGAAATCAGTTACAATTGAAGCTTATAATGCATGCTTAGACATAATTGGAAGTTGCAGTAAATAATTCTAAGAAGGGCAGTGCGACCGCACAAAAGTGAGAGCGGCCGTAGACTGCCCATTGCGGACCACACAAAAATAAGTGCAGCCATAGAGTGCCTATTGCGGACTACACAAAAATAAGTGTGGTTGCAGAGCTCCAGGCTCAGACTACTGGGGTCTCTGAACTTCCATCACTGCGGACCACACAAAAATGAGTGTGGCCGCATTAGTCCATTGCGGACCGCATAATTTTTAGTGCTTCCCCATAAGTCAAGCTCACTATTCTAAGAACTTAGAGTACTGTGGACCAACAAAAATGTGTGTGGCCGCATAGCCTCCACTGCAGACCGCACAAAAATGTGTGCGGCCGCATAATTCTAAATTCACTAGCACGAGTTTATGCAATTTTTGCTCTCAAATTGACATGGTTTTAGCAATCAAACCTCATTAGCACATTACCCAGACCCCAATTATCATACAAAAAGCTATCCACATGATTTTAAGCAAAAATAACGAAACATTGGCATTTTAAGCATGTAATTAACCCTAAATCTAAGAACAAAAGGAAATAAAAGATAAAAAACATAATGAGAAATTTAACATACCAATAATGACGATGCGGGTGATGAATTGAGGGAATAATTTGAGTGCAAATGGGGAAATTTACTGTGTAAGCTCAGCCTTTAGGGCTCAGGAGTTCGAAAAGTGTAAAAAGATGAGCGAAATCTTATTTATACTGATACCCATGGGACCCATTTTTTTACTTGAGTGCAGCTGCATAATTTTAATGCGGACCGCACTCCTTACTTGCCTTTGAGATGACTGGCTGCGGACCGCACAAATATGAGTGCGGCCGCAGCATCAGTGCAGACCACACAAAAATGTGTTTGGCCGTAATTCCTTAAGCAATTTTGACAGGCCAACTTCAGAGACTATGCACTTTGACACTTAGCCAAATTTTTCATGCACAGTCGCTGCAACGCACACCCATTCCTGCATAACTTCAAAATTGGTTATCTCAAAACCAAGCCTATCTAAAAGAGTAAAAGTAAAAGAAAGAAAAGACATGGGTTGCCTCCCAAGAAGCACCTGATTTAACGTCGTGGCATGACGCAAATTACCAATCACTTGAAATGAAGAACCGCCACAATGTGGCCATCATCAACCTTGCCAAGATAATGTTTAAACCGGTGCCTATTGACTCTAAAGACCTCATCATTCTTATTTTTCAAATCTATAGCACCAAAGGGGGTTACATTCACTACTTCAAAGGGCCCACTCCATTTTGATTTCAACTTTCCCGGAAATATTCTTAACCGGGAATTGAACAATAGCACAAGATCAACTTCTTTGAACTCCTTGTTGTGGATGTACTTGTCATGGAGGTACTTAATCTTCTCCTTGTAAAGGGACACACTTGTGTATGCATGATACCGGAATTCATCAAGTTCATTCAATTGTGACACCCTTAGGTTTGCTGCAATATCCCACTCAAGGTTCAACTTTTTCAAAGCCGACATGGCCTTATGCTTGAGTTCTACCGGAAGATGGCACGCCTTCCCAAACACCAATCAATATAGGGACATCCCAATTGGCGTCTTGTAGGCCGTCCTATAAGCCCAAAGAGCATCATCACGTTTTCTTGACCAATCAGTCCGGTTGGCATTGACAACCTTTGATAAAATACTCTTGATCTCCCGGTTGGAGACTTCAACTTGCCCGCTTGCTTGTAGATGGTAGGGGGTCGATACTTTGTAAGTGACACCATACTTTGTGAGTAAGGTATCAAAACCTCGGTTGCAAAAATGCGAACCCCCATCACTAACAATAGCCCTCGGAGTGCCAAACATTGTAAAGATGTTTTTCTTTAAGAATGCCACCCACACTCCTCGCTTCATTGTTGGGCAAAGCAACGGCCTTAACCCATTTGGAAACATAATCAACCGCGACTAGAATGTAGGTGTTCCCATAAGAGCTAACAAATGGACCCATGAAATCAATACCCCATACGTCGAAGATGTCTATCTCCAAAATGGTGGTGAGAGGCATTTCAATCTTCTTAGAAATCCCACCGGCTCTTTGGCATTCATCACAATGCTTGACCATCTCTCTAGCATCCTTATAGAGCGTAGGCATATAGAATCCACAACTCAAAACTTTTTCCGCCGTTCTTGCTCCACTATGGTGACCACCATACGGTGAAGAGTTGCAAGCCTCAAGAATACCCACTTGTTCTTCTTCCGGCACACATTGCTGGATCACACCATCGGTACATATCCAAAAGAGATATGGCTCATCCCAATAATAATCAAGGCAATCTCGTTTGAGCTTCTTCCTTTGGTTTGAAGAGAACTCATTCAGGACAATGTCGCTCCCAAGATAGTTGGCTAAATCGGCAAACCATGGCATCCCGGTCATTGAAATGGCTAGGAGTTGCTCGTTGGAAAATGAATCATTGATCTCAAGGCCGTAATGTGGCCTCCCCTCCTCCTCCAATCCGGACAAGTGGTCTGCCACTTGGTTTTCACTACCCTTGCGATCTTGAATATCTAGATCAAACTCTTGCAATAGAAGCACCCACCGCATCAACCTTGCCTTAGAATCTTTCTTGCTCATCAAATATCGAAGCTTTGCATGGTCGGTGTGAACAATCACCTTAATACCCATCAAATACGGCTGGAACTTCTCCATAGCAAAGACAATAGCAAGTAGCTCCTTTTCGGTCACTGTGTAGTTGACTTGGGCATCATTCATGGTCTTGCTAGCATAGTAGACCGGATGGAAGATTTTGTTGATTCTTTGACCCAACACCGCTCCAACCGAAACATCACTAGCATCACACATGAGCTCAAAAGGCAAGCTCCAATCCGGTGCGATAATAATAGGAGTAGTAGTCAACTTGAACTTAAGCAACTCAAATGCCTTCATACAATCTTCATTGAAATGGAACTAGGCATCCTTCTCCAAAAGTTTGAAAAATGCATTTACCACCTTGGAAAATCCTTGATGAATCCGCGACAGAAACCCGTATGACCCAAGAAGCTCCTCACTCCCTTCACATATGTAAGGGGGGAGTTTGGAGATCACCTCAATCTTGGCCTTATCAACCTCAATACCATACTTTGAAATTTTATGGTCGAGGACAATGCCTTCCTCGACCATGAAGTGACACTTCTCCCAATTCAATACTAAATTTGTCTCCTCACATCTAGCCAATACCCTATCCAAATTGTTCAAACAATCTTCAAACAAATTCCCAACCACAGAAAAATCATCCATAAAGACCTCAAGAGTGTCCTCCACCATGGCGGTTCTTGTTGGGATCAATTCATTATTGTCATTTGTTACCATAGTCATGCCTCCTTTCTTTGGGACACATTGCACGGGAGAAGTCCATGAACTATTGGAAATGGGGTACACAACCCCGGCATCTAACCACTTGATTATCTCTTTCTTCACCGCCTCTTGCATTAACTTCATTTAATCTTCTTTGATGTTCAACGGAGGGTTTGGCACCCTCCTCTAAAATAATCTTGTGCATGCAAAAGGTAGGGCTTATGCCCCCAGATATCTGCCAAAGTCCATCCTATTGCTTTTTTTCTCCTATGTAGCACCTCTAATGTGGACTCTACATGCATGTTAGTTAAGCAAGACGAAAGGATAACTGGTAAAGCAGAAGAAGGGCCAAGGAATTATACTTGAGGTACGGGGGCAATGGCTTTAACTTCCAAGGTAGGAAGCTCCTCGATTGAGGGCTTTATTAGTGGAGTCTTCCAGTTTTCAAGATCCAAAGATAGCTTTCGGGGCTCATAAGTGTATGACCCCATGCCTTGCAATGCATTTACATATTCCACATAGCATCATTCTCCTCCTCATCATCTAGGTTGAGAAAAACTCCTTCCAAATTGTCCTTCACATTCATTGTTACACTAGCATCATCAACTATCACGTTGGTCACCAAATCCACAAACGAACAAAGTTCATTACTATTTGGTTGCCTCATTTGATTTGTATACATGGAAGACACCTTTTCGTCACCCACCCAAAAAGTGAGCTCACCGCCCCCCCACATTAACAAGAGCCTTCCCCGTAGCAAGGAAAGGTCTACCCAAAATGATAGGCACCTTATAGTCCACTTCACAATCAAGGATCACAAAATCTGTTGGGAGGATAAACTTGTCAACCCGAACTAATACATCATCAATAATACCCAAAGGCCTCTTCATTGTCCGATCTTCCATTTGCAACCTCATGGATGTGGGTCTTTGTTTCCCAATTCCCAAAATTTTGAACACAGAATAGGGCAACAAGTTGATACTTTCCCCGAGATCACATAATGCTTTGGCAAAATCGGCACTCCCAATAGTGCAAGGGATTGTGAAAGCACTCGGATCTTCCAACTTTGAAGCCATTGAGTTCACTATAGCACTCACTTGATGAGTCATCTTGATGGTCTCACAATTCATTGATTTTTTCTTAGTTACCAAATCCTTCATAAATTTTGCATATCCAGACATTTGTTCTAATGTCTCAACCAACGGCACATTAATTAACAAACTTTTCATCATATCAATAAACTTTTTGAATTTTTTCTCACTATTTTGTTTTGCAAGCTTTTGAGGGTATAGAGGAGGAGGCCTTGGCATTGACGCCTTAGCCTTTGGCACTATCGGTTCCAGAATATCAATCACATGTTCCCTAGATGGGTTCACCTCTTCTTGCGTCTCCTCCACACTTTCATATATATCAATTTACACTTCTTCATTAGCTTGAACCACATTGCTTGGGATTTCATCCTCTTGAACCACAACATCTTCATCCACAATCCTTCTGTTACACCCCAAGTTTTCATACGTGAGAGTACGTCGTAAGTCATTGATGTAAGCTCGGAAATGAGATTATATTTGGAAGCAAATAAAGTAAGTTAATCATGTTACCTTGGAGGTTACAAATATTTAAGATCATGAATAACGAGTACCAAGAGGGTTGGAAATCTTAGAAGCTAAACCAATTGAAGAAAATAAGTTTCGTCAAAAGTCGACAAGTTTGGAATGTTATAACATGTACTTTGGGGTGAGACTAGGGTTATTAACATGATAAAGAGGTTACTCTATGAGTTATTTTTGTCGTATGATATTCATTTTCTACATTATGAAGGCAAGCAAGTTGTGGGACAAGAGTTGGCAAAGGTCATCACAAGTTACATTCATAAATTTGCTGAAATTTAGGTCAAATGTATCTGAGCATTTATCCAAATATACTTGGAATCATGGGGTGTTATCCATACCAAATTGAAGGTCTACGAGAATACTTTCTAACGCATTAAACCGTTCGTCAATACGACATCGGAGTAGAGAGATATTCGTATTTTTGCAAGACCGCGCAAGTAGCTCCCAATGGGACCCACTTAGGCGGTGGTTGACCTACTTCAATTTATAAACGATTTGGACGCCTATTTTTGCTCATTTTTCAACTAAAATTTGTCTCCAAACTTCTATTAATCCTCCTAAACATATACCACAAGGGTTTGAAGTGATTCCAAAGTGATTACACCATATTTCAACATCAAAACGTTGTGTTGTCATTGAGGATTGTTGTGGGCTGTATTTGGATGAAATTCCAAGTTGTTGCTGTTGTCTAAGGTGAGTATAACATCCTACTAATTGTGCTTAAGCTTTCTTGTATGTTGGTTAAGTTGTTAAGATGATAAACTACAAGATAATACTTGGATTATCTTAAGTCACTTCTATGGTGTTGTATTGCTATTAAGGGTTGTTGTAAACTGAATATAACTTTTTTGACTTGAATTTACTGTATAAGGTATGTATATTGTAATCTTGCTTGTGCCTAAGGTTATCTTGATGTTTATTAAGTTAAATGGATGGGCTAGACATGAACTAGTGAATAAAGTTGCTAATTGAGGATAGTTGAAGTTGTGGATTATTTTCGTTGTTATAAATATATGGTTTAAGGTAGGAATCATTGATTAATGACTTCATTATCATGTTAATGATACTTTTATGTTGAAGTAAGAAGTCTATAAGGATTGATAAGGGGTATACGGATTCCAATCGGAGCTTGCCGCTCGTCGTAATGTAGTTGTGACTTGTTGTTGTTATATGGTGTCTTGATATTGATAATTATGTATTGATGGATTGCTCTGGTAATTGTTGTTGGTATATGGTATTGGAGGAGGCCCTTGTTACAAGGGAGATGCTGCCCAAATTTACGTAAACGAGCTACTAGCTTAAGTTATAGACTTAGCCTTTGCTCAGCACTGATTTTGAATCTCCTTATACTATGATAGATTGAGTTGACTTGTTTGAAGAGTTGATTGGAAGTGATTAAGGACTCAACGGGTTTAAGGTATGTTAAGGCACTTACTTCTTTCTTTTGGCATGATCTAAAGTGACATGAACATAAACGGTACGCTAATTCATAACGGATCTACTCCTAGAAACTAAGGTTGTCCATGTTGTTCTTTCCTTATAAAGTTATTCTAAACAAGTGTGTATAATCCTTAAATCCCACTAAGGTTCATATTGATGGTAGGGATGTCCATAATGTTAATCGAAGGTGCAATGACCTTACATCACTCTGAAAGGGTTAGAACGTGATTCCATGAGTCGAGCATGCATTATATATATATATATATATATGTATCTATTTTACTCTACCGAGTTGCGCTATAGTCAGCCAGGTATGGCACCTATTGTGCAACCACTGATCAGTTAGGTTTACCGAGCTCCACATGGCCGGCTACAATTCTACAGAGCCTTATGATGGCCGGGTACATTTTTACCGAGTACTCTTTGAGGCCGGGTACGATATGATGATGATGATGCCCATAGAGGCGAATGTTTTAAAAAGCTTATGTATATACATGTATTATGCATTTCATATCAGTAACCCCCAGAGGCACTCTGATGTTACAGGTTGTATCTTCTCTATCTCTCTCTTTACATTACTGTTCTTGTTTATGCTTTCCTGCCTAACATACTTGGTACTTTATTCGTACTGACGACCCTTTTGCCTGGGGACGCTGCATTTCATGCTCGCAGGTCTCGATTGATAGGTTGACAGTCCTCCAGTAGGCTATCAGCTCAGCAAAGGTGTTGGTGCACTCCACTTGCTCCGGAGTTGCCTATTTGGTTAGTATGCTTTGGATATGTATTGATTGGTATGGCGGGGCCCTGTCCCGACGTTTATGATTTTATGTACTCTTAGAGGCTTGTAGACAGATGTCAGGTGTATGGATACTTGTATGGCCTTTTCGGCCTATGTTTCGAGTTTACTAATGGTCATGTCGGCCTTATAGGCCCGTATGTCACATATATAAGTTTGTATATCATTTTTGGTCTTCATATGTTGAGTATTCCCTTATGTTTTATTCTTGTTATCTCATGACGGGTTTTCTGGCTGATTTACTCATGATAACATGTTAAGAAAGATATGTTACGTTGGTACTCAGTTGAGTATGGCACCAGGTGCCCGTCGCGGCCCTTCGGTTTGGGTCATGACAGAAGTGGTATCAGAGCAGTTCTGTCCTAGGGAGTCTACAAGTCGTGTCTAGTAGAGTCTTGTTTATGGGTGTGTTGTGCACCACACTTATAAGCAGGAGGCTACAGGGCATTTAGGTCTGTCACTCTTTCTTCTTACTCTAGATCGTGTAGTAGAGCTCAGTTGTAAGAATTCAAATTCCTAAATTCGACTTTAGTCATAATACAACGATACCTACATCCACAAAGACAGTTGGTAAGAGATTGCATGTGGATGTGGAAGATTTGAGTCAGAGAACTCGATTTCACATCATGCTTATGATGAGTAAATGTGAGGTCTTCAATAGATCATGTGTGTACTAAGATGTGTATGCTTCTTAATAAGGAGCCTTAAGGAAAGGATATTTATTCACGAATATGGTGAAAATCTATGAGGGATTCAGAAGCTAGATACAAGTTTCAACAAGTAAAAGAAGTAAGGTGAAGAGGGGTACGAGGCACCCAGATAATGAAGATTATCAATATTTTCAAATCAGGCAGAGAAATATAAGCATTTTGGTACCTTCATCAATGACAGAGGTAAGTACAATTAGCCACACCCATCTCAGTTATGTTCTATGGGAGCTAACAGATATTATTTAAGAGAAAGATGGGATATCAGGATCCAGTTGGAGTTAGAGTAACCCAAAAATTGTGGATAGGTTGTTATCATTAACTAACATTTCCGAAAGATGGTGCAAATATGGTAATAGATCTCCTTCTAAGACACCCAGATGGTGAACTCTAGAGTAGTACAATCAGATACGAATACTGGAATATTAAAAATTTCAGAAGATAGGTAGTGGGATCCTAGAAGGGACAAATATTTACCTTAGTATGACTCTAGCCCCGAGTAAAAAAAGAATGTTAGGCATTCCCAAGAGCCAGTGAGATGAAGCTAGGGGAGCTTATAGGGAAAGAACTTTTTGTTGAAGTTTTTCAGAATAAAGTGATAGACAAAAAAATATTATCCGGAGAATAAGAAGAAAATAAATGAAGCATCATGAGTAAGATGTGATATATGGGTGATAACAGTAAATCAAAATATGACACGATGATAGAGTCTATAGTCAAGTGAAGGAAAATACAAGAGGTGACAAGCCTTAAGGCAATAAAAGAGTATAAGCCATAAAGTCATATTCTTATTTCGAGAAATGAGTTGGTGACTTCAACGTGATTACCAGGAGGAAAGGTTAGACCCCAGAGTAATAAAAATCAGTATGGGCTGGTGAACAAGATAAAACCGAACATGAATTAGGGACCGGAGGATTTGATAATGGTCGACATCGTGAGAATTTCAAAGATCGTGCTCCAACAATAATAGAATAGACAACAGACGAATAACCTTTAAAGGTTATTTAGGAAGTCGCTTACCTAAAGCAAGCACTCTGAGCAGAGTTAATCTTAAGGGACTAAGTGTGCCAGTTACCATAGGTGTCACCTTCGTGCATAAGAAATTTAGTTATCCCTGGTACAGAAGGTTACCATAAGGTGATTAAGGTTCATTGATAATGTGAAAAAACACCAAAGATGAAGAGGTAAAACAACTATAGGTAGATCGTCGTAGCACTAAATCTTAGTACTTCCCTAAAGGGGGAATATGGTGTGACATGATATTAAGTCGGAGTTAAGCAGTTCAGTTAACTATGGAATGGTAAAGGAAGAATGTGGTAAAAAGGAGAAAGGGATGATGTTGCATTTATTCAGTTCCTGCATATATGTTGCGACTCTAGAACATTATACAAGCACGACACCGGGGAGAGGCAGTAAAAGTTTCCGGCCAGGATTTTATTGATAAATAAGTGTGAATGGACACTTGATACATCAGGAGCTAGTGGTGAGAGATAAGTTAAGACAAAGGATATATCCCAAGAGGGATTACGCAGAATAATATATATATATATATATATATATATATATGAGAATGGACCAACGAGTAATTAGTAGTTGATTCAGGAAGAGCCCAGTTATGGCTAGACAAGAGGTCACAGATAAATCAATAGATCATGCAAGATAAATGTAGTGAATCGCAGCATAGTGAATTCAATCTCGCAGATACGAGATCACAATCATTTGAAAAAAATTTCAGATAGGAGTTGAGGCAGTTAAAGGTACTATTTTTAAGGTTTATGAAAATAAGAGAGAGAGTCACTAAGGAGACAATAAAAATTTGAGCTTAGAAGTAACCCTACGAGAACAAAGGCATAAATTTATCTAACTAAGGATTATTATAGGCGAGTAAGAATAACAAAAATTACCTTCGGGTGTACGATATATCAAGCTCGCAACTTTACAAGAGCCAGAATGTCTCCCTAAGTACTACAATGAAAGACTAGCTGAGGAAATAAGGAAGAAGGTTTCCACCTAAGCATAATGAGCTAAAGAGTAAATTATCCTGTAACAGTAGTCTCACTACAATATTGTATACACTCCATAAGAAAGTGGCACCTATCATGGCTAATGAATGGTAAAAAAAAAGCCATCAAAGGTGATGTCTGAGATCATATGAGGTACAGGAAATTATAGTATTCATGGGCAAAAAGACAAGCCAAGTATTCATGCAACAAGTGATAGAACGACCAGCAAAAGTAATTGCTTACATTTAAGGACAGCTGAGAAGGCACGAAAGGAAATTTATGGTGCTAGCAAGTTAAAGGAAGGTTGCGAGTAGTATAAATAGATTGGTGTAGGTCCTAAGGTAAAGTATTGTAGAGCAACAAGGTTTTAGGTTGATAGGAGTAAGGATATGAAAAGGTGAGTGAGAAGGTGACGAGAATATGTATGTCCTAGGGATTAAACCCATCAAAACAAGGGAGCTGATGATTTCCATATATAACAAAAAGCTCGGTACAGCCTGAATGAACACAGAGGAGTCTGAGACTAGGTGCATTTAGAAAAGATTGAATGCTGCCCTGGCAGTAGAATAAGGGTGTAATTATGATAGATAAGAGGATGATGCGTAGGCCTTTGATTGATTAATGATTTAACGAGAAAGGGATTTCATTAATTGCACGGGATTAGAATACCCCCATAAGATAAATCGCGTTGGGATGCAATGAAATACGATTATTGAAGTATAGTATTATCCCTAGGTGGATCAGGAAAATCACTTCATATGTTCCCCGATAAGATGTGAGCCCTAGTGACAGTGTATTACGTAAGAGGTTGCAAGTTATCAGTGATAGATTATAGATCAACATTAAGGTGAATAAACAATAGATGGGTACAAGTTCCAAAGTACGGGATGAGATTTGTTTGTTATTCTTAAGTTGAATAATAATGAGGAAGCACTAAAGGACTTAGATTTATAAATATAGGATAAGCAGCGAGAGAGTAATCTGGAGTTGGGTAGCAAACCTCAGTAATAATAAATCGAAGTAAGTTTTATGGTATAGTATTGAGGCTTAGAGATTGGCTAAAAGATGGAGGAAAAAGAGAAGATGAGTCACTAGGCACTCATACAAGGACACAATCGTACATACTGCATGACATAAGGTAGCAAATGTTACGATGTTGGAAGAATTCCGACCACATGTCATGGCGTGACAAAGAGGCCTAAAAGGGGGGAATGCCCAAGCATTTGGATTTATTCACAAAACAGTTGCTTAGAGGGAAAGATGAGCATTAAAGAATTTGTAAGAGCCATATTTTATGAAACTGATAAGCGCATCAGTCAGCATTCGAGGACGAATGTTCCAAAAAGGGGAATGATGTTACACCCCAAATTTTCATACGTGAGAGTACGTCGTAAGTCATTGATGTAAGCTCGGAAATGAGATTATATTTGGAAGCAAATAAAGTAAGTTAATCATGTTACCTTGGAGGTTACAAATATTTAAGATCATGAATAATGAGTACCAAGAGGGTTGGAAATCTTAGAAGCTAAACCAATTGAAGAAAATAAGTTTCGTCAAAAGTCGACAAGTTTGGAATGTTATAACATGTACTTTGGGGTGAGACTAGGGTTCTTAACATGATAAGGAGGTTACTCTATGAGTTATTTTAGTCGTATGATATTCATTTTCTACATTTTGAAGGCAAGCAAGTTGTGGGACAAGAGTTGGCAAAGGTCATCACAAGTTACATTCATAAATTTGCTGAAATTTAAGTCAAATGTATCTGAGAATTTCTCCAAATATACTTGGAATCATGGGGTGTTCTACCTAAAAAATTGAAGGTCTACGAGTCTTCTTTCTAACGCATTAAACTGTTTGTCAATACGACATCGGAGTAGAGAGATATTCGTATTTTTGCGAGACCGCGCAAGCAGCTCCCAGTGGGACCCACTTAGGCGGTGGTTGACCTACTTCAATTTATAAACGATTTGGACGCCTATTTTTGCTCATTTTTCAACTAAAATTTGTCTCGAAACTTCTCTTAACCCTCCTAAACATATACCACAAGGGTTTGAAGTGATTCCAAAGTGATTACACCATATTTCAACATCAAAACTTAGTTCTAGTGAAGAACAACACCTCTTTGAGGTTGTGTTGTCATTGAGGATTGTTGTGGGCTGTATTTGGATGAAATTCCAAGTTTTTGCTGCTGTCTAAGGTGAGTATAACAGCCTACTAATTGTGCTTAATCTTGCTTGTATGTTGGTTAAGTTGTTAGGATGATAAACTACAAGATAATACTTGGATTAGCTTAAGTCACTTCTATGGTGTTGTATTGCTATTAAGGGTTGTTGTAAACTGAATATAACTTGGATTTTGACTTGAAGTTACTGTATAAGGTATGTATATTGTGATCTTGCTTGTGCCTAAGGTTATCTTGATGTTGATTAAGTTAAATGGATGGGCTAGACATGAACTAGTGAATAAAGTTGCTAATTGAGGATAGTTGAAGTTGTGGATTATTTTCGTTGTTATAAATATATGGTTTAAGGCTGGAATCATTGATTAATGACTTCATTATCATGTTAATGATACTTTTATGTTGAAGTAAGAAGTCTATAAGGATTGATAAGGGGTATACGGATTCCAATCGGAGCTTGCCGCTCGTCGTAATGTAGTTGTGACTTGTTGTTGTTATATGGTGTCTTGATATTGATAATTATGTATTGATGGATTGCTCTGGTAATTGTTGTTGGTATATGGTATTGGAGGAGGCCCTTATATATAGGGGAGGTTCTGTCCGTTTCATTGTAAAATAGGTTGTGGTCGATACATAATAGTTACGACGCTTAAACGATAACGAGAGTGTCATTTCTCTTATTGTAGACTAAGGAGCCGTGAAATTGCATAGCTTGAGGTTGGGAAGAATATACAAGGTATGTTAAGGCACTTACTTCTTTCTTTTGGCATGATCTAAAGTGACATGAACATAAACGGTACGCTAATTCATAACGGATCTACTCCTAGAAACTAAGGTTGTCCATGTTGTTCTTTCCTTATAAAGTTATTCTAAACAAGTGTGTATAATCCTTAAATCCCACTAAGGTTCATATTGATGGTAGGGATGTCCATAATGTTAATCGAAGGTGCAATGACCTTACATCACTCTGAAAGGGTTAGAACGTGATTCCATGAGTCGAGCATGCATTATATATATGTATCTATTTTACTCTACCGAGATGCGCTATAGTCGGCCGGGTATGGCACCTATTGTGCAACCACTGATCAGTTGGGTTTACTGAGCTCCACGTTGCCGGGTACGATTCTACCGAGCCTTATGATGACCGGGTACATTTTTACCGAGTCCTCTTTGAGGCCGGGTACGATATGATGATGATGATGCCCACAGATGCGAATGTTTTAAAAAGTTTATGTATATATATGTATTATGCATTTCATATCAGTAACCCCAGAGGCACTCTGATGTTACAGGTTGTATCTCCTTTATCTCTCTCTTTACATTACTGTTCTTGTTTATGCTTTCCTGCCTAACATACTTGGTACTTTATTCGTACTGACATCCCTTTTGCCTGGGGACGCTTCATTTCATGCGCGCATGTCTCGATTGATAGGTTGACAGTCCTCCAGTAGGCTATCAGCTCAGCAAAGGTGTTGGTGTAGTCCACTTGCTCCGGAGTTGCCTATTTGGTTAGTATGCTTTGGATATGTATTGATTGGTATGGCGGGGCCCTATCCCGACCTTTATGATTTTATGTACTCTTAGAGTCTTGTAGATAGATGTCAGGTGTATGGATACTTGTATGGCCTTGTCGGTCTATGTTTCGAGTTTACTAATGGTCATGTCGGCCTTATAGGCCCGTATGTCACATATATAAGTTTGTATATCATTTTGGGTCTTCATATGTTGAGTATTCCCTTATGTTTTATTCTTGTTATCTCATGACGGGTTTTCTGGCTCATTTACTCATGATAACATGTAAAGAAAGATATGTTACATTGGTACTCGGTTGTGTAAGGCACGGGGTGTCCGTCGCGGCCCTTCGGTTTGGGTCGTGACACCTTCTTTGATTTGAGGTGGTAGCATCTCCACCTTTTCCACTTTTAGTAGTCATGGCCATAGCATGTCCCGTATTACTCCCACCCTTCCGGTTCACCACCCCTTAGGATGAGTGTTCAATGCTTGTGAGATTTGGCCTAATTAAACCTCCAAATTCCGAATAGAAGTGTTGTGCAAAGCTATTTAAGTATCTGAGTTGACATTCTTCTCCATTATCTGTTTAAACATGTTTTCAATTCTACCTATCTCATTGGAAGAAGAGCTTTGGCCTTGAGAAGGATATGGAGGTAGATTGCTTGGTTGTTGGAACATCAGAGGCCTTTGAAAACCCAGCCCCCAGTTGTTGTTGTTGTTCGACCCGCCTTGGTTATTTTCTCCCCAATTGGTTTGATTGTTGCCACCCCAATTGCCTTAATTACCCCCAATTGCCTTGATTTCCTTAATTGTTCCAATTGCTTTGATTAGAATTACCACCACTCCAATTGCCTTAGTGGTTTTGGTTGTTCCAATTACCTTGGTTCCCTTGTGACCTCCATTGTTGTTGGTTTTGTCCTTGAGCATTGTTTATTTGAGCTTGGTAATTGTTGACATATTGAACTTCTTCGTCTTGTTCGTTGAATGAATCACCTTGATCATAACCACTATCATCTTGCATGAATTGTTCCAGACGGTTTTGCATTTGTTGACCTTGTTGTCGTCTCTTGTTTACCATCATATTCATACCTTCCATTGCATTCACTTGTTTCGGCCCTTGAACTTATTGAAGCTGAGCCTTGTCCAATTGGTTCATAGTAGTTGACAACTCGGAAATGGCTTGCCCATGTTCATGTAGCTCCTTGTGTAGGTGAATAACATTAGGGTCACCTTGCGATACATTGGCTCTACTTTGCCACATTGAAGAGGTATCTGCCATCTTATCAAGTATTTCACAAGTTTCGGCATATGGCATGTTCATGAAGTTTCCCCTGGTGATTGGTTAACCACACATTGGTTTGTTGTGTTGATCCCCCTGTAGAAGGTCTGTTGGATCATTGCCTCAGTCATATCATTGTTCGGGCACTCTTTAACCATGGTATGATATCTCTCCCAAATTTTGTGTAATGGCTCATTAGGTTCTTGCTTGAATGCAAGAATCTCATCCTGAAGCGTCGCCATATGTCCCGAAGAAAAGAATTTGGAAATAAACTTTTCTACCAACTCATCCCAAGCGTGAATGAAATGGTTGGGCAACCTCTCTAACCAGTCCAATGCTTTTCCCCGTAGAGAAAAGGGAAATAGCATTAACCTCAGTGTGTCCTCAAAAATATTTGTTTGCTTGCTCTCCCAATAAGTTTCGACGAACCCTTTGAGATGCTTGTAGGAATTTTGGTGTGGAGCTCCGGTGAAGAAACCCCGCTGCTCAGGCAGTGTAAGTATCACGTTGGTTATTTGGAAGTTTCTCTCCCTAATGCAGGGCAGAACTATAGCACTTGCATAACCCTCGTTTAGAAATAGCCGATGCACTGCTCTTGGTGGAGGTGGGGGAGGGACGGAACATTATCATAAGGCGGGCGGCCTCATCTATTAGCTTGAGGTTCAATAGGAACCTCATCCATTGCAGCATCGTCCACTTCCTCCCCAATGGCACATTTCAAATGGGATCGTTTTTTAGAGCCATTTTGTACCTAAAATCAATTCAAACACAAAATTAGTAACTCGGAAAGAAAGAAAGACAAAACAAACAAAAACCTAGATATATAGCTAAATTCGTTTAACTCGCCGGCAACGGCGCCAAAAATTGATCTTGGTGAAACCCACACCACAATTAAGTAAGGAGGCAGTCGATGCAACAATAACCCAACAAAGGCCGGGATCGAATCCACAAGGAGTTAGAATATGGGATTAGGTGTATATATAAGTTGGTTGCAAGTTTTGGCTTCAATTGTACTTCCACAATGTTGATTGGTGTACTACTTATATTAAACTCTATTGAATGCGAAGATAAAACTGAAGGACAATATTTTTGGTTTTGGTTGTTTTTCAAAGGATGAAGAAATCTAGGGTTGTGACTTCCACCTAGGTGGTTACCTAACGGGTTGTAAACTATAGGGCAAGTTTGATTTATCGGAATCGGGGTATAGCAATCACATGCAATTGATCACTCTATACCTCTCGGTATTTTGTGTGATTTTGCCTAATTTGGCTTTCTCAAGCCCAAATGGGTATTGCACAAATCAAGTGATATAAGCTCAAGTCGGATCTTACTATCTCTATATTTGGACCTTTAATTGGGGCTATCAATTTCTAGAATTCACCCTAATTCCTTGTTAGCCAAGATTTCCTAAACATATTCTCTCTTTCTCAAGCAAAGACTAGGTTAATTAGGCATGAATCAATGTTTGCAACCATTAATTCTAGAAATTAAGCATAAACAAGGCTAAATATCACTAACCTAATCACAAACAAGCCCTAAAATTAAATACCCATTAAGTACCCACACTAGGATTGGGTAACAACCCTAGCTAAAGATTTAGCTACTCATGGAAAATGAAGAAATACAAGAAGAAATTAAGATAGAATGCATAATCATTGTTTAAACAAAGAAAATCTAATGCTAATAAGTCAATCTAGTAAAATATTGCTTAAAGAAGTAATGAAAATGACTCAAGTGCACCTCTGCCAACTGAACATCACCTACAATGACAAAAAGTACTATTTATACTAAGCTGAAAATATCTAACAAAAATACCCCTATGAAGGTTGTGCGGCCGCATAATTCTGGTGCGGTTCGCACAATGGGCTTCTGCGGTTGTGCGGACCGCACAAAAGTGCTGCGGTCTGCAGTCTTGGGAAATTGGGCTTGAAATCTTCAGGCTTCTGTGGTCCGCATAAAAGTGGGTGCGGCCGCACTTAGGATTATGTGGCCGCACAAAAGTGATGCGGTCTGCACTCCTAAACTTTCCAGCTCTCTGTATCTCAACTCTGTGGTCCACATAATAATGGATGTCGCCACACTTGACCTCCTGCAGCCGAACAATTTCAGTGTGGTCCACTCTCCCTGAGCTGGCCAAAACATACTCTCTGAATCTCCTTTTGCGACTGCACTAGAATTGCGCGGTCTGCACTCCCATCTCATTTGCCCTATTTTGGTTCTAGTTCACTTTAGACTCCTTTATGAGTTGATTTTGACTTCTTTGGCTCATTTTCCAATAATCCTGCAAGTAAGCACATTTTGTTAGGTTCCGAAAAAACCTTTGAGCATTTTTTTAGCTAAAACGCAAGTAAAAGAGAGCGAATAAGCAGTCAAAATCACTATTTATCAGGTGCACACACTTAGAAAAATTAACGCTTGCTCTAATCAGCGCCTCTAGGAAATTAAAGCCATATTTTTAGTGCCACCCAATTTGTATGGTGACCACTAATCCTCTTCGTAATGTTCTACATAAGCCCGAATTCTCGGGCCGATTGGCTAAATGGGCCGTCAAAATCAGTGGGTATGATATCGAGTATCAACCCCACATGGCCAACAAGTCTCAAATCTGAGCAGACTTTGTGACTGACTTCATGCCAGCCCTCGTACCCGAGGTCGAAAAAGAACTTTTGTTAAAAATGGGTACATCTTCGGGGGTGCGAACCTTTTTCATAGATGGCTCTTCGAATGTGAAGGGGTCTGGGCTAGGCATCATTTTGAAGCCACCCACAGGCAATACAATTAGACAATCTATCAAAACCTCTAAGTTGACTAACAATAAGGCCGAGTATGAGGCCATGATTGCAGGTATCGAGATGGCTAAAAGCTTGGGAGAAGAGGTCATCGAGGCCAAGTGTGACTCCCTACTTGTGGTTAACCAAGTCAACAGGACCTTCGAGGTTCGAGAAGATCGAATGCAGAGGTACTTGGACAAACTGCAGGTAACCCTACACCGGTTTAAAGAATGGACCTTACAGCATGTACCTCAAGAGCATAACAGTGAGGCAGATGCCCTTGCAAATTTAGGGTCATCAGTCACAGACGATAAAATTAGCTCGGGGACTGTCGTACAACTTTCAAAGTTAGTAATCAAAGAAGGCCACGCCGAAAAAAACTCCAAAAGCCTAACTTGGGATTGGAGGAACAAATATATCAAGTATCCAAAAAACGGGAAGCTTCCATTAGACCCTAAGGAATTGAGGACTCTGCGAACAAAGGCTGCATGATTCACATTGGCTGAAGATGGAGCATTATACAAAAGGATGTTCGTTAGACCGTTGGCAATATGTTTGGGTCCAGGAGACACCGACTATGTCCTATGAGAAATTTATGAAGGTACTTGTGGGAACCATTCCGATGTCAAATCCCTAGTTCACAACGTCATCAGAGCGGGGTACTACTGGGCCAATATGGAAAAAGATACTAAGGAATTCGATCGAAAATGCGACAAATGCCAAAGACATGCACCGATGATCCACCATCCTGGAGAGCAACTTCATTCAGTCCTATCCCCATGGCCGTTCACGAAATAGGGAATGGATATCGCCAGCCCTCTACCATCGGCCCTAGGTAAAGCTAAATTCATTTTACTTATGACTAACTATTTCTCTAAGTGGGTTGAAGCACAGACTTTCAAGAAAGTCAGAGAAAAAGAAGTTATAGACTTCATCTGGCATCACATCATATGCCGATTCGGGATACCTGTCGAGATCATATGCGACAATAGAAAACAATTCATCAGCAGCAAAATAACAAGGTTCCTCGAAGATCACAAAATAAAAAAGATCTTATCGATGCCGTATCATCCTAGTGGGAATAGACAGGCCGAATCAATAAACAAGACCATAATTCAGAATCTAAAGAAAATATTGAACGACACTAAGGGAAAATGGAGAGAAATTTTGCTCGAAGTCCTTTGGGCATATCAGACAACTTTAAAATCCAGTATGGGGGCAACACTGTTCTTCTTAGTATATGGCGTCGAAGCTCTAATCTCGATCGAGGTCGGGGAACCTAGCGTCAGGTTTTGATACACAACGGAAGAGTCAAATCATGAGGCTATGAATACAATCCTCGAATTTCTAGATGAAAAGGGGAAAGTCGCCTTTATCCGAATGGCCACACAAAAGCAGCGCATCGAAATGTACTACAACTGAAGAGCCAATCTTCGCCACATTTGAATCGGGGACTTAGTTATGAGAAAGGTCACCCTTAATATTCGAGAACCAAACGAAGGAAAACTCGGCCCAAATTGGGAAGGACCGTATCAAGTCCTCGGTATCATCGAAAAGGGATCTTACAAACTTGGCATGATGAAGGGCGAGCAATTGCCAAATAATTGGAACATATCACTCCTCAAATGATATTATTGCTAAGGTATGACCTTGTCCTTTTTCATTTGTGTTGTATGCTAACTTGTTGCAGGTGTTAGATCGAAGGCATCAAAGTTCTCTTCAAACACGAAGTCCTTAGGTCTGAAAGCATGCGTTGTATTCTTTTTCCCTTCGACCAAATTTTATACCAAATGGGTTTTTCCGGCAAGGTTTATAATGAGGAAACCATTGTTCGTGCTAACTTAAGCAATTCAACAATATTCGAGGCTTGTGTACAATCAACCTTGAATACTGGGGGCATCACCCTCAGATGTCATATTCGCGAGGAAAACACTTTGTATCAACAGGGTATCGATAGGTAAATTTTGTAAAGGGCTAAACGGTCAAATGAAATGTGTCCATGTAGATTACTCGAGCCCTAATGGAAAAATATGTATGCATGAATGATCTATTGAAAGAAGTATTTTTTTTCCTTACCAGATGTTCCATGCCTTGTCGCGCCCCTTTTTCTCGCGAGATCGGGTTTCGACACGTGACAACTCTTTTAAAGGAAGGGTGTTAAAAGAGAGAGTCTCCACCTAACGAGTTTAAGGTGCATTAGGGCACCTATTTGAAAATAACTCAGGTTTAAACAGTTTGTGTCACCAAAGATCGGGTAAGGGCTCGAAATTACCTCGAAAAGAAGGTGTTAGGCACTCTTCAAGGTCCACAACTGTAGGTTCCGGACGAACTCGAATTATATGAATTAGTCTATGTGATCAAAGATAAGAAAAACAATGAGTTTGGGAAGTTCATTATTAAACACCAATAATTGATTTAAAGACAAGATGGGTCCTAAATTTTTTAGCCTAAAGGATCACCCCGTACAACTTAAATAATACTTCGTAACTCCCTCAAGATGGGGTGTTACTCGTATTATTTAGCGGGCACAAACTATCATCTCTTGGTACTCGATTATTATCTTTAAGTTGTTTTAGTTGATTCTAAATCATGCCTTATGCATGCACTACCCGTCTCATACATATGGTCCAGGAGGCATTTGGACCTCTATTTTAGGTGGTTCTAGCCCTAACTTAGGTTACTCAAAAATGAGAAAAAATTAACCGACGAACAAAATAAGTTGGACTTCACATAAAAGCAGTTAAGGGCTCAGGTTAGCCTCCACATTTAGACAACAAATGCACGCAAACAAATTAGGTGTTTGACAATTTTAGAATTGAGGCGAGTTAAAGCCATTAAGCCCTATGGACATGATTTCTATGTGACTTTGGAATTCAAATAAGCAGGTAGTTTCAGGTGCGCGATGTTATTTTATAGGCATGCTTTCTGAATAACTTTATATTTCAGGAAGTTTAGTAGTGCGTACTGATTACTAAAATTACAGATTATAGTGTTTAGACCTATAGACATTATATCTAGGTGCAGTAGTTGGCAGTGATAACCATGGAAGATATTCAGAATTACCTAGTTTGATCCTATAGGTATGATTTCTAATAGTGGCAACGAAACAGTGTTGAAAGTTTAGTATCAGCACTTAATGCGAGTGTTACCCTATATGTAGGATTTCTAACGATTAGCGAGTGAAACTGATTTTTTATATGCTTAGCTCTTATAGGCATGATTTCTAGATGAAAATAAGCTAAATAATCCTATGATCATGATATCTAATGAACATGTTGCAATTGAAAGATTGATCATTTTATTTCCTATAGGCATGATATCTAATAAAACATATGGATCAGAACATGTTAAATGAATTTAACATTAAAGTCCTATAGGCAGGTTATCTACGCACAGATAAGCAGAATATGTTGAAGAAATTAAATACCTATAGGCAGGATTTCTACCCGTTTCATGCAAGCATTAGAATAAACCTATTTTCTCAATTTTAATTGTTATTACATCATTATTACAGGCCCAATGAATGAAATAAATTACAAAGTTACAAAATAACTATAGTGGGCCTAAAACATGCCCAAGGTATACCCGACTGGGCTAGGCCTTCGATTTCAAGTCCACATAGTTCACAATAGCCCAGAAGTCATAGCCAGAATACAATCGCCATGAAAGATTCAAAAACAACCATGTATACAAGCCCATTGGTTTATTCAGCAAGTGAAATGGGACATAATTGAGCAATTAGGACAAAGTGACAAAGAACCTTGGACCCTAGTGCGTCAGAGTTCCCAAAGGCTTCAAGAACCTAGGACAGTGCTCACACTGGGGAGGTTAGTAAAGGAGATTCAGGTATAGTGCAGGTTTCAATATCTGGGGGTGATCAAAGACCCAAATCCTAGTGTGTCAGAGAACACAAGGGCCTCAAATGGACCCCGAGCAGTGATCACACTTGGGAGTTTGGTAGCAAGAGCCTTGATAGCCTTGGCTTTCAGTTGGCTAAGAATAAGGAGTTCAGAATAACATAAGTGATAATGAGGGAGAATGGACAATGGCTGAGGGATAGAACTGAAGCGTACCAACATTGTCAAGTTGAGCACATAGAGCAAATAATTAAACAGACCTTAGGTTTTAAGAATAGACTTAGCAAGAATTCAGAAGAACAAGTTCAACACCTAGTGCATAAGTAGTCACACATTAACAAAACAGGTTTGCAGGATTGGTATACACAGACTCATAATAAGGAAAAGGTTCAAATTATGTTAAGTATAGGTGCTAGTGTTACAAGAAAGAATCATATTGATTGGCAACAGAACTTAGACAGGATGAGAACAGATTATTGCAACTACTAGGAAGTCAAGACATACTAAAAGCATACTAATGAGGAACATGATCAAACATGCTACATAAGCAGGATATCACCATAGCAAGTTTAGAATAGGACAGAAAACAGACTTATGCTATATAGTTAATGACTACATTCATGCTTTTGAACACAATAAACAACAACAACAACTACCCAGTAAAATCCCACAAAGTGGGGTTTGGGAAGGGTAATGTGTACGCAGACCTTACCCCTACCCCGATAGGGCAGAGAGGCTATTTCTAATAGACCCTCGGCTCAGAAAGACGGAAATAAAATACAAGAAAAGAAAATTCATTAGTAACTCCAGTAAAAACCATAATAGTAACAGAAGCATAACAACCAAAAGATAAATGACATGCAATAACAGTAACCAGTATCTAAGGCCCGGAGCTAAGATAAACAGCAAGAATAGTGTGGACTCAACATAAACGGTAAGCCATCTAAGATCAACCCTAATCCAACCCCGCCTCACCCCGAGTATGAAGTAAGGAAAGCTCTACTACCCCCTAACCTACAACCCTAATGTTTGACCTCCAGACCTTCCTATCAAGGGTCATGTCCTCGAAAATTTGTAGTCGTACTATGTCTTGCCTGATCACCTCTCCCCAATACTTCTTAGTCCTCCCTCTACCTCTTCTCATACCCACCACGGCCAATCAATCACAGCTCCTCACTAAAGCATCAAAGCTTCTCCTCCACACGTGCCCGAACCATATGAGTCTCACTTCCCGCATCTTGTTATCCACAGAGGCCACGCCCACCTTCTTCCGAATAACTTTATTTTTAATCTTGTCTATCTTAGTGTGCCCGTACATCCACCTCAGCATCCTCATCTTTGCTACCTTCATCCTCTGGATATGGGAGTTCTTAACCAGCCAACACTCCGCTCCATACAACATGGTCGGTCTAACCACAGCTCTATAAAACTTACCTTTGCTTTTGAACACAATCAACTAGTCTATTAAAAGGGATATGAAAGCATGTCCAAGTAACAAGATTGATAACAAAATTAAACGCTAAAGAGAGGCTAAAGTGCAAAGGTTTTTAACATCAGTAAGTTGTAACACATAGGCTAGATGAGCTTGAAAAGAAATTAATTGACTCGAATCAGGTATAGACATGTCTCAGATTACCAACATAATGAAGTTAAAGATTAGAGAGACCTAAAAGTGAAGTAAAGCAATCAGAATTGCATATAAGAACATCCTAGAAAACACATTAAACTACAATCTCCAGAAGTGAAAACATATGCAAATGACATGTAAATAGGAATGAAGTGCCAAAAGTTCAGCAACTCACCAGTTAAGTGAAAAAACAAGAAATAACAAAGTCCACAGTAGCAAGAACCTATAATTTATGGCCTTGGCGACTTTCAGACGGCCAAGAACCAGAATATAGAACAGGAGTATGAGAGAACAAAGAGTAGTAACTTCAGTTTTTAGTAAATATCTTAACGATTTCTACTCTGTCTAAAAGGGAATGGGAGAAAGGTTTATATAGTAATAGAAATTAAACAAGTAAACAAGGAAATACTATAAAATCAAACATAAATAAGGAAGCAATATCATGCAAAAATCAATAAAAATCGGATTTAGGAAAAATAGGTAAACCCTAGTTTTAGGGAAAACAAATAACAAAGGAATATTCATAAAAACGGTAGCATATGATGAATATAGATACAAATAACACTAAAATCAGAGAATCAAACCTATTTTGTTTTGATTAAAAGAGATCTGAAAACTCCAATTTAGGGTAAGTGAGAATTAACAGAAGATATAGAAATATTCGTACTACAATAGAGCACATGAAGAATATAGACAGAATAATCAGAAAAGTCAAGGATCTGAACCAATTTTGGTTCGATTCTTATCAGATCCGCTTGCTATGTTTAGGCAAGCAGTATAGAAAAAGACCCGGTACCAGGGAGAGGTCACATATGCAAGAAACGACCATGAAATCCCATGTTAGGTGGGATTAAGATAGGGATTTAGGGGGAGACGGCTAGGGTTTAGCTTTGATAGATGAGAGTATTCAAGGGCGGCGAATGGTGGGAAATGATTTAGGGTTAGAGGGTTTGGGTATAATTAAAAGGGAGGGTGTAATGTGGGTTGTTTATCTCAGAGATCAACGGCCACGATTTAAAAGGGGTTTTGGGTCAGGTGGTTAAATGAGTCACGACCGGGTATTAGATAGGGTCGTTTGGTCTTGAGCCAGGGGTAATTCGCTAATTTGGGTCTGAATTTGGTTTTAAGAATGGGCTATTATTTAAATACCAAAATTCAACAAAAATAATTTATAAAAATACTTAATAAATAAATAAAAATATTATTCATACAATAAAATAATTAACAATAATAACTTAGCATTATAAAAATATAAAAAGCTATTTTGACGCAAATAGTATAGATAAAAAGCAATTATATGTGATATAGGCTATTATTGCAATATTAGGTAAATAGCTTAAAAATAATTATACGAAATAAAGTAAAAATATTATGAAACATATATGAGGATGAAAAATCTTGATTTGGATGATTAAGTCATAAAAAAATTTGAAGGAATAATTAATAATTATTCAAGTAATTTAAATGGAGAAAAATCAATTTAAAGCTCTAAAAATTATGGAAAATTATAGAAAATGCGTGTATAGATTTATATATTAAATAGTGATGCAAATATACTATTTTGAAAGTATATAGATATATAATTTAAAAATATGAGGAAAAAATTGGGTATCAACAACTGTCCCTCTTTATTCGGGAATGATAAAAGAATTATCGGTTAAAGAAATGATGACCGATTTTGACCGAATGGGATGATTTTAAAAATAGAGGCGGAACACCAGTTTTTGAGTTGCCTACATATCCCTGGTTTTACAGGAATCAGGTCATGTGTAGTTCTAGACCCAACGGTGAATAAAATCGATGGAATTTTTATAGGAATGGTCGTGTGTTTCAGAAAGGGTTCTTTTGGGAAGGATAGTATCGGATGCAAAGTTATAAATGTGAATCTGAATTGTAATGAATGTGTTATAGAGCAAGTATCTGAATAGCCATAGAGAAAAGTGAGTAATTGATGGGAGTCGGTTACGTTTGAAATAATTGTAGGATGTGAACGTCATGAATAGAAATCGGAGCGAAGATTGCTCCCATTTGAAGAAAGGTTACTTCCTGGATTACCTGCAAAACTTAACACACGATGCATGCAAATATATATGGGTTATTGTGAGAATTTAAACATGATGCAAATTCCCTTTTGACCATAAAGATTGTCTTTGGATGGTGAGGATGATGTCCTTAGACCATGATGTCCTGGGCCATGAGTCGTGAGATAAAGGATTCGCGACCATGAAATGATATTCTCGGGCCATGATAATGGTACCTCTGAACCATGGCGCCTTTGAATAATGATGTGCAATATTGAGAGATCTTCAGGTCATGGCATGGTGTCTTTTGGCTATGAGGATGATGCATTCGAACTATGACGCCTTTGGACAAAAATGGCGATGTTTCAGCACATGAAATGCAAAGACATTATGCTGGGTCATATAAGCGAAACAAGACAGAGCTTAGTCTTGTATAAGATTGGGACAGAGCTTAGCCCCCTGGAGGCAAAATAATGCTAGATTTCAAGTAGCATAGCATTCGGTATTGGGCAAGGAAAGGCAAAGCTTAGCCTTATGCAGTTGAGGAGGCAGGGCTTAGCCTCATGCAAGAAAGGGAGACAGTGCTTAGTCTCATGCAATGGAAGGCAGTGCTTAGCCTTATGCAATTGAGGAGGCATGGCTTAGCCTCATGCAAGGAGAGGAGAGAATGCTTAGTCTCAATGCAAGGAAGGCAATGCTTAACCTTATGCAAATAGGGAGGCAATGCTTGGCCTCATGCAAGAAGAGGAGACAGGGCTTAGTCTCATGCAATGGAAGGCAGTTCTTAGCCTTATGCGGTTGAGAAGGCAGAGCTTAGTCTCATGCAAATGGAAGGCAGTGCTTAGCCTTATGCAGTTGAGGGAGGAAATGCTTAGCCTCATGCAAGAAGAGGAGACATGGCTTAGTCTCATGCAATGGAAGGCAGTGCTTAGCCTTATGCAATTGAGGAGGCAGGGCTTAGCCTCATGTAAGGAGAGGAGACAATGCTTAGTCTCGATGTAAGGAAGGCAATGCTTAGCCTTATGCAAATATGGAGGCAATGCTTAGCCTCATGCAAGAAGAGGAGATAATGCTTAGTTTCATGCAGGGGAAGGCAGTGCTTAGCCTTATGCAATTGAGGAGTTAGGGCTTAGCCTCATGCAAATTGGGAGGTAGTGCTTAGCCTCGTGCAAAGAAAAGAGATAGAGCTTAGTCTCATGTAGGGAAGGGAAATACTTAGCCTTATGCAATTGAGGAGGCAGTGCTTAGTCTCATGCAAAATGGGAGGCAATGCTTAGCCTCATGCAAAGAAACGATAGTGAGTGATAGCAGAGTATTTTCTTATATGGAGACACGTTTGCTATTTGACAGCCTTGTTGTTATGAAGATAGGGATTTTGATATGTATATACTTGCGAATACTCTTGTTATGTTCATCGTTCCTGCATCCAAAGAAAAATCGTGAGTTTTGCGGGGATGTTTGGTTCATGCCTTCGCCTGTTTGCTTTGCTCTGGAGATCATGTTCGAGTTACCCTGGGTAGCAGCTGGCTACCATAGAAATAAAATTTTTGAAAGTATTTGATAAACATCGTTATTTTAAAACATAGTAGATTACGATATCGAGTAAATTAGATGAATCAATGATTATGACACTTTTAGAGACATTGCGACTTCCTAGCATTAAAATTTTGAGGGTCCTCCTCAAAATTCTGCCCCAGTTTCTGACCATGGAGGAAAATGAAGATTTTATTAAGATGTGACCGAACCCACAGGGCTACATATGTATCCCCTCTTAAACGGGAATCAGGTAAAGTGTCACGACCCGAATTAGAGGGCCGCGACGGGCACCCGATGCTTTACTCAACCGAGTACCAACGTAACATATCTTTCTTATCATACTATCATGAGTAAATGAGCCAGAAAACCGGTCATGAGATAACAAGAATAAAACATAAGGGAATACTCAACATATGAAGACCCAAAATGATATACAAACTTATATATGTGACATACGGGCCTATAAGGCCAACATGACCATTTGTAAACTCAAAACATAGGCCGACAAGGCCATACAAGTGCCCCTACACCTGACATCTGTCTACAAGCCTCTAAGAGTACATAAAATCATAAAGATCGGGACAAGGCTCCGCCATACCAATCAATATATATCCAAAGCATACTAACCAACTAGGCAACTCCGGAGCAAGTGGAGTGCACCAACACCTTCGCTGAGTTGATAGACTACTAGGAGGATTGTCAACCTATCAATCGGGACCTGTTGCCATGACACGCAGCATTCCCAAGCAAAAGAGATGTCAGTACAAATAAAGTACTGAGTATGTAAGGCAGGAAAGCATAAACAAGAATAGCAATGTAAAGAGAGATAGAGGAGATACAACCTGTAACATCTGAGTGCCTCTGGGGGCTACTGACATGAAATGCATAATACATACATATACATGAACTTTTTAAAAACATTCACCTCTATGGGAATCATCATCATCATATCGTACCTGGCCTCAAAGAGGACTCAGTAAAAACGTACCCGGCCATCATAAGGCTCGGTAGAATCGTACTCGTCCACGTAGAGCTCGGCAAACCCAACTGATCAGTGGTTGCACAATAGGTTCCATACCCGTCCGACTATAGCGCGGCTCGGTAGAGTAAAATAGATACATATATATAATGCATGCTCGACTCATGGAACCACGTTCTAACTTTTTCGGAGTGATGTAAGGTCATTGCACTTTCGATTAACATTATGGACATCCCTACCATCAATATGAACCTTAGTGGGATTTAATGATCATACACACTTGTTTAGAATAACTTTATAAGGAAAGAACAACATGGACAACCTTAATTTCTAGGAGTAGTCCGTTATGAATTAGCGTACCGTTTATGTTCATGTCACTTTAGATCATGCCAAAAGAAAGAAGTAAGTGCCTTAACATACCTTGTATATTCTTCCCAACCTCAAGCTATGCAATTTCACGGCTCCTTAGTCTACAAAAAAGAGAAATGATACTCTCGTTATCGTTTAAGCGTCGTAACTATTATGTATCGAACACAACTTATTTTACAATGAAACGGACAGACCTTCCCCTATATATATGACTTCACACTAGTCAAAACAATCACAAACAGCCCAACATACCCCTATCACATCATACACAACACGATAACCATAATAGTGTCCACCAACCCGAAAATGTTACGATGAACGACCAACAAACAACCTTGTCATTATGTGGTGTTTCTCCACAACCTTCCTCCTATCAACTCCATAAAAATATTAGTAAAAGAGACAACCCAATACCAACACGAAACAGCCCAAAAATATTCCCACAAGTTCATCAACTCAAAAATAATTTTTCAGTTTACTTAAACACGTTTCGACTTGTCTTTTCTTTCAAATTGGGAAATACAACCAAAAATACATCATTATACCTCTTATCCAATAAACCGGCCATGAATTCAACTTAGAAATAAATTTACAACCATCCAACCATTACACAATAATAAACAACATACCATTCTTTCGAAACTAGCTAGGTCTATTCTTTACGATCGAGTTACAACTCGCAAATGCATAGATAATGGAAGGAGAAGTATAAACTTACCTTGTACTGAGTATAACCCACTAAAACTGGTCCTTTTTCATAAAAAATAATTTCCTCAACACGGCTACAAGAAGGAGAAAGAGAAACTAGCAAGCTGTCCGGACTTTTCAGCACTAGAATCGCGGCGTAACACCCGGAATACCCTAGGGTTTGTGTGAGATTTTTGGGGAGGATTTGCAGGGGTTCAATTAGGTTTTCTTGGTCTGAAAGATAGGTTAAATAACTGAGTTATAATCCCTTAAAAGTCCCCTCTTGACCGACTTAGTTGAGGCCTCTCTTTTTGGCAAGTAGGTGATGCACCCACTTGTCACCTACTAGCTGCGCGGTCTCGCGAAAATGCGAATATCTCTATACTCCGAGATTGTATTGATAAACGATTTAATGAGTTGAAAACTACACTCATAGATCTTCAATTTCATATGTATATCATCCATTGATTCAATGTATGTTGCTATAAAAGCTCAGCTACATTTAACCTAAGTTTCAACTCATTCTTGAATGTAACTTGTGATGACCTTTTCCAACTTTTGTTCCACAACTTGCTTGACTTAAAAAATATCACACGACTATCATACGACTAAACTAACTCATAACATAACCTTATAATCATGTTAATCACCCTTGTCTCACCCCAAAAGTATAGGTTATAACATTCCAAACTTGTCGACATTCGACGAAACTTATTTTCTTTAATTCATTTAGCGCCTAAGCTTTCCAACCCTTTTGGTACTCGTTATTCATGATCATAAAGAATTGTAACCTCCATTATAAAAGGATTAACTTACTTTACTTACTTTCAAAGTTGATCTCATTTCTGAGCTTCCATCAATTGACTTACGGATACTCTAACATACGAAAACATAGGGTGTAACATCATTCACCCCTTTGGAACATTCGTCCTCGAATGTTGACTGATCCACTTATCATTTTCATAACCCATATCTCTTGTGAACACTTTAATACTCTTCTAGCCATGTAGGAAACTATTTTGAATAAATCCAAAGTCTAGGGTATTCCCCCTTTAGTCCTCCTTCTCATACCACGACTTGTGGTCGGACCCCTTCCAATCTCGTAATTGTTGCTCTTTTTTGTCATGCAGCCTGTACGACTTTTTCCTTGTACGTGCGCCTATGCGACTCTTTTTTCTTCCTCCAGCTTTTATCCAATCTCTTGGTATCACGTTGTAAATATATACAAAGCTTGATATGTTGTTCGTCTGGGCATCTATGGGTATACTGAAGTTCTTCACTCGGTACTTTGTTAAACTTACGACTTTTGCTATATCTTGTTTCATAGCCTCAGTTATCTATGCTTATGGCTTTAATACAACTAGGTAGGTCATATTATACAATAACTCTTACTTCGGTTTACTATTATCGAGGTCTGCCACCCAACTCCAGGTTACTCTCTCACCGCTTATCCTATATGTATAATCCTTGTTATTGTTCATCTAAAGAATGACATCATAATCTCCTCTCATACTTTGGAATCTTTATCCATCTATTATTGATTTACCTTAATGTTAATCTATAATCCACCACTGATAACTTGAAACCTCTTACGTAATACATTGCCACAAGTCTCACGTCTCATCGGGGAACATTTGAAGTGGTTTTCCTAATCCACCTAGGGACAATACTATACTTCAATAACCGTATTTCATAGCATCCCAATGTGATTCGTCTTATGGGGGTATCCTAGTCCCGTGACATCCATGAAATCTCTTCTCTTTGAATCATTACTCAAATGAAGGCATATATATCATCCTTTTATAATTTGCCACTATTACACCCTTACATTATGACCAGAGGAGCATTCCATCTCTTCTAAATGCTCCTAGTCATAGACTCCTCCGTGTTAATTCAAGCTATACTGAGCCTTTTATAACATATATAAACCATCAGGTCCCTTGTTTGATGGGCTTAATACCGAGGTCTTACCTATTCTTATCAGCTTCTAACTCACCTTTTCTCACCCTTACTCACATCTACCCAAAATCTTTTCACTCTACTATACTTTCTCTTGTGACCTACACATATTTACTTATTCTACTCAGAACCTTCCTTTAGCTTGCTAGCACCTTAGATTCCCTTTTGCGCATTCTCAACTATCTTTAAATGTAAATAATTACTTTTTCTGGTCGTTCTGCCACTTGCTACATGGATACTTGGCTTATCATAGTACCCACGAACACTGGAATTCCCTGTAACTCGTATGCTCTCAAGTATCACCTTTGATGTTTTTTTTTCCTTTTTTTCTGTTTGTTAGCCATGATAGGTGACACTTTATTATGGAGTGCATACAATATTATAGTGAGACAGCTGTTACAAGATCAAAGATCATTTCCTTTTTAGGTCACTATGCTTAGGTGGAAACCTTCCCCCTTATTTCCTCAGCTAGTCTTTCGTGGTAGTACTTAGGAGACCTTTTGGATCTTGTAAAGTTGTGATCTTGTTATACTGTATACTCGAAGAAATTTTTTGATATTCTTACTCGCCTACAAACATCCTTACTTACATACCTCTGTGTCGTGTGCTCGTAGGATTAATTGTAAAATCAGATTTTGATTATCTCCTTAGTGGCACCCTCCATTATTCCCGTAATACTTATACAATACCTTTAAATACCCCAACTCCTATCTGAGCATTTCTCAAGGTTTATGATGTCATATTTGCGAGACTGAATTCACTATATTAGGATTCACTATGTTTATCTTGCATGATCTGTTGACTCGTCTATAACCTCCTATTTAGCCATAACTGGGCTCTTCCTTAATCAAATCCCAAATACTCGTTGGCCTATCCTCACATTAATTTTCCGCGTAATCTTTCTTGGGTTATTTCCTTTGTTTTAACTTACCTCATGCACTGGTCTCTGATCTATCAATGACATTTCGGGTAGGAACCCTTACTTCCTTTCCTTGATGTCGTGTTTGTATAATGCACTGATATCGTAACATATCTGTAGGCTTTGAATAAGTACAATCTCATCCTTTTTTCACATTACCGCATTATTCTTCTACCACTCCATGATTAGTAGAACCACTAAATTCTGACTTCATGCCACATCACTCCATATTCCCCCTTTAGAGGAGTACTAAGAGTTGGAGCTACGACGATCTACCTATAGATATTTTACCTCTATATATTTGACGTCTTTTCACATCATTGATTACCCTTACTCGCCTTGTGGTAATGCTTTTTGTACCAAGGATAGTAAAATTCCTTGCTCGCGAGGATCACACTTAGTGTAACTGGCGCACATAGTCCCTTAAGCTTAACTTTGCTCATATTGCTTGCTTTAGGGAAGCGACTTCCTGAATGACCATTAAAGGGCATTCTTTTGCATCCATTCTATTATCGCCGGAACGCAACCTCTGAAATTCTCATGATGCCAACTATTATCATATCATTTAGTCCCTAGTTCACGTTTAGTGTATCTTGTTTACCAGCCCATACTGATTTCTACTACTCTGGGTATATCTTTTCCTATTGGTAATCGCGTTAGAGTTGCGAACTTATTTCTCGAAAAGAAGATATGACTTTATGGCCTATACTCCTTTGTTGTTTCAAGGCCTGTCACCTCTCATCATTTTCCTTCACTTAACTATAGACTCTATAATTCTGTCATTTTCATCATCATTTTTTTTCCACCGTTGTCATCCATGTGGACATCTTACTCATAATTCTTCATTAACTCTATTCTTATTTTCCTACTAACATTTATGTCTATCACTTTATTCTGAAAACATCAACAAGACATTCTTTTGCTTTTAGCTCCCCTTGCTTCATCTCACTGGCTCTTCGGGATGCCTAAAATTCTCTCTCCTAGGGACACGAGCCATGCTAAGGTAATATTTATCCCTTCAAGGCTTCTAGTGGCTATCTTTATAGTACTCATATCTAGCTGTACTATTTTATAGTGCGTAATCTGGGTATCTCACAAGGAGATTTATTAGCACATTTGCATTATCCTTCAGAAATTGTCAACTAACATAAACAATCAATTCACCATTATGGGTTATCCTAACCCCAACCGGATCCTGATATCTCATCCTTTTCTTAATCTACACATGTTAGCCCCCAATAGGGTATAACTGATATGGGTATGGTCAATTATACATACCTCTGTTACTGTTGAGGGTAACTTACAATGCTTATATTTTTCTGGCGGAGATGAAAATACCGATAATCTTTATTAACTAGGTGCCTTGTACCCTTCCCATCTTGCTCCTTTTACTTGTTGAAGCTTGTATCTATCTTTTGAATCTTTCATTGCCTTTAGGGGTGGATAGATATTCTTTGCCTTAAGGCTCCTTAACGAGAAGCTTACACTTCTTAATACACACATGATCTACTGAAGACCTTATATTTACCCATCATATGCATCATGAAAAATCGAGCTCCTCTAACTCAACTCTTTTACAGCCACATACAATCTTTTACCAACCATCTTTTTAAATGTAGGTATCGTTGTATTACGACTAAAGTCGAATTTAGGAGGTTGAATTCTTACAACAGAGCTCTACCACACGATCTAGAATAAAAAGAAAGAGTGATAGTCCTAAATGCCCTGTAGCCTCCTACTTATAAGTGTGGTGCACTACACACCCATAAACACGACTCTACTAAACACGGCTTGTAGAATCCCTAGGACAGAACTGCTCTGATACCACTTTTGTCACGACCCGAATCAGAGGGTCGCGACGGGCACCCGGTGCTTTACTCAACCGAGTACCAATGTAACATATCTTTCTTATCATACTATCATGAGTAAATGAGCCAGAAAATTGGTCATGAGATAACAAGAATAAAACATAAGGGAATACTCAACATATGAAGACTCAAAATGATATACAAACTTATATATGTGACATACGGGCCTATAAGGCCGACATGACCATTTGTAAACTCAAAACATAGGCCGACAAGGCCATACAAGTGTCCCTACACCTAACATCTGTCTACAAGCCTCTAAGAGTACATAAAATCATAAAGATCGGGACAGGGACCCGCCATACCAATCAATATATATCCAAAGCATCCGGAGCAAGTGGAGTGCACCAACACCTTCGCTGAGCTGATAGCCTGCTAGGAGGACTGTCAACCTATCAATCGGGACCTGCGGCCATGACACGCAGTATCCCCAGGCGAAAGGGATGTCAGTACGAATAAAGTACTGAGTATGTAAGGCAAGAAAGCAAAAACAAGAATAGTAATGTAAAGAGAGATAGAGGAGATACAACCTGTAACATCTGAGTGCCTCTGGGGGCTACTGACATGAAATGCATAATACATATATATACATGAACTTTTTAAAAACATTCGCCTCTGTGGGCATCATCATCATCATATCATACCCGGCCTCAAAGAGGACTCGGTAAAAACGTACCCGGCCATCATAAGGCTCGGTAGAATCGTACCCAGCCACGTGGAGCTCGGTAAACCCAACTGATCAGTGGTTGCATAATAGGTTCCATACCCGTCCGACTATAGTGCGGCTCAGTAGAGTAAAATAGATACATATATATAATGCATGCTCGACTCATGGAATCACGTTCTAACTTTTTCGGAGTGATGTAAGGTCATTGCACCTTCGATTAACATTATGGACATCCCTACCATCAATATGAACCTTAGTGGGATTTAAGGATCATACACACTTGTTTAGAATAACTTTATAAGGAAAGAACAACATGGACAACCTTAGTTTCTAGGAGTAGATCCGTTATGAATTAGCGTACCGTTTATGTTCATGTCACTTTAGATCATGCCAAAAGAAAGAAGTAAGTGCCTTAACATACCTTGTATATTCTTCCCAACCTCAAGCTATGCAATTTCACGGCTCCTTAGTCTACAATAAGAGAAATGACACTCTCGTTATCGTTTAAGCGTCGTAACTATTATGTATCGACCACAACCTATTTTACAATGAAACGGACAGACCCTCCCCTATATATATGACTTCACACTAGTCAAAACAATCACAAACATCCCAACATACCCCTATCACTTCATACACAACACGACAATCATAATAGTGTCAACCAACCCGAAAATGTTACGACGAACGACCAACAAACAACCTTGTCATTATGTGGTGTTTCTCCACAACCTTCCTCCTATCAACTTCATAAAAATATTAGTAAAATAGACAACCCAATACCAACACGAAACAGCCCAAAAATATTCCCACAAGTTCATCAACTCAAAAATAATTTTTCAGTTTACTTAAACACGTTTCGACTTGTCTTTTCTTTCAAATTGGGAAATACAACCAAAAGTACATCATTATACCTCTTATCCAATAAACCGGCCATGAATTCAACTTAGAAATAAGTTTACAACCATCCAACCATTACACAAGAACAAACAACATACCATTCTTTCGAAACTAGCTAGGTCTATTCTTTACGATCGAGTTACAACTCGCAAACGCATAGATAATGGAAGGAGAAGCATAAACTTACCTTGTACTGAGTATAAACCACGAAACCTGGTCCTTTTTCATAAAAAATAAGTTCCTCAACACGGCTACAAGAAGGAGAAAGAGAAACTAGCAAGCTGTCCGGACTTTTCAGCACTAGAATCGCGGCGTAACACCCGGAATACCCTAGGGTTTGTGTGGGATTTTTGGGGAGGAGTTGCAGGGGTTCAATTAGGTTTTCTTGGTCTGAAAGATAGGTTAAATAACTGAGTTTATAATCCCTTAAAAGTCCCCTCTTGACCGACTTAGTTGAGGCCTCTCTTTTTGGCAAGTAGGTGATGCACCTACTTGTCACCTACTAGCTGCGCGGTCTCGCGAAAATGCGAATATCTCTATACTCCAAGATTGTATTGATAAACGATTTAATGAGTTGAAAACTACACTCATATATCTTCAATTTCATATGTATATCATCCATTGATTCAATGTATGTTGGTATAAAAGCTCAGCTACATTTAACCTAAGTTTCAACTCATTCTTGAATGTAACTTGTGATGACCTTTTCCAACTTTTGTTCCACAACTTGCTTGACTTAAAAAATATCACACGACCATCATACGACTAAACTAACTCATAACATAACCTCATCATCATGTTAATCACCCTTGTCTCACCCCAAAAGTATAGGTTATAACATTCCAAACTTGTCGACATTCGACGAAACTTATTTTCTTTAATTCATTTAGCGCCTAAGCTTTCCAACCCTTTTGGTACTCGTTATTCATGATCATAAAAATTTGTGACATCCATTATAAAAGGATTAACTTACTTTACGTACTTTCAAAGTTGATCTCATTTTTGAGCTTACATCAATTGACTTACGGATACTCTAACATACGAAAACATAGGGTGTAACATAAAGCGTAGTTCAGTTACATCAAATGAAGAAATGTAAACAATCTAAACATAATATCTCTTGTCTGTGCCTGAATTGATAGGTTTTGGCCAAATTTCTCCGTCCATTTCTGCAAGTATGAGTGCTCCTCCTATTAGTACTCTATGAACCATGTAGGGCCCTTGCCAATTCGGTGAAAATTTTCCTTTGGGTTCATTTTGAAGCGGGAAGATTCGCTTCAGCACTAGCTGCCCTGGTGTAAACTGTCTGGGTCTGACCTTTTTGTTGAAAGCTATGGACAGTCTATTCTGATAAAGCTGACCATGGCATACCACATTCATTTTTTTCCGGTCAATAAGAGCTAATTGTTCATAGCGACTCCGTATCCATTTTGCATCACTGAGTTCTGCTTCCTGTATAATTACCAAAGAAAGAATTTTGACCTCAGCAGGAATGACAGCTTCAGTACCGTAAACCAACATGTAGGGAGTTTCTCCGGTTGATGTGCGAACTGTGGTACAATATCCCAATAAGGAAAATGGTAATTTCTCATGCCATTGCTTGTGATTGTCCACCATTTTCCTTAGAATCTTCTTGATGTTCTTGTTGGTAGCCCCCATAGCTCCATTTATTTGAGGTTTGTACGTTGTGGAATTCTTATGCTTGATTTTGAAGGTTTCACACATAGCTTTCATTAAGTCGCTGTTCAGGTTAGCAGCGTAGTCGGTGATAATGGATTCTGGTACACCGAATCAGCAAGCAATATGATCTTTGACAAAATCTGTGACGACCTTCTTGGTTACAGCCTTGTAAGATGCAGCTTCAACCCATTTTGTGGAGTAGTATATGGCCACTAGAATGAGCTTATGCCCGTTCGAAGTGGCGGGCTCGACCGGATTGGTAGGTAGTTTATGAGCCACTATAGACGTGCTCAAACTAGTCATATCATCATAAGACCATGCAAAAATATCTTCATACTCCTTCAGGAGACGGGTGTATTCTTCTTTCTTTGATGGTGACAGGTGAATGCTTATGCGAGTTTCTTTGACTGTTTCAGAATCTTCCAAATTGACTATCTCGGTTTCGTCCAAATTTGACTTAGGCTTGTTCTCAAAAAAATTCACTTCTCTGATAATTTCCTCATATATTATATCTTCTTCCTCTGAATCACTATCCTTATGTTGCGTTGTCTCATTACATGTCACAATCATCGGTTCATCAGGATAAGTAATAATAATGTTGTGGAGAGAAAAATGTAAAGGATAATAATAAATACTAAAATAGCAATGCATTAGATAAATCTTGAAATATTAAAACAAGTATGGCTCAATGACTCGAGCAATTATTTCAAAACAAAATGCATCTAAAACAAAATACATAAAATGTCTTAAATGCTGAAAATTGCTTTTTAAAAATAAATCATGCTAGTTGCCAGGTTACCCAGGAACTCGACGGGCCCGGGATGGTGCAGCAGTCCAGTTCTTAAGAACAACTCCCTTTCCCAATATCTCAATTGTAAGGCCTTCCTCCTCCTCCTCCTCCTCCTCAACTATTGCAGTGCAGTCCATGTCTTCATCGTCTAGAAATAGATTCCTTAGGCAGCCTTATCTTCTTCAGATTCCTATATCATGTCAGTCTATTGAAATGTCTGGTGTAGATGCGGTATTGGCTACTCAAGTGGGTAATAAGGACCACACCATGGTGGCAAACAATTCTGATACTCGTGTCGGGTGTATTCATACCCCAGCCCAAAAGTTGTGCCATGGTGCTTTAGCTGTATCGGTTTGGTGATCCCTTGGAGGTTCTTGCCGAGACCCTTGCCGGGTTCGTACCCTGTCCATAACAATATACTTTCAATCTTATTACTCCACTACTTTTCTTTCTCAATTGCATCGACGCGCTCGATGCGATGGTATGTTTCTCCACCCAACTTCCTTCTATTCTCGACAATCGAAACAGTTTGATTGGTGTAAATGGGGTTACTCCCATCCCCGTAGATGATTACTTCCTGATGATTCCATTCAAATTTTACAGCCTAGTGTAGAGTGGAGGCTACGACCCCAATAGCATGTATCCACGGTTGACCCAACAACATATTGTATGTGGCGGATATGTCCAATACTTGAAATTCAACATCAAACCAAGTTGGGCCCATCCGCAAACATAGGTTGATTTCCCCGATCGTGTCCCTTTAGGACCCATCGAATGCTTTCACCTTCATAGTTCCTATCTGTATCTCATGCAAGCCTTTACCCAACCTCTTTAACGTAGTCAACGGACAAATGTTGAGACTCGAACCCCTATCTATTAGGACTTTGGCAATGAATTTATCCTCAAACTGCACTGTGATATGTAGTACCCTGTTGTGACTCAGTCCTTCTGGTGGCAGCTCGTCTTCGTGAAAAGTGATCTTGTGGCTTTCCAACACATGTCCCACCATGTTGGCCATTTCTCCGCTAGTGATGTTGTTGGGTACGTAGGCTTGTTCAACACTTTCATCAATGCGTTCCTATACACCTCAGAATTCTGTAGTAGTGATAGAATGGATATCTGAGCATGGGTTTTGTTCAGATGATCAACCATAGAATACTCTCTTGCTTGCACTTTTCTCCAAAGATCATCCGGGCTAACTTCAATGATAGGCTGCTTGGGAGCGGCTTCTTTACTTGTTCCTCCCAAATGCTCGGGCGTGTTTTACCCTACCGGTCCTGGTCATACATTGTGCGGCACCTATTTCTTCTATTTTCCCTTTCCTTTCCTTCTCGCCTCTGCAGCATAGTCTCATGGTATAACATTAGAATTAAAGGATGGTGTAAGTACTACCATCACGGTGAAGGGTGTGGTCACTTCCACCTCAAACGGAGTTGACGTAGTTGAGGGCGTTGTTACTTCAACCTCGAACGGAGTCAGTGTGGTTACTTCAACCTCAATTGGTGACTAAATCTGCACTACAATAGGTGTGAGAATGACTAGAGATATTTTAGGTTAATCCCCTTCACGAATGAGCCCGATCGATCCTTCCGGATCCAATTCTTCATCAGTTTTGATCACATTTACCCCTTTGCCTCTATGATCCGGGAGGGGGTTGTTGCGGACATTTTGTGAGGCCTCTTTTGCTTGTATAACCTTGGTGTCAATCAACATCTGGATCTTATCCTTCAAAGTGCGACATTCATCAATAGTATGACCCTTCATGCCTGAATGATAGGCACATGTCTTGTTTGGGTTAACCCACTAGAAAGAGTTTTCCATAGCAATAGCAGGAATGGGAGTGACATAACCGAAAGCATTCAATATCTCATACAACTGATCGATGGGTTCAGCAAAAGAAGTGTATTGTCTAGGCGGTCTACGGCCGAAATTTGGTTTAGGTTTTTGGTAATTTTAGCGGGCTGGTGGTGGTGAGTGGTAATATACAGGTTGGGTGTTATAGGTATGGTAAATGGCGGTGGGTTGTTGGTATCTGGGAAGTGAAGGCTGATAAGTGGGTGGTGGTGTTTGGTACATGAGGGGAGACTTCGGACCTTGGGCTACCATTACTACACCAACTTCTTTCTTCTTAGAGATACCTCCCGACTGCAAAGCTTTGTTTGTATCTTGGAGTGCCTAAAATTGTCACCATTCCGATTTTAATTCCTTCCTCTATTCTTTCAACCAATTTGATGATATTATAGAACTTATGGTTTTCAATGACCATCAACCTCTCATAATATTGTAGATCTTGGGCTCTGACGAAGAACTTATTTATTTGTTCTTCTTCTAACACTGGCCTTACCTTTGCAGCTTCTGACCTTCATCAAGTAGCATACTCGCATAAAGTTTTTGTTGGCTTCTTCTTAAGATTCTGAATGTAGAAGATGTCTGGTGCATTTTCTATATTGAACCTGAACCGATCCATAAAATCTGATGCCATGCTTACCCAGTTAACCCATTTCTTCAGGTTTTGATTGATGTACCAGAACAGAGAGTCTCCAGTGAGGCTCATCATGAATAGCTTCTTGCGGATTCTTTCATCTTTACCAACCCCTACGAGCTTGTCACAATATGTTCTCAAGTGTACTTTGGGGTCACCTGTTCCATCGAACATTTCGAACTTAGGAGGTTTTTAACCATCTGGTAGCTCAACGTCCGGCTGAATACACAAATCTTCATAATTCAAAACTTCGATGCCTTTACCACCTTCGATACCTTGGAGTTGGCTAGTAAGTTTCTTGAGTTCTTCTGCCATGTTCTTGATGAGCATGTCCTTCTCCGCAGATTCAGGTATATATATGGTTTGTTGTGGAGTGTGGGGTAAGGTTTCCACATATATGCGGTTGCTTTGATGGACTCCAGGAATTTGGGCGTAGTGATGGTCGTTGGTTGACTTTTGTAGATCAGGGGTAGGTTTTGGTGCATTTTGAAGAGTGTGGTAGGTGGTGGTTTGTGGATACTGAGTCGGATGGTGATGATGTTACAGAGGGGTTGGTACTGGTAGAGGATTAGGGTTTTGAGGAGGTGTGGCATACTGATGAGGTACGGGAGGATTTTGTTAGTTTTGTGTCTTCTGGGAAGTGCTGGATTTTGCGCATTTTGTTGGTTGACGTCGGGGACATTCAGGGTAAGAGAAAGGTTTGCCAAGTTTCGGACCTGCTCAAGTTCCCCTTGTATTTCCAATATCTTTTGTTCCAACCGTAAGACCAAATCATTCTATGTCGGAGTACTCCGACCATCTGAAGTCTCGACATTTTCCTCACGCGTAGCGTTGTCTTTCCTGATATTGCTCATATCATCCATTCTGGCTTTTCCTTTGCTTTTAGGATCACTTGGAGGAGGAGGAGGAGGAGGTGGAGGACCTCTAGATCTGGTGTGGTATACTGATGATTCCAGTATGCACGAACCAACCTTCGGGGATGGGAATAAACAAATAAGGAAAAGAAGAAAACAAAAGGTAAACAAGTCACTAAGGAGTATTAAAAGGATGTTTACGGTATTTAAACACATATTCCAGAATTATAAATTCGCGTCCTAATTTGGGGACCTCGTTGTGCTCAAGGTAGGCCTAAGCGACATATAGATTTTGAGAAAACCAATGCCAATAATTGTGTCATTTCATTATTATGATAAATAAACCAAATCTCTATCAAAACGATAATAATTATAGAGAGTCACTAATGGCATTTTCCTTATTACAACCAAAGTCTAAAACGAGTCTAGAAAACAAGTAAAACAAAATTCCTAATCTATTTGGTCCCAGAAGTACCTTCTCCATGCTTGGCCTTCTTTTCTCCATCGATCAGATTCCCAGGTCGTGCATGTCCAGTAGCAGATATGCCCTTGCTAAGAGCCCTCCTTCATTGTCATCCATGTTTTGACAGCTTGCAACCTTCTTTTTCATCTTCCCTTCAAGCTCCATCAACCCCTGCTCTAAATATTCCAACCTCTCTGTTGATTTAGTAGCGATTTCTCACCACTCGTTGATTACTTCCATGTTTATTTTATGTTGTTCCAAATGCCTGGCTTCAGACTCGAAAACCCTTTAGCGCGGCATCCTGTATTTGACTTGTGCTTCAGCAACGATGTCTACAAACCTATTCTTTAGATTAATCTCTAGCTTGACATCCCCCTCTATATCATCTACCAACCATGATACCGATCTGGCTCGATGGTATCTTTCTCCACAATGACTTTTTGATGCCACATGTGTTGTGACTCGAACTTGAATGGAATGGTGTTCCTTGGAAGTCTGCCTTGTACTGAACCATTTTGGAAACTCGTGGTATAACCTGCTTTCTCCCAGCTTACCTCATAACCCTAATAGGAGCATAAGGATAGATCTCCCTCAATCCGATTAGCACTAGAAAAGGAGTATCTCTCTATCTGATGATGAGCTCACAGCGTTCTCTGGTTGCGCAAACCTGTTTGGGATAAAAGTCATCCTCTTCGGATGGCGATAGGCTATGTGCTCATTCCATGGTCGTTGCGGAAGTTCATAACAGTATTCTCCCCTCTTAAGGTGTTCTAACAACCATACTTGCAGCAATAGATTGCAATCCTTGAAATGCCTATACCCCATTTTGCAATGATCTAAAGCCCGATACATATAAGCCAGAATCATAGGGACAATAATGTAAGCCTGCCCCTCAATCCCCTCTATTAAAGCCTTAGTGACCATAGCTAGGCGAGTGTGGATCATTTCTCCTTGTATTGGATATACCAGCATCCCCAGAAAATAGACAATGAATACAAAAACTCGGCGGTGAGTCCAACCCCAAAGAAGTGATGGCAAACTCATCATGGTAAAGGCGATATAACTTGTTGTGCCCATAATGATCATAAAGGAAAATGAATGGTATGTAAGACTTCTTCAGACAGACTAAATCATTGTTTTTCCTGAAACCCATCATTTTCAGGAAACCTCGAGGAGAACGATTTTTCGGTACCAACAAATCAAGGCTATCCCATGGGAGCCCAGCGAAACCTCTTATTTCTTCTAAAAGAGGAGTCATTTCTATGTCACCAAAACGGAAAATGGCTCTCTTCTCATCCTAGAACATGGTGGTAGCCTCAATTAATGCATTAAATGTCTAACATAGAGGGTAAATTCCCGAGGACTCTTTTTACATGGTTTTTGTCACTTGGTGCAAGATTTTTCCACCAATCCAATAGCAAAGGTGGGATGTTTTGAACCATGCTGAACCTGGGGACGTCGTGCTTCATTTTTGCAAGACAAATAGAGTTAGCCCTTTCCCCCTCCAAATTTAGCTATTTACATGTTAATGATCAACATATCAGCATATTTTCTCCAAATAATGCACAGTTCGTGATTGTGCCCATTAGGATTATGGAAATCCCAGCGGACTTTGGACATGGCTTGTCTTAGCGAGTTATTACACGGATAGTGTTTTAACTTATACTAGGTTTGGACATGATGCATGCGCAGTTAATATTAGAGTGGGGGTTTCTAGATGAGTCTAGACCGGTACTCTCAAGTGAATAACTTGAGAGGGAAAGGCACGGAACTGTCGACTGCACCACTGATCGACTAATTTTACTGCAAATAAGCCTTCCCAAATCTAAAGGGTGATTTAGGAAGAGCGCGGACACTCATCAAGTGCTGCTATGGTATTAATTACGCACGAGTGGAAAATAATGTGGAGTATGCTTTATGCAAAGATAAAACAACACGTTGTCAAAAATTTTGCATGATGAAAATAGTAAATGCAGTATTAAATGAAACGTAAAGACATAAAAATAAAGGAAAACAAGGAAGAAGTTAGTTCACGCAATGTGGAAATTGTAATAAAGAAACAAGGGAGCGAGGGTGGAGAGAGACATTATGTAGTAATTCTAACAAAATGCCTGAAGGAAAACGCATGTTATGACCAAATTGAATAGAGATTTTTATATTCATGCGACTTCAAATAAAGGGAAAACAGGGAAAGGATGTACAGGTAGCAATAAAACGGGAGCGGGATATTCATGTAACAGCAATAAATAAAGACATGTTTATCAGAGAAGACTAACTCATATAGACCAAGTTCGCTATGGTAAGAGCCTAAAAATATCCCCAGCAGAGTCGCCATGCTGTCGTGCCCCTTTTTCTTACGAAATTGGGTTTTGACACGTGACAACTATTTTAAAGGAAGAGTGTTAAAAGAGAGAGTCACCACCTAACGAGTTTAAGGTGCGTTAGGGCACCTATTTGCAAATAACTCAGGTTTAACCAGTTTGCGTCACCAAAGATCGAGTAAGGGTTCGAAATTACCTTAAAAAGAAGGTGTTAAGCACTCTTCGAGGTCCACAACAGTGGGTCCCGGCAAAGAACTCGAATTATATGAATTAGACTATGTGATCAAATACAAGAAAAAAAAGGAGTTTGGGAAGTTCATTATAAAACACCAATAATTGATTTAAAGACAAGATGGGGGGTCCTAAATTTTTTAGCCTAAAGGATCACCCCGTGCAATATAAATAATACTTCGTAACTCCCTCAAGATGGGGTGTTACTCGTATTACTCAGCGGGCGCAAACTATCATCTCCTGCTACCCGATTACTATCTTTAAGTTGTTACCTAAACCGCACTAGTTGATTCTAAATCGTGCCTTATGCGTGTACTACCCGTACCATGCCTATGGTCCTTGAGGCATTTGGACCTCTATTTTAGGTGGTTCTAGACCTAACTTAGGTTACTCAAAAATGAGAAAAAACTAAGCGACATACAAAATAAGTTGGACTTCACATAACAGCAGTTAAGGGCTCATATTAGCCTCCATATTTAGATAACAAATGCACGCAAACAAATTAGGTGTTTGACAATTTCAGAATTGAGGCGAGTTAAAGCCATTAAGTCCTATGGACATGATTTCTATGTGACTTTGGAATTCAAACATGCAGGCAATTTTAGGTGCGCGGTGTTATTTTAGAGGCATGCTTTATGAATAACTTTATATTTCAGGAAGTCTAGTATTGCGTACTGATTACTAAAATTACAGATTATAGTGTTTAAACTTATAGACATGATATCTAGGTGCAGTAGTTGGCAGTGATAACCATGGAAGATATTCAAAATTACTTAGTTTGATCTTATAGGCATGCTTTCTAATAGTGGCAACGAAATAGTGTTGAAAGTTTAGTATCAGCACTTAAAGCGATTAGTTACCCTATATGCAGGATTTCTAACGATTAGCGATTGAAACTGATTTTTATATACTTAGCTCCTATAGGCATGATTTCTAGATGAACATAAGCTAATAGAATCCTATGATCATGATATCTAATGAACATGCTGCAATTGAAAGATTGGTCATTTTATTTCCTATAGGCATGATATCTAATAAAACATATGGATCAGAACATATGTTTCTAACCACAGCTCTATAAAACTTACCTTTGCTTTTGAACACAATCAACTAGTCTATTAAAAGGGATATGAAAGCATGTCCAAGTAACAAGATTGATAACAAAATTAAACGCTAAAGAGAGGCTAAAGTGCAAAGGTTTTTAACATCAGTAAGTTGTAACACATAGGCTAGATGAGCTTGAAAAGAAATTAATTAACTCGAATCAGGTTTAGACATGTCTTAGATTACCGACATAATGAATTTTAAGATTAGAGAGACCTAAAATTGAAGTAAAGACAGAATTGCATACAAGAACAGCCCAGAAAACACATTAAACTACAATCTCTAGAAGTTAAAGCATATGCAAATGAAATGTAAAGAGGAATGAAGTGGCAAAAGTTCAGCAACTCACCAGTTAAGTGAAAAAACAATAAAGAACAAAGTCCACAGTAGCAAGAACCCAAAATTTCTGGCCTTGGCTTTCAGACGGCCAAGAACCAAAATATAGAATAGGAGTATGAGAGAACAAAGAGTAGTAACTTCAGTTTTTAGTAAATTTCTTAAAGATTTTCAGTCTGTCTAAAAGAGAATGGGGGAAGGGTTTATATAATAGTTGAAATTAAACAAGTAAACAAGGAAACATTGTTAAATCAAATGTAAATAAGGAAGCACTATCATGCAAAAATTAATAAAAATCAGATTTAGGAAAAATAGGTAAACCCTAGTTATAGGGAAAACAAATATCAATGAAATTCATAATAACAATAGCATAGGATGAATATAGACACAAATAACACTAAAATTAGAGAATCGAACCTATTTTGGTTCGATTAAAGTAGATCTGAAAACCCTAACTTAGGGTAAGTGAGAATCTACAAAAGATAGAGAAATATTCGTATTTACAATAGAGCACATGACTAATATAGACAGAATAATCAGAAAAGACAAAGATCTGAACCAATTTTGGTTCGATTCTTATGAGATCTGCTTGCCATGTTTAGACAAGCAGTATAGAAAAGGACCCAGTACCAGGGAGAGGTCACATATGGCAAGAAACGGCCATGGAATCCCATCTTAGGTTGGATTAGGATAGGGATTTAGGGGGAAGACAACTAGGGTTTAGGTATGAGAGATAAGAGGAATCAAGGGCGGCGGACGGTGAGAAATGATTTAGGGTTAGGTGGATTGGGAATAATTAAAAGGGAGGGTGTAACGTGGGTCGTTGATCTCAGAGATCAACGGCCACGATTTAAAAGGGGTTTAGGGTCGGGTGGTTAAATGGGTCATGACCGGGTATTATATAGGCTCGTTTGGTCTTGGTCCAGGGGTAATTGGGCTAATTTGGGTCCGAATTTGATTTTATGAATGGACTATTATTTAAATACCCAAAATTCAACAAAAATAATTTATAAAAATGCTTAATAAATAAATAAAATGTTATTTATGCAATAAAATGATTAACAATAATAATTTAGCATTATAAAAATATAAAAGGCTATTTTGACACAAATATCATAGATAAAAAGCAATTATATGTGAATATAGGCTATTATTGCAAAATTAGGTAAATAGCTTAAAAATACAAACATAACTATACGAAATAAAAAAAATATTATGAAACATATATGAGGATGCAAAATAATGATTTGGATGATTAAGTCATCACAAAATAATTTGAAGGAATAATTAATAATTATTCAAGTAATTTAAATGCAGAAAAATCAATTTAAAGCTCTAAAAATTATGGAAAATTATAGAAAATGCATGTATAGGTTTATAAACTAAATAATGATGCAAATATACTATTTTGAAAGTATATATATACAATTTAAAAATGTAAGGAAAAATTGGGTATCAACATGCCTTAGTGAAATTTCTACTTTACAATTTCATACTTATGATCTGTTGCGGAAACCGGCTCAAGCGACAATCGCAACTAAAGCTCAAGCAATCAACCCCATACTCGGTGACTTCCATCCAAAAATCGATATGCGAGACTTTGAAAAGTAAATCCTCAATTTTTTAGTCCAAGGCCGCCCCACTCGGGGACTAACACTTCGAACAAGTTTGAAGTATAATTGGAAAAATAAGCCCAAGAGGCAAATCCTAAGGCTACGGCCAAACTAAGACGGTTCGTAGACGTCCTAATTCCGTAATGAAAACAGGCCTTTGAATACTTTTATAAATCGGTTAAAAAGGCTACCATCGGCAAAACAACCAAAGGGTTCCAACAATGTCTGCCCTCGAAGAACCCTAAAGGGTATCGAACTGTTCAAACCTTTAAACAATTTAGTACTGAATAAAATTGTGCTAAGGCACAAAAACGCAAAGGGTTTCGATAACACTAAAACCCCGAAAAACCCCAACGGGTGCAGACTTACTTCGTGCTAAGGCATGATAAATTTTTATATGATTAAAAATTTTAAGCCGAAAAGGGGAAAAAAGCCACTCTTTTGAGGTCATATCGGCCCAATTCAAGAGCCTAAGGGCCATTATATTTTTTGAGTTCGAAAATCCACCATCACTCAACTAAAACCTAAGGGTTTTTCTTTTTTACTTCGAGTTCGAACAAGTACTCACTCGATCATAGAGACTATATTAGTCTGACTTCGATCAAGTTGCCTAAGTTTCGGATTCACAAACAAAATTTTTGCAAGGCACGAAGTGAGTCAAAATTCTTACAAAGTATAAAGTGTATCAAAATTGTCATAAGGCGAAAAGCAAATCGGAATTTTCACAAGGAAAAAGTCGAAATAATAAAGGAAACGTTTTATACATATATGAAAATATTTACATGGATCGGTCAGGATCCTACACAAAAAATTCAAAAAAGGAAAAATCCTAAGTGACTAGTTTTCTTCGGGAGCTGTGTCTTCTTTATTAGAATCCCCTCCACTCTCGGATCCACTCGTGCTCCCGGAATCATCATAATTAGAAAAGAGCAACGATTTGGCTTTGGCCTCAAGTACTTTCGCGTTCTCGATATCGATAGCAAGGTTAAAACCACGAGCCTAAATCTCCTCTAGAGTTTCTCTTCGAGACTGGTACTTGGCATGCTCGGCAACCTAGTATGATTGAGTCTAAGCCCTATCAGCAACTTCTTTTGCTCGAGCTTGAGCAGCTTCGACATCAACTCGGTAAACGGCCATGATCGCCTCTGCGTCAGCCTTTATTTTTTCTGCCTCACATGTGGCCTTTGCAAGTTCGGCGGCCAACCGAACCTCGAGCTCCTGAATTTTCTTGGCTTGGGGCAAGCTTTCCTCCTTCATGCTTTGGAGTTGACGTTCGGCCGATGACAGTTGTGCTCGAGCAATATCTTTTTCCGAGGCAAGGCGGTCCATATTTTGCTTCCACCCCAAAGTCTTCGCCTTCATCATGTCGGTCTCCTCACGAAGTTGCTTGATATTTTTGGCTTTTTGCTGAACCTGCAGGATCAAAGTATTAGTCGTCGTTCCCGAATTGACACATCGAGCTTCTAAAAAAAATTCATTACCTGCTCAATCAGGTTGGTCTACTCTTTATGAGTTGTGGCCAATTCAACTTGGAGGTCCTTGATCTCCTCTTCTTTTTGCCCACAGAGAAGTTTGAGGGCATCTCTCTCCTCCGTGAGCTTTTTAAGATTAGCCTCGCACCGGCTCAACTCTGCCCGGGATTTGAAAATGCTTCTTGATGAAGTGTCAAGGCCTATGAAAAAGAAAGGAAATTAGGCAAGAAGAACTAAATGCAAGCGTAATATTGATGAAGGGAGATGAGGCTTACCCGGCTCAGAAGTCGTTGAGCCTCATCGAAGAGACTCGATGCATAACCCAGATTGGTAGCATTTTTGACTCCCGTGAAGCAACCACGGAAAAGATCCTCCCTTTCGTGGGTCGTTCCCACATCGGGGTTCCCCATGGCCTAGGCTTCCTGAATTTTCCCCTCAAAAAATGTGGGGAAGGGCGGCGAATCGCCAATATATATTGCCACAAGCAAGTCACTTAGGGTGTTCTCTTTGTTTCAAAGAGCCTCGGAATCGGCCCTTTCAGGAACATCCGCTGATTGCTCATCATAGCGGAAGGCATCTTCAGCCTCCAATGACTCGGGGACTTTGCTCGAGCCATATTCCGAGATCTCCTCGGTCCAGGGCTGAACCTCTTCGATAATCACCAGCTTAGCAGCCTTTGGGCCTCGGCGCTCCTCCTTGTTCGGGCAACTAGCTCGAAGCCAGCATCTTCATTTTCCTCTTCTTCCACTCTTAGTTGCTGGGATACATCAGTAGGCAGGACGGCGATGTCTTTTTTTGGTTTGCGAGCCTTGCTCTTTGGGCTTTGGAGTATCGGAGGGCGAGACCCTTTTTCTTTTCTTTTCCTTCGACGGCTTCAGGACCGAGAGCGAAACCTCCTCCCCCCCCCCGGACGGGGGCCTCATGATGCCATCTTTCCCCAAGCTTGTATGAAAGGAAATCAAGTGAGTATAGGAGGGAAACATTTTAACAAAAAGCCATTAGATATGTAAAGAAAAGGCTTACCATGATTTTTGGCCTCCCATCGGCCCCTTGATAAATCGTGCCATGAGTGCTCAGCGTATTAGAAGGTCGAAGCTAGGGTTCGAATCCAGCTCTCGAGGTTCAGAATCGCACCAGGCATCCTAGCGACCGCTACATTATAGAAAAGGATGTCGATGAGGAAGAGTAAAAGAAACAAAACAATAAATAGAAGCTAAAGGAAGGATTGAACGTACGCTTCATATTCCACTTCTCGGTAAATGGAATCTTCTCAGCCGGAATTAAGTCGGAATTCTTCACTCGAACGAACCGACCCATCTACCCTCGATCCTTTTCCTCATTTTTGCTCGAGAACAGCACCTTGGTGTCCCGACGTTGAAGCTTTATTAACCCACCTCGAAAAAGACCCCTATACAGCCTGATGAGGTGGTCGAGGGTGAAAGAGGTCCCTTTGGCTTTGCTCACGAAAAATCGGAACAGAATGACAATCCGCCAAAAGGAAGGGTGGATCTAACCTAGGGGTTATTTGGTATTGGCGGCAGAAGTCGATGATGACAGGATCGACAGGGCCCAGCGTGAAAGGGTAAGTGTAAACACTTAGAAACCCTTTCACGTGGGTAGTGATATCTTCCTCGAGATTCGGAATCACCACCTCTTTCTTCACCCAATGACATTCTTTATTGACCTGCTCAAGGTCACTCTGAGTTATCGAACACATGTATCTCAACATTGGCTCACATCGGCCAGGGACAGAAGAAGTTTTCTCAACTTTGAAGTCGGAAGTAAGATCACCCCCCCCCCCTCAGGAACGCACTCCTCAAGGCATAACTCCACCGGCATTTTATCGTCGGTCGGCCGCGATGAAGAGGCACCCTCTTTTTGTGGAACGGTTTTAGATGTTTTTGCCATCTCTGCAAGCTGAAAGAAGGAAGAAGGGAATGAGGTTTGGTGTTTTGAGGAAAAGTTGATAACAAAACCTAGAGATTATGCAGCACGAGAAGTCTTGAAGGAAGTGAAAAGTTTTGAAGATTAAGGCGGAAATTAAGAGTAAAGTTTGGGCAAAAGAAAAGGAAAGCACATTTATAGGAAGAAGGTGATGGTTCAAAATCAATAATGGCGGACAGTAACTGACAGGCATTTAATGCCTCGATATGCGAACTGACAAGATGTTTTAGTCACTTCCGTCGCTTTCGTCATGAAGATGACATCATGCTAGGTCGAGGTTCAAAATAGAAGGCTCAATTTGTTTCTTCTCATTACACTCCAAGAAACGAGGGGACTATTTGTATACGGTTAAAATCGGGCCTACCCGATTTTACTGTTTGATGTCGAAGGTCGGCCTCGCAACGAACCAGACTGAGGTACGAGGACAAGGCACCGAGTTTGAGGACTGAGGCACTTATCGAAGATCGAGACCAGTAGCGATCAAGACCAAAAGAGACAGACATCGAGCAAAACACAATAACAAAAAGGCGAGATAACTGGCCGAAAACCATGGCATAAATCTCGAAACAGATCAAATCAAGGGCGGTTTTTAGTTAATCATAGGATTTACTTCCGTAATTAGAATTGTACCATAAATAGGATTCCTCTACTATATAAAGAGGGTCCTAATCATCTTGTAACCATCTTACATTGTCGCATGTCAAAGCAATACATTACTTTCTAGATTATATTCTTGTTCATTATTTTGCTTCTTAATTATTTTAGGCACCAATCAGTTCGAGGGCACTTAAGCTAGAGGGTTGAATAACGTTTCAAGACTGGTTTGCATAATCTCATTGTTAATCTTTACTGCTAATTTCTACATTTATCAATTGCCCCAACAATTAGATCTTCTAAATAAGTGGACTATATCATTAGTTAAACCTAAGGTAATATACCAGTTAGGAACCTTTGAAAAAATAGGATTTAAATAAGTAGTTAAAACTATAGAAGAAACTATCACTGTAGATAGTGATCATGCCACTTTCAGATTATTATCAAAAAGTGATTTAGCCCCTTATAGGGAATCACATAGATTCATACATATAGGTTTAATACAAGTTGCTTTTAAGTCACTTACTCTAAGAGGCTTACCTGAAACTTCATAACAGCTCTCACAGATGGCAGAAACCAGAATTGGAAAAAGTCTCTTATCAAGTTCTTTAATCTTATCCTTGATTTTACAATCTTTAGCAAAATGACCTACTCTACCACATTTGTAGCAGGCCTGGGTTTTTTTTGATTTTATGAACCCTCTTCTAACCTTATGAAAAGCTTTTCTCCTTTGAGATTTTGCATACCGTTTTTCAGGTTCTCCCTTTTTCTTATTAAGAAAATCCTTTTTTCTATGTGATCTTTTCCTATTAGCAGGGATATCAATAGCAAATTGTTCGCAAAATTACCCTAATTATTATCTCTCAGTGAGACGATGCTTCTTTATCTGTTGATTTAGCTTAATCTCATTGCATAAAGCTAAATCTTCTTGAGTGCATACAATAAATAATTTTTCATATGAGTAATTACTATAATCAATACTCATTGATATGCCTCTAAGGGTTTTTCTGACCCTTTCAGCAAATAAAGAAGGGAGTCCATCTATAAATTTAGACTTCCAATGAGTACTATTACTCTCTGGTAATTCCATTGCTCTATATAGGAAAACATCTTTATACCATCTAAAAGATGTTAAGCTTTTACACCGTAGATTTTGGAGCATAGTCCTATAGTCTCACTATTATCATACCATCTTCCAGAAAAATGTTCTATAATATTCATAACTAAAGAATAGACAGAATTTTGAATAACCTTATCATCTTCTGTCTTTTTCGCATTCATAATCTGAAAACGCTGGTCGTGGGTGAGATAATTATCCCACCAGCCCTTTAATTGACCAGTAAATTCGACTATTATCATTTCAGCAATAGCCCTATCCGTATTTTTATTAACTTTACAGATAGTACTGTACATAAGCATTTTATGTACTGCCGTATAAATTTGCCTATCAGCAAGGCCATCTATGTTCCATTCATAGATGTCTGATCCACTATAACCTTGGTGGTAGTGGTCATTGTCTTGTTCTTCTATTGGAATATCTTGTGGGGTTAGTCTTGGATAATAGAACATCCTTTGGTATAGTTTGTGGGCATATTTCTCAGAGATTTTATTAATCTCGTCATCTACTTTTAGACTTTTTTCAGACATATGCTCTAAACTTAAAGGATTAACTCTAAATTCACCAAACTTCTTATTGAGAAGTTCTTCAATGTCATCAAGACTTTTTAATTTAAAGTCTTTTACCTCAGGAGGAGGTTGGATACTCGTAGTAGCAATCTGCTCTTTACCTTTAGTATCCTTTTGTTGGATTTTTTGGACTTCAGCTATAAGCTTGTCCAATTTTTCCTGTATTGTAATAATCTGCTCATCCAGAATACTAACATACATATTAGTATAATTATTTTGTGTGAGCATAGTATTCAAATTCTTAGCTATAATAGTAGCTACATCATCTTCAAATAATTTTGAAAAGGCAGTAAAATATACTATTTTATCCTTTTCTCCTATTTGAAAAGATTGTTGTGGTGGAAAAACTAGCAGTTTTGCCTTCAGATGTACCCGCACCAATATCTATTTCAGTAATATTAGTACTGAATTCTTTGTCAATCATAGTGTTAGAATTTTCTAGTTTGAAAATTCTTTCATCTAAGGCTATATTAGAAGTCTTTAACTCTGAGACTTCTTTCTTTAGATAATTAATCTCAATATTTAAATCTTGGATATATATATATATATATATATATTATATACTATATCTATATACATATGCATATTATATATACCATATCTATTATATACATATATATTATATATACTATATCTATATACACATGGGATTTACAGAAGAACAAATCCCGTGTTTATACAGGATATTTTACAATAATTTCTGGGATAAGTTAATGAAGACAGATCCCAAGACTAAAGTATTATATGGGCAAGAACTCTTGGATTCCATTAAAGAAAAAAATCCAAAAATTCACTGTTTGACAAGTCATCAGTGATCTGACTTGGGGATATAACCGAATTTAAAGTCCAAGTAGTTGAGAAATTAATTTCTTCCCACTTAATAGGTCTCCTAGTGATGAGCTTAGATCTAGCAAAATTGGTTTCCACCAATATGGTCTGATCCGATGTATCGTATAACTTATATCGAGGATTCAAAGTGGATAATAATTTGAAATAGATCCTATAAGATAAACATATAAGTTCAGATTCAGGTACATAGTTAAAACCATGTGTTTTCTCGTTACACACTATCACTACTAAAATTAGTGATAAGCCTATTGAAAGGGTTAAAGTTAACCCTCAAACAAATATTGTTCAGGACAATGATAATGTTTCTGATAAGGATATTCTTTCTGCAAGCTGTGAAAGTATTATCAATATTTTTATCACTATCAGATAAATCAAGAAAATCAACTTCAGCTTCAATCTCAGAATAATAATCAGATTCTGATCCAGAAGTGTATAACAAGCTATAAACCTTATCACGTAACTCATCATCTAGTTCTAAGAAACGTGGCGTTCCTAGATTGGTTATAAATTACAAACCTTTGAATAAATATTTGAAATGGATTAGATATCATATCCCCAATAAAAGAGATTTGCTATCTAGATTATATGATGCCAATATATTTTCAAAATTTGATTTAAAATCTGGATATTGGCAAATTCAAATTTTTAAAGAGCATACTTATCATAGATAGTATGGTTGAAGATGAATTTTCAATTCATGATTATTCTAAAAATATCAGGGATGATATGCAAGATTATTACTTCTCTGAGTAAGATGAATTGTTATATATGCATAATGGACCCTTCGTGGGCCAGAGGCAGAGGAAAAGGAGGAAGATAATCCTCCTCCTTAGGAGGTCTTTGGACATGAGTAAGAACAGTTTGATTATTTGATTTGCTTCCTGAAGTGGAGGCAATATCAATTATTCCTTTGTTAGTACTCATTTCTTTTATCAAAACAGTCAAATCATCAAGTTTTTTGTCAAGAGAATCGATATGTTCTCCCAAAAATTTTACATATAAACCCGAATAATTGTTTTGAGAAATCAATTATTGATCTCAAGACATATTTAACAATAGTCAACATTTCATGAGCCACCGTAGCATATTTCTTATATTAGTATTTTCTAAAACTTTTGAGATGCATATTAAGCATCTTGATATTTTTAAAAAAAATTGTTATACAAAATGGTTTAGTTATTTCTAAACAAAAAATGAGTTTATTTCAAACTGATGTTCGATTTTTAGGTCTTATTATTATTATTATTGTTGTTGTTGTTGTTGTTGTTGTTGTTGTTACTCATATGTAAAATTGTTTAGTGTATGCACCCAAGAAGGTTTAGCTTTATGCAATGAGATTAAGCTAAATCAAGAGATAAAGAAGCATCGTCTCACTGAGAGACAACAACTAGGGGAATTTTGCGAACAATTTGCTATTGATATCCCTGCTAATAGGAAAAGATCACATAGAAAAAAGGATTTTCTTCATAAGTAAAAGGGTGGATCTCCTCAAAAGAGATATGTAAAATCTCAAAGGAGAAAAGCTTTTCATAAAGCTAGAAAAGAGTTCATAAAATCAAAAAACCCACAGGCTTGTTACAAATGTGGTAGAGTAGGTCATTTTGCCAAAGATTGTAAGATCAAGGATAAGATTAAGGAACTTGATTTAGATGACAATATTAAGATTCTTTATATAAGATTCTTTTAAATTCCTCACCAGATAATTCTGATAGTGATGGAGATGATTCATCAACTAGTGAGGACTTACGAGTCCTCCAAGAAGAAGATTATATTTCATCTTTTGAAGATGAGCAGGAATCCTCTAATAGGGGACAATACTCAAAACAGTGTTGTAACACTGATAATGATCTTCATAATATTTATTCTCAGTTCACAGACTTGAATATTAATGTCTTGACCAATGATAGCATGCTAGAACTGCTAAGGGTTGGTCATATATATATATATATATATATATATATATATATATATATACATTTGAGTTACTCAAAATACCCTTACTATTTATTGACATCACATTAAATTTAGGGACTTTTTTGTCTTTCACCAAAATCTCCTTTTTCTCTGCATTTCCACTCGACCAATCTTCCATTTCCTCTCTAAAATTCCTATTGCTGTCTTGAAGAAAAAATCACAAGGTAACCAAAAAGGTTGGAGGCAAATTAAAACGAGTGACCACACGTGTTAAAAGCCCTAGTATTATAGGCTTTGTGATTGTTGCTTTGTCAAGCATGTAACTTTTGCTCCTCTCCTACCCATTTTATAGGCTTATGCAGTTGGCTTGCAATAAAAAATATTTAATATACTCCCTTTGTCCTAAATGGTTGTTCTGTTTTAGTTTATGAGAATTCAATATACTCCTTTTTAATTTTTGAAAAAAAGTAATATTTAGAGTTAAGTTAAAAAATGATATTTAGAATTTGAAATTATATTTGGACATGCACTTCACTGGATAAAATATTACAGTAGACAATAAATTTGCGTCGAGAAAATAAAGTCAAGACCGAAAGTGTCACGACCTTATCCCCGAACCCGGTCGTGATGGCGCCTCTTGTGAAGACAAGGCCAGCCAGACCAAAGCAGAACACCTCATTTAAACAGTTAAATACCATCAATAGTTCTAAAACATGATATAATAACCATAATTTGCGGAAGTAATGATAACAACAGTAGAAATTATCCCGACACAGCCCAAACCGAGGTGTCACAAGTCATGAGCAACTAATAAATTCGGATACCGGTCTACTAGATACGAAATCCGATATAGAAGTTCAAGGACATGAAAATAGTAAGATAAGGGAGGCACGGGGCTGCGGATGCCAACAGCTACCTCGTAGTCTCCGAAAACACTGCCTGGACTGGGAGGATCAGCACTCATGAGCGTACTCTGCGATGCCTAAATCTACACACACGGCGTAGGGAGTAATGTGAGTACTCCGACTCAGTGAGTAATAATCACAAATAATGGCTGAAAGCAAGAAAACACGTAAAGTCACAAAACAATTCTATATCAAGCAGTAAAAATCACTTAAAGCAGTAAATCAGTGAGACGGCAAGTGAAATTTCTTTAAATCAGGTAAAACAATAATTCAGCAGGTAAATAACAAGCAGAAATCCACCCCTCGAGCACAGTGTCAATCACTCAGAACAGTATCAGCTCCTCGGGCTCACTCTCATCACTTGGTGCTCATTCTAAGCTCTCGACCCATATATCTCTCATAATAACAGAAATCAGAATAACCGCTGCGGCGTGCATCCCGATCCGTACATCGCTGCGGCGTGCAGCCCGATCCATAAAGATAGTCGACTGCGCTCACTGAGGGTGTGCAAATTCTGGAGGGGCTCCTATAGCCCAAGCGCTATATTGTTGCGGCATGCAGCCCGATCCATATAAGTATTGATGCGGCGTGCAGCCCGATCCATAACATATATAATATCCTCACCATTAGGTTCTCAACCCCTCTCAGTCATTAACCTCACAGCCTCTCGGGCACAATAATAGAAGATAGGGATCTCAGCCCACAAATTCCTCCCATTTACGAATAGTATGACAAAACCGGCTCGAATCGTTTAAAACATAGAGAAACATGACCGAGGATACGATTTTTAACAAGTATAGTGAGGAAAATCAGTCAAAATCCCCGAAGGGTTCAAATAGTTGGCACGAAGCCCAAATATGGCAATTATCCCCAAATCATGATGATAACAAATAAGTTTCAGTCAAATACGCGGTGAAATCACCAGTCAGGACGGACCAAGTCTCAATCCCCAGTAGTAAAAGACCTCACGCTCATCATCGAGCGCGTGTCTCACCTCAATATAGCACTAAGATGTGCAATTCGGGATTTTAAACCCTTAGAGCATCATTTACAATCATTACTCACTTCGAACCGGCTGAATCTCTATCTCGCGATGCCTTTGCCCCTCGAATCGGCCTCCACGCGCGTCGAATCTATCCAAAATCAAAACGAATACATCACAATAGGCTAAGGGAACAAAGCCCAAGCGAAAACAATCGAATTACCACAAAATTCTAGAATTTGGTCAAACCCGACCCCCGGGCCCACATCTCGAAATTTGACAAAATTCACAAAACTCGAATCCTTATACTCTCACGAGTCTAATCATATGAAAATTATCCAATTCTGATACCATTTGGTCCTTCAAATCATCATTTTGCATTTTTAAAAGATTTCACAATTTTCTTCCCAAATTTCATCCCAAATCACGAATTAAATGATGAATTCAATGATAGATTCATGTACTCTAGCCAAATTTGAGTTAGAATCATTTATTCCGATGAATTTCTTGAAAAACCTTCGAAAAATCGATAAAATCTGAGCTCTGTAGGTCAAAATATCAAATAAAACCCAAAACCTCATATTTATAGAGTACCCCACAGATCTCCACCTCTGCAGGCCGCACAAAATCGGCCGCGGTCCGCACAAAACCAGTGCGGTCCACACAAAAATGACCGCGGCTGCACAGGCTTACTCTGTAGTGACAGGCTTTAGTATTTTGGACATTACTTTCTCTACAAAAGTCCAAATTGCGATATCTTTACCTTTTTGGAAACTAGACACGAAGGACTACAACTTTTGATTTTTCGTCCTCTCAAAATTCCTTGTGGATAAAAAGATATGAGCTTCCGAAGTAGGACCAGCGGAATATTCTTCACCGCAATCGCACACCATTTTGTGCGATCCGCACAAAGCTTACCGCGGCCGCACTTCATTTTGTGCGGTCCGCACAGCACATACCGCGGCCGCACTCCTTTTTGTGCGGACCGCGCGGGTGAGTTCCGAGGCCTGCAACCCTTCTGGACCTGCTATAGCTATGATTTTCGGCCTAAAACATCTTGGAACCTACCCGAAACTCCCGGAACTTCAAACCAATTGTACTAACACATCCCATGACATCGTTCAAACTTATTCAAAACTTTGGAACGCTCACAACAGTATCAATCACCAATTTAACATAGGATTCAAGCCTAAGAACTCGGAGAACTCTTAAATTATGCTTTCGATCGAAAAGTCTATTAAATCTTGTCCGAATGACCTAAAATTTTGCACACACATCCCAAATGACACAACGAAGCTACTGTCACTCTCGGAATTCCATTTTGAACCCTATATCAAAATCTCGCATATCAACGGAACCGCCAAAATATCAACTTCACCAATTTAAGCCTAAATATTCTCTACAACTCCAAAACCCATTCTCTACAATTTAAGTCACAAGTCATCTCCCGTAGCTAACCGAACCATCGAAACTCACTTCCGAGCCTTCTAACATATAAGTCAACATCCGGTTGACTTTTACAACTTAAGCTTTATTAAAAGAGACTAAGTGTCTCATTTCTTACCAAATCCTCTCCGAACTCGAACTAATCAACCCGATCACATAAAACACGGATAACGAAGCGTAAAGAAGCTAAAATAGGGGAAAATTGAGCGGTAAATCATGAGACGACTAGCCGGGTCGTCACATCCTCCCCAACTTAAACAAACGTTCGTCCTCGAACGAGTCATGAAACATACCTAAAGCCTCAAACAGGTGAGGATATCTGCTCCGCATCTCTCGCTCGGTCTCCCGGTAGCCTCCTCCACGGGCCGACCTCTCTACTCCACTTTCACTGAAGCTATATCTTTTGACCTCAACTTTCGAACCTAATGACCCAAAATTGCTACTGGCTCCACATCATAGGTCAAATCATCATCCAACTGAACCGTGCTGAAGTCCAAAACATGAGACGGATCCCCAATATACTTCCAGAGCATAGAAACATGAAATACCGGATGCACACTCGACAGGCTGGGTGGCAAAGCAAGCTCATAATCCACCTCCCCAATCCTCCGAAGCACCTCAAAAGGCCCAATGAACCGCGGACACAACTTTCCTTTCTTCCCAAATCTCATAACACCCTTCATGGGCGAAACCTTCAGCAAGACCTTCTCACCAACCATGTAGGATACATTTCGAACCTTCCGGTCCACATAACTCTTCTGTCGTGACTGCGCTGTACGAAGTCTCTCCTGAATCACCTTCACCTTCTCTAAGGCATCCTGAACCAAATTTGTCCCCAATAGCCTAGCCTCGACGGGATCGAACCAACCAACTGGAGATCTACACCGCCTCCCATACAAAGCCTCATATGGAGCCATCTGAATACTCGATTGGTAGCTGTTATTGTAAGCAAATTCTGAAAATGGTAGAAAATATCCCATGAACCTACGAAATCAATAACACAAACACGCAACATGTTCTCCAATATCTAAATAGTACGCTCAGATTGCCCGTCCATCTGAGGGTGAAAAGTTGTGCTCAACTCCACCTGAGTACCCAACTCTCGCTGAACAGACTTCCAAAACTGGGAAGTAAACTGAGTACCCCGATCTGAAATGATAGAAACTGGAACACCATGCAGCCGAACAATCTCTCGGATATATAACTCTACTAACCGCTCTGAAGAATAGGTAGTACAGATAGGAATGAAGTACGTGGACTTGGTCAGCCGATCCACAATCACCCAAATAGCATCGAACTTCTTCAAAGTCCGTGGAAGTCCAACAACAAAGTCCATAGTGATCCTCTCCCACTTCCACTCAGGAATAACCATCTGCTGAAGTAAGCCACCCAGTCTCTGATGCTCATATTTCACCTGCTGACAATTGAGACACCGAGCTACAAATCCCACAATATCTTTCTTCATTCTTCTCCACCAATAGTGTTGCCTCAAATCCTGGTACATCTTCGCGGCACTCGGATGAATAGAATACCGCGAGCTATGGGCCTCCTCCAGAATCAACTCTCTCAGCCCATCCACATTAGGCACACAAATCCGGCCATGCATCCTCAACACCCCATCATCACCGATGGTCACATCTCTGGCATCATCATGTTGAACTCTATCTTTAAGGACAAGCAAATGCGGGTCATCATACTGGCGCTCTTTAATGCGATCAAATAAGGAAGACCGAGAAACCACGCAAGCCAACACCCGATTGGGCTCCGAAATATCTAACCTCACAAACCGATTGGCCAAGGCCTGAACATCAACTGCAAGGGGTCTCTCCCCAACTGGAATATATGCCAAACTCCTCATACTCACTGCCTTTCGGCTCAAAGCATCGGCCACTACATTGGCCTTTACCGGATGGTACAATATGGTGATATCATAATCCTTAAGCAACTCTAACCATCTTCGCTGCCTCAAATTGAGATCATTTTGCTTGAACAAATGCTGAAGACTACGATGATTAGTGAATATCTCACAAGATACGCCATACAAGTAGTGTCTCCAAATCTTTAATGCATGAACTATAGCAGCCAACTCCAAATCATGAATGGGGTAGTTCTTCTCATGGGGCTTCAACTGACGAGAAGCATAAACAATAACTCTACCCTCCTACATCAATACACAACCAATCCCAACTCTCGAAGCATCACAATATACGGTATATGAGCCTAAAGCTGATGGCAAAACCAATACTGGAGTTGTGGTCAAAGTTGTCTTGAGCCTTTGAAAGCTCTCCTCACACTCGTCCGACCATACAAATGGAGCACCCTTCTGAGTCAACTTGGTCAAGGGCGATGCGATCGATGAGAATCCCGGAACAAACCGGCGATAATAGCCTGCCAATCCAAGAAAGCTACGAATCTCTGTGTCTAAGGAAGGTCTAGGCCAACCCTGAACCGCCTCTATCTTCTTTGGATCAACCTTAATACCCTCGCTGAACACCACATGTCCCAAGAAAGCCACTGAACTGAGCCAAAACTCACATTTGGAGAATTTTGCATAAAGCTTCTCCTCCCTCAATCTCTGCAATACAACTCGCAAATGCTTTGCGTGCTCCTCCTGACTACGTGAGTACACCAGGATATCATCAATGAATACAATAACGAACAAATCCAGATAAGGCCGAAATACACTGTTCATCAAATGCATGAACGTTGCTGGGGCATTGGTCAGCCCGAAAGACATGACAAGAAACTCATAATGACCATATATGGTCCTGAAAGCAGTCTTAGAATATCTGTATCCCTGATCTTTAACTGGTGATAGCCCAAACGGAGATCAATCTTGGAGAACACTCTCGCTCCCTGAAGTTGGTCAAAGATCATCAATGCGAGGCAAGGTATACTTGTTCTTAATTGTTACCTTGTTCAATTGCCTAAAATCAAGGAACATTCTCATGGTGACACACTAGGCCGAATGAACCCCTTATCTAGGAGTCCTTGAAGCTACTTCTTCAATTCTTTCAACTCCGTTGGTGCTATACGATACGGTGGAATAGAAATAGGCTGAGTGTCCGGCACCAGGTCAATACCAAAATCAATATCCATGTCTGGTGGCATGCCCGGCAGGTCTGCAGGAAACACATCGGGAAAATCCGTCACAACTGGAATAGAATCAATGCTAGGAGTCGCAGCTCCCACATCCCTCACAAACGCTAAATATGAAAGGCAACCCTTCCCGACCATACGCTAGGCCTTCGAGAAAGATATCACTTTATTAGGAACATAATCACTCACACCACGCCACTCGATCCGCGGTACTCCCGGCGTAGCCAAGGTGACTGTCTTAGCATGACATTCTAGAATAGCATGACATGGAGATAGCCAATCCATGCCCAAAATGACATCAAAATCCACCATGCTCAATAGTAATAGATCTACTCGGGTCTCCAGACCCCCAATAATCACCACACATGATTGGTACACACGGTCTACAATAACAGTATCACCCACCGGGGTAGATACATGAACAAGTAAAGCAAGAAACTCATAGGGTGTACCCAAATAACGAGCAAAGTATGATGACACATAGGAAAAGGTGGAACCGGGATCAAATAATATAGAGGCATCTCTGTGGCAGACTGAAACAATACCTATAATGACAACATCTGAAGCAATAGCATATGTCTTGCCTGGAATAGCATAAAGATGAGCCTGGCCACCGCCTGATCGACCTCCCCTTCTAGGGCGACCCCTGGCTGTCTGACCCCCACCCCTAGCTGGTTGGGCAGGTGGTGAAGTAACTGGAGCAGAATTCAAGGGTTTACCCCTCTGTTGAAGTTGACCATCACAAAGTTGAGGGCACTGCCTCCTCATATGTCCAAACTCTCTGCACTCATAACAACTACCTGGTGCTGGAGATGGGGACTAAAGGGAACCCCTGGCACCGGAATGACCAGTAGAAGGACCTGGCATGGAAGAACCCTGAGCTGACGGGGCACGAGATGAACTCTGAGCTGGGAGGGCACTAAGTGAAGACTGGCCCTGCTGAGTACCGTGATAATCATGACCCGAAGATGCCCCATGATAACCTAGGTGGGCTAACTGAGTAGGCCTGAAAGAATGACCTCTACCATGCTGGAACTAGCCCCTCGAAGGAGCACCATTGTAACTTCCAGATCCTTGAGGCCTCTTGGCCTCCCTCTCCTCTCGATCCTGACGGCAAACCGTCTCAATCTCGCGAGCGATATAAACCACCTCCTCGAACGTAGCACCCAACACCCTCTCTTGGGTCATAAGAATACGGAGATGACAGTTAAGGCCATCAACAAATCTCCTGATCCTCTCACGATCTGTTGGAACCATCCAAATGGCATGACGAGCCAACTCAGAAAACCTCGACTCATACTGTGACATAGTCATATCCCCTTGTCACAACCACTCAAACTATCTACGCAGCTCCTCTCTGCGGGATTGCGGTACATACTTCTCCAAGAAGAAAGTGGAGAATTGTTGCCAAGTAAGGGGCATTGCTCCAACCGGCCTACGCCTCTCATACGCATCCCACCAAGTGAAGGCAGCCCCAGAAAACTAGAAGGTAGTAAATGCCACACCACTAGACTCAAGAATCCCTACTGTACGGAGCATCCGCTGGCACTTATCCAAGAAAGCCTGGGCATCCTTGCCCTCTGCTCCGCTAAATGTCGGAGGCTGGAGTCTACCAAACCTCTCAAGACGACGTTGCACATCATCCGGCATAACTAGCACAACAAACTCCTGAGCTGGTGCAACCGGCTGGGCTGGAGGTGCCCCCGGCGTCTGAAGTCCCTGCACTACCTGCTTAGGTGTGCGAGCAGCGGGGTCTGATTGCCTCTCTCGGCCTGTGAAGTAATTGCTGCTATAGTGGCTAAAACTGCCTGAGCCAGGCTAGTGCAAACTGATAAGATCTGTGTCAAGGCCTCCTGAAGACCCAGAATCACGATAGGCATAGCTGGTGCCTGAACTGGTGCTGCTAGAGCATCCATAGCTGGAGCCTGATCCGGAACTAGGGCAGCTGGTGGATCTACAGGTGCTACCCTCGCTGCTCTGCTGTCGCGACCACGACCGCGTCCACGGCCTCTAGTGGTCTCAACTGGTGGCACTGGTGGTCGTCCACCTTATCTGGTAGCTCGCGTCCTCACCATCTGTGTGAGAATGGAATAACAGAAGTTTAGTACTTGGACCAACAAGTTTGCACGACAAGAATTTCAACAATATGAAGTTTTTCCTAAAGGTTCTGCAGCCTCTCAAGGATAAATACAAACGTCTCCGTACCGATCTGTGAGACTCTACTAAACCTACTCATGACTTGTGAGATCTAAGTAACCTAGGCTCTGATACCACCTTGTCACGACCCTAACCCCGAACCCGGTCGTGATGGCACCTCTCGTGAAGACAAGGCCAGCCAGACCAAAGCAGAACACCTCATTTAAGCAGTTAAATACCATAAATAGTTTTAAAACAAGATATAATCCATAATTTGTGGAAGTAACAATAATAACAGTAGAAACCATCCTGACACAGCCCAAACCGGGGTGTCACAAGTTATGAGCAACTAATAAATCCAGATACCGGTCTACGAGATACGAAATTCGATACAGAAGTTCAAGAACATGAAAATAGTAAGATAAGGGAGGCACGGGGCTGCGGATGCCAATAGCTACCTCGTAGTCTCCGAAAACACTGCCTGGACTGGGAGGATCAGCACGCATGAGCGGAATCTACGATGCCTAAATCTGCACACACAGTGTAGGGAGTAATGTGAGTACTACGACTCAGTAAGTAATAATCATAAATAATGGCTGAAAGCAAGAAAATACGTAAAGTCACAAAGCAATTCTATATCAAGCAGTAAAAATCACTTAAAGCAGTAAATCAGTGAAGACAGCAAGTGAAATCTCTTTAAATCAGGTAAAACGATAATTCAGCAGGTAAATAACAAGCAGAAATCCACCCCTCGAGCACAGTGTCAATCACTCAGAACAGTATCAGCTCCTCGGGCTCACTCTCATCATTTGGTGCTCATTCTCAGCTCTCGACCCATATATCTCTCATAATAATAGAAATTAGAATAACCGCTGTGGCGTGCAGCCCGATCCGTACATCGCTGCGGCGTGTAGCCCGATCCATAAAGATAGTCGACTGCGCTCACTAAGGGTGTGCAGACTCCGGAGGGGCTCCTATAGCCCAAGAGATATATTGTTGTGGCGTGCAGCCCGATCTATATAAGTATTGTTGCGGCTTGCAGCCTGATCCATAACATATATAATATCCTCACCATTGGGTTCTCAACCCCTCTTAGTCACTAACCTCACAGCCTCTCGGGCACAATAATAGAAGATAGGGATCTCAGCCCACAAATTCCTCCCATTTAAGAATAGTATGACAAAACCGGCTCGAATCGTTTAAAACATAGAGAAACATGACCGAGGATACGATTTTTAACAAGTATAGTGAGGAAAATCAGTCAAAATCCCCGAAGGGTTCAAATAGTAGGCACGAAGCCCAAATATGGCAATTAGCCCCAAATCATGATGATAACAAATAAGTTTCAGTCAAATACGCGGTAAAATCACCAGTCGAGACGGACCAAGTCTCAATCCCCAATAGTAAAAGACCTCACGCTCATCATCGAGCGCGTGTCTCACCTCAATATAGCACTACGATGTGCAATTCGGGGTTTCAAACCCTCAGAGCATCTTTACAATCATTACTCACCTCGAACCGGCTAAATCTCTATCTCGCGACACCTTTGCCCCTCGAATCAGCCTCCACGCGCGTCGAATCTATCCAAAATCAGAACGAATACATCACAATAGGCTAAGGGAACAAAGCCCAAGCGAAAACAATCGAATTAGCACAAAATTCTAGAATTTGGTCAAACCCGAACCCCAGGACCACATCTCAAAATTTGACAAAATTCACAAAACTCGAATCCTTAAACTCTCACGAGTCTAACCATATGAAAATTATCCAATTCCGATACCATTTGGTCCTTCAAATCATCATTTTGTATTTTTGAAAGATTTCACAATTTTCTTCCCAAATCACGAATTAAATTATGAATTCAATGATAGATTCATGTACTCTAGCCAAATCTGAGTTAGAATCACTTACCTCGATGAATTTCTTGAAAAACCTTCGAAAAATTGCCAAAATCCGAGCTTTGTAGGTCAAAATATCAAATAAAACCCAAAACCTCATATTTATAGAGTACCCCACAGATCTCCACCTCTGCGGGACGCACAAAATCGACTGCGGTCCGCACAAAACCAGTGTGGTCCGCACAAAAACAACCACGGCCGCACAGGCTTACTCTGCAGTGACAGGCTTTAGTATTTTGGCCATAACTTTCGCTACAGATGTCCAAATTACAATATCTTTACCTTTCTAGAAACTAACACGAAGAGCTACAACTTTCTTTTTTGAATCATCTCAAAATTCCTTGTAGATCAAAAGATATGAGCTTCTGAAGTAGGACCAGCAGAATGTTCTTCACCGCGGTCGCACACCATTTTGTGTGGTCCGCACAACACCTACCGCGGCCGTACTTCTTTTTGTGCGGTCCGCACAGCACATACCGCGGCCGCACTCCTTTTTGTGCGGACTGCGCGGGTGAGTTCCGAGGCCTGCAACCCTTCTGGACCTGCTACAGCTATGATTTTCAGCCTAAAACATCTCGGAACCTACCCGAAACTCCCGGAACTTCAAACCAATTGTACCAACACATCCCATGACATCGTTCAAACTTGTTCAAAACTTCGGAACGCTCACAACAGTATCAATCACCAATTTAACATAGGATTCAAGCCTAAGAACTCTTAAATTATACTTTCGATCGAAAAGTCTATCAAACCTCGTCTGAATGACCTAAAATTTTGCGCACACATCCCAAATGACAAAACGAAGCTACTGTCACTCTCGGAATTCCATTCCGACCCCTATATCAAAATCTCGCCTATCAACCGGAACCGCCAAAATATCAACTTCGCCAATTTAAGCCTAAATCTTCTCTACAACTCCAAAACCCATTCTGATCGCGCTCCTAAGTCACAAATCACCTCCCGAAGCTAACCGAACCATCGGAACTCACTTCTGAGTTTTCTAACATATAAGTCAACATCCGGTTGACTTTTCCAACTTAAGCCTTCTTAAAAGAGACTAAGTGTTTCATTTCTTACCAAATCCTCTCCGAACTCGATCTAATCAACCCGATCACATAAAACACGGATAACAAAGCGTAAAGAAGCTAAAATAGGGGAAAACGGAGCAGTAACTAATAAGACGACTGGCCGGGTCGTCACAGAAAGATATTGCAACAATTGTAGTATTTTATTTTAAATAATATGAGTGTACAATCTCTATGATTCCTCTGATTCTACTTTTCTAATATAAATTTAAGGGCATGTGAGCTTGATTTTGATTTGAATTTGATTTATCCGTCGCGGACACTTTGATTGTTGCCATGAATTGTATCATGAACAAGTAGCCTTGATCCTGAACGCCTTGTATTTAATTTGACTTAGTTCTTGATCTTGAATACTTTAATTGTTCTTCGTTCTTGAGCTTAAACTTGAACTTGATTATTTGAAGCTTGAAACTTGTAGAGAAATTTACGGTGTTTGATCCACGAGCTCTCTCTTGCTTATTGTTATAACTTCTGGTCTCTTTTCTGAGTTATGAAGACCCATATTTATAGTTGTGGAAGGGAGGAGTTATGATAAGAACAAACTCTTTCTGACCAATCAAATTAAAGTGTGACATGGCCGCATTTGATTGGCTAGAACATGTTACTTGCACACGTGGCACAATTTCATTGGCTTTTAATGTGACTTGGCATGCTTTGTCATTTTGATACGTGGCACGATCCTATTGGCTCTTCCGCTTAACTTGACGTGCCACGTCATTTGACACGTGGAACCAAGCTAGGCCTCTAGGAAGATGACATCTTGGGCTTAATAAAGTGGGCTCATCACTTTAGCCCAATTAAATGGGCTAGCCCAATCAATTAAGAATCATTTATTTAAGGGATTTTTCCATTCATATACACTATTTGAAACTTTATTACCCTTAATGTCCATGTTTAGTTAATTACCCCGCATAAATAAGTTTTGTTTACAAAATATATACAATCCACCTTAAATACTTATAAACATAATTGTTTTGTGACAATGTAGGAAGCAACAACAGAGGGACAAGAAGCCCATGTTGTTACAGATTATGTTCTTAAGGTAACAAAAGTTATGTCCAATAACTTCTTTAAATTTTCGACAATGAAAAAGTAGAAGAAATTTGATAACAAAGTGATTTGTGTATTCCATCTGCAACAGAGGGACAAGAAGCCTATGATGTTACAGAAAGTTTTTGGGTTTGAAACATATGGAATTGAAATGGCCATTTTTATAAAAGCTGGTTTTCTATAAACATTGAGCTTGCAGAGAACGTTTCCTTTGACATTTTTTATTTTGTTTGGTTGTTGGATACTAATTTGTTTCCTCAAATGCAATTTAATATGCAACCAAAAAGTCAATGCAATAGTTTTCTACCTCAAATGTTAGTATATTTACGAAATGGACTTACTACTTTACAACTTGGATAAAAAATTCCATATGATCTGTGATTTATATATATAGCGGTAGTGATAATGTCGCGTATGATTGCAAAAACGTTGAATTTCTGCTGTTTGATAGGTCGAACTGTAATGATACCCTCTCATCTACCCCCATTGCAAGTTTTTCCTAGCGAAAAAACAACATTTCCGAGTTCTTTTGTTTAACATTGCAGTCTCCACCCGTAACATATCCAAAAAAAAAAGTTAGTCGCTCATAAGATTTCCGCTATAAGATTTCCGCTACAACAGGTAGATGTATGTGTTGTTCGGTACAAATAAGTAATTAAGAAATTGATATTATTGACGAAGAAAACCACTGTTCTTCTCCATTCCTTTTTCTACCTTAAAAGGCTCTCAATCTATTAATTAATCCATCTATAACATCATATAAACTAAAAATAAACTGTATACAACTAATTATATAATATGCAACTTATTTATAACTTATCAACAACTTTCGTACATATTAAAAATAAAATCCATACAACTAAATATACAATATACACTTATTTATAATTTATCTACAATTTTCATACATTACTTCTACACAGTTAAATACAACTACAATATCATACAACTAAAATATAAATTTTCTACAATTTTACTATAATTTTTCTACAATTTTACTACAACTTTCCTACAATTTCGTAAGTATAATGTATGTCATGTCTTCTTCTTCTTCTTCTTCTTCTTCTTCTTCTTCTTCTTCTTCTTCTTCTTCTTCGAGTTTCAATCTGAAATTCAGCCAAAATCAAGTCTAATATTCACCAAAACAACCTCAAAATTGATATATAAACTCCAAACTATATTTTTAGTTGTTTGCAACAACACCCAATCCAAACAAATAATGGTTTTTGAAAATTCAAATTCAAAGCTTCAAAGCTTATTAATGGTTGTCAATGGTGGAATTGCTGCTCTTTTTCCTTTACTTTACATTACTGGAATTAGGGATTGAGAGATAGATACTTGGGATTTGTACGGTATGTAAAAATCTCTTTATTTAATCCATATATATTGGACCTATATAATTAATTCATTTATATATTAGCCCATAATGTTTATTTGAACCAATATATCTTGAATTTAAAATATAGTTCAAATTATTTAATGGATTTAATTTAAGTAAAATTTATATGCCTACAGTTACAGTTTATGAGCAGAGAAATAAATTTTTTTGAAAATTTTGAAAAAGTGACTTTAAAAAATTCATTTTCAAATCTTTTTTAAAAACTTGCAATATTTCATGGACAAATACAGCTTGGAAAGAAAAATATCGAAAAAAAGAAGAATTTTTTTTATGAACAAACGGGTCCAAGTCACTCCTAAGTAAAAATCAGTGACCGATAGATACTAAAAATTCCTATTAATAAGTAGGGCTTTGATAGGAAGATGTAATAGAGTAACTATTCGATTGTCATTTGGTACATTAAAATATGAAATTTATTTTTAAAAGAACTTTAAAACTCTAGTGGGCGCAATCTTATAAGCAAGCATCTTCCTGCGAATTTTTATAGTTTTTCTTTTCAATTATAAATATTAGGATGTCTTCGGTAAAGCTTGTTGCCGTGAGGACAATTGTTGATGTTATTATTCGAAATTTTAAAACAAGTGATCGTAAATACTTTTCTTGTCTTAAAATGGTTATATTCTAGTTCTTGGGGTATCATATCAAGTGATCCAGACTGCAATTTTGAAGGCACTCCTTTGTCGTTTTGATATGACAAAATCTCAGTATTTTATGTGATATTTCGAATATTAATTAATTGATATTCGATTTATCCTGAGTGCTGATTAATTTGAACACTTGGGTTGCAAAAAGAGACAAGAAATTGAGTGTGTTAACTATTTCAAAACAATCATTTAATTTGATTTGTTTCTTTCTTTGACTGCGGACTAAAATCAATTACATTCAATATTTGAAATTTAAAAAAAAAAAACATTGAGAAACGACATTGAAAAACTGATCTACATTATTCACTAGCGGATCAACAATTTAAAAGACATTTTTATGAGAATGTGGGTAATAAAAAAATAACTAAAATGACATTAATTAGTATAATTTTATTGGTATGATGGTCATAAAAAAATTTCAATGGAATGAAGGAGCTCTCCGGAAATTTTCTACGGATTTTTCAGCTACATTTGGTGTAAGACTGAGCTTCTGAGTTTCGGATTATTTTACTCATCAGTGAATATCATCGATAGTTTCTTGACAACTTTATCCGCCGAAACGTTATTGCAGTTTTCCAGTAAAAAATATTCTGAATAAAAATTTATTTAGATTTCCGATGGCATGTTTGTGGAACACTTCGTCGGAAATACCGTTTTCTGAGTCTATTTTGTTATTTGTGACGATTGCTCGATGGAAAGCCTGTGTATAAAGACTATCATACTCCCTCCGTTTCAATTTAAATGATACACAAAATTTAAGGGGAAAAAAAACTTTTGAAACATATGATCCTAAAAGCTTAAAAGGTAAAAGCTTTGTCGGGTATGCATTTGTACGGCTATAAAAGCTTCTCATTAGGGTAAAGTTAGTAAAATAAAAAATTTAAAGTTAAATTGTTTCCATATATAGAAATATGTGATTCTTTTTGGAACGAACTAATAAAGAAAGTATGCCATCTAAACATAAACGACGCAGTAACTCATACTATTAACTAGAGAAGGAGCCTGACACCATTGGTATCTGGCAGCCTTTTGAACTCGCTCGAAAGTGACAGCAACTAAAGCCATGGACAAATTACGGATCATCCTTGTGCAGGGCAACACCCTCTCATAATATGAATGTGAATTCTAAAATCTTATACTAAAACATGGCCAAAGTACAGAGGGCCGCCACTCATTATCATTTTATTGTCTCGACCAAACTCAGGGTTCAGGCAACTTACATTTATTGCAGCACATTAGAATAGGGAAAAAATGCTTAAAGCTTAATGCTAGAATATTAAGTATCGCTTAAGGGAGTCTGCCGCTATGCCCCAGTGAATGTAGGACCATAAAAACTAAGCAGTATGTCTTTTACGGAAAAGAAATGGTACACAAGCAAAAACCTTGATGATAATTTATCAGTCGATATCCAGTTTCAGGATCCTGAGACAAGCGTGATAATTACAGACGCTTACAATCCATCAGGCAATAACCTGACCAAATAGACACTTGCGAATCTGCAAGATTTAGGAGACAAGTTAAGCAAAGAGAAGATTCTTGGAAACCATGGAAGCAATGATAAAATCTGCAACATTGATGGAAGAAGCAGCACTTATCTGATGGACACAACAAAAGGATAGAGCTTTAAGTAACCTTTCCCCACCTAGCCAAAGCGGGGAAGTAACAGCAGAAAGTTCGCTCTTGCTCTCCCCCACCCTTGTTACAAGGACTAATCACTCGACTCATCTTACTGGTGAGTGGTATGTCCTGTCATTTAGTCATTTCCTTTTATTACCCACCCTCACTTTCATCTACCACTAAACTCATCTTTATGTATGATTGCTACTTATGAATTTTATTAATCCATTGGGGTATGAAAACTGAAGTTTCAAGAGCCTAGTCTCGACAAAGACTAGTAAGCAACAGACAGTCAGACATGCCCACTACCCAAAATTCCTAAATGTATGTAACAAATACAATAGCAAAGGAGCTTATTGGAGATGCTTAAGCCACAAGGTTAGAAGTATAAAATGCCATTGAATTGGCATGCAAAAACTATTTTACGGAGATCAGCGTCATCAGCAACTACAAATGTAAACAATGACTATTCCAAAAACAGAAAAAAAGAACATGTAAGATGTTTTGTATAGGTAATGAACATGTAAGACGCTTGGTAACTCATCCACATGACATCTGAAAAATAACACGGGATGCATGACATTTGGAATAGACAGATATAACTCGGCAAATAGACCACAAATGTATAAACGCTGGTGGAAGGAATACTAGAAAAATTGGCAAGACAAGGACACAGAATTATGAGAAGTAGGAGATAAGGACAAGAGCAAGAACCTCGGGTAGTTTTTTACGGAACACAACTTCCAATCTGGCATCAAGTGTGTTCTCACACACAATTTTCCCATCTCGAGAAGCCAATACTACTCCTCCAGAGCTGTTGGGATAAAAAAAGATAAATTACTAAGAGGAGCTACTTAGCATTTCTGATAGATAATTGAAGCAACTTACCAAGAAGGACCATGTGCATTATGATGAGATGGGGCGGGTGGAAGGTGGATGTGGTCAACTATGATCTCAGGTGAGTGGACCATTGCCTTCTCTGCATACTCCTCCTTTGCAGCATCCAATACATCTTCTACCAGGTGTACATCATCTTTTCGACAACGCAGTAGGACAGAAGGCTCTTTAAGTCTGAGTAAACTCTGCAATCAAAGAGTAGCTCCCATCTTATTCCCAAAGAAAGAAGCAATATCAGTTCAAAAAGCCACCTAGTCCTATTGACAAGTCAAGCCACATTATGGTCATAGACAACACAAACTGCAAATAGCGTTTTTTTAATCATTGTATCTCCTTTTGGCGATAGCACAAGAAACTAGGAACTTGCAAAGGAAAAGAAGGATCACATTACAATGAACATTTTTTTGGATAGATATCACATTAATGAACATATGTGGCGAACTCGAGATTCTGTAAAGTAAAACTTTGGTTCTTGAAGGATCTAACTTGAAGAGAACAGAAATTCTTTGTAAGGCTAACCAAATGATTCCTTGGTATCCGAAACAGCAACCTTGCCTCCTGTAATCTTAGCAATTTAACCACTAGTGTGGACTAAATATGAGATTTATTTTCACAATCTATTTTATCAACATATTGTCATATACAAAATATATGATCGGAACTAAATAAGAATTCATAATATGGTATGCAACAGTGCAGATAATATGAATACATCAACATATCAACTGAAGATACTGATTATCATCTGATGAATAGCTTGTCTTTCATAAAATAAGCTGGCTAATTTTCTGAGTTTTGATAATTTGTTTCAGAAAATCTAGAAGCAAAGAACAAAATCTCATGGTAATGGTTATTACTCAAAAGTACCTGAACAATAAGATCATGAAGAAGCTTCTTATAGATATGATGGTTGTGGTGATGGCTAACATGTAAGAGCTCCTTTGCTGCTGCTTCCTTCATGGAGCTAACCAAGTCATCCTGAGCTTGGAGAACTTTGATCCGAGAGGCATTGAGTTGCATGGAATACTCACTGCAATAAATGCATAACAAAAGAAAGTAGAAGATTATGTTGGACAATAAAGTTGAAATTAGATAATTTATTAAAAAGAAAAAGTTCAATGTTCACCTTTTGGAGCCAAATCCAAACATCAATCAATGAAATTAAATCTCATTTAATCATGTGGCTTATTTGAAAAACAAAAACGAAAGGCCACAAACCCAGCACTATGTTTAAATAAGGTTTGCAATCACTTTTTCCACCATGAATTGCTGTTAAACAGAAAGGTTTTAATGATGAAAGTAGAAACAGAATCAGTGTAAAACATGGAAGCCTAAACATACAGTAAATACTAATTAGAAGTGTTGTAAACAATTCTTTATCTAATGGATACTCAATACTATGGACCACGGAGAATGTAAATCCATGATGATCCAGATTTAATTTTCAGCCTAAAAATGAAAGTTTCAAGTGCTAGTAAAGATCATATAATTACGAACGAATACAAACATTGGCATGCCAAATCAAGATGTATTTGTTATAAGTTAAAGACAACATCTTCTGGAAATCTTATATCAACCTCATTTTATTATCTTTGGGTCAGGGGTGGCCCTTCCATAAAGCAAGTAAAGCAATCGTTTTAGGCCCCAAATTTGTGGGGGGCCCATTTTTGTTACACCTAATAGACTATATATAAATTTTAAAAAGAGTTATGTAAAGTAAAAAAGTTTGATTTCTTTCTTTAACAAATATAGAGAACAAGGATTTGCAACTGCTATGATTACTACCAAGCAAATTGCACTTGAAATGAATAGCGAACCTGAATTTCGTAAGAAACGTTTGATATATAGGAAGTAACAATTTGATGTGAACGTTGATAATGAGTTCTCAAAATCTTTCGAAGAGTCCTTAGAGTTGATTACTTTTATACATAACAGACAAGGCTATTTTTTCACTTCAAAATAGATTTGAACAATTCGAAGCATTTGAAAATATTTTTGGTTTTCTATTTGGCAGTAAAAACTAAGATCATTAGATGTTGAAAATTTGAAAAAATATTGCCTTAATCTTGAATATTTCTTAAAGCATAATAATCAATTTGATATTGATGGTTTAGATTTTTTTTTTTTTTTTTGAATTAAAAGTATTAAGGAAAATAGTACAACTAGAAGATAACAGTTTAGTTGATACACTTAATCAAATAAAAAGATTTAATTTTTTTTCAAATGCCCAAATTGGTTATGGAATAATGTTCATAACTCATGTTACCATTGTTTCAGCGGAAAGAAGTTTTCAAAATTAAAATTGATATTATTTTACCTAAAAACAACAATGTCACAAGAAAGGTTAAATGGATTAGCTATATTGTCAATTGATAAATACTTATTAGGAGTTATTGATTATAAGAAAATTATTAATAACTTTGTATCTAAGAAAAGCTAAAAAAAATAGACTTCAAATAAATCATAAAAAAAAATTAAAAAATTAAGGCCCATCGTAAAGTTTAGTTTTAGGCCACAAAATTCGTCGGGCCGCCCCTCCATTGGGTAAGCAATATGGGGATCCCAAACACAATTATGTTATGTACACTGAGAGTATAAAGATTTCTTTGCAACTGCAAATGACTTTTAACTGTGGTAGTAGGTTAGTTACCAATTTTATCAGATTACCAGTTAATGCTTATGAAGAGATTTACCTTTCATTGCCCAAAAAATGACATGATTGTATTATACATTTTACAGCATGAGCGCACAGAATTTAAATTCATTAAAACAACTCAAACAACGATTGCTAATTCAAACAGAGTTTTGAACTTAACTCTTCCACAAAGAACAACATTTAGAAACAAATGCCTCGAAAAATCTCGAAATTAATCACAATCAAATTAAGAGAAAGTTAGAGAATCACATTTTCTTGCGGACGTCAACTTGTTTCTCCTTGCGTTCGAATTCTTGTCTGATCTTCTTCTTCTCCGCTTCCACTAGCTGCAACTTCTCAATGTTGAATTCCTAACAACAAAATCACAGCCAATGTACATTACATGAGATTAATTAAAGTCGATTTAATTCGAAATTAGAGCGTGATTTGCATAATTAAGAGGCTTACTTCTTCAGCGGAAACGGAAATCTCATTGGCTTTTTCCTCCGCTTCTTGGCGGATGAATCTGACCATCTGCTGGATCTGCTTGGATACATCTGTGTCGTTCATTTTCGGATCTGGATGAATCGAACGGTGAAATGAAGTGATTTGAGTGAATGGCTCTTTTTTGGGCTGTTTCTTTCTCAGAGAAGATATTGGAGCCTTCTAGTAGACCAAAAAAGACAGAAGCTGTAGATACATAATTGCATTTGTTGTCTTAATGCCACCCCTCTTCAGTTAGATCACTATCTTTCCCCTCGTATTTTGACAAAATTGCTATAGCAACCCCTGATGTTTATTTAACTTGCATTCAAGTATCATATTTTACTCGAGTACTATACAAAATATTTAATTTTTACTTTCCGTTATATTTTGGAGTCATTCTTACCTTTATTGCTAGCAAATTATATTATATTTACCCTTGATTTTAATAGAGCTTTCAATGTATAATGTGTAGATCTCACGTGTTAAAATATTTCGTGAAAAAAGTTCGAATTTACATAATTACTTTTGGCTAAGATGTAAAATTACCTTTTATTATACTTCAGGTTAGATCTCTATTAGGATCAATAAAAATATGAATCAATTTACTAACAATAAGGATATGAATGACCCCAAAGTATTACTAACAACAAAACTAAAAAATATATTTACTAACATCAATTTTATGAATGACCCTAATGTATAAATGGGTGACAAAATTAAATGCTATTGTATAGTAGTAGATAGGTATTTTACCCTTTTGTCTTTCAAATTAAAACTACCTTTAAGTCCTCAAGTATGACAGAGTTAAACCTTCGAAGGGGAAGAGGAAACTCATGAAACTTTTCGAATTCATGCAACTATGACGTTATTTGTCTTATGAGGACTAGGAAATTGGAGATTCTTTGGATTAGGGGTGTCAATAGATATTCGAAAATGGACTAAACCGATCGAACCGTATCGTATCGAATCGATTTTTAGGTTTCTTTTTAAGAACCGTAGGTTTTTATATAAATCTATCACCGCACCGATAATTAGTGTAGGTTTTTTATTTTATAAAAATAAACCGAAAAAATACCGAACCGTACCGAATAAATTTTACATGTGGAAAATATATTTATTTGGTAAGTTTAAAAATAATAATGCATTAAATTTTCTTTGGGCCTTGAAATTATGAAAACTATTACAAGCCAACAAGTAATTACACACAAAATACTAATTCCTAAAACATATTATGCTACTTCTACTTAAACAAAGTTATTTTAAGTATCTGTATTAGCAAGACACAAAAGCAAACTACAATGTATTGAATATGTTTCCTTACATATAATTTAGATTTATCTTTTTGAATATTTTATCTTCTATAGACTTTATTCTTGAGTCTCATCTTGGTATATCTTTCAACTCGTGTGATTTATATTTTCTTTGTCTTTGTTTGATTTCTTTTACGTTGTTGTAGAATAATTGATGGATCTATACTCTAGCCATATTTTTTTTAATTCATCACCCTTTAGACAGTAAAAATGTCTAGAGAGTTTTGCTAAATCTTATAAAAGAACGTATGTTATTGCATTCTATTTCTATTAGTGAATTTTATACGATATTTAAAAAAATACCGAAAATTAACCGAACCGTACTAATACCAAAGAGAAACCGACATGATTGGAACGGTTTCGAAAAGTCTAATTTTGGTTATACATAATAAAATAACCGAAAAAATGGTATGGTATAAATTTTATAAAATAACTGTCTGAACCGAACCATTGACACCCCTACTTTGGATACATCAAAGTTCTCTATATATAACAACGGCTTAGCTGCCTAATATTAGTTGAAATTAAAGTTTCCATATTACCGTTCTGAAATCAAGATTTCTTGAATTGGAACATACAGATACGGTTTGCAAACTTTTGTACTTCCGTAATATAATTGTTAACACCAAACATAGAAGAATAGAAATGGAGGCATTGTCATGTGTAGTCAGGATGCCAGATCAAGAACCCAATTATTTTGGAGAAGCAGCTGTTGTCTAAAAAAAAAATAATCATCAGGAGCACCCGCCATATAGAGTCAATATTCATTCATGATCTTTACTTTATATACACGGATGATATAAAAAATATTCATACTATCCATATATTATTAAATGATATATCACATAATTTATCTTATTTTTTAAATTTGTAATTCTGTTATTTAAACAATTATATGTAGCTATTTTGTAGGCGATCTGATGATAATAAAATTTTCTTTACCGTCATTATATATAAAAGTTTAAAGTATCATCTCAGTCATTTTGTAATGCTTATAGCCCGTTTGGTCAAGCTTCTAAAATTAACTTATTTTGAGAAGTGTTTTTCTTAAAAGTACATTTCAAAAAAGTACTTTTGGTGGTAAGCAGTTTGAGTTTGGCTAATTAATTTGAAAATTACTTTTGAGCAGTAATTAGTGTTTGGCCAAGCTTTTAAAAACTGTTTCTAAGTGTATTTTTCTCAAATGTGCTTCTCAGAAAAGTACTTTTGGAGAGAAGCTGTTTTTTTCTGCTTCTCATTCTCCTCAAAAACACTTTCTTTCCTTCTAAAAACTTGATCAAACACCTCAATTTTTGAAAAAACTCACTTTTAACCCAAAAAAGTTTGGCCGAACAAGCTATTAGTTGACTCACTCTGAACAAACTTTGGACACATATAACTTAATCCTAATTCATCAGAGGAGTATCTAATAGCACTTATTAACATGTTTTAAAAATAGTAATCTAATTATAAGCTATGATTCTCTCACTCTCACAGCAGTTTATCTCGTGTTAATGCATTTTCAGGAAATATACACGGAGTTCAACGAGGTTCAGTATGGAGGGTGTATTATACATATATCATTCAGAGCACCTAATTTTTTGACTATATTTAAAAAATTTATCACCTTTTTAGTGTTTAATATTCGTTAATTTAATCTTGATATTTTAGCATTTATTTCACTTTTTAGTAGGTTCATTTAATAAAATTGAAAACTATAAAAATAACCACACTTTTGGAATATTAATGTTACTTGCAAAAAAAAAAAAAAAAAATCTACAAAAAAGAAAGAGAATGTCACGTTTTTTTCCATATAGTGATCTTTTAGAATGCATCATTTTTTGATTTTATTTATTTATTTAGTTTTTGTGTTGTTCTTATCTGGCAAATGCACTGGCCAAGCGCACGCTAGGTGTGATGAACATTTCTTGTCCTCCAATTCACCCACTTCACACCATCTAATACACACACATATCATATAAGACCTCACTCACGTAACACCTTGTGGAGAACACACACAAAAAAAGGGAGATACATTAAGAAACCCAGAGAGATAAGCAAGAAAGGGGGCAGTCGTAGCTTCTCCTCGCAAAAGAGCCAAACACACGAAAGTTACACCCAAAACCCTAAACAACTTCATCTTCCTCACTCAATAACCATAAAAACCAGCAAAAACTTCAGCCATTGAAACAACCTTTAAACTCTATCATTTGCCATGGAAATCAGCCCCAAAACAGCCCAAGAAACGCAGCACTTCAGCCCCAAAATCCAGCCATGAAAACGCAGCCAAAAGCTTCACAAAAAAACAGCATGAACATTGCTTAAAGTCAGTCGGAAACAGCCTTAAAATAACCTCAAAACCAACCCCAATAACCAGTAAAATTTCAGCCGCAAGAGGCTCATTCTTTGATTTGCTTCGCCGTCGAGCTTCGGACTGTGGTTCTCAAGTTTGGTTGGCATTTTCCATTGTAATCCAAGGTTGAAGATTCAATATTAACATGAAAGGAAATTTTCTCCATTAAAGTTTATTCTTCTACTCCCGTTTAAATTTTGATTTTATATTGTGAATATATCGTTTTGAGGCATAGAACTTGTGAAAGTTATTCATTGTGATATTGATTCTTTGTCATTTGGTTATCTGCTAGTTTGGCTTGTTTATTGCTGAAATTTTTTGAAAGTCTGTTTGCGGTTAGTTCTTGTAAGTTAAATTTCAAATTGCATATTAATTGGAACATGAGCAGAAATTTGAGTATTTCAGATCTGGTTGTAACAACCCGATTGATCGTTTTACTTTCTAAAAACCCGTTTTCCTAAATAAGACTTCTCATACTTGTTTTAACTGATTTATAACTTGCGGGATGGTTGGTTCAGGATTTGAAATAGTTTGGGTTGAAATCGGAACACTTGGTTTCTTAAGGTTGGCTTAAGAGGTCAAGTTTGACTTCGGTCAATGTTTTGAGTAAACGATTGTGGAATCGGGATTTGATGATTTTCATAGGTTCGTATTACGATTTCGGACTTGGGCGTATGTCCGAATCGGGTTTTGGGTGACCCGGGAGCGTTTTAGCGCATAATAATAAAAATTGGTTCTTGAAGGTTTTAGAAGTTCTTAAATATTTGGTTTGGAGTAGGTTTTTGTGTTATCGAGGTCTAAATAGAATTCCGAGACTGAGAATAGTTCTGTAATATCATTTAAGACTTGCACGCAAAATTTGGTATCAATCCGAGTAGTATAAGTATGTTTCGGCACGGTGAAAGTAAATTGAAGAACTTGAAGTTCTTAAGTTTGATTCATTGGTTTTGGGTGGCGATTCTTAGTTTTTGATGTTATTTCGGTGTTCTGATCACGCGAGAAAGTTTGTATGATGTTGTTAGACTTGTGTGAGTATTTGATGTGGAGCCCCGAGAGCTCGGGTGAGTTTCGGACGTGTCTTGGGAGTGAAAACACTCCAGTTTTCTAGTATTTTTGGTCAGGTGTTGCATGTCTCGCAAATACGAGGATTTGTTCGCATTTGTGAGGAAGGCTTCGCAATTACGAAGAAGCCTGAGCTGGGCAGTCATTGCATTTGCGACATTTCCTTCGCATTTGCGAACCCAGCAGTGTCCGCATTTGCGACCCTTTTGTCACATTTGCGACCCTTACAGAGGGAGCTCATGTTCGCATTTGCGATGGATTTGTCGCAAATGTGACCTTCGCATTTGCGAATCGATGTCGCAAATGCGACATCAGAGGCCTGGGCACAGCTTTTAAAAATGGGGACTTAGGTCATTTATTTCATTTCACTTCTACACTTGGGCGATTTGGGAGCTTCCAAAGAGGGGATTTCAACCTAGCACTTTGAGGTAAGATAATTCTACTTAATGTGAGTTTAATACTTGGTTTTTCGGTAGATTAACACACAAAGATTAGTGAAAAATTATGGGATTAGAGCAAAATCTAGGATTTTGATAAAAACAAGATCTAACCACGAAATTTGTTATGGAATGGAGTAAAAATCATATATTTTTTATCCTTAGGTTATGGGTAACAACTTTCTTCAAAAATTTCTGGAATTCAGGCCGTGAGCCTGGGGAGGAATTTTAGGAACTTTGCATTTAGGGTTGGAAAATTACTCTAATAGCTAGAATATGAACTCTTGAGCTTGTATTGACTAGTTCTTACGTCGTTTGATTAGTTTTGGATCGTTCGGCTCCGAATTGAGGGTTTTGAGCACGTTCTTGAATTTGGAAGTAAACTTTGGAGCAAGGTGAGTCTCCTTTCTAACCTCGTAAGTGGGAAATAAATCTCTAGGTGAATTAAATAAATATTTGTGACTATCTGTGGGGGCTACGTACGTACGTGGTAACAAGAGTCCGTGCGTAGATACTATTATGTTAATTGTCCGGGTAGTTTAGGACCCGTATCATACTATACATGCAAATGCTTACATTTTTACTTGCTACTGAGATCGCTTATGACATGCTAGGAATCATAAATAAATATAAACGAATGTACGCACTTACTTGAGAACTTGTATGAATTTATTTGACTACAAATGAGCAATGTGTGCTTACTTGATAATAATTGCTAATTGTGGATCGGACCGATTGCCTCGGTAGAAATAGATGCATCTATGGTTCACGTCATTCGACCCTCTGGCAGTGCACAGTTATATTATATTGGACCGGGCCGTACAACCTCGGCATAATGTGCGTATGTTATTTATGTGGAATTTATCCAAGATTTACTCTGTTTAATTGCTTTGAAATGCAAATTATTATATGCAATGACTGAAATTGATATATCATTTCTCCTTGATTCTAAGACTGTCATTATATTCATGGTATCCATGCTTAGCGTAATGCTTAAATATTATTGATATTGATCTTAATAAGTGTCAAGTCGACCCTTTTGTTGATACCCAATTTTTCCCTCATATATTTTAAAATGCATATATACTTTCAAAATAGTACATGAGCATCAACCAGCATTTTTTCCATAATTTTCTGTAATCTTTCAAAAAAGATTTTAATTAATTTATTCTAACATTTTATTATCCAAATAATCACTAATTGCATCACAAACTGTTTTATGATAATTTTATTGCTTACTTTTATAATTTTATATTTATACGGCGGAATAGCCTGGGAGACATTTGTACTTGTTCCGGTTTGTCATCCCGGTCCCTACACACCATAAAGTTTCATCCAGACACCTCAACTTAATCAAAATAAGACTTTTAAACCCTTTTGACCATTGATCGAGCTTATGTGGCATTGATATGGCTGAAGTGGACAAAATGAGTGATTTACACTCATATTAGGTGCGTGAGCTGATGATTTTTCTTTATTAAAAAAATAAAAATTAATAAATAAAAAAAAATACTAGCAGTTATTCTAGTATGAAAGAAGACTCCCCCTCCCTTCGTTCTGCCCCACCCTTTCTTTTTCGTATCCATCCCCCTTCGTTCTGCCCGCCCTCTTCTTCAGTCCCTTCCCCTTCGTTCTGACCCCCCCCTCTTCTCCTCCTCTTCCCCCTTCGTTCTGCCCCTTCCCCCTTTCTTCTTCAGTTCCTTCCCTCTTCGTTCTGTAACACCCCCTGCCTCTTCTCCTCGGCTTCTTCTTTAGATCCCCTCTTTTCCCCTTTTTCTTCATCTTTCTTCATCCCTTCTTTCATTAGATTTTCTCCTTGGTGTGTATTTCTTCTTCCATCATGTCATTTTACCCTTCTCTATGGCTCCTCTATTTTTTTTCGGTGGTTTAAGCTTTCAAAATTTTTCACAACTCTTCCAAATTGGGGTAGAGGAATAAGTCAAAATTCAAAAGACTTAATTCTCTACTCATGTATTTTTCATGGATAGATAACATTTTTTAAAAGAGGAGTGAAGGAAGTGGTGGTACTCATGGTGGAGGAGCCATGACATGTGGGTTATTCTTTTAAGAAGGTTGAGTGGGTGGGTTTGAAGAAGGGAGAAGAGGTTTTCTTTAATTTTAATTTTAATCTTTTGCTTTTTTTATTTTATTTTTTATTTATGAAATTATAATTTTGTTAAATAATATTATTTTGGCATAGAATGTGATGTGGCTGCTGATTTGTCATCCACGTCAAGCAAGTGAGCGTCACACGATTCCGGAGGTGTTTAAAAATCTTGTTTTGATTAAGTTGAGGTGCCTGGATGAAACTTTATGGTGTGTAGGGACCAGGATGACAATCAGAACAAGTACAAGTGTCTCCTACGCTATTCTGCCTATTTATACCAAGCTTTAATTATTTCATGAATAGCCATATGTGCGTATTAGGGTTATAATTGCAATATCTTTGCAATAATAGCTCATGTGTACATAATTACCTTATTTCACAAAGAAAATAATCTTTTGTATTTTTATAGTATTAAGTAATTATTTTAAATCATTTTTATGCATAAAAATTATTTTTATCATTTAATTAACTATTTTTACAAATTATTTTATCAATTAATTGGGTATTTAACAAATAGCCTCTTTAATTTTGTTTAATTTCTGACCTCAGCCAAATTATTACCCCCGGCCCAATTAAAATCACAGCCCAAATACCCTGACCCAATTTTAAAACCCGGTCAACCCCTTAGATCAAATCCTGGCCATTGATCTCAAAAGCTCAACGGTCCAGGTTCATTTTTCTTTTTTAATTACCCATAACCCCTCCCCCCCAAGGCCCTACTCATTTTCCAATTACGTCGCCTCTGAATCCTCTCCTCCTCTTTTCTCTCTCAACCTTCCCCTAACCCTAGCCCATCGTCACCTAAACCCCTTCGATCTATGGGGTTTCTCTTCGATCTTGAGCATTATCTGGTCTCTTATCTCTACTGGTTATATGATTTCTACGCTGTTTGATGTGAATATCAAGAGACTCGAACCAAATCTGGTTCAAAATCTCTCCGTTCTCGATTATTCCGTCTATATTCACTTCGATACTTGCGAGTATGAGTATTTTCATATTTTTGGGTTTCAAATCTCTAGTTCAAACCAGATTTGATTCGCTTTTGTCTTTTTTTTACGAACCTAGCTATTTTCTGGTTGAATCCGTCTAGATCTCTTTAGATCTGAAATGATTTTGTATTTGTTTGGTATTTCTCCTTTAAGATTTTCTATTTTTACTATTGTTATTTACCGATTTCGTTTACTCTAAAAGCTAGGGTTTTGATTTCTGAGAGATTTCTGCAAAAAGGGTTTTTTAGCGTTAAATGTTCTCATCTCTGACTCTCTTATTTACTCTTCGACTGATTTTACTTGATTTAATCAAATCTTGGTTAGTACATGCCTCTTTTCAATGGGAAGTGACTGTTGCACTGTCTGCTGCACTGTTGCATGTACAGTTGCAGACAGTCACTTTCTGCAGTTACTTTCTAGCTGTACTGTTGACTTATACTTCTGTTAGGGGAACACTAAAGGATCAGGTCCCTAATCTGGTTCCTGTAAATCTAAAGGCACACTGCCTAGATTATCTTGAGTTGATTAACATGAATGATGTACCAGGCATGCTTCAGGTCCTTTATCTGGTTCTCTCATGAAGTAAGTTGTTTTACCTTCCTTGATTGTATTTATACGTGTGTGACATCACTTATAATGATGTAAGCAAGGTAGGTAAAAGGTCTTCCATAGAAAGTTGACTGATGCACTATTCCTATGCAGTAGCGTGTGCAGGCAGCAACTTTCCTACTGGAGAGTTGACTTTATACAGTCTCCTCGGGAACTGGTAGGAACCTGTTTCCTCAGTTGTTCCTTCCACTCTGAAGAGTTGAGTTATATCCCACGCTGGATCCCAACCTGGAATTTTGTGATCTCGAGGTCTTGTAAATGTGTAACATGTTCCTTATCTGGTTCTGGATGGTAAGTTTGTTAGATCATCAAAACATAATGCAAAGTACTTATGCCCAAGGTACTTGTAACCTATCAACCCCGGTACCTTACTCAACCAAGTACCAACATACATATCTTACTTATCACATCATCATAGGTAAGTAGGCCAGAAGGGGCATCATGAGATAACCAGAATAAACACGAGGGAATACCCGATATAAAACGATTGAAACTTATACTTGTGATATACGGGCCTATAAGGCAAATGTGATCCATTACATACTTAAAATATAGGCCGACAAGGCCATACAAGTATCAGCATATATGACATCTGTCTACAAGCCTCTAAGAGTACATATTTATCATAAAGGTCGGGATAGGGCCCCGCCATACCAAACAATACACATCTAAATCATAGTGACCAAATAAGTAACTTCGGAGCAAATGGAGGCATCAACATCTTCCGCTGAGCTGATAACCTACTTGGAGGACTCTCGACCTGTCGATCAGGACCTGCGAGCATGAAATGCAGCGTGCCAAGGCAAAAGGAAAGTCAGTACAAATAATGTACCAAGTATGTAAGGCATGAAGATCACTACATAAGAGACATAGATGAAGCATGGAATAAAGAATTCCGCCTGTAAGTTTAAATAACTTTGTAAATTCTGAAACATTTATAATGTCATGCACGTATGTATAAATGTCGTGTCATACATAGGTATAGGTGTACATAACATTATCAAGCCTCTGAGGGCATCCCATCATATTATCTCGGTCACTGTGGGCAAAATCATCAACGTATACCAGCTGATCAGATGGTGGTGCGTATTAATGTCGTAACCTTTTCATATATCCCATATACATATAATATACATATATACGCGTATATAGCGCCATCTTATCATGGGTCAACGTACATGTATAAATAAATGCAATGCATGAGAATTATGTCAATAAAAAACCCTCGGAAGTCATAAGACTATTATGCTTTTGAGTAATATCATGAAGTAAACTTTTTTCAACTTACATATTTTTTTGAGACCCATGAACAGAAGATGTAATAATAAGACACATGGGAATTCAAAAATATAGGCACCTCTAATACTTCTATGAATAGAGTCGTTTATGAAAACTGTGTATTTGCTCATTTCGTTTGTATCGTATGGATCATGCCAAAAAGGAAAGAATGAATAACCTTAACATACCTGAACCGATTCTCTTGATAATCCTTCTAATACACGCCAACCACGACGAAACACGTAACGGCGAGATCGAAATGGGGAACAATCCGTATGATATTCTTGAGAAAGATTGCATCATACTCCCTTAGAATCGCAAATCCAGTTGCTATTATGCAGTATAACTTTGTATGAAAATTTAGTCCAAAATATGTTACTTTGCTTAATTCTAATTCACGTTTCTTTATGAATTAGGAGTCTTATAGTGAAGTAAAAAGATTCTAGGAATTTAGAGTTTCATCGGCTTTTAGCACGCTTATGTAATTTTCTCCTAACTTATGTATAATAATCCTTGTAGGAATTGGATGAAATGATGGATTCTTTTTATCTATTCTTCGCGTATGTTTTATAGTTCTTGCAATAGGAAAACTTTATAAGATCACTTAAATATTTAAAGTGCAAATGCCAATCTCTTATGTCTTTACACGTAGGAAGATGTAGTGTCATGTATTTACCCTTTTAGTTTGTCACCTTTCAACTAAATGTATGAGTCACTTAATTTGAGGGGGGAGGGGGTGCCACATAATCTATTTTAATCCTTATCCAATATATTCCTAATTAATTAGGTAATATCTCATTACCCAATAATTAACTAATTACCTACATAATTAAGAATTATCTCAACTTACTTAAAATATTACTCACTTTTAACATACCTTGTACACCTTACTATTATGGTCATGTAGTACCTTGTATGGCACTCGTCCATAAATACCTGGTATTTTAGGCCGGGTCACATTTTATCCCAAAATGTCAAACTTTGTCGAAAATTTATTTTCTTCGATTTGCTTATCCTCTCACCTTCACGAATTTACCCATCATTTGTTTAAAATAGCATAATGCTTATAATCTCCAAATAATTTTGTCCTTAAACTGAGGTCAATTATTTTACGACAATTTCACGTATAATACTACATGGTGTAATATTGTCGTAATATAATACTGCGGGGCATAACATCGACATAATACTGTGGGGCGTAACATCATTCCCCCCTTAGGAACATCCATCCTTGAATGTTGACTGATGCACCTATCATTCTCATAACCCATAGCTCTTGCGAATACTTTAATATTCTTCTTTCTATTTAGGCAACTATTCTTTTGAATAAATCCAAAGGTCAGGGTATTCCCCACTTTAAGTCTCTTTCTCACACCACGACTTGTAGTCGGAATCCTTCTAATCTCATAACTATTGCTACCTTCTACCATGCAGCATGTACGACTCTAACTTTGTATGTGCACATATGCGGCACTTCTTTCCTCTTTCCTGCAGCTTTTAGCCATTCTTTAGGCCTCACTTTATGAACATATATAAAATTATGTCAAGTTGTCCCTCTGGGTGTCATTAGCTTTACTACATCTAAGTAGGTCATACTATACCATAACTCTTACTTCGATTTATTGTTACTGAGGTCTACGACCAAACTCCAGGTTACTCTCGTTGCTTATCCTATATGCATAAAGCTAAGTCTTTTAACGCTTCTTCATTACTGTTCATCTTAAGACTGATGGCTTAATCTCATCTCGTACTTTGTATCTTTTATCCATCCATTGCCGATCCATCTCAGTGTTTATCTACAATCTTCCATTGATAACTTGAAACTTCTTACGTAATACATTGCCACTAGGGCTTATGTTGCATCGAGGAATATTTGAAGTGATTTTTCTGATTCACTTAGGAGCGATATTGTACTTCAATAATCGTATTTTATAGCATCCTAATGTGATTTACCTTACGTGGGTATTTTAATTCCGTACAATCCATGAAATCCTCTTCAAATCATTACTTAGTCGAAGGCTCAAACGTCATCCTTTATCTTTTACAATTATACCTTTATTCTACTACCAGAGCAGCATTCCATCTCTTCTAAATGCTACTAGTCTTAGATTCCTTGAGTTCATTCAGGCTATACTGAGCTCTTTATAACTTAGAGAAGCCATCAGCTATTTTATTTTCATGGGCTTAATCCCGAGGACTCGTCTGTTTCTCATTACCTTCTCACTCCCCCTTTCTTGTCCTTACTCTTATCTTCCCTAAGTACTTATTGTAGTGAGAAAAAAAAAATGAATGGAGAGCCATTCAATTCTTTCATTTACGCTTGCTTAGGATGGGACGATCATGCAGATCAAGCTAAATAACTTTCTTTGGAGCCCTAATGTTGTTACTCTTTTTCTTTGGGCAAACTTATTTCACTTCACATATATGATCCTTATCCTAAATTGCACACAATTTATTTTCGTGTAATTTTTTGAAAGAAAAAAATTTACTCATTCAGAAGCTTTTCTGGTTCAAAATAATGTTGTCCCGTCTTGATAAAATAATCTTATCCCATAATCGTAAATAGTTTGATTTTTAACATGAAGAAATTTCTATATTTTTTGTTTCTCTTCTAGCAACCATTTTTTTTAATAAGTATTCTCTAGTACTAGTACATTTTTATTTTTATATTATAGAAAGAGTGGTGGTTTCGACATGTTTGTTTCTGGATATTAAATTCAAAATTGAGGATAATTTTATCTTTTTGCAGTGTTTTAATGTAACTTGTTTATCGTATATGTGTCTTTTATTATACAACTGAATAGTCCGCCACGTAGCATATCACTCTTTTCGGCTTTTGCCTTTTGTCTCGCTTCTGGAATTGCTTTTCAGGTTCCTCTCCTCTCTTAAGCTATTTCACTTCTAGTTGATTCGCACGGCCACCTTTTTAACTTTTCTCTTCTCTTTGTTTTCTTCTTTTATGTAAATAGATGTAAGAGTTATAGTTTGTATATTTCTCTGTATTGTTGCTTACTTTGGATAATTTTCTCTTTTTGCAGTGTTTTAGTGTAGCTTGTGTATCGTATATATGTATTTCATTATGCAACTGAATAGTCCACCACGTAGCATATCACTCTTTTCGGTTTTTGCTTTTTGTCTCGCTTCTGGAATTGCTTTTCAGGTTCCTCTCCTCTCTTAAGCTATTTCACTTCTGGTTGGTTCAAAACGTTGCCTTTTTTACTTTTCTCTTCTCTTTGTTGTTTTCTTTTATGTAAATAGATGTAAGAGTGGTAGTTTGTATATTTGTTTTTGTTGTTGCTTACTTTGGATAATTTTATTTTTTTTGCAGTGTTTTAATATAACTTGTGTATCGTATGTGTGTCTTTCATTATGCAATTGAATAGTCCGCCATGTAGCATATCACTCTTTTTGATTTCTGGAATTGCTTTTCAAGTTCCTCTCCTCTCTTAAGCTATTTCACTTCTGGTTGGTTCGCAATGTTACCTTTTTCACTTTTCTTTTCTCTTTGTTGTCTTCTTTTATGTAAAAGATGTAAGAGTTGTAGTCCGTATGTTTCTCTTGTTGTTGCTTACTCTGGATAACTTTATCTTTTTGCAGTGTTTTAATGTAACTTGTGTATCGTATATGTGTCTTTCATTATGCAACTGAATAGTCGCCACGTAGCATATCACTCTTTTCGATTTTTGCTTTTTGTCTCACTTCTGGAATTGGTTTTTAGGTTCCTCCCCTCTCTTAAGCTATTTCACATCTAGTTGGTTCGGATGGTTGCCTTTTTCACTTTTCTCTTCTCTTTGTTGTCTTCTTTTATAGTAAATAGATGTAAGAGTGGTAGTTTGTATTTTTCTCTTTGTTGTTGCGTACTTTGGATAATTTTTTCTTTTAGCAGTGTTTTAATGTAACTTGTGTATCTTATATGTGTCTTTCATTATGCAACTGAATAGTCCGCCACGTAGCATATCACTCTTTTTGGTTTTTGGTTTTTGTCTCGCTTCTGGAATTCTTTTTCAGGTTCCTCTCCTCTCTTAAGCTATTTCACTTCTGGTTGGTTCGCAAGGTTACCTTTTTCATTTTTCTCTTTTGTTTGTTGTCTTCTTTTATATAAATAGACATAAGAGTTGTAGTTTGTATGTTTCTCTTTGTTGTTGCTTACTCTCGATAATTTTATCTTTTTGCAGTGTTTTAATGTAACTTGTGTATCGTATATATGTTTTTCATTGTGCAACTGAATAGTCGCCACGTAGCATATCACTTTTTTTGATTTTTGCTTTTTGTCTCGCTTCTGCAATTGCTTTTCAGGTTCCTCTCCTCTCTTAAGCTATTTCACCTCTGGTTGGCTCGCAAGATTACCTTTTTCACTTTTCTCTTCTTTTTGTTGTCTTCTTTTATGTAAATAGATGTAAGAGTTGTAGTTTGTATGTTATTCTTTGTTGTTGTTTACTCTGGATAATTTTATCTTTTTGTAGTGTTTTAATGTAATTTGTGTATCGTATATATGTCTTTCATTGTGCAACTGAATAGTCGCCACGTAGCATATCACTCTTTTCGATTTTTGCTTTTTGTCTCGCTTCTGCAATTTATTTTCAGGTTCCTCTCCTCTCTCAAGTTATTTCACTTCTGGTTGGTTTGCAAGATTATCGTTTTTACTTTTCTCTTCTCTTTGTTGTCTTCTTTTATGTAAATAGATGTAAGAGTTGTAGTTTGTATGTTTCTCTTTGTTATTGTTTACTCTGGATAATTTTATCTTTTTGTAGTGTTTTAATGCAACTTGTGTATCGTTTATATGTTTTTCATTGTGCAACTGAATAGTCATCATGTAGCATATCATTCTTTTCGGTTTTTGCTTTTTGTCTCGCTTCTGGAATTTCTTTTCAGGTTCCTCTCCTCTCTTAAGCTATTTCACTTCTGGTTGGTTCGCAAGGTTATCTTTTTCACTTTTCTCTTCTCTTTGTTGTCTTCTTTTATGTAAATAGATGTAAGAGTTGTAGTTTGTACATTTCTCTTTGTTGTTGCTTAATTTCATTAATGTGTGTGTATTACATTAAGACAATGAGCCTTTTTGGATTGGCTTGTTTTAAGTGCTTTTAAGTGAAAATTGCTTTTAAGCCATTTTGTAGTATTTGAGTAAAGTAAAAAAGTGCTTTTAAATACATACTTTTAAGCTAAAATAACAAAACAAGCCAAAAGCTAAAAGTTAGAATTCCTAACTTATGGCTTAAAATCTATTTTGACTTAAAAGTTACTTAAAAAAGCACATCCAAACGGGCTCAATGTCTTTTTTTGTTCTTCATATTTTAAGACAATAACTAAATTGCTAATGTTTCTTGGAGACTATGTCCTATAACAAGCTTGGTCTTGGAACAACAGGCTTGCAACAAAGAGATATCGAGCAGTAAGGGAGTTAATGCAGATTAATACTCTGACAACACAATATACCTACTTAATACATGCTTCAGTAAAAGACGTGTTTAGATCAAGAGCTCACTTCTGGGTTCTAGCCATGCTATTCACCATATATATATATAACTCCTTCCAAAACTTATGTGTCGTTCGCTTTTTCCTTTTTTTGCAGTTTTCTTGACTTTAATCGCTCTTTGGTTATTGTAATGATAAACTGCCTGCAATACTGTGGTTACATAATTTCACAAACAACAAAACATAATATCGCAATTAAAACACATAAAGAACTATTAAGGCACGTCGCCTTTTGGAGTTTGGACACCCATCCTAGCCAATGCGCAAATTATTCATACCCAGACGGCCAGACTCCCCTATTGAGCAGTCATCATAGAAGATGATATTTTTATAACAGCAGCAGCCTTTTTGGACAAGAATTATTCAGGTTAACTGAATATAGTAGTAAAATACAATAGATTTAATAGTGACCTATTATTATATGACAAAAGAAATTGTTAATTAAAAGCATAATTAAAAATTAGCATCAAATCTCTGAAAGCGTCAACATATATCGGTCTAACTGCCCTTACTTTTGCTTCTAATTTCTTTTTTATTGTCAGGTCAGATGGAGGCAAAAAATAAGAATTACTCCTATGATAGGAAGAAGTGTGAATTATTTAACTTTTGAAGTTATTCAACGTCATTGCAACAGTTGAAAAAATTGCTTAGTACTTCAGCATCATTTCAACAATAACCAAAATTGTGTGTTTCAATTTATATGAACCTATTTCCTTTTTAGGTCAAGAATAACTCCTTCCCGTACTTGAAATCAATTTACCTTTTCGCAATAATTTATATGTGCCTCATTTTACACCACAAGTTCAAAAGTCTTCTTTTTTCCCCCTTAAACTCCGTGGCTATAGCGCTTGGGCCCGTGTTGAACACGTGCTTACTCCACCTAGTTTGCTAACAGTACTCCCTCTGTTCCAGTTTATGTGAACCTATTTCCTTTTTGGTCCGTTCCAAAAAGAATGAACCCTTTCTAAATTTGGTAACAATTTAGCATAAAGTTACAACTCTACCCTTAATGAGAAGCTTTTATAATCACACAAATACTCTGGACCCCATTTGGACATGTTTAAGACCACAAATTCTAAAGTCTTCATTTTTTTCTTAAACTCCGTACGCAGTCAAACAGGTTCACATAAATTGGAACGGAGAGAGTACTAGATATATTTTCTAGTTATGACTTGTCTACTCTCTCTTTCTTTTCTTTCACTTGGGCTAAATATATGATACAATACTAAAGTGCTCAATGTTGACAATAAAGTGCCTTTGAGGTCCAGTCAAACTTTTAGCTTTTGGAGTTGTTTTACACGATCTCTCTTTTTCTTTCCTGTTATATAGAAAAAGTTAGCTAGCTGGGAAAAATGAAGTTATGTTAAACACTAGATGGTGGTTAATTGTCCACTTGTAAGTTGTAAGGAGTGAAGTAGGGGTGAGTATAGATAGGGCAAAACCGAAATTCGATTTATTTTGATTTTTGATTTGTATTTTCGGATAACATATTGAATTTCGGATTTAATTTTTAAATTTTTGAATTTCAAATTGAATGTTGAATATCCAAAAATTCGAAATTAGTTTATTATCCATATGACAATAGTAATAAGTCAAATACCTTACCTATTAGATATTGTGTCATATATTCAATATACTAATACTAAGTTACTGTCATATTAATACTTTCATTTGGACATGATTTTACTATTTCTATTTCTTATCAGCCCCTATTAATACTTTTTGCATTTTCTTGATGATGATTTCATTACTTGTATACTTTATTTAGATGATTGCAGTGTGAATGCTGAACTTTATAGGTAATTTAATATGAACACTTCATTTATATGTTCATTTTTATAAAAAGAAGAAGAAACATATCAACTTATAGGCTCAAAATCAAAAATTCGTAATACCCAAATCTATTAAATAAAACTGAATTTAGAAAATCAGATTCAATCTTAGCTTATTTGAATCAGATCTGGATTGTTATTTCTTCGATCAGTCACTCGAAAATCCAAACCGAAATTTTCATATCTAACGTGAACTGCCCGAACGCCCACCCCTTTAGAGTGAAGGGATCCAATTGCAACATCTTCAAAGTACTGGGGTGTAGCTGAAAATACCTACCAAAGAAACGTAACGGATCAACGGTACATTATTCGTCTTCTGCCTATAAAAACGGAGTCCTAATTTAACTGTAAAATTCTCGCTTTCTCCTCGGTCCTGTCCAGAATCTGAATTGCAACGTGTATCTCTGAGGTAAAGTTTATCCTCTTTCTCTACTTCAGTTGTGCTCTAATTACCTCCCTATATGTATGTATATATTTGTGCATTTTGAGCTGATCTAGGGTTTTTTGTTAGGGATTTGGTGAATCATGGCATCCAAACGGATTCTCAAAGAGCTCAAGGATCTCCAGAAAGATCCTCCTACCTCTTGCAGCGCTGGTGATATTTCAAACCCTTTTCTTTTTTCATTTTACTTCAAATTCCGTTTTTGATCTTCAGTTTTCTTGCTGCCTTTATTAATGATTATGTATTTGTGAACTTTTTTTACTTTCTTTTACTAGTTTTTGCTGCTGATGCATGCCAAAATTATCATTTTAGTTGCTCAACTACATGATTAGATGGTTAACATTTTTACATTTCTAACTTGGGAAAGTGCATAAAGTTGAAGGTTTTTTTAGGTCCTTTGCACTGCACAAACATAAATTGATCCTAACGACCTGTTCCGGGGTGGGGGGCCGGAACTTGTAAATAACCTGCATATGGTAGAGGTGACAGCCTATCATATCCAATCTCATGCTTGAGACTTGTTTACAGTCTGCATCTATTAAGGTGACAGCCTATCATATCCAATCTCATGCTTGAGACTTGTTTACAGTCTGCATCTATTAAGTTGTTTTTTGATTTTTTGTGTGTTCTTACATCTGTTGTTCGTATCATGAGTTTCTGAGCATCTGTTTGTAGTACACCCAGTTTTTCAGACACTTGTTTAAATGTCATCATGTGGCAAGTTGTTCTCTGATTCTCTGTGCTTGCTTATGTTATCCATATTAGGCCCAGTTGCTGAAGACATGTTTCATTGGCAAGCAACAATTATGGGTCCACCTGACAGCCCTTATACTGGCGGAGTGTTTCTTGTTACCATTCATTTTCCACCTGACTATCCATTTAAGCCACCGAAGGTATTATATTTGTGTTGTGTTGTTGATGACACTTGACAAGTTGCCTGTTTGTTTGCTTATTGACATGATATTTTTGAATTTTCGATAGCTTATTTGGCAGAATCGAATTCGCTTATCATTTTCTAGGCTTGTAATTTTATTGTATCAACTGGATTGAAATGTCTTTGTTCACTTTAATAACTTTTAAGGTAAACATATATATTAAAGCTCAACTCAAATAGTGTCAACTTTTGACCGTGATCCTTTTCATTTCCCCTACCAAGTCGTAACTCAGATCGTAAAGGGTCAACGCCTTCATTCAGTAGGTCAATCAAATTTAATTCGTGTTAGCTTTTCCTTTTTTTTTATATATAAAAAATACCTATGTGAATGACTTGTTTGCTAATTGGATTTATACATTTGTGCACAATAGAAACTTTAGCTATGCTTGAAGAATTAGGTTGGCAGTGGAAAAGGATGCCATGAAAAATATGGAGATTAGAAAGCTTGTGGTCCAAATGGTATCCCCTTAGAGGTTTGGAAGTGTTTTCAAAAGTTTGGAGTAGGATGGCTTACCAAGCCATTCTAAGAAGTGACAGGATATCCGACTAGTGGACAACGAGTACCCTGATTCCAATTTATAAGAACAAAGGAGATATTCAAAGCTGTGCGAACCATCGTGACATTAAACTTATGAGTCATACGATAAAACTCTGAAAAAAGTGATAGAGCGTAGACTTAGGGACACTACAACACCGATCGAGAACCAGTTTGGATTTATGCCCGGTGAATCTACAAGAGTTATATTTTTGCTAAGAAAATTGATGAAAATTTATCGTGAGTGGAAGAAAGATGTGTACATGGTGTTCATTGACGTGGAGAAAGCATATGATAAAGTGCTAAGAAAAATCCTTTGGTGGGTGTTGGAGAAGAAAGGAATTCATGTTAAATATATAAATGCCATAAAGAATATGTATGAAGGAGCCGCCACTAGTGTTTAGAACAACAGCAGGAAATACAAAGGAGTTTTTGTAGCCGTGGATTTACATCAGGGATCGGTATGAATGAGCTAATCAATACATTAAAATATGAAGTCACATTGTGTATGCTATTTATTGATGATGTTGTGATAGCCGATGAAACTAGCGAGAGTGTCAACCAAAAGCTTAAACTATGGAGAAACACTTTAGAGATCCAAGAGTTTTTAGGATAAGTCCATCAAGAATATTTGGAAAATGATAAATGCTTGTATATGTTGGAGCATATGGAATGAAAGAAATAGAAGATGCTTTGATGGACTATCAACTCCTGACCACACCCTAAAAGCTAATTGCCTTATGTATTTATTTAGCTGGGCAAATGTTTCCCTATAGAATCCCCTGAAACCTTTTTGAACTTTGTTAGCTCTTTGTATCTAAGATAGCATGTCTATGGTAAGTTAATATGTTGGTCTTTTTTGCTTTTTGAAGCTACTATGTAGCTTTTGCTTCTTGTAATATTTTGCATCTTCTTGATGACATCAATGAAGCCAATTGTTTCATAAAAGAAAAGATAAGTAGAAGTATAATTGAGTATATGTACTGTAAGTTTAGTTAGCATGAGAAGAGTGAAGTAAGTGAGATTAAACGCACACAATACAAATATCTAGGCTCGTTGTTTTAGGAGAATGAATGATAGATAAAAATGTTACGCATAGAATCAAAAGCACATGGTTAAAATGGAGAAGTACTACCGGCTGTTATGTGAGAACGATGCTTACTAAAGTGAAATGTAAGTTCTATAGAACAATTATAAGACCAATAGTTTTATATGACACACATGTTGTGTTGCTAAAATCCAACACATCCACAAGATGAGTTTTGTAAAGATGCGATGATAAGACGGATGTGTGGTTATACAAGATTAGATGAGATTAAAAATAATCACATACCCCAGAAGGTACAACTAGCACATATTGAAGATCAAATGAGAGAATGTTTAATGCCATGCGTCAACCTCTTGTACCAGTCCGTAGATGTGAAACCATGATGAGTAAAAGTGTTAAAAGAGGACGAGGTAGGCCTAAAATCATATAGAATGGAGTTGTCTTGAAATACTTACAATCTTTTTGATTTGATGCAGACTGAGCAGAATATAAGGCACAATGGACGAAATAGATTTGTATAGGCGATACTAATTAGTTGGTAATATATTTTAGTTATATTACTGTGTTTACTTTAGGTCCTATGCTTAATAGGAGTCTTTTATCCTTGTTAAAAATTATTATGCCAATAGAAAATATGGAGTACTTTTATTTTTATTTCTATTTAATATAATGTTAGCCTGTTGATCAAGAAAATTTTTTGGCCGTAGATTAATTTAAATGGCCGACCCAACTTATTTAGGATTGAGGCGTAGTTTGTAATGACTTGTTTGCAAAGAACTAAAATTAAGCTCAAGTTAAAGAGCTGGAACTGAATTTTGAATTATGTAGGTAGTCATGGTGTATTATCATCTTCGAATGTGTTATAAATTCTTAGATGATGCTAATATTTTATATTTTTGCAAGAACATTTTTTTTCTTCATATTTCTAATAGTGTAGATTTTTTACACTCATTTTTGGAGGATTTAATAGAACTAGCCAACTAGGCACATCGCGTGATGGTATATTAGCTTTAAAAAGAAGTTAATGAACAACCCATGAGTGCAATTTTTGCACACTGCTTGAATCACATAATGAAATCTCTCTTCATATCTTTTAACTGGGCATAATATGTTCTTTGATCCATCTGCCAAAGCACATAATCAAGTTTTGAAGAAATTTTATGTGCAAACTCGTAGAGGAACTTGGGTGTCTTCCCTCTACAGGATGTTGTTCTGCAACTTCTTTACAGGATGTTGTTCTGCAACTTCTTTGCTTTTGTTTCTTTTTATTTTTTATTTTTTTCCCTGTGGACAAATTTCTCCTCATTATATGGGATAAATGTCCAGGTAGCTTTTAGGACAAAGGTTTTCCACCCAAACATCAACAGCAATGGTAGCATTTGCCTTGACATTTTGAAGGAACAGTGGAGCCCGGCACTTACAATTTCCAAGGTTAGTTGTATTTCCTGAATATCGGTTACCACTCATTCGACATTTTGAATTTGCATATTTACACCTTGAGATTTTTGAGGACTAGTATTCTCCCTAATTGAATAAAATGTCCTTAAGGGAGTGAATGGCAGAATGGTGCAATGTAAATATTAGATCAGTAAGATGTATATGTCCAAAGCTACTATCTATTCCTTGCTTTCCTTTTCGTTAAATCAGCCTCAAATGGGGAGGATTCCTGTGTATATTCAAATTTATGGTATTGTCTTTCCATGTGGCCAAGTTTGTGGAGTAGTTCTAGGTTAATTCAACTGAAACAAATGCAGAGATTGAAATTATATTTTTCTGATGCCTTCTTTATGGTGCTTAGAGGTTAGTAAAATAAAAATGTACACAGCTTCTTATAGATATTTAAGTGACGCGAGGTGGAAACCGATATCTGATATTCTGCCCCTTCGTTCAAATTTTAAAAGTTGAATACCAGAAGCAATCGGCTCGTTTCAAAGTAAAACACCCATTATTATTTTGTATTGGTAAACAGAGCAAGTGGGTGCTCAATTTGTTCTTTTTGCAATACCATTAATCATAATCAATTAATCAAGTGATGTCAGGTATTCATCAGATCAAATTTTAGTGGGTGTATTATAGAATCTTAATTAATTTGTTCCTTGCAGGTATTGCTGTCAATCTGTTCTCTGTTAACAGACCCTAATCCTGATGATCCATTGGTGCCGGAGATTGCTCATATGTACAAGACTGATAAAAGCAAGTACGAAACAACCGCCCGGAGCTGGACTCAAAAGTATGCCATGGGTTAGTTGCTGTGACCATCTCTGGAGGGGCTCCTTTTCTTCTGTGGTATTCTGTATATCTATTATGTATTAAGAAATGGTGTTCTTATGCATAATCAACTCAAGGGGAAAGGTTGAACAGGCCCCTCTTGTAACAATTTGATTTGCTGTTTGTTTGCAAGAATCTAATGGTTTTGAAACTGTATGATGGGTTCAATCTATGTGTCTTGACCCTTTTCATCTGCACTTAGTTATTCACTTACATTGAGAGCATCCCCAAACTTTTTCGATGAAGTTAATCTAGGGGGTTTCTCAAGATTACAAACCAAATGGGTAAGTTGCGAATCTACATCTCAAATTACTTTTATTTGGTATGCAAACAATTCGTGGTTATGATGTTCGAACAAACAGCCAATTGCAGCTACAAACAAATCGAGGAGTCGCTGACAGAGCGAGGACAAAAACATTTTAAAGATGTCTTGAAAGGTCATGGTGTTTTAATCAAATTTTGGTCACTACGCAACCAATTTATGTTGCCATGCATTTTAAGCGTTTCGAGGTATAATATATTTTTTTTGGTTGAAGGTAGCTGAACTTTTTATTTCAGTTGAACATGTCAAATGTATGTCAATGTATGGTACTTGCGAGGTTATAGATTATAGGTGTATGTTTTTGGCTATAGAGACATTTTTAGTAGGGGTGTACATAGGTTGGGTTGGTTCGGATTTTACAATTACCAAACCAAACCAATTGTGTCGGATAATTAAATTTAAAGACCAAATCAAACCAATAAAACTCGGGTTTTTCACTCTCGGTTTTTCTCGGGTTTTCGGGTTTTCTCTCGGGATTTTTCGGGGGGGTTTCCGGTAAAATCTTCGTAGAACAAAACATATAAATTATGCTCAAAATATTTCTTTAGTCCTAGTAAGATACAACTATATAAAGTATTTTCCAAGAAAATAATACAAAATATGAGATATGTCATGGCATTATCCTAAAATATTCAACAATAAAATTATGTAATATAAATATTGCTAATTAAAAAGCCATAATAAAAAGAGAAAATGCATAAAGATCCCATTCAACTTGTTCTGAAAAATCATTTACACACCTAAACTTTACGGGTGTCCTATTACCACCATATCCTTATCCAAGATGAATTTATTTAACCCCTAAAATGCCACAACCAAATTCTACCCAAGTAGTGTTTACACGCGCTGACACGTGACATTTTCGCAGGTTTTTTCATTTTTTTTCTTTCTTTGACCGGAATAATCGTCCCCCTCCCCCAACCAAACCTTTCTTTCTCTCCTTAAAAATATTCCAAACATTTTTATCAACTTTTCCAGCTTGCCTAAGACATTTCGGTCACATTTGTCGGATCTCCATGGGCAACCAAATTACAATTAAAGAAGTGACTTTTTTAGAAAAAGTTTTTTTGATAGAACCTTTGCAAGAGAAACTAGCTGACTATATTGACAAGAAAATGGTCTCTCTTTTTAGGTTTTTCTCGTCAATTTTTTTCTTCCATCTTGGTTAAAAGATAAATATATAAAGTAAAGTTAATATATAGAGCAGAACCGCAAAGCAAGTGGAAACTAAGAAAGATCCAATAAAGTGTTGGGTTTTCGTTTTCACCTAGGTTGTTTGCTCCGGTCAAGCTGTGAAGAACAATTGGAGGGTGGAGGAGATAATAAAATAGATGTAGAAAGAGCTATCAATCTTTAATTTTTGTTCTGTTACGATTATGATTGTATGGTGTTGCTCTCTTGTGACAATGGAGGAAAGAGAAAGAAGAAAAGGAAAGAGGAAGGAGAAGAAAAGAAAACAGGAAAATGAAAATAAAAAGGGTTAGTATTACACCAAATACAACTAATTAAGTGTAATTAAATGTAACAACCAATGAAAAATTAACATCTGTAAAATTTAAGTAGCTTTTTATATTTTCTCAGCCTTCCACGTGCTTTGAGTAAGGTAAAATTAGTTTCTCTGTCACCTCACCTTTGAAGGAGGTACTAATTTTACTTTGAATAAGAATAGGGTGGTACTAGGACACCCGTAAAGTTTAGGTGTGTAAATGATTTTCCAAGACAAGTTGAATTGGGTCTTTATGCATTTTCTCTAATAAAAATAAACATAATCTAAGAGTATTAAGTCATACTAAAATAAATAGACTAATAAGGGAGTATTAAATACATGACTAAACGCTAAAGAAAAAATAAAAATAGGTTATGCATTTTATTTAAAATATTGCAAAACAAAAAATAGATATTCAATACATTCTCATTCGTAGTATTGAATTAAATTTCTTTTGTTAGAATTAGTATTGATTTGATTTTGGTTTGGGCTTTTGTTAGTACTATTTAATTTACTAATGTTAATGGCTATAAAACTTATTGGAACATTCAAAAGTTCTAAGTCCAACCTTGAAATAATACCTCAAAAGATAAAATTATGAAATCTTTTAAGAAATATTTATAAATTACATCACAATAAGTATATTTATATATTAAATATATCTAAAATTTCTATATATGTAATGTCGGGTTGGTTTGGTTTCGGTTTGACTTTCTTTAGTTAAAACCAAACCAAACCAATTATATTATGGTCGGTTTTTTTTCCAACACCAAACCAAATCAAACCAACCCATAGTCGGATTTTTTTCCTCGGTTTGACTCGAATTATCGGGTTGGTGCGGTTTGTTGGTTTCCTTTGTACACCCCTAATTTTTAGATTATCAAGATTAACCTGTTGGCTACATCTTTGGTTGATCATTGTGCGTTTATGACTATGCCATACTCAAATTAGAAATAGGGTAGGACCGACAACTAGCTTCTTGGGACTCTAGTAAGTTTATGATAGCGTGCTATTTGGTTTTAGGTTTTGGTCATGAAAAATTGATTCTTACATAGACCATTATGTTATGTAAAACGCGAGACAAGTGAAATGCACGAAATATTATATACTGTTGTTGGCGATATGAGTGATGCAGGCTAGGGTTTTCTTGAAGACATTTCTTAGTCTCTCATTTGAGACACAAAGGAGCTGATAAGTGGCACATAGCAATTGCCACGTGGAAGAATCTGAACCATTGGACATTTTCAATCTCAACCGTCCATGACAGTTGTACCCTACTAAAATAATTCTGTGTACATATTAAGTTAGTTAGGCAGTTATATACAGTGTATAAATACAAGTACTTGTACAGTTAGTGGACAATAATAGAAAATTACAACTTGGGATATTTTGCTCTCAAAATGTCTAGAAGCTTCCTATAATTTTCAATGGTATCAGAGCTAGATCTTTTCGATCTAGATTTAGTTTCTTCAACGACAATTTGTCAATCTTTCTGGATTTATTATCCAGTTTCATTTGAATTCACTGGATTCTACTCCAATTTCTATGTCAAATCCTGTTTCGCTGGATTCTGCAGCGATTTCTGTAATTTCAGGTATAATTTCTAATTCTGAATCTGCGATCGTGACTCCAATGGAGAAAATTAATTGTGATCATCCATATTATTTGTATGCTTCTGATTCCCCTGGTATGGCACTTGTATCTCCTCCTTTTGATGATCTGGATATGAAGGATGGAGAAAATCAGTGTTAATTGCATTATCAACAAATAATAAATTGGGTTTCATCACCTAGACCTAAGGATGGAGCACCAGAACTTAAATATTGGATTAGATGCAATGATATGGTGTTTGCATGACTGCTTAATTCTATGACAGTTGAAATTAGGTCAAGTGTAATTCACTCTAAATCAGCAAGGATTTTATGGAAACAGTTGGAGGACAAGTATGGTCAATCCAATCTCGCATAGTCATTTGAATTGCAAAAACAATTGTTAGAAACTGTGAAAGGATCAAATAATATTGCAACATATTTTAACAAAAGGAAAGCTATATGGGATGAAATAGAGCTGATTGATTCTAGAGTTGTATGCATTTGTGTAGACTGTAAATGTGACTCACTTGAGAAAAATCATGCTATTGAAGAGAGACAAAAATTGGTTCAGTTTTTAATAGGGTTAAATGAGACATATACTGGAATTAGAGGAAGTATAATGATGATGCACCCTTCCCCTACAATTGACAGATCATATTACTTACTTTTACAAGAAGAGAGACAGAGGAGTATACAAAATATTGCCCAATATCCTAGTGAATCTAGTTCTTTTGTTGTGCCTGGGCAGCATTTTGGTCAAAGTAGACAGAAATCTAATATGAATGCAGGAAATGGACTCAATTCTTATAGAAGCAATCAGGAAAATAGAAGACTTTCTTCTGTAACTACTGCAAGAAAGCAGGGCATACCATTGAGAGAGATGCTTCAAGCTTCATGGCTATCCACAGAATTCCAATCCTGTGACCAACAGGCAGCCCAAATATCATTCTTTAGCTCAAGGGAATGCAGTATTCTCCGAAGAAACTACAGGCAGATGAATACAAGTGAAAATGAAGCTACAATTGGAATTACTCAAAATCAACTTGCTGAATTAATGGACAAGCTTCAACAGGTCAAATTTGGTCAACACAGTGCATCATCTTCTGACACTCAGGCAACTGCCAATTGTGCTGATATATTCCTACCTCATTCTGCTTCTTTTCCTAAGCCTACCAAAACTCATTTCTGGATCATTGACTCTGGGGCATCTGAACACATGAGTTTTGATCTTACCATTATGACTAATGTCACACTTCTTGCTAAACCTATCAATGTCACTTTGCCTAATTCTCAAAGAGTTAGAGTCACTCATGCTGGTCAAGTCACTGTTCATCCCCAATTGACCTTACACACAGTCCTATTTGTACTAGATTTTATGTTCAACTTAATTTATGTACATAGACTTTGTAAACAGTTTCATTCTATTCTTACCTTTAGTAATTCTTCCTATTTCTTGCAGGGACTTTCTTTGAGGAGGCCACTGGTTCTTGGTGAAATTCAGGTTGGATTGTATCTTCTTCATTCCACTCATCAACTTGCAGAGTCTTCTGCTCCCCTGCACACACAAAATAAGACTTTAGTCACTCCATTTACTAAATTTGCTACTTTACCTTCAGTATCTAGTTCTAATGCTTCTATGTCTACTTCTGTTGTTTCTTGCACAAATTTGTGGCATATTAGATTGGGGAATTTGCCTCCATCCAGTATGAAATACATTCCTAGTTTTATGCAGCACAGTTCTAATGTGACTGAGTTTCCTTTTACTGTTTGTCCAATGGCCAGACAACATAAATTGCCTTTTTCTACTAGCATCAGTTCTTCCTCACATGCCTTTGAATTGATTCACATAGATACCTGGGGTCCTTACAAGACTTCCACTCATGATGGTTTTAAGTATTTCCTTACAATAGTAAATGACTGTAGTAGGGGTACTTGGACTTATTTGTTAAGTACTAAAAGCAATGCTTTCACTATTTTACAGTCTTTCATTTCCATGGTTGAGACCCAATTTAACACCAAAATCAAAAAGATTGGGTCAGACAATGCCTTTGAAATGGGTAGTAGCATTGTTGCCACTGATTATCTTCTTTCCAAAGGCATCATTCATCAGACATCCTGTGTGGCACCGCCACCCTCAACAGAATGGGGTTGTTGAGCGAAAGCACAAACACCTTTTGGAAACCTGTAGGGTTTTGCTATTTCAGTCTCAAGCCCCCATTTGTTACTGGGGTGAATGTCTCTTGACTGCTACCTTTCTCATAAACAGGTTTCCTACTAAACTTCTTAACTATAAAACTCCTTATAAGGTTATGTTTCATAAGGCTCCTAACTATACTTTTCTTCGCAGTTTTGGTTGCCTATGTTTTGCCTCTACTTTATCCCACCATAGAGGTAAACTTGATCCTAGAGCTGATGCTTGCATCTTTCTGGGTTATCCTTATGGTAAGAAGGGTTATAAACTACTCAATGTTCCAACTCGCAAACTCTTTATCTCCAGAAATGTTGTCTTTCACGAAACTATCTTCCCATTTTCCTTTTTACAAGATCAACCTCCACCTCTATTTCATGTTTCTCCCTCATCCTGTGATCCTATTCCTATTTCTCCTACTACATTCTTTCCTCCACCTTCTCCTGCTACCTCTCCTGGTTCTCCCCCTTCATCTACTCATGTTAGCCAATGTACTCCTTCTACTGTATCTCCCTATTATGTTCCTTCTTTGCCTTCTCCTAATCCCCATTCTGATTCTCATATTACTTCTTCTTCTCCTACCTTTCAAACTATTCTACGCAGGTCTTTTAGGGAGCATAAGGCTCCTACCTACCTAGCTGATTATGTTTGTGGAGTTGTTCATCTTACTGATGTCTCCACTTCCTGTTTTCTTTCTCCTGTACTTCCACAACATTTTTCTTTTGCTACTCTATCTCCTTCCAACCAGAAACTCCTAAGCATCCTACCTCATATTCATGAGCCTAATTCATATTCTGAGGAAACGTCACACCCAGGTTGGCAGGAAACTATGGGAAAGGAAATTGATGCTCTATTAGCCAATGAGACTTGGGAAGTTGTTCCTTTACCTGTTGGGGGGAAAGCCATCCCTTGTAAATGAGTTTATAAGCTCAAGTTGAAGTCTGATGGGAGTGTAGAGAGGTTGAAAGCTCAGCTTGTTATTAGAGGTGATACACAACGTGAAGGTATTGATTTTACGGAGACTTTCTCCCTTGTGGTCAAGATGACCACTATTCGATGCATTCTAGCTTTGGCAGTTAAGAAAAGTTAGGGTTTGTATCAATTAGATGTTAATAATGCGTTTTTATATGGTGATTTACATGGAGAGGTTTATATGAAGTTTCCAGTTGGGATTACTCCTCCTGCTCCTAATATGGTTTGTCGTTTAAAGAAATCTCTCTATGGTCTTCGTCAAGCTTCACAACAGTGGTATGCTCGTCTCACTGCTTCTCTCAATTTTAAAGGTTTCAGTCATTCCCTAAATGATTACTCCCTTTTTTATAAGAAATCTGGGGATTCTATTTCTTCGGTGTCTGTGTTGATGATATACTTCTTACGGGTAACAATGTGGCAGAACTAGATGATTTGAAATTGTTTCTAGATGCTGAATTCAAAATCAAAGACTTAGGACACTTATCTTATTTTTTGGGAATAGAGGTTCTTCGTGAGTCTTCTGGGCTCATCCCGACTCAGCGCAAATTTGCCCTTGAGCTTCTTTCTAAATTCGATTGCCTTGGCCTGACCTCTACTTCTTCCTCTCTGGATCCTTCCGTTAAGTTGCATGCTGATGATGGTACTCTTCTTCCTGACCCTACTGTGTATCGTCGCATTTTTGGGAAATTAAATTTTTTGACACACACTCACCCAGATTTGAGCTTTGTCGTTCAGCACTTGAGCCAATTTATGCAGGCCCCACGTGTTTCTCACTTATCTGCTGCTTTCCACTGCCTTCGTTATCTGTTGCTTGACCCTGGCATGGGCTTGTTCATGTCTGCTGCCCCGTCTCTTGATTTGATGGCTTTTTGCGACTCTGATTGGGGTTCTTGCCCGGACTCTCGCCGTTCTATTAGTGGGTTCTTTATCAGCCTTGGTAGTTGCCCTATTTATTAGAAATCCAAGAAACAACCGTCTGTTTCCCTCTCCTCCGCTGAGGCTGAATACAGATCTATGCGTCAGGTGGTCGCTGAACTCACTTGGCTTGTTCGTCTGCTTGATGACCTTTCTATTCCACCATCCTTGTCGGTTCCCCTTCACTCTGATAGTCAGGTGGAGATCCACATCGCCACAAATCCGGTCTTTCATGAACGCACGAAGCATGTGGAGCTTGATTGCCACTTTGTGCGTCAGCAGTTTTAGGCTGGTTTGATTTCCTTAACATTTGTTCCGTCACACTCACAGTTGGCCGACGTCTTCACCTAACCCCTCTTTGGTCCACTTCATCATTCTTTGTTAGGCAAGCCGGGGGTTCTTTCTTCACCCTCCACCTTCGGAGGTGTTGGCGATATGGGTGATGCGGGCTAGGGTTTTCTTGAAGACATTTCTTAGTCTCTCATTTGAGACACAAATGAGCTGATAAGTGGCACATAGCAATTTCCACGTGGAAGAATCTGAATCATTGGACATTTTCAATCTCAACCGTCCAAGACAGTTGTACCCCATTAAAATAATTTTGTGTACATATTAAGTTAGTTAGGCAGTTATATACAATGTATAAATACAGGTACTTGTACAGTTAGTGGACAATAATAGAAAATTACAACTTGGGATATTTTGCTCTCAAAATGTCTAGAAGTTTCCTATAACTTTTCATAGTGTTGCAATTCAAGTAAGCCCGGTTTAGTTCGTTTTATTAGAGTTCAGTTTTAGATCAATTGGCTTGATTATTTTCTTCGATTGGAGCTTATAGGTTAGGCTGTTTTTTTAACACGGAAAAAAGGAGCTTCAAATAATATATTTATGTTAAGTTGCCTTAATAACTTTCTATACAAATCATAATCATCTTGAAATTTGATAATAGCAAGTATACCAACCCTTTATATAAAGAAAAAGCCAATAAGAAAAAAGAAACAGTAATATAGTAATAGAATTACCTGCGCGAGTAAAATTTTACCTGCGCAAGTAAAAAAAATTCTCAAACTTCAACTATGGTGTTTGAGCATAGAGCAAAGGGCCGATGGACGTGAGTAGAGCAGAATAATTAAGGGCTTTTTTCATTTTTAGCCCGCGTCAGAAACTATTTATATGATAGTCGAAAAAGTGTATAAAATTTGTATAATTTTTGTATATAATTTTATATAACATACAGAATGTGTGTGTGTATATATATATATATAAATATATATTTTTCCGGATATTATTTTGAGAGCGACTATATAGTGTCATTTCTCTAATAATTAATTTGTTTAGTTTAGTTACGATCAATATGGTATCAAAACCAGACTTTCACAATATGTTGGTGTTTTGCTCTGAGCGAGGACGTTGAATCCTAAGGATAAGGTGTGTGACACCCATGACAAACGACAAGCCGATAAGGGCAGGTCAAAGATGATTGGCAGACTTGCAATCTAACAAGCTTCCGAATAAGAATTGTATATGACACCTTATGCAAATCTCGCACCAGAAAGGAAGGTAGAAGTCAATCTTAATTAGTTCATGAGGCAAAGCACAAGTTATCATAGTATGGCCATTTTTGAACTCGATAATGGCTTCGGCCTAAAGGACAAATTTGAGAGATCTATTAGGCTAAAACGACACTATAGATTTAGACAGTGACAAATATGAGGGGGAAGTGCACGGTTAGCCACTAATAAGACATGCATTTACTTTTAAGCTACTGTTTAAATTGTCTTTAGTTTTTAGTCACTGCTTTAATAGACTTTACCCGCCCGGACGAAAATACCCTTATGCTCATAAAGTTCAGGACCAAGTGTCCTTAACTTATGAGCTTGTTACTGTAAGTTCAGGACTAGTTGTCCTTAATTTATGAGCTTGTAAGTCTAAGTTTAGGACTAGTGTCCTTAATTTTTGAACTTGTAACTCTAAATTCAGGACTACGTGTCCTAAACTTTTGAACTTGGAACTCGAAGTTCAGGACTACCTGTCCTTAAATTCTGTGCTTGTAACTCTAAGTTAAGGACTGTCTGTCTTTAATTTGTGTACTTGTAACTCTAAGTTAAGCACCAAGTGTCCTTAATTTTTGAACTTCCAACTCTAAGTTCAGGACCAAGTGTCCTTAACTTATGAGTTTGTTATTGTAAGTTCAAGACTAGTTGTCCTTAATTTATGAGCTTGTAAGTCTAAGTTAAGGACTACATGTCCTTAGTTTTTGAGCTTGTAACTCTAAGTTCAGGACTACATGTCCTTAACTTTTGAACTTGTAACTCTAAGTTCAGGATTACATGTCCTTAATTTCTGTGCTTGTAACTCTAAGTTAAGGACCAAGTGTCCTTAATTTTTGAACTTCAAACTATTAAGTGGCAGCAAAATCTCTACTTTGCTTAGAGAGTGCAGTTTGCGCCCGGTCAACGATCTTTATCTGAATTGTTTCTCCATGTTTACAAGCTCTAGGTAATATTGAGTTAATGCAACTGATGAAATACTGTCTCCCACAAGCAGCTCCATTGTCCCAAATCCCTTCCCCAGCTGCTGCAAAGAAGTTGCTTGAAGGAAACTGTGTTGCATCACTTCCATAACATTCAGTAGCTGTTAAGTAATCATTTTTTTCTGTAATAAATTTAGAAAGCAAATCATCACAATTGTTTATGGGTGTGATGAGTGCTTGCCTTTATTTGGTGGAAGTGAAGAATGCTTGTCACCGTAATTTGCAGTTTGTTCAAAAGCATCTTGGCTTTTGAACAATGTAGCCCACCTTTGCGAATGATAACATGTCTCTGCATCGAACTTGAGAGAGAAGCGAGGGTTTGGGAAGAAAAGCAATGGAAAAAAGGGTAAAAATATCTTTTTATATTACTTTTAATAGAGTTGTGATTATTTTTGCTCAATATTAAAATTGCTGGATAAAAAATAAATACCACATTTAATAGTGGTTACCCCACGCTATTTTTACCAAATATGAAACATTATTCATATGTTGATTGTTGAACTTTAGTCTTAAGCTGATGATTTAATCGATTATTGGGTTTGGGATGTGGCTAATGTCAGGATACGTTTGGTTTAGTGGTTAAGGCTCAAGAGCCATATATAAAGTACAAAGATAATCGGATTTTCAGATTGCGATTTCCAAAAATGATGCTCCATTGATAACATTTACTTAGATGCTTGCTGTCTGATTTATAAAACAGGTTATTGAAAATATTTTAGGATAACAACTTTTGATCCCTCAACAATAACAACAACGACCCAATATAGTCCCACAAGTGGGGTATGAGGAGGGTAGTGTGTATGCAGACCTTACCTCTACATCATCGGGATAGAGAGACTATTTCCGATGTGATATTTAATTAAACACATTTAAACTTCAATTAGCTAAATATGTGTTTTTGGTCCCTTCATATGGAAAATATGTACTAAACATTTAGACTATTTGGATAACTATGTTACACTCAAATATGGAATAGAAGTACAAACTTAACATCAAGCATGGATAGATTTAATGACGTAGTGGTTAATAGAGATCACAAGAAGAGGGATCAATAGAGCATATTTCAAATAATTGAAGGCTAAATATACTCAACCAGATATCACAAGGATTAAAATTAAAATTTATCAATAATTATGGGATTAATAGCGCAAATTTCCCAAATATTTTATATATTAGTTGAATAATTTTGATTTTTTAACCAAAATAGTAAACATTATTTTCGAGAAGTATATATCCCCTCTATGTGGAGCATTCTTGAAGAAGAAGAAAATTTCTGTGAACACCCACTGTTTATGTAAAGAAAAACAAAACAGGGGGCAGAGATTCCAGAATTTCTCCTAAATTCACACTTCCCTTCACCTCTCACACATGCATTAAACCCTAATTCACAAAATCCTCATCAGTGACATGGACGCCGCCCAAAATCCTTTATGCGCACAAGAAACACTCGATCTTCTAAATTGCACCACTGAGAAGCCTTACGATAAGGAGAAATGCCAACGTCTGCTCGAATCCTTGCGCCAATGCGTCCTTAACAAGGTAATTAAAATTTATTATGGTGTGAGCCTCTTTTTAAAAAAATATGTTTTGTGATGCTTATTATTGGTTTTGATTCTGTTCCTTACTGTTGTTTTTTTTAACTCCACTTGAATTTTGATCTGCATTTTTCACCTTTGGGTGGCTAGTTAGGCGAATAGCTGGATAATCCGTCTAGAGGAACTGTAATTAAGGGTTTTAAAGCAGAAGTTCGTTGTTTTTTTAAACTGAATTAAGTTATAACTATTGCAAGGGGTGACTTAGCGGTCAATGAGTTGGAGTTACAACTTTAGGACTCAAGGTTCAAATTACTAAGGCCACCTATGTGAATTTTCATGTGCTTAAGCCTTGGTACACAAAGTTGTCCAATACTTGCTGGAGGGGTGTATTAGGTACTCAGTGGATTAGTAGACCTATGCGCGAGCTGAGTTGGACTCAGCTGTTAAACAAATGCAAGCTAGTGGATTTCTTGTTTTGCACTATCTTTAGATTGTATAAACTACCTGTTGAGTGAAGCAAAATTCATTTTATATCTAGAGTTACTGGCTTTTTTTCATACTTTATGGTGCAACTTTTAGATCATGGAAAGGATCAGGGGAAAATACAATCATTAAGAAGTGCCTAACCCTTATTGCTTGTGCATTTTAGATATGGAAGAAAAGAAAATGAGGTTCTAGGAATTGTTTCCGGGGAGTGATAGAAAGATTATATTGACGTGATCGAAGCATGATGTTTCCATAGGTGCATATAATACATTAGATAGTGCCAACATACAAAATTGAGTTATGAGCGATTTTTTTAATAACATTGGTGTAAGGGACTGCTTGCACGCTCCTCGATTATTCTACTGGGTACCTGCCACCTCCCACCAGCATAACTACCTTGTAATTTTGTCCGAGATGATGCATGTTTTGCGGTCTTGGCAAATGAGTCTCATATAACGAAATTAACCAATCAAACCATATCAGGAGTTTTATCTCGTCAAGAGAAACACAACAATGAAAATCTCATCTTATAATCCTCCACCTACACCTACATGCTTGGCTTGAAGTCTTTCTGCCAACAATGCGAATGTTCACTGCCGCTCATTCTTGTCTAAACTGATGTCATACAGCCATTTCACTTACCTGATATGTCTAATCAATAGTCACACACCTAGTCGGCAAAGTTTTCAGAAAGTTGGCTGGAGTTTTACTATGTTTGATTTTATTTTAGCATACTATTTTGTCATATTCAAACCAGAGACAAAATATTAATTGTGTTCATAGGGGAGCACGCTTTATGGAGGGAGGTAGTAGTAGAGAAGTATGGTTTTATAGAAGGAGGGTGGTGGAGGACTAAATCTATCACGATCTTGTTTGGGTGTACTATGTGGCTGAATATTATGAAGGGGAGGGAAGATTTCAGTGATCATATTACTTTTAGGGTTGGGGATGGGAGAAGAATTAGCTTTTGGAACCGTAAGTGATTAAGTGGTGTGGGGAGGATGCATTGAGGGTTTCATTCCCTAATGTGTTCAGAGTTTCGAACCAAGGTGATTTGTCATCAAATTCAAAGGGTGCAAGAGGAAGAAGTACTCTTGGGATCTAAGGTTTAGGAGAAATTTACTAGACTCAGAGTTGGGGGATTTCCAAAGGTTGCTGGAGGTACTATATAAACAGATCGTACATGCATCCAATCAGGATTCATGGAGATAGGAGCTGAGGAGTGATGGCTTGTTCACGGTCAAACCTTTTTACCAGAAGTTGCTGGTGAGAGAGAATACATGTTCGCCACACTTATCTGTTTGGATCCCAAGGATGCCTAGGAAACTGTGGTTTCTCACTTGGATGGCAGCGAGGGAGGCGATTCTGCCGGCTGAGAATATGAGGAAGAAAAATATTACTTCTGTAGTTGGTGATGTATGTGTAAATGTTCGGATGAAGAAGTTGATCATCTTTTGGTGCATCGTAGGGTGGTGTCGGGTCTGTGCCTTTGTGGAGGGTGATCTTGAACTGGTTTTGTATAAAGTGGGTGATGCCAGACATTGTTAGAGATGTGTTGCATAGATGGGCTAGTAGACGTAGGAGAAGAAGACAAAGGGCATGGAAGGCTACTCTACTAGCTCTTATGTGGGTCATATGGAGGGAGAGAAACACGAGAGCATGTGAGGGGATTGAAAATGATTTTGTACACTTGAGGAATACTTTTGTCTTTGATCGCTTTTTGGTGCACCCATGAAACTCCTATTCATAGAAAATCATGTTTTGTTGTAGCCTGTAGGTTCTCTACTTTTTGGTATACCTGTTGTATACGGGAGTGTTCCCAATGTTAATTAAGTTATTTGCCACATAAAAAATAAAAAATCCGTTGTGTTCGTAGCAAACAGTTTTTGATGAAGGTGTATTGGTTGGAAGTTTGAAGCACATGAGGATAGGTTGTAGAATATGTCTAGGTTTATTAGGCAACCGCTTCATTAGTGTAAAGTAATTAGGTAATGATTTATTGTTATTAAACAGTGACTTAATTGCTATAACATAAATTAAACAACTCTTTTAGTAATGTCATTTGGCGTTAGGAATTGCAGTAAACAAGGCATCATTGTATGTACAAATACACAAGAATTAAGAAACACATTCTCAAACTTTTGTTCCGCTCTAACTTTTTCCCCAAAGTTACCGTGATTTTCTAATCCTGTAGCCATTGCAACTTGGGCTCAGCTTTTCGGGAGTAACATAATACAACAACAACAACATACCCAGTATATTCCCAGCATAATAGAGATTCGGAATTCTAAATTAGCAATCCAAATAATTATCCTTTTGTTTTCAGTTTGTGTTGCAGCTTTTGTTTCTAAATGCAAGAGAAATTTATCAAAAATTGATTCCAATAATGATTTATTAGTAATTTTATCATGTTAAACCTTTCAATTATCTTATATCAAGAAATCATTATGCTTTAGACTAAGGTTTTTGAAGTTTTATATGGACGATATGATCAAAAGAAACCTTTTCCCTGCAAAATCTGTTTGGGTTAGGTGGAGAATTGTGAGCTCGTGTTTGTGTTTATAGGTACAATGTGCTAGAAAAATGTGCAAAGACAAAAAATAACTTAGCGGTGGATTGGTGGTAGAGAGTGAATACATTTGTAGCGGAATTTGACCCAGTCGGCTGATTTGGTGCAAAACACATGGATTTGGCCTAAATTAAATTATTGAAAATGAATCTCAAACTTAGGCCAATTTACAGTTTGTAACCAAGATAACCACGTAAGTCATGTGCATTACCAAAGATGCACAAACAGTCGTGGAAAGCGGTCATTATCATTAAAAAAAAGAAAGGAGAGAGTGATGAGAAAGAGAGACGGGTAGGTGGTGGTAATAAATTGTTCCATGTGCTTCTATCCTTTCAGTTCTTCATATATTACTGTTGTCTTGTAAGTTTTCATCCTAAAGAAATTAGAACGTCCAGATCATTATTGGATTTGTAGAAGAGTGAAGAAACACTTTAAATTGCTTTGTTAAGACTTCCTTTTTGCCTTTGGTTTTCTGTTTGATATCTTTCTAATTGATATTATTAACGAGCCATTTTGTTTGTTTTGTGTATCTATTGGCAATGTGATTATATTTCCATTCCTGTTGCAAATGCTACTTGTGCCAATCAATAATTAAAAAAAATGCTACTTGTAGAGTGAATTCACCATTTACAGTTTTGATTTAAGGCCTAAGTGTGTTGAGCTCCAAGGAGCCTTCCAACTATCTTGCTAGATAGGGGTGGGCATATATCGGGTAAAACCGATAACCCGAACCGTTAATTCTTTATTGGGTTATCAGTATTGGGTTAACGGTTCGGTAACTGGTTAAATTTTTTTTTTATTGGGTTATCGGTTCGGGCTCGGTTTGCATTTTTGTTATTGGGTAAAAACCGATAACCCAATAAGAATGATGTAATTTACTAATTTACCCTTAAGTATATACTAGGGTTATTTATTTTCCTAATTCCCTCTTCACTCTTCAGTCTTCAGTCTCTCAGTTCTCATTCTTGTTTCCGTCGCAGCCCCCAAGAGTCAAGACGCAAGACTCACCACCAGTTCTCCGCCAGACATCAGTAGATACTGCACAGAAGTGGGAGCGTGCTTTTGTTAAGAAACAACAAAAGTTGGCAGTTTACACGTTCTGGCAGTTTGATTTCTTTGTTTTATATATTGCAAATTTTTTTAGTTTTATGTTATCGGGTAAACCGATAACCGAACCGATAACGATATATAATCGATTAACCGATAACCAATATCTTATCGGTTTGGTTATCGGGTTATGATATTTGTAAACCGATAACCGATAGACAAAACCGATAATGTTCAAAACCGAACCGAACCGACCGATGCCCACCCCTATTGCTAGATACAACAACACTCCTCAATACCAAGCAAGTTAAGGTCAGCTATATGAATTCTCGGTTACCATGTCACTCTCACTCTGTTTAAGCTCATCAAATATCTTGCTAGATGTAATTGCCAAAAGCTCATTATGGAGCATGTTCCTGTTGTTAGTTTATTTTCTGTATGCCGCAATCGGCTTCTTTAGTAAAGGCTAATTCCTGAAAGGAAAATTACTCTTGTGTTGCAAAGAAAAATATATTAATGAACATTTGGTTTTTAGATGTTCTTGAATGAGGCTTTCTGTTATGCATCTAAGCAGAAAATATGTATAAGAAACTTGTATCAGTCTCTGTTCCAGATTTGGATGAAATGGTTCTTTTAATCAGAGGCGGACCCAGGATTTGAGCAAGACTGGGGCACACCACTGTATGCTAATCACCAGCGATATATATATATATATATATATATATATGCTAATCTCTATATGCTATCGCTGGTGATTAGCATATAGAGAGAGAGAGAAAGAGAGATTTCTTCGCAAAATGGATACTATGGGAAGAGAAGGAATAAAATTAATTAAGTTGACTATTGTGTATTAGTACTAAACTATAAATGAAATAAAAAAGAAGATAAAAGTAAAAAAAAAAAAAGCAATTTGTTATTAAATATAAATTATATTGTATTCAAAGAACTAAAATATTAATAAAGTTGACTATTATATATTAGTACTAAATTATAATTGAATTTAAAAAGAAGAAGATAAAAGTAAAAGATAAATCAATTTGCTATTAAATATAAATTACATTTTACTCAAAGAATAAAAATAAAAAGAGGAGAAAAAAGCTAAAGGGGAGTTTCGAACCAACGTCCTCATCATAGTTGGGAATTAAAGGGCCCAAAGTAATCACTTCTCTCATCCACCTCTTTGTTTTAGGGGGTACACTTAAAATATTTAAGGGGTCCCATATATATGTACAAATATATATAATATGTATATACAGGATTTATGCCGAGGCTAACGGGATCACGTGACCCCTCAAGCCACCATGTAGGTCCGCCTCTGCTTTTAATCATACTCCAACGAGTCTAAGCACTCTAATGGTTATTTCAGTGGGAGATGCTATATGTTTTAGCTCCTTGTGCATAGTGGTTATTAGGCTTTCATTATCAGTAATTTCATCTCCTCTTGCAGAAAATAAAGAAATTCTTGCTTGCTGAAGTGATCTTTGGGAACACAGAAGGGACCACTGAGAAAAGAAGTTAATCCCTGGTGGAGTCAGAGTGTGAACTGTGATGTTGAACTCTTGTAATTCAGACCACTGGGTACCTTGCTTGTCTAGCGCAATAGAATTTTAACTGCTTGTGCTAACAGAAAATAGATTTTTGACGTGTAAAATTATGTCCTAAATACATTGCTGTCATTTCATTTTACATCAAGCATTTTAAGACTTTCTTAATGATCAAATTTTAGTTTCCTCTTGATCTGAAAAGTATTACGACATAGGGTTTATGCTAGATTTTTCCTATTCAACACTTTGTTAGGTAGAAGTTGTCAGTCATTCTTGGTATTGGTGGTACAATTTACAGTAAAGGTTGACGGATTGACGATAGTATGCACAAAATTTCCCTGCTAATCAGATACAGAATGAATGCTTAATGTACGACTTATAAATTAGATAGAATTTAAGGGTCCACCAAACTCTATAGAGAACCAGTTTCAACAGAATACACGCACACTACAGTAAGTAAATGACAAGAAGAATTTTACGTGGAACATTCTCAGTTCAATGGTATTAAAAACCACAACCTACCCTTGTAGGATTTCAACTTCACTACTGAGCAACTTTCAGATTACAACCTATGCAACCTAGGAATTAACTTTTTAATCCCTTACTAACTTGTAATACTCTATTACAAGCTGCATTGTAATAATTCTATTACAAAGATTTTACAACTCGACTAACTCTAGTCAAGACTCAAACACATGAGTTTAAGATTTACAAAGGGTTTCCTATAGAATACTTCTCAACAAGCTAAGTAGGAATTACAATTGAAGAACTATTACAAAGTTACAACTCAACTAAGGACATACAATAACTTGATGTGGGGAACTGGTCCGTAACAATGTTGTTCTTTGTTCTTGATGCGCTTGAGAATTGTTTACTTGATGATCAATGACCGTGGAAATGCTTGAGTAAATTCTCTAAGTGTTCAAGTGATATGTTTTATCTTCCTTGATGTTAATAATACATTTGTGACATCCCTTGGGATGATGTAAGCAAGGTACGTAAAAGACACTCCCCATAAAGTTGACTGTTGCACTGTTCCTGTACTGTAGCGTGTGCAGGCAGCAACTTTACAGCTGGGGCAGTTGACTTGTGCAGTTTCCTTGGGAAACGGTAGCTATCTGTTCCCTCTATTGTTCCTCTAACTCTGAAGAGTTGAACCATATCCCAAGCTGGAACCTTGATTTTAAGGTCTTGAGAATATGTAACAGGTTCCTAGTCTGGTTCTTGACAGTAAGTTTGTTAGATCATCAAAACATAAAACAAGGTACTTGTAACCTATCAATTTTCCCCTTTTTGATGATGACAAACTTATAATTGAAAATCCCCGAAAGAGCCACACAGAACCAAACTGTGAACCATAAAAGAAAGAGCCGCATAGAACCAGACAATGAACTAGAAAGACCGTAAGTTTCCCCTTAATCAGTGCATAGCATCATTATTTCATTATTCAATTATGCACATTTCTTCCCCCTTCTGGCATCATAAAAATTATAGTAACAAGCTTATAGCAAAAAGAAGTCAAGCTTGAGCTAACTTATGCCACTTGTATGCATACACCATGACTAAAAACAGAGCATAAAGACAAGGCATAGACAGCAAAAAGGGAAAAGCTTGCATTAACATAATTTGGATTTTGTAACAGGAGCAGAGTCAATGTTACTACCACCATCCACAATTTTGAACAAAAAAAAAAATACCGCAAACATCATCATAAGAACTGACACTGAGGGACCTGACCACAAACTAGATCATAATAAAGCAACACTAAAGACTTGACATTGAGGGGATACTATTTAGGGAGCACTAGAAGGAGAGGGCTAGGATGCAGAGGCAAGGGTTTGGAAGACTAAATTCATTCGAGCATTCGCTGACATTTACTTGTTGATCAGTCTCTCTTTCAGGTCCTCCACTTATTTTCTGAGCTCAACATTCTCTTTTGTCAGACGAGTAACCTCTTCGCTTTGAGAACTACTAGAACCAGGTGCCTCATGCAGCTGACCTAACTGAGTTTCAAGGATAGCATTCCCATTTTTCAATTGCCTTATCTCAGCAGTAACACTGTTCTGAGCATTGATCAACTGAGATATGGTAGAAGTTCTTCCAACCCCTCCAACTTTCTCAATACACTCACATTCTTCAAGAGTAGCTTTGGAGAAAGTTTACTTCTTAGTGCCCATTTTAGCTTGACCCAGAGGAACCTTGAAGTGCTTAAAGACCTTGGTGAGAAGGAACCCATAAGGCAGCCCATGATTACCATCTTTAAAAGCTGTCACTTTATTCATGTGCTCTATCATGATCTCAGGCAGGTTGATGGTAATGAAGTTGTCAAATCCTTCCATGAGGAACAGGTCTACACGAGAGGTGATAGATCTTCTCTCAGCTCAAGGCAGCAATACCTTGTTCACCATCTCAAATAGTAGTTAATATACAGAAATGAGGCCCTTCCTCTGAACCTGTTCCCCCTACTGAACTGCTCTGTTCTTCAAGATGGCGTTTTTGAAGTTTTGAGAACAGGATCCCTGAACACTAGACAACCCTTCAGCAGGCACACCATGAATAGACCCCAACAAAGCAGAGTCCATTACCATATCAACTCTATTCATCAACACACAGATGTGATCATCCTCAACTTTGAATAAGTTGGCATAGAAACTTTGAACTTCCTCCTCATACACCTTTGGAGCATCATTTGTGAACAAATGTGTCCACTGTTGGAACTAACAGATCTCAACCAGCTGTCACGTACCATCCTCCTCCAAGATATCAAAGGCAAATGTGCAGTCCCATAGCACCTTTTGACTCCTCAATCTCTCTTTCCTAGCACTTCTTGGATCACCAACTCTGGCCTCTTTTGAGGAACCAGGTTCCTCATCAGAATCAACTTTTCTTTTAGCAAACTTGCGAACATTCTTCCCTTTTTCACTAGACTTCACAGACTTTTCATCCAATTCTTCCATCACACCGGCACCAGACTCTTCTACAGACTTATCACAAGGTTCTTTCACTACAGTTTCACTAGAGACAAAATCATCAGACTTGTTTAGATTTTAGCAGACACAGAAGATCCCCTTTTTGGCTTGGGGAGACCATGCTTCTGTGAGAGCTTTCTAGTCAAAGAACCATGTTCCTCGGCTTCTTCCTCATCCACATGCACAACATGTACTAATTTCTCACTCACAGCTTTCCCATCTTTCACCAACTTTCTTCTCCTTGACTTAGCATTGCTGTTCTTAAGAGTATACTCAAGAGCCTCCTTCCTTTGCAACCTTGTAATGGGTCGCTTAGGAGTAGAATCTTGAGCAGCCATTGGTCTACGCTTAGTCAAGCTTGCTATTTGCATATCATCAGAATCCTCTTCACTATCCCTTTTTTTCTTCCCTAGACACAGATCTTTCCTCAAGCACCACCACACATAATGGCTCAGTATCAAAATGAGGAGATGGAGCAAGGTCAATACTGACTTGGGCTCTTGAGAGGACCACTGAGTTGGATCCTCCGAGGAGGGATCAGGTCCTTCATGAGGAACCACAGTAGTATGGTCCTGTGCTGATTGAGCAACAGGCACAAGTTCTCCACCCTCTACCACAGTCCTAGACTCTTCACCCTGAGTCTCAGTCTCAACCTTACTTTCTTCAGCAATAACCCCTTTACCAGTTATGGACAACATGTTCTCTATTGCTTCTTTCTTGTGTACACCCATGGAAAACTCAGGAGAGGAAGGAGTGTTACCTGTGGACGCAAGATCAGGAACAACCTTTGTTGAGTCAACATTCTCAGAACCATCAGTTTGATCTACCTTTGACCCTTCTTTCATAGGAGAACTTGAAATTTCTTGATTTTGTTCTTTGTCAGCAGTACTCTTTACATCCCCTTTTTCCGGCGAAATAGAAGGAGAGCTCGGGGCTACAAAACTTTTAGGAGTCGAGATTTTGCGACTCCTATGAGAACTAGAACTCGATTGGGTGGGAAAAGAGATGGAGCGTGGGGGTGAATCTGCCCTAGGGTTTTGGCTAGTAGTGGTGTTGAGGGAGGAGTCTAATATCGGTGTTTGAATGGTTGAGGACTCAATGGGGTGTCACAAGGGACACTTGAGGTTTCATGATTTTCAGCCATGAAGAGGAGTGATGAGTTGAAGAGAAGAGATGAGTAGTTTGAAAGAGTGAAAGAAGAAGGAAAGTTTTAACGTTTGATGTGAGGAGATTTGATAGTGATGGATGCATTTAAGATTGATGAGGGACCGGTTAGAAAAGGCGCCAGTTTTAGGAGTCGGGTCGATTTCTAACAGGTGAGACGTTTGGGTTCAAGAGATGCAAAGAAAAGAAACTGACACACTGATGATGTGGCACTTGTTTTAACCATTCAAAATTGTGCATGAGAGACCAAAGAAACTACTAACCTGTGTCAGGAGAACGAGATTCCCTAACTAATCTTGCATCTATAAGCTTTGCCCTTTTTACCAGCGCGTACTGCATCAACTGCCTATTTTGCTATGTAATCATCATGGGTGTCTACCTATAACGATATAGAGGTGAGTTAGACCTTGCTAGAAAACACTTTTTAGCTAATTTTACCTGAACATTTATTTCATAGCCAATCATTGAGGGACCATGCTCTTAATTGGGTTTTATCAACCCCAGTGCCAGGCGATTTTTCTCAAAGTGTTCTCTGCTTAGGTATTTAGTAAAGATATCTGCAATTTGATCTTCTGTACTATAGAATTTCATGCATATAAGCCCTTTTTCAACATTGTCTCTGAGAAAATGATGACGCACATCAATGTGCTTGGTCCTCTTATGTTGGACTGGATTTTTGGCCATGTTGAGTGCACTTATATTATCGCATAAGAGAGGCACACAATCTGCGAACACTCCAAAGTCTTCCAGCTGCTGCTTGATCCACAGTAATTGAGCACAACAAGAAGCATCTGCTACATATTCTGCTTCTGCAGTTGAGAGTGCCATTGATGCTGATATGCGGCTAAGTCTAGCCGATCATATCATTCCATAAAAAAATCTAAGTTCTGCTTCTTTGTACCCCATGAGATTAGGCAAGAACCCAGGAAATGTGCCATTCCAGACGTGTTTTTTCTATCCACTAGATATCCTGCATAATTAGTATCAGCATACCCAATAAGATCAAAGCTGTCACCTGAGGGATAGTAGAGAACCAGGTCCTGCATTCCTTTGAGATATCTCAATATTCTCTTGGCAACCTTTAGATGAGATTCCTTTGGATTGGATTGAAACCTTGCACAAAGATCCACGTTGAAAACAATATCTGGTATGCTTGCAGTGAGATACAGGAGTGACCCTATGATCCCTCTGTACATAGTCTGATTTATAGGGAAACCGGGTTCATCCATGTCTAGACGAGTGGTTATGGCAATAGGAGTGTCAATAACTTTTGATGCTTCCATGTCAAACCTTTTCAGCAGCTCCTTTATGTAGTTCTGCTGACTTATCAATGTTCCCTTTTGAGATTGCTTCACTTGAAGTCCTAGGAAGAAATTTAACTCCCCCATCATACACATCTCGAACTCACTCCCCGTGAGTTTTGCAAATTCTTCACAAAGAGAGTTAGTTGTGGCTCCAAAAATGATATCATTAATATATACCTGAACAATGAGCAAGTTCCTCCCTTGTTTCTTTAGAAAAAAAGTGTTGTCAATTTTCCCTCTTGTAAAGCCATTTTCTAGAAGGAATTTTGACAACCTTTCATACCAAGCCCGGGGAGCCTGCTTTAGCCCATACAATGTATTTTCCAGTTTGAACACATGCTTAGGATGCTCATGACACTCAAATCTAGGAGGTTGCTTGACATAAACTTCTTCTTTCAAGTAGTCATTTAAATATGCACTTTTGACATCCATTTGGAACAATGTGAACTCCATATGGGATGCAAAGGCAATAAGAATTCTAATAGCTTCCATTCATGAGCAAATGTTTCATCATAATCAATCCCTTCTTCCTGATTGTAGCCTTGAACTATAAGTCTTGCCTTGTTTCTTGTTGTATTTCCAAACTCATCAAGTTGTTTCTGAATACCCACATGGTTCCTATGATAGTTCGATCTGCAGGTCGAGGAACCAGGTGTCATACCTTGTTTCTTTCAAATTGATGCAGCTCCTCTTGCATGGCTGTGATCCAGTCTGCATCTTTCAACGCTTCTTTGATATTTTTGGGCTCTATTTGGGAAATAAAGGCTGAAAAGGCAAGTGAGTTTCTTGCTTTTGATCTGATTTGAACTCCTGAGTCAAGAGGGCTGATTATGTTGTCAAGAGGATGTGAGCTTTTGTGCTTTCAATTTGGTACTTGAATCTTATTGGTAGAGGACCCAAGTATGTCTGACTGAGGTTCTTGGGCGCTTCTTACTTCAGCAAGTGGAGTACCTTGGACTGCATCAACAACTCTATTTTCAGTTTCAGTTGGTGTGATCATGGGACTAGGTTCCTCTCCAATAGATGGAGGTGTACTTGCATCATTTTCACTGGATTCCTTTACATGACTCATCATGTTTGCTTTTCCATTTGCCATGTCAATAATTTCTCCTGGAAAAGATAAGGGTTCTCCATCTTGATCAACATGTTTGTCCTTCTCACAGGAAAGGTGATATTCATCAAAGATCACATGTATACTTTCCTCAATACATTGAGTCCTTTTGTTATACACTTTGTAAGCTTTGCTTTGAGATGAGTATCCCAGAAAGATTCCTTCATCACTTTTGGCATTGAATTTTCCAAGAGCTTCCTTTACATTGTTGAGAACAAAGCATTTACACCCAAAAGTTCTTAGATGTGTCAGCTTGGGCTTTCTTCCATTCAACAATTCATATGGAGTTTTGTTTAGAAGGGATCTAATCATGCACCTATTCACCAAGTAGCAAGCAGTGTTGACAACTTCTACCCAGAAATTGTTTGCAATCCCACTGTCAATCAACATTGTCCTTGCCATGTCATCAAGAGTTCTATTCTTCCTCTCCACAACACCATTTTGTTAAGGTGTTCTTGGAGCTGAGAAATTGTGAGTGATACTATTTTCAGTACAGAACTCATCAAATTTGGCGTCGTCAAACTCTGTCCCATGCTCAGACCTAATGCAGGCTACCTTATTACCCATCTTCACTTGGATCTTTTTGACAAAAGCAACGAACACTTCAAAGGTTTCATCTGTGGTTCTGAGAAACAAGGTCCTGGTGAACCTGGAGTAGTCATCAACTATCACAAAGATGTAATTCTTTCCTCCTCTGTTTGACACCTTCATAGGTCCACATAAATCCATGTGAAAGAGATCAAGTGGACTTGAGGTACTGACTTCCTTTTTGGGCTTGAATGAGGATCCGACTTGCTTGCCTTTTACACATGCCTCACATACTTTGTAATCCGTGAAGCTTGACTTGGGCAGACCACGAACCAGGTCCTTCGTGACCAATTTGTTCAGCAATGTAAAGCTTGCATGACCCAGCCTCCTATGCCATAGTTCAGTATCATCATCTACAATACTTAGACAACTGAGATCACCATTCTGTAAAGACTTAAAATCAGCAACACAGATATTTTTGTATCTTTTTGCTACTAGCACCACCTCACCAGTCACTAGGTTTGTGACTGTACAAATTTTTCACACAAATTTCACCTTGTTTCCCTTGTCACGAATCTGGGAAACACTTAGCAAGCTATACTTCAACCCGTTCACGTAGTACACATTTTTGATTGAGTGTGAAAGAGACATCCCAATCCTTCCAACTCCCAGAATGTATCCTTTCTTTCCATTTCTAAAGGATACACTCCCTCATTGCATGGCCTTAAGTGAAAGAAAATCATTTGTACTTCCAGTCATATTTGAGCAGCAACTATCCATGTACTATTATAGGCTATTTCCTTTCACTATTCCCTACACAAGAAAATCAGGAGTTAGACTTAGGAACCCAAACTAGTTTGGGTCCCTTGTAATGAGAAAAGGGGTGAAGGGATCTTTTGGTCCATGCAGGCATCATGCCTTTTTTATATGAGGGACCAGGTTCTCTACTAGTAGTTATTTTTTCAGCAAAAAAATTGTTTTTCTGCTGTGACTGAAATCTGGCCTTACAGTTTTTAAAGTGTCCATTATTACCGCAGTGAGTGCAAAGCCAATTCTCAAGTACAGTAATGTACTTGCTATGAGGATTGTAGGGAATCTTTTCCCTTTGGAACCCAATCCCCTGCCTGTTTTCCCCATTGTTGGTGTACATGACAATGATAGCATCAGAGGACCAGGTCCATTTGAGTGACTTTTCAAGATCACTCTTCACTCTACCTAGTTTTTCCTGAAGTTATTTGTTTTTCTCAAGCTCAACACACAGACTAAACTTCACCGAATTTAAGTCACTTTCAAGCTTAATGTGTGACTTCCTTTCCCTTTTGAGAATTTTCAGTCCTACTCTCCATTTTAAGTTCCCCAATTGTTTCCTTCAAGTCCACTAACACCACTAATAGGTCATCTCTCTCATGCTCAAGGTTAGTAACTCTCTCAGCTAAGACTTCTTTTTCCTTTCTTACACACTCAATGGTCTCTTTTAGGTCTACCATGACGACCATTAGATCATCTCATTCATGTTCTATATTTGCAATTTTTTTCATCTAAGACATCCTTCTCTTTCTTCAGGTTCTCAATTGTTTCCTTTAAATCAACTACAACGACTACTAGGTCATCTCTGGTCTATTCTGCTTCTCCTAACTCCACAGTTAAAGCATCTTTATTATTTATAAGACTGTGATAAGCATCAATTAACACATTTGCTAATGACTTGAGTTTTTAGGAGAACAAGATTTTATATTTCTCTGAACATCTAGAAAATTTACCTCATCATCATCGTCATCTTCATCATCATCAGACTGAGCCATCAAGGCAAAGATTGAATCATACTCAGTTGCTTTACTTTCCACTGCCATCATTGAACTATCACCATGATAATTTTCTTCTTCAGATTCACTGGAGGAGTCTCCCCATGCAGCAAGAGCTTGTTTTACAACATTGTCAGCGTCATTCTTTCTCTTGAAACGTTTATCAGGAACCAGGTTCCTCCTGGCTTATCAGGAACCAGGTTCCTCTCAGATACTTTGTCAAAGTTGTTTTTGTACTGATCTTGCTTTAGGAGAGGGCAATCCTTGATAAAGTGTTCTGGCTTACCACATTTATGATAGAGGTCATAATTTTTTGGCTTGCTAGAACTTCCCCTTTTTAGAATGCCTCCATTCCTGTGAACCATCTTCTGGAATCTTCTTGTCAAGTAAGTCATATCACCATCCTCACCACTTGAATCATTGTTGTCTGTCTTGAGGACCATGTTATTCTCCCTTTAGGGCTCTCTTCTTTCATTGTCCTTCTTCTTCTTCTTCTTCTTCATTTCATGTGTTTTCAGATTGTCGATAAGCTCATCAATGGTTAGCTCTTGCAAGTCCTTCACCTCTGTAAAAGCGTTCACTTTGCTTTCCCAAGAACTGGGTAGCACACTAAGGATATTTCTAACAAGCTTGTTTCTTGGAATAATTTCACCAAGAGAGTGAAGCTCATTAATGATAGAGGTGGACCGATATGCATATCTTGGATGGATTCATCATCTTTCATCCTGAAGAGCTCGTATTCAGTTGTGAGCATGTCGATCTTGGATTGCTTAACTTGTGTTGTTCCTTTGTGAGCTGTGTGAAGGGCTTACCAAATTTCCTTGGCTGACTGACATGCTGATATCCTGTTGTATTCTTCAGGACCAATGCCACAAACAAGAATTTTCTTTGCACAAAAATTCTTTTCTACTGCCTTTCGATCGGCGTCATTGAATTCATTTCTCGTCTTGGGAGTGGTTACAGCTGGGTCGCCAAGATTCTTGGTAGGAACAAAGGGTCCATTACAGATAACATCACATAGCTCTGAATCTTCAGCCATGATGAAGTCGTGCATTCTAATCTTCCACCATCCATAATATTGTCCGTTGAACCTTGGTGGTCTGTAAGTAGACTGGCCTTCTTCGAAGTTTGGCATAGCAGCCACGAGGATCCTTTCTAGGTGTTAACCTGATAGAAAGAACCTGCTTTGATACCAATTGATAAAATTTACGGGTCCACCAAACTCTATAGAGAACCGGGTTCTCTATTAGTTTCAACAGAACACACACATTGCAGTAAGTAAATGACAAGAGGAATTTTACATGGAAAATTCCCAGCTCAACGGTATTAAAAACCACGACCTACCCTTGTAGGATTTCAGCTTCACTACTAAGCAACTTTCAGATTACAACCTAGGAATTAACCTCTTAATCCCTCACTAACTTGTAATAATCTATTACAAGCCACTTTGTAATAACTCTATTACAAAGACTTTACAACTCGACTAACTCTATCCAAGACTCAAACACAAGAGTTTAAGATTTATAAAGGGTTTCCTACAGAATACTTCTAAACAAGCTAAGAATGAATTACAATTGAAGAACTATTACAAAGTTACAACTCAATTAAGGACATTCAATAACTTGATGTGGGGAACTGGTTCGTAGCAGTATTGTTCTTTATTCTTGATGCACTTGAGAATTGTTTACTTGATGATCAATGAGCGTGGAAGTACTTGAGTAAAAGCTCTAAGTATTGAAGTGATATGTTTTACCTCCCTTGGTGTTAATAATACATTTGTGACATCACTTGGGATGATGTAAGCAAGATAGGTAAAAGACACTCCCCATAAAGTTGACTGTTGCACTGTTCCTGCACTGTAGTGTGTGCAGGCAGCAACTTTACAGCTGCGGCAGTTGACTTGTGCAGTTTCCTCGGGAAATGGTAGCTATCTGTTCCCTTTGTTGTTCCTCTGACTCTGAAGAGTTGAACCATATCCCAAGCTGGAACCTTGATCTTAAGGTCTTGAGAATATGTAACAGGTTCCTTATCTGGTTCTTGACAGTAAGTTTGTTAGATCATCAAAACATAAAACAAGGTACTTGTAACCTATCATAACTGTGGTGGCATATCTAGTTTTCTAAGTCACTACACTAACCCATTTCAATAGGCTAAGCTTGCCCTTCTTCTCGAACTTGAACTCGCAACTCTAGATTTGTATCTGCTTTGAATTATTCTGAGCCGTTCTTGGATCACTTTCATCTTGGTAAATATTGGACTTTGCTTGCTGATATGAAACCACCTTGGCATTTTAGCTGATTTGGCATGCATATTTGACTTTTCCATCAGATTTAACGAGGTCTTTAACCAAATTTATTTTTTGAATAATCACCCATAAAAAGAATACCTCTCCTACCATAAGAAGTACTCCTAGTTAAAATTTTAAGCGCATAAAACTGTAGCTACATAGCTTATATATATGGCCAATCACTCACCAAATCACATCATTTAAGAGAGTAGCTTTAATAGAAAAGTTCATTTCTCTCAAACGGAGAAACACGTACATAATAGAGGGAAAATAAAGTAATTGTAATTGGGAAGTCCACTAGAATGATAAAGGCGAGTGAATGACTCCTTTTCCGTTGTAACATAATACTCTATTTGGTTCATTGGTCAGGCCAAAGGAAAGCTCCCATAGCAAACTTCCTCTTATAATTGGCATCGCCCTTCACCAGCAATCCATACTGTTTCCATTCTGGCATTTTCTCATAGTTAATTTTTGGATAGTGCAGTGGTATCTGAAAACCAGTGCCTGATAAAACACTCTGGTACTGTAACATGTAGCCTTTTCCTTTTTTGTTGTTTGGTGTTCTGGAATATTATGGTTGCCGTTTTGCCTCAACTCAAACATGTCTTTGCTTTTTTTGGTTTTCTTTGTGTTAATTTCTTTGGTTTCTGCTTTCTTTAATTTTTCAACTTAGTGTTCATTATATAGGCATCCTTGGGCAAAAGTACAGCTGAAAACCTGGAATACATGAAATGAAGCTTCATTAACTTTATCAATTAATACGGGGAATTTCTTCTTTTTCATGTTGCAAAATGTGGCACGAAAGGTATAGGCTTGTTTGGTACGAGGGATAAGGGATAACTAATTCCGCAATTAAATTTGAGATAAGTTTATTTCACATTTGGTTGGGATAAAATTACGGTATACTAATCTGGGAATAATTGAAGAGGACCGTTTCTCAGGTATCATTTTCTTAAAACTCTTATTTATTTCTTGTTGTCAGACGTCAGTTACTCTTTCTATGTGAAGAACGTGTGTTTGTTTAAGCTTGACGGCTTCACGGCTTCACGTAGGCGTGTGAACTCTAAACCTACAAAGTGTTTCCCTCGTGCACAAAAATTAATAATAAGAAAACCAACGGTTAAAGTACTTGCAACCTAGCTATAAGTTCCGCGGACCCCAATAATTTCAGCTCAAATCTTATATTTGTATTAAAAAATCTACTTAATATGTGTAAAATATTCTATTCCGAACACAGTAACTTAGGATTCGAGAACCCATATATTCAAAATTCTGACTCCGCCTCTACTTGCAACATTAAGAAAGTAAAACATGACACGGTACTTGCCATTCAACCATCTAAAAATACCAATAGGTACAACAAAATAATAGTACTATTACCTATGTAAACATTTGAATGTATATTTTTGAGCAATTTATGCAAAATACTCATTAAGCTTAAAATAATTACTCTTTCCTCCCCATTTGAAAACTATTTATAATATATACCTACCCAATTAAAACTAATTACCCCTACCTACCCACCCATCCCAACTTTTTTTTCTTAGCTATTTTGGTTTAGCTTAGCTTGATTTGGCTTGGCTTGACTTGACTTGATTTGGTTTGGCTTGGCATTGTTTTTTGTTTGAATTGGCTTGACTTGGTTTAGAGTAGTTTAGTTTGACTTTATTTGGTTGAGTAATAAAAAAAATGGGTTGGGAAAAATAAAGTGGGTAGGGGCAGATAAATACTTTCCACCCCATGGGTATTTGCTAAAGAACCCCTCTATTTTGGCTATATTAATTCTTGGGAATTTTTCATAAAGCACCATCTTTTAAGTCTAATTAGTCATTTATAGATACCCTTTGCTATATTACGTGTTATAGATATCTTTTATGTTTTTATACAATGTATTTTATGTATTTAAGCTGTTGTATTCATTAATACAACCAAAAAAATAGGCGTAAAAACTGGAATTCCAGCTAAGTTTGACATGTATTTAGCTGTATTCAAGCGGCATTAACGTTAAATACAGAAGGTTAAACTGGTTAAAAACGGAAGGAAATCAAATCACATGATATTCTCCTAATTTAACTCCACGAACTAAGGAAATCAAATCACATGATATTCTCCTAATTTAACTCCACGAACTAAGGAAATCAAATCACATGATATTCTCCTAATTTAACTCAACGAACTAAAACGATCCCTTATTAATCTTTATTTGAAAGATACATAATAAAGATTATAGCTGGATAAAGAGAAATACATATGAATAATACAGTTGAGTAGAACTGTATACAGTTGAATACAACAAAATACAACTTAATTCATCTGAATAAAACACTTGAATACAACAAAATACAACTGAATACAGCTGAATAAAACTCTTGAATGCAACAAAATACAACTAACTTCTGCTGAATAAAATAGTTAAATACAACTGATTAAAACTGAATACAAGAGAATACGCATAACTTTTTAATACATCTATAATATATAAATTAATGCTACTGAATACATGTGAATACAACTGAAATATACATTCGAATACAACTGAATACAAATAGGCGATTTGGGCGATCTAGAGAGAGAAGCAGCCTGATGGCTTCGCCGGCCGGCGGCCAGCCATTAATTCTGGCTGGTCAGCCCCTTAACACATCTGCTCAACCTCCTACAACAACTACAAACAATCCCCAACCCTCAAATCCCACAAACGAAGCCATGAATTATGCAAAAGCTGTGAACCCTACTTCAACGACCACTGCCAAAGTAGAATCGAGCCGCTACAGTTGAACCAATTGCTCTTCGTCTATCAAAATCAACGAATTAAACTTACCCTAGGCGATTGTAATGGAGTGATAATGGAGGAGAACTAGAGAATTTGGGTGGGAGGAGAAGTATGAATCGTGGGTTGAGAGAGAAAGAGTAAAGTGTATGCAAAAAGAGAGAGAACGTGGTTAGTCAATTTTACTGTGATTATGTGAGAGAAAAGACTAAAAAGGAGAGAGAAAAATATTATTTAGCATATATGGTGCCTTAAATGTAGGATGTAACTATAATTAGATATTTGGCTATAAAGTATAAAAGGTATCTATAGGATGTAATATTTTAAAATGGTATTTATTTAGAATAAATAGGGTACTAAGGTTTTCTATAGGGTGTAAAAATTCCTTAATTCTTCATTTAAGACAAAAGTTTGGACCTAGATTTGGACCAGCACAACTTGGGCCTAATCTTCATCTATACGGGCTTAGATCGACAATAGCCGAGAATCACCTTCCAAAGGAATAATTGGGGCATTTGCATCTATACCTGTTTTTTGGGTCACATTTTAATTTGTGCTCGCTTTGCAAAAAAAATTACAAGCGTACTCACTTTTTCGCGTAACTTCAGCATACGGGGCTGAAGTAGCAAAGACAATCACGCAAAACTTCAGCATTCTAGTAGACGAGACTGAAGTAGCAAGTGTGCTGAAGTTTTTGTTTGTAATTGTTGAATTTAAGCATAGTAGCTAAAGTTTTGTTCTCTATTTGCTGAAGTTTTTGTTTGTAATT